>NC_140376.1:9825000-10439297 GCF_054491055.1 Hypomesus nipponensis | reverse complement strand
CAGGCAGGGGCAAGAAGGGCCTGCAGGCAGTCAGTCAGGGCAGGCCAGCTGGATGAAGCTGTCCTGGGGTCAGGGCTGAAGAGAAGCTGCCCTGATTCTGATTCCATCCAGCTAGAGGGGGGTAGTCCAGCAAGGGATCAGTTTTTATCTCAGCATCCTCTGTTGAACTCTGTTGAGCAGGCCTTTGCATGACCCTCCAGACCTGTAAAAGTGAAGAAATGATCCATGTCAGTTGTAAAAAAAAAAAAGCTTTTTACATCTACACAAAAACTACAGTTTTGACTGTGAAATGCAGTGGCATCACTTGAACTTGAATCCAAATGTGTTGAACTGATGGAGACCCGGCCATGCAGTCACTCCAAACATTTGGCTCGATTCCAGGCTATTTAGCTCTAAACTGGTCAATATACACATCTGACCAAAGACCAGCTCGACATTTGCCTGTAAACAGTGATTCTGACTGTCAGAGACCTTTAAATAGGCTGACCGAGTGAAACTAGCCTGGCTAACGTAGGTCGCTTTCTCAGGAAAATGACAAATGAAATGGGCTTGTTTTGAAAGATCCTATATACTGGCTATCTTCAGTAGACTCTTGTCTACAAAAAGCAGCCCTCCCTGACGTTTTAGGACTAGAATTTAGTGAATTACAATATTGTTTACACACTGCCAGTGAGTGAGCGAGCCGAGTCTGTCACTGAATCAAAGTCAAAACAATGTACCCCCGGGACGCAGTCTCACTCCACTTGCAAGTTTTCCACAAATCACAAAAATAATTTTTGGTGTCGACCGAACTGTAAAATGGTGAACTTATAAACATGACGCGACCAAAACATGGCTGCCGCCTAAGCCTATGCGGTCTCCCTGGTGCATAGGCTTATTACAAAGACTTTCACGAGCCAAATCAAAATCTGAGCCGACAAGTCTGTGGGGAATCGCTTGTTCTGCTAAAAGCTGCCCTCCTCTACTTTTCTGATGAATTTGCCGAGATGCTATGATTCACTAATTACACAGAGGGAAAAACTAGTTACTTTTCGAGTTTGGTTTTCCGTCACTTCAAACTCACGATTTAAAGGTCTCAAAGTGCTCAAACCTTCACCATCATTCAAGCGTAGTGTACTTTCACGAACCCAATCATTGATTCTATCTTAAAATGTGTAAAATAGGACTTATCGAACGTGGCTGCCTCCAACACGGCTTTCAGGTGATTCCAACTGAAAACAACAATGGCCGCCAAAAGATAACTTATATTCGTAACGGCGAGCTGCTAAGAAGCTAAATGAGGGTGAAGGTGGGGCTTGGTCAGCACACCATTTCCAGAAAGGAAGTGTGTGCGTCTCGCCAAGCTCGCACATGTCAGTAGGTTGACCACCTGTTCCTCTTTGCGCTGTATAGCACAGCATTTTCAATATGCAACATGCGGAACAAGGGGTGAAAATGCTGTGCAACACAACCCAAAGCGGGACAGGTGGTCACCCTAGTGACAAGGGGCAGGATGAGTCTGTGAGAATTTGGAGCGCGCGCACTGTGGAGCAATTCAATTGAATTCAATCATATATTGACATACCAAAGTGCAATTGTTTATGGTACTAGAGATTGATGTCGTCTTGAACCCTATTAGGTTTGAAATACAATCAGTCAAAATTATATTAGATTTATTGACACAAAGATATTGAGGCAATGTGGACATTTACATAAATATAACCCTTTCAGCCATTTTGTATTGCATTTCTTATTCAATTTGACCCTTTATAAAAACATGTATTCTACACATCTGGAACAAATTTCAAGTTGATTGGATCTATGGTTCATGAGGAGAAGGGTTCTGAAGGTTGTACCAAATTTGGACAGTACAAGAAAATTCATAAGTCTGACAATATGGGTCCTTGAGGCTTTTTTGTTCCCCGTGAGAAATAAGGCATGTATACCAATTTTCAGGCATTTTGGAGTAATGGGGCGTTGGGGAAATCACGTAGACTGTGGGCGTGTTTTATAGCGCAACCTATGGGCGCACATGGGCCACTAGCCGTGTGGGAGTAGTGAGGGACCTGTTGTATCATTGGGCCAAATTGGAAAAAATCGGGTCCAGGACTTTTTGAGCTATTGGGCCATTTAGCGAAGAAGAAAAATTATAAGAAGAATAAGAATACTAACAAAAACAATAGGTTTTCTCCTACCTGAGAAACCCTAATAATGTAATTGCGACAATTACATGTATCCTACAATATAGTGAGGTAGCTGACTTAACCACTGGTGAATTCGCCTTTCATCAACCCCAAGTTTGCGTGCTACAGATCTTTGCTGGTGGTGAGTGCTTTCTGCACAGCTTTTTGTTTGAAAGCTGAAGTGTAAGAATGTTTCGTCTGCTTCAGATTTCCACACAATTTAGACACATGCATGGCTTTAATTTTATACTATGCTTTGTGTTTGACCTCCTTGTGTATTCTTTGTCTATGGCCGCACTTCAGCTGCAATTCTCTAAATCTCTCTTACTAATTAAACGCCACCCTCGAATAAACGCTGCACCAAAAATGATCATTGTGCAGCGTTTATTTGAAGAAATACGGTAGTTTAGCTAGCCTTGTAGTTACTTCAAAAGCAAAACAAACCTAGGTAGCTACCTTTCTGACCATACCACATTTACTCATTCATTTTAGTGGAATAGCGGATCCTAGTAAAAAACAAATTATCTGTAGTTACATCAACAAATGTAGTTCCTTGTGTTATAGTCTATACTAAAATATTTCTAAATAAATTGTTGCAAAATGTGAAACGCTTCAAACACTGATTTTTGTTGAGTGTCCCTGAAGTTCTGGGAATTCGAAGATGTTATCCTCTGGTGTTCAACAACTGGAAAAGTTCAAGTCAGTCTAAATTAGCCAGCTACTTTAGTGGATGCGTTTGTGTGTGTACAGTGTATCTGGAAAGTATAACAGCACTTATCTTTTTCCTCTTGTTATGTTACAGTCGTATTCCAAAATTTATTACATAAAAAATAAATAAAAAAAATCACACAATACCCCATAATTATTACGTGAAAAAATATTTTGGCTTCATTTTTGTACAATGGAAGGAAGTTGAGACGTGTTGTCCAACTTTATATACAAGTCGATGGCTGCCACACACGTCAAGTCAATAACTTCAGGGTTTCAAAAACAACATTTCCAAATCAAGTTCAATCAGTGGCACGTTTTCCCATTAGTTTTGGGGGGTTTTGGATTCTCAATTGAATAACAAATGAATTAATCATATCCTGATTCTGACGCCTTAACATGCCACTATAATGCCAATAATAAAATTCTTACCCAACTTTTGTCATGTCATGAACATTCATGACGTGATTCATTCACAACGTTCATTACAAAACTGTTAAATCAAAAATAATGGGAATAAACTTGGTATGTGTGCAACCATGTGCAAAACTGGCTACTGCAGAGCAGACAAGTGTAGATTATCAAGCCCTTTATCCCTGCACTCAGTCAGCTCCAGCTAAATCAGCGATCGGCTAATGTTCCCTTTTGTGGTTGTGCCCTGTTAAATGCAATACCAATGCTTTCGGAAATGCAATACCACCCAGATCTGACTTGGACAGTGTCTCAGTGAACTGCTTTTTTGTGGTGCCAATTTAGTTGCCGTTTTAGTTCTTCAAATCTCTAGGATTCAATTATAAATATTCGTATGCTGTTGTTGACATTCACACTATTTTTTTCTTAAGTTCTACAAATAACTAGTAATAACTGTCTTTTAACATTTACAATCACACATGGTTAGGGAACTGGGCTTAAGTCTGTAAATCCATAACCATATCAAAAACCATTTATTAACCATGACCTGCCTTCTATTCCGTCATCTATCCACAGCACTCAATGATCTATTTCTTTCACCACTACGAGCTACCTGCCATCCTGCAGCAGATCCGCATCCAGGAGATGCTGCTTCAGAACCAGCAGGCGGGCCAGGGCAACCAGACAGCCCTGCAGGACAATTTCAACAATAATACAACTTCAACCAGTGCAACCCAAGGCTCTATTCCTGCTGCCATAGCTCCAGCTCAGGTAGGGGAAGCAATTGATGAGAACAGCACACCAAGAGAACCCCAAGCTGCTACCCAGGGTCAAGGTCCCATGCAGGGATCTCAGCCCAGTGACCTCGCAATGAGAGGTGAAGCTACATCTGACCTGAACTGGATGGCAGAGACTGCCGCCATCCTCACTGAGGCATTTTCCACCTCGGCTCCCCAGCAGCTTGGTGAATTCCTGCTGGATACTGCAGAAGGGTCTGGAGTAGAGTTGGTTGAGGTTGATGGAGTGGAGAGTTCAGAAAAAGGCCTCAGCGTAGTGGCAGAGATTCAGATGGGAGCAGCAAGTGGAGGTGAAGCAGCAGGGGGAGTTGGAAATATAAATGCTGGTAGTCCCAGTATGGTAGCAGTAGAATTCAAAAGCATAGGTGATTTTAGTCACAGTGCACATGCTTCAGGCCCACTGTTTTGTCACTCTGTTCAAAACGAAGCTACCCAAAGAGGAGAGACTGACCCTCAGATGTTCAGCCTCGCCTCTTCCCAAACGGACTGTAGAGATAGCTCCTTGGCACCCATATCCCCACCCAAGCAGACCAAGACAGACTGGGACACCAAGAAATATGACCCCTCAAATTCTATCAAACCCACTCAATGTTGAGTCCACTTATCACTTTCTCGCATTATGTATGCTTTACTAGTCATTCACAATGCAAAGTGGAACAGAGGAGAGGAGAAAATACATAAATGGACTGGTACAAACAGAAATGTCTCTTTCTGCACATTAGCTGTGGACTAGGGTAGCTTTTAGTTTTCAACTGCAAAAGGCCGGACTTGTCAGTTTCTTGTTCTCTTTGGAAGTATGTTTAGAATGTGTCACATTTCAGGTAAGCATTTGTAATCATTTTTAAGGCTACTATGATTTGATTACCATGTGATTTAGACATAAATGATTATTAAAGAAATACACTTTTCCAAAATTGTGTTCAACTAAAGACCGTTCAACAAAGACAAAGATTTGAACCCACGTTTTCTGTCTTACCTAATTAATTTACTGTGCATATGTGCAGTTTGACACAACTCAACGGTAACATTTCTACCAATTTGCCACAAAAAATACATGAATAGTTTGACAATATATTGTGAAAGAAGTGTATAGCTGAAGGATCAGTTGTTGTATTAAAATGTGTAATTAGTCAGTAAACTCAAAATCAATATTTCATTTAGTAAGAAATGTCTATTTGAGAGAAAAGGAATTCATACACGAGACCTACTCAAAATATTGTGTCTTAAAACGTATGTCTGTCCAAAAGAAGCTCAACCATATGCTGAAAATGTTCATGGAAAATTATATTGGAATCAAGCCTGTGTTTACATATTCAGTGTGTGTGTTAAAGTATCACACCAAGATATTTTACAACTTGCTTCTTTTTGCTTCTTAACAAAGTTGAAATCCTCAAAAAGTTGGAAGTAATTTTGCCACGTCATTTGCATACAGAAATTATTTTGCTGTGAGCAACTGCATAGTATTTACTGCTGGGTGGAGAAATGCACAACATTAAAGATTCCAAACTGGAACCCTGCTTTAAAATGTGTTGAAATGTTATTTGAATAGCCACATTGTGTTTGTTGTGTCATTAAAGTTTCTTTATGAAAAGCAATTTCTTTAACTGAATTCACCAGAGAAGCATTTTCTTTTCTGACACATACATTTTTTTAAGTCTACAGTGCCCCTACCTATGTAACATGACAGTAAAAGATGCATTTATGGCAGAAGTGCAAAATCAATCTTTATCTTTGTCGCTTTTAATAATTCACTACTGCAATTGTAAGATGCATAAAAGTGAGTATTTAGTTGCACTAATGCTGAATCACCAAATATGCAACTGTCTATTGACATGTTTTGCCAAGACTGCAGCCATTTTTAGATATTGATATTTGTTTCATTGTGTCTTTAGGAATATTACATTGACCATACATAGTCGGAAATAAAAGTAAATATATTTCCAATGAGGCTATTCACATATTTTCACCTGACTTTGGTATTAACTCAAGAAATCCACACTTAGAAAAATCACAAACTTAAAATCCCACCATTGGTAGAATTTAAGTCATAAGTTTTTGTTTCCAAGTCAAGTGTCCATCAGTTACAAAAAAAATTCTTATATATACTAGTGTAATAATTGGACTAATACGCTGTTCCTATTGATCCAGAAGGCATTCTCAAAAGTTAATAAATCAGTTTATTGACCTCCCGAATGTTCGCAGAGCTAAATAAACACTTTTAACCAACCAGAGAGTTGTTCTGTTCAGTTGTTGATATGTTGCCTTGTGTGTAGTAACGTCACAGTGCCGCTGATTGCTCTGACAACATGGCGTCTGCTCCAGATTCGACGTGTTTGATTGGGATCTTCCCACGTATTGCTGTAGTATATAAGAAACCAAATGTTTACTCTTCGACAGCTCAGCAAACGCTTTGTCGCCTCGATTTTTAAAAACGATTTAACAAATCTCGGTTTACAAAGGCGTTTGAAGACCTGTCGAGGAGTAAACATTTGCTTTTTATAACATACTAACTAGAGACTATTGTATAGAATAGTCAAAAACATTGCACCCTGATACATTACCAGTGAAAGAAAAACCATGCTAAACGTTAAATAAAATCTAAACATGTATTTTGTAGTTAATTTTATGACAGAATTTCACTTCTAAATTCATGTGATTATCTCCTTACCTACCTCAATTGGGTAAGTATTTCACCTAATTCTGACAATCCAGTATTATACACTTAGCTAAGGGGCTTCAGATTTTAAATTATGATGGTTAAGTTAGAGATCCACTCTCTGTCAGATCTGTCAGTAATTTCATGTGTACAGTAGTGCCACACACTACATGACAGTGCTTGGATTTCATCCTAAAACAGGTAAAACGGACCCAACTGACTGTATTTAATCATACCCACATACTACTGACAAGATTTCGGCTTCAGGAGACTGAAGGAGACTTTCCGTTTTGTATTGCTTTAAGGTGAAGAAGAGCATTAACATGTTCTCCATTCTGTTTTGTAAAGTGATGGATATGAGTTACATTTTCTTTTTGTTTTTTACTTCAGAAACACATACAAATAAAACTGCAAGCAGCGATGCGGGTTCCTCCGCAAAAAATTGCAAAATACTATAAAAATGTACATTGTAGAAGATCAAGAGTTGGACAACAAGAGAGCAAAACTACTTCATGTTTGGCCAACAACAATTGGCTGAATGGGGATTTGAACTCATGAGCATAAGGTTACAAGTCAGTCTCTCTATCCTCTCAGCTACGCACCAACTGTTGAGATTCTATTAATAGAAAGACCAAACTATCAGCTTTGACATTTCAAGGCGAAATTGCACACGGTATTTCAGAATGATGTAGTCCTGTTTAACTAAACAGGGGGGTATTCCACGTAGCGGGTTTAACAAACTCTGAGATTAACCCTGAACTCTGAGTTGAGTTACTCTAACATGGGAAACTCCAAAAATTCGGTTCCAGAAAAGCTGATATGAATTTGTTAACTCAACTCGGAGTTTGGCAACTCGGAGTTTAGCGCGTGCATGAACACTACCAAAAGCCAACATCTATGGAGCTCCGATACTCGGATTCACCATGGCAACCGACGACAAAAAAACGTCATACTTCACCACACTTTACATTTTATTTTGTGTTCATGGTCAATCTGAGCACATATTCCGGAAAAAAGGCAACACGGCTGTTGCAGCGTAGCCTATAGCTATTGGCGTGGGCAATTGCTGCCGAGTCAATGCATTTACTATTTGAATGCAATAGCCAGTCCATACATTGAACATTTAACCCCACTGTCCGTTACTGTATCATTACAGGAAAAAAGTGTTGGACCTAATAAAAGAGCATGTTCAATGTTACATATAAAAACATACTACGAACAGGTAATGCATATTTTGCTTATAGGCTACGCTTGTGATTGTAGCCTCGACGTCACCATGGTTTTAATCATATTTGACATGATACAAAGTTTAAATATCAATTGGTGCCTATTTCAACTTGTTAGCTGTTTCCCCCAACAGAATGCTTTTTATCAAAGGATGAAGAAGAAGATTAAGATGACGAAGAGACATTAATGACAGCTGCTGCAGAAATGGATGCAGAGAATTAGTAGCTACTGCAGTTCTCTCTCCATGTAGGCTACTTGCATTTACAGGATTTTTTTTGTAATTGTCAGTTACACTGACATTATGAGAATAATGAATATAAAAACGATTTGCACATTCTGACAACAGGGCATGCTTTATACAGTGAGATGTTCATTTAATGGCAGGTGAATTTTGCATGTGGAACAGTGAAATGTAGCTAATGTAATCTAATGTATACCCAGTTACAAGTAAGTTAGTTGTACAAACTGCACCTCGTGAAGAAAGTGCCAAAAACTGACCAAGAGATGGTGTAGGCCTACTTAGGGTAGAAGAATAAAGGTCAATCTCAAAAAAGATTGACTGGAACACCAGTTCAAGAGGATGCATGGTGACAGGTGATGTTAATTGTAGGAACAATAACCTATATTAACATTAATAGTTTAATTTTCAGAATTTCTATTTTGACCAAGAGATCTCGTACATAGGGCAGAAGAATAAAGGCTGATCTTTTAAGGCTATCCACCTGCCTCCACCTCTCTTACGGTCAAATATGGAGTTACTGGATGGAGTCTCAACTTGATGTCTCTCACATCTTTGTAACTTACTGTAGCATTGCTAGACATGTTGATAAGCAAGGGTCAAGATTCTGGTGTGATTGTAGTTGTTCTTGGGTATAGACGGAATTGTGAAGCATTGTTCTGTGGATTCTTGATCTCCTAAGACCTACTCCTCAGCTCTGGCTTGTCCTAGGCCTACTCCTTCTTGCTCACCTCATGCTTTCTATCTCTGGTTTACAATAATCATGGTAGAGTAGGCATAAGAGTTAACTTTATTGATTGCATTCATTTGCAATATGATAAAATGTATGTTATTTAACCTTAATTTTACCATTCTTGCTCTGATGTAACCCAAAGAGACAAATAACTGTAATTCCAGTGGCATTGGCATTATTTGGTTAATGTTAATACACTGTTCAGTTTCCCATCTTCCTTCAAACCATAAGGGAATTAGTTTCGGTTATTTGGCCAATATATTGACCCCCAACAATGTTGAAATAGATTTGCTGAAACAACAGTTACAGGACGGTAGCCTACATCATGTAAATTGTAGGAATCACATGAATCATGTAAATTGTAGGAACAATAGTCAATAGAAATATGCTACTCATTGTTAGATTTCTATTTGTATGCAATAAAGAAGACCAAATACAATTTCAATTATTTGTCTTTATTTCAGTGCCAAAAGGCATTTGGTCAATTCTGAGTGCAAGTCCACGGCGAGTAACACTAGCGATGAAGACCCAAGGGCTGAGAATGTTGCTAGAATAAATTACAGATTGTGACAGGAAACGGTAACGTTCACTTAAGTATTCATCAGGGAATTAAAGTACATCAAACCGCAGTCTTAAAATTGTCTCCTGGCGTATAACTAAGCAAATTAAATTTTGTTCGAGATCGCTCGGCTGAACCAGGAAATGATATGCCGTGTCTGCCAACGCTATCAGGCTAAGAAAGTGGGAGGGGATCGGTAGAAACGCAGTTTGGCATGGAAAACCTGCTAGCGAGCAGGTTAGTTTCAAGGAGTAAGTTACCATGGAAACTTACCAAAAGGTTTTGTTACCTCTCTTTCTGGAACGCGGAACTCGGAGTATGCCTCTTTTCAGGGTTAATCAACTCAAAGTTTTCACTAAACCCGCTACTTGGAATACCCCCCAGATCATCAATATCATGGCCCAAAAACTGGATTTGAACCTGTGACTTTACACTTTGTAGGATACCATCCCAGCCCATTGAGCTATTCTCAGTGTTGGGAAGAAATGACGTCAGTTACTGTATAAAAAAGGAAGGCATTACTCCTGTAGCACGCATTGTTAGATTAGGCCAAAGTTTAAACAGCTGTATTTCAGTGATCTTTTGACATGTCAAGGTAAAATTGCACATGGAATTTCAGAATGATGTCATCTTGAAGCCAATAAGGTAAAAAAAAAAACACCAGTCAAATGTGGACACTTACATAAATACACCCCTTTCAGCTATTTTGCATAGCATTTCTTATTCCATTAAATCCTATATAAAGACATTTTACAAATCTTTAGCACATTTTATGTCAATTGGATCTATGGTTCATGAGCAAGAAATGATCCAATGGTTAGATGTAGCATGATCTTATTATTTATGTATAAAAAACTCACCAGGGACAACGACAACGGCAACCCTGCACTATTTATTATTATTATGTCATCTTAAATTAAGTGTCTGAACACTGGGTTTTTCCTGGGTCAAAATGGGTCTTCGGTGCAACAAAAAAAATATATATATATATATTTATTTATTTTTTTCTTATGTTTTCTAATCAATGTATTTATTCCCAGGTGTTTTACATCCCCCCCCCCACACACACACGTTTTTCCTATTTCCCCTTAAGCAATAAAGTTAGGCTACTTAAAGACACCTTACACTCATAAAGTATGTTCTAATTGGCATAAATGCTGCCAATTAATAATTGACATAACAACTTATTGTAAAAGTTCAGTAGCCTAGCCTCTTGATTAAGGTAGGCCACTCTGAAGCATGTACACTGCTTGCTTCATTTGATCTTCATAGGCTAAGCATTCTGTTGCAAATATTAACAATAAACCCACTTTTCATTCATTAAAACTACTTCAGCATAATAAATCACCTAAAATACAAACCTGATCAAGGGCATCAATCGCTATAGACATGTGCAATTTAGCTAGCAGGGGAAGAACACAAACAACAATAATCACCAGTTAACTTGATTTAAATTCGCAAGAACTATAGACTTATACAATAACAGGCTTAAATGAACTTAGAACATAAGTTATACGACTTACAGTTCTCGAGGACGCACACACGCAATCTCAACTGCGGTGTGAAGCGCGTGTCCGTGCAATTCTCCGACATGCACTCTAACAATCACTGCTGATAGACGGCCACAAATTTTGTACAGCCTGATTTCTGATACCGTGGCGGCAGAAATGTTGCCATAGAGGAAACACTGCACTATATATGATCATTCCAGGTTAAGAACACCAATGGAGGCTGCGTTTGAAATTGTAAATCAAACTTTTGCCAGGATTTTGAGTGGAAATTTCATTTGCATTTGTACAGGTGTATTCGTGCACGTCAGGCTGGACCTCGCAGCGGAACGACAGTTTAGTGGCTGTTGATTCTCACCTCACAGTTGCGTATTGATTAGACAAGAAGACACGCTTATCAACTCGATTACTATTGCTCAAAACAGAACGAGTGTTCGGCTGTAGCCTACTTGAAACATACTCTGTTGAGAACATATTCACTGACATGCATTGCACGTGTGATGAACACAGCTTATTTTTTTATTTTTTTTCATTGCAGACTTTTTTTTGCCTTTGGCTCTCGGGATTTATCATTGGCGCTCGGGAAAACGCGGGCGCCAACATTTTCTCTATACAGGAAAAACCCTGGAACAGGACTGGGTGTGCAGGCACACATGATTAGTTTCTCCTCCGTCTTGAACATGAAACCTAGATTCTGGGTTAGAAATGTTGCCAATGACCAACGGTTGCTACGTTACAAGAAACAAGCAACCAATCCGATTGGCCAACGCTCTTCACTGTTCCACTGTCCTTCCACAAGTACTTTCCAGCTCTGAAAAGAGTTCCAGCAACTACATTTCTGCAATTTTTTTCCTTTTCTCAATTTATTTAGCATCTTTAGGTGACTTCATTTTATAAGGATTGAAAAATAATACAAAATATGAACATAATTCATCTCCCATCTTCTTTAAACCTTCAACTTTTTCTGCTAGGACTTCAGGACTTAACTTTTTTTCAGCCCTTTAATCAATTCTAACTTTTTTTCCAGCAAGTTCAAGTCATTCCAGTATTGTCCTTTTACCTTCAAATTCGTTCAACCCAGGCTTCAGCAACTGGTTTTCTGCTAAATGTTAACATTTTCCTGCAGCTCATCTTTCTGAAATGTTCCCCTTTTTGTTTTGCATTTTCTTATTCTTTTCTTCTGTTTTCTGCCTTCATCTTGCTCCGGGTCCTTTCAAAAATACCTTTCACAGCAGTGTCTTCCAACTGACAGTACTTTTGAATTTCTTTTCTCTTTTCTGTACTTTTCTGCCTTCATCTTGCTGCAGGTCCTATCTAAAATACATGTCAGGACTTTTAAAACTCCAGCAAATAATATTCATACATTTTCACATTTGTATGCATTGTTTCTCTTCTTTCTGATTTTTTTTCACTTTTTGTTTTGCATTTTTCTTATCTTTTCTGTAGTTTTATGCCTTCGTCCAGCTCCAGCCCCTATTTAAAATACCTTTCAGATGCTTTAAAGCTTCAGCTTAGAACTTTCAAAAAATGTTCACAATTTTCAGCTTTTTTTTCCAGCTATCCCCATTCAGGTTTTCAGCATTCTCACTGCTGTTTCGCAGGAACAGCCTTTTCTAGTTATTTATTATTTTTGCTCCCCTAACGCTCAGTCAATATTTGGACTACATAGACAACGCCTGTGTCAAAATGTTCGTCTTGGTCTCGATTGCGTTGCTTGTATTTGGATTTACGTTCCGTTGCACAGTTTAGAAGGCTACAACGTTTTTGTGGGGACAAAGTGCCTTTTGTCGACGAAGGGTAACCTGTGCTAGCTACGTCACCACGTCAACACACGTTAGCAAAGACGCATGGATACAACGTGATGGAGACTTTCTAGCTCGCAAATTAGAGATTGGATTACGAGTGAAAAATACCACCCTCAAAAAATCAAAACCATTTGGCTTTGTAGAGAAAGCGATTTTGAGTGGAACTGCAATCTCGGATTTTTGATTTAGGTCGTGACAGTCTTTGAAATTTGAGCGAGTGCTGGTCGCCCGTTAGACCGCCTAGTCTTTTAGGCGTCAGCCATGCTAGAAATAGTAGTATTTTTTGTAGCTAATTTTAAAGTTCAATTTTACACGAAAAAACAGAAAGAGGGAAATGTTATGACGATATGACTATTGTGAAAACAGCCAGGTGGTGAGATTTTAATATAGGTTGCTGTAAAAACGTTGATTTGTTTGCTACGTGAGAGCCTGTCAGCCTCCATTGACGATTACGGAAGCAATGTTGTCAACAGTGTTGACACTCAGTCAACTGTCGATCTGCGTCTGGTGAGTATTTTCTTAATTTCGTACCAGGGTCAATTCTACATCTAAATGGACAGCAGTGTTTTAAAGATATGGCGATTGCGAAGACAGCCAGCGGGTCACCATAGTTTGTTATTTGTGTAAAACTTGGAATTTGAGTGAGACTGCGTCTTGTTTTGACGTTAGCCACAGAGTCGGCTCGCCCACTGGCAGTGTAGCTATAGTACTGTCTTCAATGCCACAGCTATGGCTAAACTTTATTATGTCTTATTACACGGCTTTTCTTAATGCTGTAGAATGGCCCATTCACTTGAATGGGGCTTCCCAACGTTCAGCGGTGAACAATTTTCTCATATTTGACCGTTGCTATGAATATTTGACCGCTGTCAAGGGAAGTGGCCTTTTTGCCTCGGATTCACGTCTTTCGTAGCACTCCGCAAGTAGTCCGGTAACTTTTCAACCCCAGGGTACTCTGTTGCTTACCGACGTCAGCTGATTTGAAGCCTAAATAATGCTCAAAGTCTATGAAGTTCAACGTCTTTGGCGAACTATTTCTCTGCTGATCAACAATACGAATGGTAACAAATACATTGTAAAAAGACACAGTGTGTTAAGTTGTAACGTAACTGCTTTACTGCAAGGCAGTTGCCGAAACGCCACAAGAGACCTGGGTTATAACTATTTGCTCATTTTACTTCGTGATATGACACACAATTTGTCGTGTCCTGTACCTTTAATGCAGCACAGGAAGTACTGATACAGGTTGTATAGGGATGAAGAAGTGACTTCCGGAGAGATGCCATGCTAGTTCTGCCCTGAGTAAAGTATCATGTTGATTAAGCTCTGCCTACTTCGTCATTTTTCATATATAAGAACATAACACAATTGTAATGTGTAATGTACAATATAAGCTAATATTATTAAGGAAGTACATCTACTTTCGGAAACAGTAGTCTACTATTTCATTGAAGAATTAGCATCATGACATTAGCTTCTGTTGCCCGGGCAACAGATACTACAGCGGTCTATGCATCTGTTTTCAATGGTTAAAATAATCATTACTCACAAATAGGCTACATTATCTTTGTAGGAATTATTATGACATTAGATTACAAGTAAATGATGTGTGGGTGAAATTATCATTACCTGTGGTTTCAAACCAGTGTACAGTAGCTCACTGCAACGCTGTAGCTAGTAGCTAACAAAAACATCTCTACAGTACAGGCACAGCTGTTTACAGGAAGTCAAACAGCGGCACATAATCGACACTACCCTAACTTAAAAAGTCTTTCAATTGGTGAAACTATCTGACTAGTGACTTCTAACCTAAACTCCATTGCCACAGTCTAAACTTGTCAATCTGTTCATGAAAATAATGCATTTCAGCCTAAACCGTACAACGGAACGTTAAATCGAATTCAACCAACGCAATCGCTACCGAGACGAACACAGTCTAGTACTGTAGTACTGTAGTACAATTTACCAGGGCAGCTTCTCCACACAGGGCTATTTTGCGTTATTACTGACAATGATCGCTACCACTGAGCTTTTTATGAATGAGGGATTTTCCCCTAAATAAGCTTATTTACGTTTATGGGGGCATATTTTTCAGTTAGCATGGTACTATTTGAATCGCGATCCCATCTGAGATAGCTATATGCCCGGTGATGTCGTTGTTAGAATAAGCTTCAAAGGTTTTTTTTAAATTTATGAATGAATGCAACATGAGTAGGCTAAATGCCTGAAAATATCACAAGAAGGGAAACATTTAAAATTATGTTTAAGTCAAAGAGATTTGGTCCAGTTTTACACTGGTCTGCCAAATGTATTTGTTTTGATTCAACTATTAGGCTGCTTGCATTCTACTCTTCACTCTTAATATTTTGAGTTGTAAATGAGCATAACAAATTTATGCTTTTAAATCTATGTAATCTTTATAAATAATAAGTAGGCTATGTATTTTTGATATAAAATATAGCCTACAGAAATATCCGTTGTAAAAATGTCATTAAAAAACGGACCCCTGTGCAACCGACAACCGGCAAGCAAGCACACCCTACAATTTCCCCAGAAATTGTACCCTCTCTAGTTATTTAGTATTATACAAAGATATTGTGTCAATGTGGACATTTACATAAATTCACCCCCTTCAGCCATTTTGCATTACCTGTCTTATTCCATATCACCTTTTAGAAAGACATTTATTCTACAAATATGTAACTAATTTCAAGTGTATAGGATCAATGGCTTGTGAGCAGAATGGTTTTGAAGGTTGTCCCAAATTTGGACATTACAACAAAGTTCATAAGTCTGACGTTATGAGTCCTTGAGGCTTTTTTGTTCCCCATAAGTAACAGAAGAATTGGAGTAATAGAGTGGAAATGCCATCACTTTGAAAATGTGACTTTTGGGCGTTGCATGTGGCGCCTCCTAAGGACCAATGTGGCCCATTATTGGTGTGGTGGTACCCATTGGCCTGTCGTATCAATGTGCCAACTTAGAAAATTGAGTTATTGTGGCGCAAGGAGAAGGGGATTAATAATATTAATAAAACCAACAAATACAATAGGTCCCCCTACAGGAGGAAGCTTAATAACAAATTAAATAGTTAAAAATAAATAGTTGCAACCATAAAGGGTTTGAAAACGTCTATTTATTATAAAAGTTTTATTTTAAGTTTAAGTCCTAATACGACTTCTCATTTTAATAAAAATCTATAATATGGTTGAGGGTTTATTAGTATGTAAGACAATGCCTATTTAGGGTTCCTCCGGTAGGATGGAACCTATTGTTTTTGTTAGCATTCTTATTTTTCTTCTTCTCCATAAAATGGCTCAATAGCTCAAAAATTTGGCCTAATGATACAACAGGTCACTCACTACTCCCAGACGGCTAGTGGCCCATGTACGCCCATAGGTGGCGATATAAGCCATGCCCAAAGTCTACGTGATTTCTCCAAAATGTCTGAAAATTTGTATACATGCCTTATTTCTCATGGGGAACAAAAAAGCCTCAAGGACCCATAACGTCCACCTTGATAGTTTTCTGTACTGTCCAAATTTGGTACAACCTTCAAAACCATTTTCCTCATGCAAGGGAGTAGGTTTGATTTGGACATTGGTGGGGTCCGTGGGATATGAAAGTGCTTCCTAAAGATGATCGATTTTTTTGTATTCGCAATGATAATTGAAAAGAAATCAATACATCGGCTTAATTAACATGTTTATAATGCATATCTGAATATCAAAAGAGAATATGCATTCTGTAATGTTATAGGTTAAAGCAACTAATGAAAGAAAATTAGTCAACTTAGAAGAGTTTTCAACTTTACTCTGGTGCAACTGTAAACAACATTAACAACATTGTAAATAAATATTCTTGAAATAATACAACAACAGGTGTATCACTAAATGTACAGGTCAGTATAATTTCCTGCTAGGCATTTCTTCCTCCAGTGCCCATGAGCCAGCTGCAGGGTCATCAGCCAGGAATCACTAATACTAACATATACACAGATTAGTGTCCATTGTGCTCTTCCTATTTGAAAGAACCAAACACATGCCTACGTCTTTCTGTAACAGAAATGAACTGCTGATAGATTTCTTTAAGGTCAATGTTGTCCAGTGTCTCCTGATGGACATGGCACACTGCAAGATTATTCAATCTGACTTGAGTCATGGTGGTTCTCAGCCGTGTTTTCAGCCTCCTGAGAGCACTGAAACTTCTTTCAGCCTCAGCTGATGCAACTGGTAGGACTAAAAGCAGCCTGATAAGGGACTCAACCTGAGTCAGACCTCTCACTTCAACTGTCAATCCTCTCATTATTTCTGCCACTTCAACACTAGATTTGACAGTGTATTTGGACCTAAACATGGCTAGTTGGACCTTTAGTATGTCCCTGTTCAGCTCTGGGTACTGATCTACAATGTCATTCACTTCTCCAGTCAGGAGAGTTTCCTCCAGCTTTTGCAAGACATTTAGATGTGGTTGGTTGAACCTCTCCTCAAACTGAATGTGCACACTATCAAGCATTTTATAGAACTCTGTTCTATAATGCTCCTCTGCTGACTTGGGGATGTGCTGGCTTGCTTCACTCGTGAATCGTTTTGGTGGCTTTCTTTGGTGAGGAATCTGAATGGGCGCAATCCCAAGGGAGTCAACCATACCACTGCTTTCTCAAAAACCTCATGAAAGCTCTCCTCATTTCTTTTGGCATGTACAGTAGATTTCACACACTGTATGGCACTTCTCATACCTGCAACAGTTTCAGTCCTTTTTTGAAGGGATGTGTTCAGACACTCCAGCTGCTCTATCACTTCTAATGCCAGACAAAGACCAAGTACCGTTTTCCCTTTCTCAAACCTCTCACGCAGACCATTTGCTCTCATGCCTGTGTTTGACCCACTTGATGCCATCTCCTCCAAGCTAGACAAAACACGTTCATACTGAGACAGCACCACTCTGATAGCTTTGCCCCGCACAGTCCACCTGGTTGGACAAAGTGGTCTGAGTGATTTTAATGGTACCTCTGAACTTATGGCTTTGGAAAATATGTTCTTGAAATTTCATGATTGCTTGTTTAATGTGCCAAGCTCATGCACCAACTGTACACTCATTGATCAAGGGACTGGCTCTGCATGCAGACTGCGTAATCAGGTTAAGACAGTGTGCCCCACAATGCACATACAACGCTAACGGTTGCTGTCTCTTCAGTTCTGCTTGTGCTCCAGAATATTTGCCTGACATATTAGCAGCAGCAATATCATATGTCTGGCCTCTTAACCCAGAAATGGGAATAGCGAGCCTCAAGAGGACATCCTCAGCCATTCTTGCAATCTCCACTCCAGTAGTACCAGGGACCTCATACAAACCAATGAAAACCTCCCGTGGTACCAGGTCATGGTCCACATATCTAAAACAAATAGCCTCTTGTTCTGTTCCTGTGACATCTTGTGTGCCATCCATGATGAGTGAATACTGCAAAACTGGTAGCATCTGGATGGATTGTGCAATACTCCTGACAATACAGTTTCCTAGCATCTGCGAAACCTCGTTTTGCACTTGAGGAGAGGTATAGTCATGACAGCGAGCTAACCAAGTACTGAGACGTACATCATCCCTGGCTTTAAATTTCAGAAGTTGAAATAGATTGCCATCTTTTGTCTCATGGCCTCGCAGTGCTATGCCCTGCCTGGCAAGGTACTGTATTGATCCTACAATATTTTGTAGGCAGTACCTAGCATCCTCTTGTTGCTGTGCCCATGCACTTGAGAGCTGCGAATCTATTGGGCTTCCCTCTTGAGCACTAACTGTCATGGCATGATGGTGGGATTTGGTATTTTGATGCCGCTGAAAACTGGCAAGTG
The DNA here is from genome assembly GCF_054491055.1 of Hypomesus nipponensis. Taxonomy (NCBI): domain Eukaryota; kingdom Metazoa; phylum Chordata; class Actinopteri; order Osmeriformes; family Osmeridae; genus Hypomesus; species Hypomesus nipponensis. Next base: position 10,420,644 of record NC_140376.1, on the reverse strand, counting down.
CATTCTTCCAATTATTAAATCCCTTTGACGAAAAGGCAGGGTCTACCTTTTTATATAGTGTGCTTTTCTTTATAGTGTATGTTTTCACACAGTGAAAACAGAGAACCCCTTTGATGGAGGGGCTATAGTGCAGCCATGGATACTGCTTGAACCAACTCTCTTGAAAATGGAGGAGCTTGTGTGGCAGCTGTTGAACTGGAATGTATTTTGGGTGAGGTTGGTTTGGTTTGTCCAGAATATCTTCTTGAATGCTGACACTCTCCCTGACCCTATCCTTGGTACTCTCCCTGCTGCTCTCTCCATTTGGATCAGTTTCCTAAGAAATCACAGTATACATTTGACCACGCTGAAGCAACTACTGCAAACACACTGTTAATATACGCCTATAGTTATTCAGGTCATAATCAGACTAATATTTGACACAATGCTGAATCTCATGACTAACATATTAATCATTATTGAACCTCACCTGTGAATTTCCAGCCTCTCCTTCTCTAGCCTCTCCATCTTCTACAGCATCTCCTCCTCTGTCTCCTTCTCTATCCTCTCCTCCAGTCTCTCCTTCTCTATCCTCTCCTCCAGTCTCTCCTTCTCTATCCTCTCCTCCTCTATCTCCTCCAGTCTCTCCTCCTCCAGTCTCTCCTCCTCTATCTCCTCCAGTCTCTCCTCCTCTATCTCCTCCAGTCTCTCCACTGTCTGTCACCTGACAGTATGTTGATGCATGACATATGAACAGATATATTAGGGTACATACATGGGTAGACAAAATGTTCACACAATTATTCTGTTTTATTCCCCCAAAATATATATGTAGGCCTATAAAATCACATGAGCATCTGCAATGTGCTTGTTGTTACTGTAAATGAGAGGGAAACCTTGAAGGAAAATAAAGGTTATTAAATTTAATTATGTTTATTTATCCCAAAACATTTTTTTAAACCATTGCTCCCTTTCCACACAAATAAAACATGAAAATAATGGTAGGCCTATACCTTAAAATGTGGATCTCTTTGGCATTATAGCCTATGCTGACTAATAATCAATATCAGTATTGTTATGGCTCTAAAATATATAACCTTTTACTTAACTTACACGTTGACTTCTAAAGAAGTCAACCAACGGACATCAATGTCCAGAGTCCTCAAAAGGCTGTTCAGCTCCACCAGACCCATCCTGGCCCTGTACACCCCAAGGAACCTCAGTAGATACTTGTCAAGGCCAGCGAAGAGGGAGTCTTTCAGGTCAACAGACGTAAGGCGAGCAAACTCTGCTTCAATCTGGTAGGCAGAAAAAAGCAAAGGAACACAAGCAGTTGGCTGTAAACTCAATTACTTTACTGTTGTTGCAGAATTTTTTTTTTTTTAATCAATGCATTCTTTATACCAAATTATTCATGACTGATATTAACCATTCTTAAATAAATTATTTAGCAAATCTTAAGCAATTTCAAATCTGATCCACCTAACCGCATCTGAAATAGAAAAATACTTTTACCTGACGTTCAGAGAACAGTGCCGGCCATCTTTCTCTGACATCCGCCACAGGTGGCTCATCCTCCACAATTGTTTTTCTCCGTAAAGAAAAAGTGCTGGTCATCAATCCTTTTATTTTCTGCCAATCAATTTTCCTTTTCTTCATTTCGGTGACCATCTCGGTTCTTTCCTCTTCGAGGGAACGTTGTGTTTTTCCCTCTGGGATGTCTGGCAGGAAATTGACTTCAGATTTTCTGGCCCTCTTAAGTTTTCCTTTCCCAGGTGTACCTGAAGAGCGCGAGTTGATGTTGAGCTCTGGGCATCCAGCCAATCGTAGCTTCTGTCTGAAGTTTCCCATTTTGAACTTCAAGCTAAATTTCCAACAGTACCAACCGCTAACAGATCCTGGTTCCCTCAGACAGGGATGTTTGTCGACGAGAGCTTGTGACACCAAGTCATAATCTTCACGTGTTGGGTATGCGTTGTGGACATAGATGACTTCTGCTATTTTATCCAAAATGTCTGATTTTGTGTCTTTGGACACATCAAGAAGGGTTCCATCTTCATGGAAGGCTTCATTTCCTTTCTTCAACTTAAGTTCCACATCATACGAAAAAGTAGGGATGTCAAATGGCTGTGGCAGCTGACGGGTATGACTGGCAGAGGGGCTTCCCTCAGCGGATGTGGATAGGCTTGCCGTGTCTAAGGTTGAGTCTGTATGATAGGATTCAAGATTCTTGCTGTATACTTTCAAAGTCACTTTGTCCTTAGGCAGCTCTGACATGCTACTCAAGTTGCAAAGCTCATTATCGAACTCTGGATCTTGGAACTGCACCACCAAGTCACCTTCCAATCCAAGCTTGTTCTTCAGCATCAAGTGAAGGCCATCAACAGTCTCTGGCATGCTGTCAATTGTTATCCTCCGGATGTCGTCTTGGCTAAGGATGACGCGCAGCAACATGGTGAATCCCAACTAATAAAAAATAGAAATTATGTTACAAAAATGGTTGTGTCATGATCAAATATCATAAATTGGCCTATGGATATCATACGAGTAACTTCAAGGTGAAATAAAATGTTAAATTTGTGTTCTGCCAGACTATAAATTGAATGCCTTAATTAAACCCTATGAAATACCTGAAAATTGGTTTTCAAATTTTGTATATTTTGGCAGTAAAGCTTAAGGTAGAGTCAGCGATTCGGGGGAGAATGCTTATCATAATCAGTGAATTTCTCCTCACGATCTGCTACCTGTCCGTACTCTGCTGCAAAAAAATGCAGTGGGAATACAAAGCCTAGGCTCTATAAAGTGGCATGTTGCTAGCTATGGTGGCCCCTTTGTTTACATTACAGTTTACAGAACCTAGGCTGTGTATTACCATTGGATTTTACTATTGCTCACAAAGTACAGACATGTAGTAGATCATGAGTAGATATTCACTGACAAAACAACAACAAGGGTCAGGGTTAGTGTACAATTACAAGTATTCACATGACAATCAGCAAAATTATCACCTCAGTGCAGTAGGGATGCCTTCGGAGAAATCAGGTGTCTTCCTTGCACGGTGTAGGCTGACAGAGGGGCGTAGTGGTTCAGCTCTGCAGGTTCGACCACAACCAGTTGGAGATCATCAGCGCTGCAAACTTCAAAACATCTGAAGTGGTCCAGGTACCAGGCAGAGAAAGGTTGAAGAATAAAGAATGCCTTGTTGTCCACTACCACAATGTACAGAATTTGACAGAAATCAGGAAGTCCGCTTGTGCTTCCAAATGATACGTACATTCCCTTTACATATTTTGTCCCATGTATAAAGGCTGTTGTTGCAAGTGATGCACTGGTCAGATGACTGAATTTGTGCTGAATAGCTTGTCTGACTGAGGTTGACAGATTTTCAAGGGAACTGTATGTTGCTCTTTCTACTTCCACTGCTGGCTTGAACAGGCACGGCATGTCAAAAAAGTATGACAACATAAGTTGGTGTCTGTTGGCCAAGGATAAAACAATGTTCTTGAAGTTATTTAGATCACGGACCGCTTTCTTGAAAAAGCTATGTTTAGCTTCAAAGCGAAATGTCCAGAAGTCAACCACAGGTCCAAAGCATCGAATTAGACAGGGATAATGTTCAAGGAAATTATGTTTGGGTTTGAGTTTTACATCAGGAAACACTTCTATTAAAAGTGTCCTATGTTCAAAGATCTTTGCTTCCAAGTAAGAGAGGCTTTCTTCTGTGAAAGTGGACGATACCAAGATTTCAACAATGTCTTTCAGTTCGAGAATCACAGACCAAGCGTTATCATTTTCAGGAACAACATCACCAATAATTAATGGCAACAACCTTAACAGAGTCCAATTCTCATGGCCATTCCCTCCTATTGTTCCAACCAAATGAAAATTTACTGGAATTTTCTGAGGGCAATTGGTTTTGTCTGAGAACTTATAAGGAAAGTGCTGTATGGCAGTATTTAAATTATCTACAGTGAAATATTTCTTATCAATTAATTTTTTCAAACACAAACACAGCTCAAAGGGTACAATGCCTTCCAACAGGTCGTGCAAAAAGTCAGGTGGAAACCCTGTGATGCAATGAAAGTACTGTAGCTCATTTAGAACACAGTCCCTTTTTACCCCATTCACACTTTTCAAAGTCACATTTTCTTTAAGCTCAGAGAGGTCTAGGTTATGCGACTCTCTTGTTCTCAATACAAATGCACCACTTCTTACAGAACAAGTTTGAATATCTTTACAACTTGCAAGGCAAAATCTGCAAAACTTGTCCACATTAAATGATTCTTGAAAGCCAGCAAAAGAATGTGCCCCCAAATTATCTGATGAAATGTATAGTACTGTGCCTCTGACACTAGTTCCCAATCTGTTGATGTAAATTCCTTGATTTTCAAGCAATTTTAGGTCTCTTAGTAATGGTTGAACAATTGGACTGTAACCAAATGTTTTAACATCTTGACTTTTGCATAGGGCAGCCAGATATATAGTAGATAATGATGATCTGTCTCTTACAGGTAAATTAGCAATTATCCAATAGATGGCACACAATTTATGTTTTTTTCTTGATGTCCCTAAAGGATTACAGACTTCGAAATCATCAATATACAAGGCCAGAGAAATACTCAGATCTTCACCAGAAATAAGTGGATTTTCTTTACAGTATGATGCATCAGAAAATGATGTATAATGGCCAGATTGTGATTTTTGGCTTTCTTCTAAAACTCTGTCAAGTACATCACCCCTATTTAACAATACTTGAAGAACACCCAAGATTGACACATAAACAAATGTTCGTTTTGATGACAAATCTAAAACGAATTCAACTGGGTTAATAACACTGAAGTTTTCTTTGAAAAATGATAACCTTCTTTTGTCAGTTCCCAAAGACCCACCTTCAGAAAGACAGCTAAAATGATTAGCCTGGCACAAAGTATCTTTAACTATATTTAAAGTGTTTTCATCAATGGTACAACCATGCTGCCTCAATGCTTTATCAAGAGTGTTTTTGTTTAGCTCACCAACTAAAACACCAATATCCCTCAATTCTGTAACTATTTGCGGAACCGCTGTCTTTGAGACATGCAAAACTGCTTGCAATCGCAGAAATAAAGATGCAAGTCTTGCCTGAACTGTATCAGTGTTAACCTCCTGCTCGGTTATATTCTCACCCCCAGAAAATTCAGCGTCACTGATATCTGACTGCACTTGATCAACCAGGTGCTCCTCATTTACATTTGTTTGAATAACAAGCTCAGATTTCAAGTCTTGCAGTGTGACATTGTTATGAAAACGACTTTTGTGTGAAGTAAAGGTAGAGTAAACACTTGATTTGAAAGAACAATGATTTAAGGGGCAGGTAACAGTCTCTTTGCTTTTAAGATGTTTCCCAAGATGAGAGAAATACTGTTTTATAGTCACTGGATCATTGAAATTGCATAACTGACAGTTAATTTTAAAGTTTAAATGTCCAATAGGTCCATGCTGTGAAACTCCATGTTGTCTCAAGTGGTTTTTCAGAGATTGTTGTGATCGGAAAACTAGATGACAGTCACTGTAGATACAGGGCAATGGACAGTTTCTTCCAAAATGTCCATGGACAGCTCTATAATGTTCAATTATTCTTCTACGATTTTCTGAGAAGTAGGTACAATACTTACAAATCCACCGCATTTCCGTTTGCATTCAAAACATGTAGACCTGGAAAAAGAAAGAAAAGATCATTAGGAAAGATATTTGACTTTAATAAGCATTTTATATATTTCTCAAAGAAATTTACAAAATAAAAAACCTACATTTGCATTTTCAGCATGTAAAACTGGAAACAGAAGGGAGAAAAAAGGAGAATTAGGACAGATATGTGACTTGGTAGTTAAATAACCATTTCCTATTTACATACAACAGTACACATATCTCTATAATAAGTCTAAAAGTTCAGTGTAAAAGACAGTTAAGCTGATATTTATTTATTTGTATTTATTTATTTGTTAATGATTCTTAAAATGCCAGGGCAATTCATAACAAATATAGCACTTTCTCATTTCTATTCAAAGGGGCATCTTAAAGCATGACACGTGCACCGGTCTTGTAAACGGCAAAGTTCCATTTACAATACTTTAAATCTATTGGGAGCTATTGAAGACCGCTGAATAACGTTATGGTCCAATTCAACCTTGTCATGCGTGTGCGCGCGCGCACAGGTCCGCGGCCAGCCAAGAATAAATACAACACCATAGAACCTTGAACAGCAGCCATTATCAGCAGCCCTGTTTGTAGATGTGCCCGTGACGTTCACAGCAGACTATGGCCGTCCAGCAGTGGTTTAAATTAAATAATAAAAAATAAAAAACAGACGCCAAGTCTGCCGTACTTTTACTGTGACCGCAAGATTAAAACCCCATGAAAATTGGATTAATAAAAACACGTGATTAAGGTTATTGCATAGCCTATTCATTCAAACAGGTAGCAAGGAAAAGCTCTCGTGTAGTTCACAAATGGCACTATGAAATTGACTATTTTAAAAATTAAAATATGATGCGGTTGTTACTAACTCATGATTAAAATTAGCTCTGGCATCGCAGACTGGAGCGGAGACGTTGTTTCTGGTGTTTGAACTAACACGAGGGCGCTGTGTGTAGGCCACATTCCGGCAGCCAGTTTAACGGTGCCGCCTCGTGTAAAACGCTACCGCCTCGTGTAAAACGCTACTTGTTGACATTTTTTAATTCGTTTTCTGCCACCAGTGACAATGAAAAGTACAACTTTCGATGTAAATTAATGTCATTACACTCGATATTTACTGTGCTGTCGAACATATATGTTTAAGTAGGCTAGCTAGTAAGCTAAGTGGTTAAGAAAAACTCTGCTCAGTGTAAAGCTTGCATTTTTTTCAGTTAAGTTTACAATTAACGAGTATCACGCAATACCAAACACATTAAATGTTTCAGAAGTATTACATGTATGTTTATAAGAATTTGCACTCACCTTCTGTCGAGTAAAAGAGTCCGCTCCGGTATCTCCTTTTCACTGCGCAGAAAGATGGCGGCAGTGCCTTCCCGTTCCCGGTGGATTCAAAGTCACGCAGGCACGCAAGTCGTACCACGTGACTCTCAGCGTACAACGTGATGACGCATAAACGACCAATTTTAGCCTGGTTTTTTTAACTCAACTAGGTCTTTCTAGCTAACATAACATTGATTTTCAATTTGGTTAACTTCCATGTAGTTGAGGCGCTGTTAATTGCTTATTTGAAGTTATATCAACTTTCTACACACACCCATGTCATATTGACAAGAAAACATTTGTTAAGATAACAAAAAAGCGAAATCCGGGTTTACAGTGTGTACGTCCAATTGATATCCTTTATGTGTCTGTGCGGTCAGAAATACAACTCTTTTGGCAGTTTCCAAAACGTCACCCAATTCTGCTTACATGGTGCGTGTTTTACATTTACCTAGCATCCACACCTCAAACAAGTAAACCTAGACGCTAAACTATACGTCCAATCCAAGAAATGAGGATATTTTCCGAGACCCAAGACTCTCCCGAAACCAGACATGTCCTTTATATGTCTGTGCGGTCAGAAATACGACTCTACCGGCAGTTTAAAAACACGTCTACTTTTGAAATTCTCGGACGAATTTTGCCCACCTCTCCATTAAAGTTAGTGAGAGAATTTAAAAGGCCGAGTGGCCTCGTAGCTACGGCCGAACACCACCCGTGGTATATTCCTCAACAACCCCACTCGCACTCGTACTGTATTGCTTTATTATAAAACAATTGGGTTTTTTCGACTTAAATGGCTGTTTCTGATTGGACGAGAGACGTTCCATGAGTTGAATTATCTGACAACAACCCACTCTGACTTTTCACTCCAATAAAAAATCACTCCGCGATGAAACATTCGCGTTGATACAAATAAGTAACCATAACAACGGCGACGAGTCAATGCCTCCATTTACAATTTGAAAGACTTTAACAAGCTAACTTGTACTTACAACAATGACTTCAATATTTTTTATAACGTATTTGAAAAATGTTTCTTTTCAGAATGTACTGTGTCAGTACATTCCGCTCATCTCACATCCCGTTCTCTATTGACCTCGCTCAATCTAGGTTACTTCAGACGGGCTGCGGCCGACACGACAGCAGTAGCAGCAACTCTACACTTGGCCAATTATTTTCTTCTTAAAAATCTGGATTTTATTTGGGGACAATGACATGGCTCGATAGCTGGCTAGTCTTGTCGTTAATCATACTGTCAAATTATAATTACAGTTTGGAGATAATGTCCACTTTGATGCGGTCATCTCACATCAATTTGCTATTCAACTTGCTCCACAGGCTGCGGCCGTACTGTAGCCTAGTACTAGTATGGCCGATACTTTGTTCGTGAAAATCTTGATATTGATTTTGGGATAGTGACATGGCTGGTTAGCTAGCAAATCTTCCTGTCAAACATAATGTAAAATTATATTTACTGTTTGTCAACCATACACAATTTTATTGCCTTTGAATCTTGCTCGCATAACGTTAGCTTTTGGGCTAATAGCTCAGCTGACGTTGACACCGGAACTATTTTTTCGCTGCGGAGGAACAATGGCAAAATAAATAATTTTTTTATCAATAGCTGTATTGTTGAGGAATATACCACGGGTGTTGTTGCCTACGCCACTTAGCCTCCGGCCTCGTAGCTACGGCCGAACACCACCCGTGGTATATTCCTCAACAACCCCACTCGCACTCGTACTATATTGCTTTATTAAAAGTAAAAACTTTCCAGTTACGAAGCGTTTGTTCGTAGGATTAATGCCAGCTGCAGCAAACACTTACCCCAGAACTGGTTTGGCTATTCGTGACGGTCACCTATGACTGTCTTGAGCCTCGATTTTTGCAGATTTCTGTGAAACTTGCAAAAATAAAAACAATCTAGCTAGATTATGTACACTTTAAGCTCAATGTACATACCTTGTTTGGTCGATTGTGGAAAAAAAGTCGAACCGTTATTAGCCTACTTATGGAGAGCCATCACGCTAGCTCGATTATGAGAAATGTAGCTAGAATCCACACCCCAAACAAGTTAACCTAGACGCAAAACTGTACGTCCGATCCCAAAAATAAGGATATTTTCCGAGACCCAAGACTCTGCCGAAACCATTGATATCCTTTATGTGTCTGTTCGGTCAGAAATACAACTCTTTTGGCAATTTCCAAAACGTCAGCCAATTTTTTTTTCATGGTGCGTGTCTGTTTGGTTGCCACGGTGATGGCGCAGCTGTGATTGCTAACAAGCTGGGCAGAGAGAATCACAAATTTAGCTGGAATCCACACCTCAAACAAGTTAACCTAGACGCAAAACTATCCAATCCAAAAAACAAAAATGCGGTCAAAAATACGACTCTACCGGCAGTTTAAAAACACGTCTACTTTCGAAATTCTCTGACGAATTTTACCCACCTCTCCATTGAAGTTAGTGAGAGAATTTGAAAGGCTGCTCTCGCTTCAAGGCTCAAAGCTGAAAATCTGTAAATGTGAGCTCTTTAGTAGTTACATTGGCTGAAAGAGGACAAGTTTTCCTACATTTTAAGGTATATTGTTTCTGTACGTTAAACTATATGAACGTCAGAGGAATTTGTTTGACAATTTAGTTGAATATCAGAAAAAGAGCAGCCAGCAGTGTGCCACTCTGCTGGCTGCTCAACCATAAAAATCAAGAAGGAGCTAAATTTTCCATGTATTTAAAACTGCCACGATTCAAAATTGTCTGAATATATTTGAAAAAGCTGAATCATTTGGGAATAGCTGAATGTCTTGTGAACATTTTAAAGGCTGAATGGTGTCTCTAGCTGAAAGTATGCTGAAGTAGTTCAGTTTGAAAGAGGAGGAAGCTTTTTAATGATTTGAAAGGATTTACCATTTCTTTCAATGGGAGAATAATTTGCACAAAAACCTTAATTCTTTAAAAAGTATAAAAGTGATAAATACCAAAAGTCATAGCCACCATCTCCTGAAGGAGCTGAACGTTTTGATACAAACATTGTCGGAATCGGTGAAAGTATGCAGAACTAGTTAAAGGCCAAAAAACGGCGGAAGAACTGAGAAGTTGAAAAACAACTAGAAAAGGCTGTTCCTGCGAAACAGCAGTGAGAATGCTGAAAACCTGAATGGGGATAGCTGACCATGCTAAAAAAGCTGAAAATAGTGAAAATTTAGTAGAAAGTTATAAGCCGAATGTCTTGTGAACATTTTAAAGGTTGAATGGTGTCTCTATCTGAAAGTATGCTGAAGTAGTTATGTTTGAAACAGGAGGACTGAAAGTATGCTGAAGTAGTTAAGTTTGAAAGAGGAAGCTTTTTTAACGATTTGAAAGGATTTACCATTACTTTTAAAGGGAGAATAATTTGCACAAAAACCTTTAAAAAAAAAATTGTATGAAAGGGAGAAACACCAAAACACAGCACACATCTCCTGAAGGAGCTGAACGTTTTCTTTTTTATTGCTGAAAATACAGAAATAAGAAAATACCCAAAAGCTGAAATGAATTTCAAAAATGTGTGAGTCACACAAAAGAGGCAGTGTGAAAGCTGAACTGGATGATCTTACAAAGCTAAGAGCTAAAATAGCCTACAATGCGGGAGAAGCTGAAAGCTGAACTGTTTAACAGGAGAAGAAGTAGGCTAGCTAGTCATAACAATAATATTATCGTTTTAACAGCTGAAATTATAGTTGGGATAGTAATAGCAGTAGCAGATGTAGCCTACCATTGAGTGCATTTACTTGGCTTTCTTAGTAGAATTCAAACATACAGCAGTAGGGCCGATAAAAGAAGACACTGCGACACTCTGTTGCTGAAGGATGATGGTGCAAGTTTTGTCCGTGAAGCATACAACGATTAATAAAAAAGAATCATGTAGACGTGTTTATTGAGTAATCGCATAATTAATTACACATGTAAACGGAGTAATTGTATTATTGGCATAAACCGACAATTGCTAGTAATCAGGTTTGATGAATGATGAACTTTATTGGTTCGTCGAGAATAACAGAAATTTGCCTAGCATCCATACCTCAAACAAGTTAACCTAGACGCAAAACTACACGTCCAATTAAAAAAACATGGATAGTTTCCGAGACCCAAGACTCTGCCAAAACCATTGATATCCTTTATGTGTCTGTGCGGTCAGAAATACAACTCTTTTTGCAATTTCCAAAACGTTATCCAATTCTGCTTTCATGGTGCGTGTCTGTTTGGTTGCCACTGCAATGGAGCAGCTGTACTCGCTAAAGAGCTGGGCAGAGAGAATGACACATTTAGCTAGCATCCACACCTCAAACAAGTTAACGTAGATGCAAACCTATACGTCCAATCCAAAAAATGTGGATATTTTCCAAGACTCTGCCGAAACCAGAGATGTCCTTTATATGTCTCTGCGGTCAGAAATGCGACTCTACCTGCAGTTTCCAAAACGTTACCCAATTCTGCTTTCATGGTGCTTGTTTGTTTGGTTGCCACGGTGATGGTGCAGCTATGATTGCTAACACGCTGATGGCAGAGAATAACCAACATTTACCTAGCATCCACACCTCAAACAAGTTAAGCTAGACGCAAAACTATACGTCCAATCCACAAAATATGGATATTGTCTGAGACCCAAGACTCTGCCGAAACCAGCGATGTCCCTTATATGTCTGTGCAGTCGAAAATACGACTCTACCGGCAGTTTAAAAAGACGACTACTTTCGAAATTCTCTGACAAATTTTACCCACCTCTCTATTGAAGTTAGTGAAAGAATTTGAAAGTCTGCTCTCGCTTCAAGGCTCAAAGCTGAAAATCTGTAAATGTTAGCTCTTTAAAGTGCTTCTCAGCTCCCGAATAGCATTTTCAATGCATTTGCATGGTTTTGTTTAAAACTTCCACGTGAATGCCTAAAACAGGCCAAACTGACTGAAAACAACTGTATTTCATCCTATCCACATAGTACTGACAAGATTTTGGCTTCAGAATCCGTTTGGAGACTTTAAGTTTTGTATTGCTTTAAAGTGCTTCTCAGCTCCCGAATAGCACTTTCAATGCATTTCCATGGAGGTGTTTAAAACTTCCAGGTGAATGCCTAAAACAGGCCAAACTGACTGAAAACAACTGTATTTCATCATATCCACATAGTACTGACAAGATGTTGGCTTCAGAATCCGTTTTGGGGAGCTTTGAATTTGGTATTGCTTTAAAGTGCTTTTCAGCTCCCGAATAGCACTTTCAATGCATTTGCATGGTTTTGTATAAAACTTCCACGTGAATGCCTAAAACAGGCCAAACTGACTGAAAACAACTGTATTTCATCCTATCCACATAGTACTGACAAGATTTTGGCTTCAGAATCCCTTTTGGAGACTTTGTATTTGGTATTGCTTTAAAGTGCTTTTCAGCTCCCGAATAGCATTTTCAATGCATTTCCATGGATTTGTTTAAAACTTCCAGGTGAATGCCTAAACAGGCCAAACTGACTGAAAACAACTGTATTTCATCCTTTCCGCATAGTACTGACAAGATTTTGGCTTCAGAATCCATTTTGGAGACTTTGAGTTTTGTATTGCTTGAAAGTGCTTCTCAGCTCCCGAATAGCATTTTCAATGCATTTCCATGGATTTGTTTAAAACTTCCAGGTGAATGCCTAAACAGGCCAAACTGACTGAAAACAACTGTATTTCATCCTATCTACATAGTACTGACAAGATTTTGGCTTCAGAATCCCTTTTGGAGACTTTGTATTTGGTATTGCTTTAAAGTGCTTTTCAGCTCCCGAATAGCATTTTCAATGCATTTGCATGGTTTTGTTTAAAACTTCCACGTGAATGCCTAAAACAGGCCAAACTGACTGAAAACAACTGTATTTCATCCTATCCACATAGTACTGACAAGATTTTGGCTTCAGAATCCGTTTTGGAGACTTTGAATTTGGTATTGCTTTAAGTGCTTTTCAGCTCTCGAATTGCATTTTCAATGAATTTCAATGGATTTGTTTAAATCTTCCAGGTGAATGCCTAAAAAGGCCAAGCTGACTGAAAACAACTGTATTTCATCCTTTCCACATAGTACTGACAAGATTTTGGCTTCAGAATCAGTTTTGGAGACTTTGAGTCATGTATTGCTTTAAATTGCTTTTCAGCTCCCGAATAGCATTTTCAATGCATTTGCAAGGTTTTGTTTAAAACTTCCAGGTGAATGCCTAAAACAGGCCAAACTGACTGAAAACAACTGTATTTCATCCTATCCACATAGTACTGACAAGATTTTGGCTTCAGAATCCCTTTTGGAGACTTTGTATTTGGTATTGCTTTAAAGTGCTTTTCAGCTCCCGAATAGCATTTTCAATGCATTTGCATGGTTTTATTTAAAACTTCCAGGTGAATGCCTAAAACAGGCCAAACTGACTGAAAACAACTGTATTTCATCCTATCCACATAGTACTGACAAGATTTTGGCTTCAGAATCCGTTTGGAGACTTTAAGTTTTGTATTGCTTTAAAGTGCTTCTCAGCTCCCGAATAGCACTTTCAATGCATTTCCATGGAGGTGTTTAAAACTTCCAGGTGAATGCCTAAAACAGGCCAAACGGACTGAAAACAACTGTATTTCATCATATCCACATAGTACTGACAAGATGTTGGCTTCAGAATCCGTTTTGGGGAGCTTTGAATTTGGTATTGCTTTAAAGTGCTTTTCAGCTCCCGAATAGCACTTTCAATGCATTTGCATGGTTTTGTATAAAACTTCCACGTGAATGCCTAAAACAGGCCAAACTGACTGAAAACAACTGTATTTCATCCTATCCACATAGTACTGACAAGATTTTGGCTTCAGAATCCCTTTTGGAGACTTTGTATTTGGTATTGCTTTAAAGTGCTTTTCAGCTCCCGAATAGCATTTTCAATGCATTTCCATGGATTTGTTTAAAACTTCCAGGTGAATGCCTAAACAGGCCAAACTGACTGAAAACAACTGTATTTCATCCTTTCCGCATAGTACTGACAAGATTTTGGCTTCAGAATCCATTTTGGAGACTTTGAGTTTTGTATTGCTTTAAAGTGCTTCTCAGCTCCCGAATAGCATTTTCAATGCATTTCCATGGATTTGTTTAAAACTTCCAGGTGAATGCCTAAACAGGCCAAACTGACTGAAAACAACTGTATTTCATCCTTTCCGCATAGTACTGACAAGATTTTGGCTTCAGAATCCATTTTGGAGACTTTGAGTTTTGTATTGCTTTAAAGTGCTTTTCAGCTCCCGAATAGCATTTTCAATGCATTTCCAGGGATTTGTTTAAAACTTCCAGGTGAATGCCTAAACAGGCCAAACTGACTGAAAACAACTGTATTTCATCCTATCCACATAGTACTGACAAGATTTTGGCTTCAGAATCCCTTTTGGAGACTTTGTATTTGGTATTGCTTTAAAGTGCTTTTCAGCTCCCGAATAGCATTTTCAATGCATTTGCATGGTTTTGTTTAAAACTTCCACGTGAATGCCTAAAACAGGCCAAACTGACTGAAAACAACTGTATTTCATCCTATCCACATAGTACTGACAAGATGTTGGCTTCAGAATCCATTTTGGAGACTTTTAGTTTTGTATTGCTTTAAAGTGCTTCTCAGCTCCCGAATAGCATTTTCAATGCATTTCCATGGATTTGTTTAAAACTTCCAGGTGAATGCCTAAACAGGCCAAACTGACTGAAAACAACTGTATTTCATCCTTTCCACATAGTACTGACAAGATTTTGGCTTCACAATTTGTTTTGGAGACTTTGTATTTGGTATTGCTTTAAAGTGCTTTTCAGCTCCCGAATAGCATTTTCAATGCATTTGCATGGTTTTGTTTAAAACTTCCACGTGAATGCCTAAAACAGGCATAAACTGACTGAAAACAACTGTATTTCCTATCCACATAGTACTGACAAGATTTTGGCTTCAGAATCCATTTTGGAGACTTTGAGTTTTGTCTTGCTTTAAAGTGCTTCTCAGCTCCCGGAAATCATTTTCAATGCATTTCCATGGATTTGTTTAAAACTTCCAGGTGAATGCCTAAACAGGCCAAACTGACTGAAAACAACTGTATTTCATCCTATCCACGTAGTCCTGACAAGATTTTAGCTTCAGAATCCATTTTGGAGACTTTGAGTTTTGTATTGCTTTAAAGTGCTTTTCAGCTCCCGAATAGCATTTTCAATGCATTTCCAGGGATTTGTTTAAAACTTCCAGGTGAATGCCTAAACAGGCCAAACTGACTGAAAACAACTGTATTTCATCCTATCCACATAGTACTGACAAGATTTTGGCTTCAGAATCCCTTTTGGAGACTTTGTATTTGGTATTGCTTTAAAGTGCTTTTCAGCTCCCGAATAGCATTTTCAATGCATTTGCATGGTTTTGTTTAACCTCTTATGGATCCTGTTAAATGTTCCCAAAAACGCCTAAACAGCATACCCAAAGTAAATTGACTGCTGTTCTTGAACCATTTGGAGTACATGCATGTAAATGGTCTCTTTTGAAAGCTGACACTCTGAAGTTTCTTCCCCTGGTGTCAGGACCCCTGTAAGTCCTACTGGTGTTGAGTAATAGAAGCTAGAACACAAGGAAACTGAAAGTTTCAATTTCCGCCTAGATTTTGTGTTGAAAACAGAGGCCTGAAGAGGCCCAGAGGTGGTAGGTATTAGCTGGAAGACAGCATTGGACCACAGGTTGAAGCCTTACCCAATTCAGATCAAAAGTCAAACATAATACCACAATATATTCATATTTGACACATGTTTTTATAAGAGTACATCCATGCGTTTTCTAAAAGGGCCTTTTGGAGACTCCAAAAGGACCCTTGGAAACCATTGCCACATACCTAGCATAAAATGCTACAACTTTTGAACTATTTCACCTACAGTCATAAGTTTGGGCTCTAATGAAAGGTGACACTCAGGGCTATCATATCCCAGATTCAGATTCACCATTAGTGGTGTTGAAACAAAGTAACTGAGGCATAAGAGTGCTTACCTTCTTGAAACTAAATGTTGTGCAAATAAAAGAGTCAAAACAAGAGCTATTGTGTAAAAAAAAAAGAAGTTTATATAAGAAAAACACACCAAACTATTTACATACAGTGAATTGTGACAAATGATTTACAATTTTACAAAATGTTTTGGGCAACATGCCAGTCATTGTAGCAGTCTCGTTTGGGGACAAAGCACAAAGCCACATCACAGGTTGCACACTTCACTGGTGTGCGTAAACCACAGTGTTTGCACCTCAGCCGACCAGCGGTGCTGTCTCCACTGATATGCACTGGCCTGTGACTAGCTGTGGGTTGAGGCACGATGGAAGATGAGGGACCGGGTAAGGGTTGAGACCCCAACTCTGCAAGCTCAACAGCCAGGGTCTCTCTGAAGGCCTTCTGGGTCAGAGGTACCTGTCCTTTTCCTTTTGCGATGTCTTTGTGAAGGAGGAAGGCGTTCACAATCCCAATGTCCAGGAAATGATAAAAAAAAGTATTGTACCATCTCTGGGTCTTGTGGAGGACTTTATAGTATCCGATCAGTGCATCGGAGAGGTCCACTCCACCCATGCACTGGTTGTAGTTCTTGACCACTGGCGGAACTGGGATGTCTTTCAGTACCCAGCGCTGATCTGCACCTTTGACCCTCCTCTGCACTGTGTCCTGTGAATGTGCTGTGTGGAGTGTTGAACACAGGAAGACGTCCCTTGTGTCTCGCCACTGGACAAAGAGGAGGGAGCCGTTCCTTATCCAGCGAATGCTGCCGCGCGGAGATTTAGAGTCCAGACAGTTTTCTTTTGTTTTCGGGAATCCAATTCTGTTTGTGCGGATGGTTCCGCATGCCCAGATCCTCTTCTGAAGGAGGTCAAGGAAAAGGGTGGGACTTGTGTAGAAATTGTCAACAAAAAGTTTGTACCCAGTGCCCAGCAACTGTGTGTCTATTAGCTCCATCACTGATTCATAGCTGAGACCTTTGCCAGTGTTTCCTTGGAGCTTTCCTTCATACACAAAAAAGTCCCATGTGTATCCGCTCTTTGAGTCAGCCAGAACAAACAGTTTGTATCCCCAGCGAACAGGCTTATTTTTCATATATTGTTTTAGTCCAATGCGAGCTTTGGAGGCAACCATCCTCTCGTCAATGGCAATATCCTGGTCTGGGTGATAGTTCCTTCTGCAGGCTTCTCTCATCTCCTGATAAACTGGGTTGATCTTGCAAAGACGGTTGAAGGCTGCTGTGCCTCTCCTCTGCTCATTAGCAGCATCGTCCGCCATGCTACTCAGATGAAGAGATCGGGACATTCGGAGGAACTTCTTCCCGGTCATTACTTGCTTTGGGAAAGGAAAGCTGTGCAGTTTGTCCTTTCGCCAGTAATCATTAAATGCAGAGCATTTTACCAGACCCATGTAGATTACCATGGAAATGAAGGTAAACATGTCCTGCAATGTCAGATCAATCCAGGGGTGAGTGGGTGTGGAGTGGTGAGTCGAGCCAAACTCATTGGTGTTTAGAAGGATTGTTTGTAAAACTGATTTTGTCCAAAACAGTTGGAAAAGCTGCAGGGCTGTGTAGGTCGCGGTCTGAATTAGCTGGGGTCCAGGTGGGTTTGTCGGCCTGAAAGTAGGCTGAGGTGGAGTGATGTCAGGAATGTCAACATCATTCCATCTCTCTCCAGATGGGGTTGTTGATGCTCCAGCTTTAGTTCTGCTGCTGCCTCTCCCCCTTCCTCTTCCCCTTCCTCTTCCTCTTGGCCTTCTCCTGCTGGCAGAACCTCTCTGTGGAGTTTGAGGCTCATCACTGGACGAGCTGCCGCTGCCCCCCTGTCCTGCTGCTGTACGGGGCCGCTTGCTGACTTGAGCAGGAATATCTGGCTCGTAGTCCTCATCAGATGTTTTCCTATAATGACAATATAAACAGCCAGTTACAAACCATTCCCATATTTTCTGTATTCTACTTTTCACAAGTTTACTGCCTCAAACATTAGCACTGAAACAAAGACACCCCCCACCCCCACAGTTCACACCTTGAAACAAAGAGCCACACACCTCCCCCAAATGCAGTTCAAAATTGGAAACACAAACACACACACGAACTTCTAAACTTCTAATGAATAAGTTATTATACACAAATATAGTTTTTCTGTTGCTAGAAGAAATACTGGGTGCTTTGGCTATGTAAAAACAATGTTATACCATGACAAATGGAGCTATCTGCTCTGATTCAGTAAAACAAGTCACAAAAACAATAACGAAAACAAAATGTTGCTGTGTGTTTGTTCCAAGTTTCACTAAATAAGATAAACTAATAGAGTTACTTACTGATATGGTATAAAACATTGTTTTTACAACGCCAAAGTAGCTATATTAGTATCTTGAAACGTGAAACAAAGAAACCTCAAATGATTACAAAAACACGGCAACATTTTGTTTTTGGATTTCAAACTAAAGCTTATTCATGCGGAATATACAGTAAACTGTTTTATAATATAAAACGAAACTTACTTATCCAGGGTAATATCTCCTCCTTCCAGAAATAATTCCTCAGCTTCTGAATCGAACTCTGAAAAATCTGTGTTTTCCTCAGATAAATTGTCAGAAAAATCACTCTCATGTCCAGTAACTTCTTCCAAAACTTCTGTGACACTATACTTTGTTTTCTGTGTCTTCTTTGCCATGATGAAATCGATATCCAACTGCGTCAAAACGCTGTATGATTCTCCGTTTACAAAATACGCACAACGCATGAACATATGTAGCTCCTTGCGCATAGAGTGTAGCTTTTAAAAGTTCACCTTTACCTGGGAAGTCCCACATCATTGTTTTCATAAAGCGATTGGCTAAAAGACCTGTCAGTCATTTCCAAGATTGGTTTTGATTGGTCTGAGCTTCAAACAAAGAAAACAAAGGTGGGTGTGATGGGCCATCAAATTCAGATGAGTCGTTGGTTGGCTGTTGAAGGCCTTGGACAGGCAATGGAAGCTCCCAATAGGTCAATCATGGTGTCAATCAAAAGAGGAGGATTCAGCGGACATTTTGATGCCTTTGGATAGTAAATAGACCGTTGCTAGCCTGAGAAAAGACAACTTTTATGTGAACAACTTGTTTCTTTCGTCGGCTAACTAGTATAATGAAACAAAGGATAATGGCTATTCATGAATGTAATACATTCATTTGGACGAACTACTGGACATGGTTAGATACTTTGGACCTTTGGGAATGTAACGCAAATCAAGTTTTGATGGGTCGTTTGCATACTTGGACTATTCTGAACCTTTTAGGGTGAGTACAACGTTTTATTTTGTCTTTGTCTGGTGAACGATGTATGAACAAAGACATAAACAGTACTTGCTGTTGCTAGTTGAGCTTGAATTGGTTTATTTCAATGAAAGAACAAGAATCGTAGCTTTCCAACAAGGTATAATATGTGTAGCCGTCTAAAATAATATATTGTTAAAATTGAGTGCGTTCTCACTGAGGGAGGGGGCGCAGCGTTTCTGGCTCGCCGGCGAGCCAAGGAACGAGAACAGGTTAAAACTTCCACGTGAATGCCTAAAACATGCCAAACTGACTGAAAACAACTGTATTTCATCCTATCCACATAGTGCTGACAAGATGTTGGCTTCAGAATCCATTTTGGAGACTTTGAGTTTTGTATTGCTCTAAAGTGCTTTACAGCTTCCGAATAGCATTTTCAATGCATTTCCATGGATTTGTTTAAAACTTCCAGGTGAATGCCTAAACAGGCCAAACTGACTGAAAACAACTGTATTTCATCCTTTCCACATAGTACTGACAAGATTTTGGCTTCACAATTTGTTTTGGAGACTTTGTATTTGGTATTGCTTTAAAGTGCTTTTCAGCTCCCGAATAGCATTTTCAAGCATTTGCATGGTTTTGTTTAAAACTTCCACGTGAATGCCTAAAACAGGCATAAACTGACTGAAAACAACTGTATTTCCTATCCACATAGTACTGACAAGATTTTGGCTTCAGAATCCATTTTGGAGACTTTGAGTTTTGTATTGCTTTAAAGTGCTTCTCAGCTCCCGGAAATCATTTTCAATGCATTTCCATGGATTTGTTTAAAACTTCCAGGTGAATGCCTAAACAGGCCAAACTGACTGAAAACAACTGTATTTCATCCTATCCACGTAGTCCTGACAAGATTTTAGCTTCAGAATCCATTTTGGAGACTTTGAGTTTTGTATTGCTTTAAAGTGCTTCTCAGCTCCCGAATAGCATTTTCAATGCATTTGCATGGTTTTGTTAAAAACGTCCACGTGAATGCCTAAAACAGGCCAAACTGACTGAAAACAACTGTATTTCATCCTATGCACATGGTACTGACAAGATTTTGGCTTCAGCATCCGTTTTGGAGACTTTGTATTTGGTATTGCTTTAAAGTGCTTTTCAGCTCCCGAATAGCATTTTCAATGCATTTGCATGGTTTTGTTAAAAACTTCCAGGTGAATGCCTAAAACAGGCCAAACTGACTGAAAACAACTGTATTTCATCCTATCCACATAGTACTGACAAGATTTTGGCTTCAGCATCCGTTTTGGAGACTTTGTATTTGGTATTGCTTTAAAATGCTTTTCAGCTCCCGAATAGCGTTTTCAATGCATTTACAATGTTTGGCAATATAACTTCTGTCTGAAAGGTTTTTTTCATGTTTGAAGTGTTATAACATGCTGCTGTGGCTGTTATTACATTAAAAATATGTTTTGTGAAGATGTTTAGCCATTAGATTCCGTTTTTGAGACTTTTTCTTATTCATTGCTCTAAAGTGCTCTCAGCTCCTGAATAGCGTTTTCAATGCATTTACAATGTTTGGCATATAACTTCTGTCTGAATGGTTTTCTTGACGTTTTAAGTGTTATAACATGTTTCTGTGGCTGTTTATATATGGAAAATGTGTTTTGTGAAGATATTTAGCCATTAGATTCACTTTTTGAGACTTTCATACTTTCATTGCTCTACAGTGCTTTTCAGCTCCTGAATAGCGTTTTCAATGCATTTACAATGTTTGGCATACAACTTCTGTCTGAATGGTTTTCTTGATGTTTTAAGTGTTATAACATGCTTCTGTGGCTGTTATTACAAAAAAAATGTGCATTGTGAAGATGTTTAGCCATTAGATTCCGTTTTTTTGAGACTTTCCTTTTTTTATTGATCTAAAGTGCTTTTCAGCTCCTGAATAGCGTTTTCAATGCATTTACAATGTTTGGCATATAACTTCTGTCTGAATGGTTTTCTTGATGTTTGAAGTGTTATAACCATGCTTCTGTGGCTGTTAATACATGGAAAATGTGTTTTGTGAAGATGTTTAGCCATTAGATTCCGTTTTTGAGACTTTGATATATTTATTGCTCTAAAGTGCTTTACAGCTTCCGAATAGCATTTTCAATGCATTTGCATGGTTTTGTTTAAAACTTCAACGTGAATGCCTAAACAGGCCAAACTGACTGAAAACAACTGTATTTCATCCTATCCACGTAGTCCTGACAAGATTTTGGCTTCAGAATCCATTTTGGAGACTTTGAGTTTTGTATTGCTTTAAAGTGCTTCTCAGCTCCCGAATAGCATTTTCAATGCATTTGCATGGTTTTGTTAAAAACTTCCACGTGAATGCCTAAAACAGGCCAAACTGACTGAAAACAACTGTATTTCATCCTATGCACATGGTACTGACAAGATTTTGGCTTCAGCATCCGTTTTGGAGACTTTGTATTTGGTATTGCTTTAAAGTGCTTTTCAGCTCCCGAATAGCATTTTCAATGCATTTGCATGGTTTTGTTAAAAACTTCCAGGTGAATGCCTAAAACAGGCCAAACTGACTGAAAACAACTGTATTTCATCCTATCCACATAGTACTGACAAGATTTTGGCTTCAGAATCCGTTTTGGAGACTTTGTATTTGGTATAGCTTTAAAGTGCTTTTTTGCTCCCGAATAGCGTTTTCAATGCATTTACAATGTTTGGCATATAACTTCTGTCTGAAAGGTTTTTTTCAAGTTTGAAGTGTTATAACATGCTTCTGTGGCTGTTAATAAATGGAAAATGTGTCTTGTGAAGATGTTTAGCCATTAGCTTCCGTTTTTGAGACTTTCCTTTTTTCATTGCACTAAAGTGCTTTTCAGCTCCTGAATAGCGTTTTCGATGCATTTACAATGTTTGGCATATAACTTCTGTCTGAATGGTTTTTTCGATGTTTGAAGTGATATAACATGCTTCTGTGGCTGTTATTACATGAAAAATGTGTTTTGTGAAGATGTTTAGCCATTAGATTCCGTTTTTGAGACTTTTTCTTATTCATTGCTCTAAAGTGCTCTCAGCTCCTGAATAGCGTTTTCAATGCATTTACAATGTCTGGCATATAACTTCTGTCTGAATGGTTTTCTTGACGTTTTAAGTGTTACAACATGCTTTTGTGGCTGTTATTACATGGAAAATGTATTTTGTGAAGATGTTTAGCCATTGGATTCCGTTTTTGAGAGTTTCATACTTTCATTGCTCTAAAGTGCTTTTCAGCTCCTGAATAGCGTTTTCAATGCATTTACAATGTTTGGCATATAACTTCTGTCTGAATGGTTTTCTTGACGTTTTAAGTGTTACAACATGCTTTTGTGGCTGTTAATACATGGAAAATGTATTTTGTGAAGATGTTTAGCCATTAGATTCCGTTTTTGAGAGTTTCATACTTTCATTGCTCTAAAGTGCTTTTCAGCTCCTGAATAGCGTTTTCAATGCATTTACAATGTTTGGCATATAACTTCTGTCTGAATGGTTTTCTTGACGTTTTCAGTGTTATAACATGTTTCTGTGGCTGTTTATATATTGAAAATGTGTTTTGTGAAGATGTTTAGCCATTAGATTCACTTTTTGAGACTTTCATACTTTCATTGCTCTAAAGTGCTTTTCAGCTCCTGAATAGCGTTTTCAATGCATTTACAATGTTTGGCATATAACTTCTGTCTGAATGGTTTTCTTGACGTTTTAAGTGTTACAACATGCTTTTGTGGCTGTTATTACATGGAAAATGTATTTTGTGAAGATGTTTAGCCATTAGATTCCGTTTTTGAGAGTTTCATACTTTCATTGCTCTAAAGTGCTTTTCAGCTCCTGAATAGCGTTTTCAATGCATTTACAATGTTTGGCATATAACTTCTGTCTGAATGGTTTTCTTGACGTTTTAAGTGTTATAACATGTTTCTGTGGCTGTTTATATATTGAAAATGTGTTTTGTGAAGATGTTTAGCCATTAGATTCACTTTTTGAGACTTTCATACTTTCATTGCTCTAAAGTGCTTTTCAGCTCCTGAATAGCGTTTTCAATGCATTTACAATGTTTGGCATGTAACTTCTGTCTGAATGGTTTTCTCGATGTTTGAAGTGTTATAACATGCTTCTGTGGCTGTTAATACATGGAAAACGTGTTTTGTGAAGATGTTTAGCCATTAGATTCCGTTTTTGAGACTTTCCTTTATTCATTGCTCTAAAGTGCTTTTCAGCTCCTGAAAAGCGTTTTCAATGCATTTGCAATGTTTGGCATATAACTTCTGTCTGAATGGTTTTTTTCACGTTTGAAGTGTTATAACATGCTTCTGAGGCTGTTATTACATGAAAAATGTGCTTTGTGAAGATGTTTAGCCATTAGATTCTGTTTTTGAGACTTTCCTTTTTTTATTGCTCTAAAGTGCTTTTCAGCTCCTGAATAGCGTTTTCAATGCATTTACAATGTTTGGCATGTAACTTCTGTCTGAATGGTTTTCTCGATGTTTGAAGTGTTATAACATGCTGCTGTGGCTGTTAATACATGGAAAACTTGTTTTGTGAAGATGTTTAGCCATTAGATTCCGTTTTTGAGACTTTTCTTATTCATTGCTCTAAAGTGCTCTCAGCTCCTGAATAGCGTTTTCAATGCATTTACAATGTTTGGCATATAACTTCTGGCTGAATGGTTTTCTTGATGTTTCAAGTGTTATAATATGTTTCTGTGGCTGTTAGTACATGGTAAAGGAGTTTTGTGAAGATGTTTCGCCTTTAGATTCCGTTTTTTGGACTTTCCTTTATTCATTGCTCTAAAGTGCTTTTCAGCTCCTGAATAGCGTTTTCAATGTATTTACAATGTTTGGCATATAACTTCTGTCTGAATGGTTTTCTTGACGTTTTAAGTGTTATAACATGTTTCTGTTGCTGTTCATATATGGAAAATGTGTTTTGTGAAGATGTTTAGCCATTAGATTCACTTTTTGAGACTTTCATACTTTCATTGCTCTAATGTGCTTTTCAGCTCCTGAATAGCGTTTTCAATGCATTGACGTTTGGCATATAACTTCTGTCTGAATGGTTTTTTTCATGTTTTAAGTGTTATAACATGTTTCTGTTGCTGTTAATATGTGGAAAGTGTGTTTTGTGAAGATGTTTAGCCATTAGATTCACTTTTTGAGACTTTCATACTTTCAGTGTTCTAAAGTTCTTTTCAGCTCCTGAATAGCGTTTTCAATGCATTGACGTTTGGCATATAACTTCTGTCTGAATGGTTTTCTTGATGTTTGAAGTGTTATAACATGCTTTTGTGGCTGCTAATACATGGAAAACGTGTTTTGTGAAGATGTTTAGCCATTAGATTCCGTTTTTGAGACTTTGATATATTTATTAATCTAAAGTGCTTTTCAGCTCCTGAATAGGCGTTTTCAATGCATTTACAATGTTTGGCATATAACTTCTGTCTGAATGGTTTTTTTTTTATGTTTGAAGTGTTATAACATGCTTCCGTGGCTGTTTTTGTCCATGGTAAAGGAGTTTTGTGAAGATGTTTCGCCTTTAGATTCCGTTTTTTGGACTTTCCTTTATTCATTGCTCTAAAGTGCTTTTCAGCTCCTGAATAGCGTTTTCAATGCATTTACAATGTTTGGCATATAACTTCTGTCTGAATGGTTTTTTCGATGATTGAAGTTTATAACATGCATCTGAGGCTGTTATTACATGAAAAATGTGCTTTGTGAAGATGTTTAGCCATTAGATTCCGTTTTTGAGACTTTCCTTTTTTTATTGCTCTAAAGTGCTTTTCAGCTCCTGAATAGCGTTTTCAATGCATTTACAATGTTTGGCATGTAACTTCTGTCTGAATGGTTTTCTCGATGTTTGAAGTGTTATAACATGCTGCTGTGGCTGTTAATACATGGAAAACGTGTTTTGTGAAGATGTTTAGCCATTAGATTCCGTTTTTGAGACTTTTCTTATTCATTGCTCTAAAGTGCTCTCAGCTCCGGAATAGCGTTTTCAATGCATTTACAATGTTTGGCATATAACTTCTGGCTGAATGGTTTTCTTGATGTTTCAAGTGTTATAATATGTTTCTGTGGCTGTTAGTACATGGTAAAGGAGTTTTGTGAAGATGTTTCGCCTTTAGATTCCGTTTTTTGGACTTTCCTTTATTCATTGCTCTAAAGTGCTTTTCAGCTCCTGAATAGCGTTTTCAATGTATTTACAATGTTTGGCATATAACTTCTGTCTGAATGGTTTTCTTGACGTTTTAAGTGTTATAACATGTTTCTGTTGCTGTTAATATATGGAAAATGTGTTTTGTGAAGATGTTTAGCCATTAGATTCACTTTTTGAGACTTTCATACTTTCATTGCTCTAAAGTGCTTTTCAGCTCCTGAATAGCGTTTTCAATGCATTGACGTTTGGCATATAACTTCTGTCTGAATGGTTTTTTTCATGTTTTAAGTGTTATAACATGTTTCTGTTGCTGTTAATATGTGGAAAATGTGTTTTGTGAAGATGTTTAGCCATTAGATTCACTTTTTGAGACTTTCATACTTTCAGTGTTCTAAAGTTCTTTTCAGCACCTGAATAGCGTTTTCAATGCATTGACGTTTGGCATATAACTAATGTATGAATGGTTTTCTTGATGTTTGAAGTGTTATAACATGCTTCTGTGGCTGTTAGTACATGGAAAACGTGTTTTGTGAAGATGTTTAGCCATTAGATTCCGTTTTTGAGACTTTGATATATTTATTAATCTAAAGTGCTTTTCAGCTCCTGAATAGGCGTTTTCAATGCATTTACAATGTTTGGCATATAACTTCTGTCTGAATGGTTTTTTTTTTATGTTTGAAGTGTTATAACATGCTTCTGTGGCTGTTTTTGTCCATGGTAAAGGAGTTTTGTGAAGATGTTTCGCCTTTAGATTCAGTTTTTTGGACTTTCCTTTATTCATTGCTCAAAGTGCTTTTCAGCTCCTGAATAGCGTTTTCAATGCATTTACAATGTTTGGCATATAACTTCTGTCTGAATGGTTTTTTCGATGATTGAAGTTTTATAACATGCTTCTGAGGCTGTTATTACATGAAAAATGTGCTTTGTGAAGATGGTTAGCCATTAGATTCCGTTTTTGAGACTTTCCTTTTTTTATTGCTCTAAAGTGCTTTTCAGCTCCTGAATAGCGTTTTCAATGCATTTACAATGTTTGGCATGTAACTTCTGTCTGAATGGTTTTCTCGATGTTTGAAGTGTTATAACATGCTTCTGTGGCTGTTAATACATGGAAAACTTGTTTTGTGAGGTGTTTAGCCATTAGATTCCGTTTTTGAGACTTTGATATATGTATTGCTCTAAAGTGCTTTTCAGCTCCTGAATAGCGTTTTCAATGCATTTACAATGTTTGGCATATAACTTCTGTCTGAATGGTTTTCTTGATGTTTGAAGTGTTATAACATGCTTCTGTGGCTGTTAATACATGGAAAACGTGTTTTGTGAAGATGTGTAGCCATTAGATTCCTTTTTTGAGACTTTGATATATTTATTGCTCTAAAGTGCTTTTCAGCTCCTGAACAGCGTTTTCAATGCATTTTCAATGTTTGGCATATAACTTCTGTCTGAATGGTTTTCTTGATGTTTGAAGTGTTATAACATGCTTCAGTGGCTGTTAATACATGGAAAACGTGTTTTGTGAAGATGTTTAGCCATTAGATTCCGTTTTTGAGACTTTCCTTTATTCATTGCTCTAAAGTGCTTTTCAGCTCCTGAATAGCGTTTTCAATGCATTTACAATGTTTGGCATATAACTTCTGTCTGAATGGTTTTCTTGATGTTTGAAGTGTTATAACATGCTTCTGTGGCTGTTAATACATGGAAAACTTGTTTTGTGAGGTGTTTAGCCATTAGATTCCGTTTTTGAGACTTTGATATATGTATTGCTCTAAAGTGCTTTTCAGCTCCTGAATAGCGTTTTCAATGCATTTACAATGTTTGGCATATAACTTCTGTCTGAATGGTTTTCTTGATGTTTGAAGTGTTATAACATGCTTCTGTGGCTGTTAATACATGGAAAACGTGTTTTGTGAAGATGTGTAGCCATTAGATTCCTTTTTTGAGACTTTGATATATTTATTGCTCTAAAGTGCTTTTCAGCTCCTGAACAGCGTTTTCAATGCATTTTCAATGTTTGGCATATAACTTCTGTCTGAATGGTTTTCTTGATGTTTGAAGTGTTATAACATGCTTCTGTGGCTGTTAATACATGGAAAACGTGTTTTGTGAAGATGTTTAGCCATTAGATTCCGTTTTTGAGACTTTCCTTTATTCATTGCTCTAAAGTGCTTTTCAGCTCCTGAATAGCGTTTTCAATGCATTTACAATGTTTGGCATATAACTTCTGTCTGAATGGTTTTTTTCATGTTTGAAGTGTTATAACATGCTTCTGAGGCTGTTTTTACATGAAAAATGTGCTTTGTGAAGATGTTTAGCCATTAGATTCCGTTTTTGAGACTTTCCTTTTTTTATTGCTCTAAAGTGCACTGTAAAACCTGATGAGTTAGTTCAACTCAAACGGTTCGAGGAAACCGATTGCCTTGAATCATTTGAGTTTATTAACTTATACTATTTAAGCATAGACAATTCTTTGATTTGAGTATAGGTAACTCAATTATTTATTGTCAATGTAAGTTAGGTAAATTAAGTTAATAGTACTAATTTCACTAAGTTAACTGAACTTAAACTAAAAAGTATTTTATACTTAAATATTGCATTTATCTTAACTCATCACAAATGTGTTTGTA
This sequence comes from Hypomesus nipponensis, assembly GCF_054491055.1. Lineage (NCBI taxonomy): Eukaryota > Metazoa > Chordata > Actinopteri > Osmeriformes > Osmeridae > Hypomesus > Hypomesus nipponensis. The sequence continues at coordinate 10,392,570 of NC_140376.1, read as the reverse complement.
TAATGTATCTGAATAAGTTAGACTAACTTGAATGGGATTCTTTCCACAAATGTTCCTACTTAAGTTTCATTAACTCTGTTTTCTTCCATTAAAGCAAATTACTAGATTCTAGTTGTGACAACTTTTAGCAACTTAATTCATTCGAGGAAACCGATTGCCTTGAACCGTTCTAGTTGGGTTAACTCAGTATAAAAACACACATGTCTGATACAACTTCAATCATTTATTAAGTTGAATGAGGAGCACTTACAACGCAACACAAAGCATTTCAGTGTTCACATTTTTTTTTCCAGAGGTAATTTCTTCCTTTACAAATACATTTTCCCCTTTAAATCTTCTGGGAAAATAAAAAAATACCCAAAGTTAAAAAAATAAAAAATAAATTAAAATTATGAATAAAAAAAAAACAGTGCTCTGCTGAAAAATACTATCTTTAACCTCTGCACAAAGCCGGTACCAAGCACCACATTTTCCATAACTCCACCTCTTTACTGCAATGTCCATTGGTGCTTGCATTTTAGTTCCCCCCACCCTGATATTTACTCCCATCTATCTGCATAGTATTACATATAACACTTTCTTTGTCTGTCTAAATCTTACATTTTCTGTTATTGTCTCTCTTTCTAGCAATGCGTCCTTTTTGTTTACAAAAACAGAAAACCAAAATATGGTGAAATTACACTTTTTAACAGCTTATTTTTTAAGGCATTATTTAGAGATCAAAAAGACAAACAACCTATAAGTAAAATATATACCACTCTTGTAGCCGTTATATGAATTTGGAAGCCAGCAGCTTAGCCTAGCATAGTTACTGGATACAGCTCATCTGGCTGTGTCAAGTAGAAACCTGTGCCAACCAGCACCTTCAAAGCACACAAGAAAAAATTTCTTTTGTGTCTTCACCTGAACAAGTAATAACATGAATGTTGTTGTTTTTTAATCTGGTGTGCATTAAGTGGCCAACACCACAGAAAAAACTATTGCATCACACTTGCAACTCTTGTCATGAACACTAAGCAATCAGAACAGAAAACATAATTTGGCATGCAAGCCAAATTATGTTTTGACATGACAAACAATATCAACTACTATGGTCACAACTTTACTCCAACTCATTTCTTAAGGCCAGCAACTTAGGTTTGAGCTGTTTTCTCCCATCATCAAGGTTTAAGAGGACAACCTGGATGAAGTCGAAGAAGCCCCCTAACTTCTCAGGGTAGCTCAGATGGAGAGCATAGATCAGTCCAAACAAAATCACAAGTGAATCTGGCCAAGATCTGTGAGACATTACAACCTGATCTTCGAGGACGATTGACACGTGATGTGTTTCAAAAGGAGCTCCTGCAGGCACCTCTTCTTCATTGACCACTGCCACCAAAGCCACTGCTCCCTGGTTGGTTGCCTCAAACTCATCCTGAAAGGGGAAGGCATGTTCAGTATATGTGATGATCTGGATTTATTGTAGAAGCCTTGTAAGTTTAGAATAGCACAAACAAAATATACACGCAGCAGGTAGTAAATGATGCTCAGCTATTTTTTAGTTATGTGAGCAGTTTTTCTTCTTCAAATAAGTCTATGTGCATGATGAGACCGGATTTTTAAAACATGTCTAACTTGAACTGCAAACAAATGTCAAAAATCAGTGAATATCTCCTCCCGATCCGCTACAATGTCTGTATTGTGTGTGCGCTGAAAACAGAACCTTGGTCAATTTAAAAAAAAAAAATCCTGGTGGCTAAATCACAAACAAACCTCTTACTCATTTATTAATTCCTTTGATCCATCTCAGCCTTATTACTTACAATTTTAACATTCAACTTTTAGTTGAGCAAGGGGAAACAGCTTTTCAAGCCTAGATTATGTGATGCCCAATGTACACCGAAACAGAGGTAGTGTAGATAACTGCTCTAAAAAGGGAGCAAACAACTCACACAGTAGGAGGAATAAGAACATTTAGTGATTTCCCTTAGCAACATAGATTAAGGTATTGAGACATGGATAGAGAAGGAAACATGAAAAAAAATATACCTTGCATGTTTTGAAGAGCTCTGATGAATCCTCCTTTAAGTACAGCGGTAGGCCGGCCAAGGCTGCTGTTCGAGCTGCATTGATGTCGTTCTTATCCTGTTGCACACAAAATAAGTTATGCATAGGATGTTGGGGGCCGCTGTTTACATTTAACATCAATCTAATTGTGTATATGTGTGTGTGTGTGTGTGTATATATATATATATATATATATATATATATATATATATATATATACACACACATACATACATACACATATATATATATATACATACATACACATATATATATATATATGTGTGTGTGTGTATATATATATTTAAAAAAAACTCACCTGATAGAATGATATATAAAAAAAATAAATAAATAAAAACTCACCTGTTCCTCATATGCCATCAAAAGTTCTTCCATCTTCTCCCCAAAACTTCCAGTCTTCCTCTTTTTGTAGAGCTTCAGCAGCTTAGGTGTGTATTGGTCAAGTGCAGAAAAGAAGGAAAATTGTAGATTTTGATTGGTGATCCTGTGGAATTCGCTGTAGAGCTGCATGGGGGAACACAAGTTTGCAAAATTGATTTTTTAGATAAATATACATACTGCCATTAAACTAAACACTTCAAAGCTCTTTATCCAGACCAAGCACTCCTACAACGATGACGGACAAGTGCTTGTAACGTTTTAGTTGCCCGTTTTAAATTTTTACTCACCTGGGCTTCACAAAAAAGTGCAGGCCATCTGTCTTTTAGTTCGACAATGGGAGGAGCTGAATTCACCATCTCTTCACGCCTGAGAGCGAAGGTGCGCTGCATATGTTGATGAATGAGAATCATGTCTCTTTCTGTTGACGTCCTCCTGAACTGCTCCACTATCTCAAGCCTCTGGGTCTCCAGTGTGTCCTTCGATTGCCCACGGGGATAATTGGGAAGGAAGTTGACTTCCCCTCTTCTGGGTCTTTTGATGTTGGCCCTGGATGATGCAGCCTCTGGATTGGTCCTGCTTCGCTTTCCTGCATTTACAGCTACATCTTTTATTCCAGCCCTGCTCAGTTTGGTCCTGTAGTTGCCCATCTTGAAGCGCAGGCTGTTCTGCCAACCCTCATACCCTGTTTTGGAACCGTTTTCTTTTAGACAGGGGTGTTTTCTCACCAGAGCCTCTGCAGCTTTGCCAATCTGTTTGGCACTAGGATATGCTTTATGCTTATATATTTCCGCCGCCATTACATCCAGGATGTTGTGTTTTTGATCCCTGGTTAACCGAAGTGTTTTCCCCTCTCTCACAAATGAAGAGTTGCCCTCTCCTAGAGCATACTCCACCTCATACGAGAATGTTGGAACAGCAAAGATCTCTGGCCATCGGCAAAGACGCTCTGGTGAATCTGTGTTATCAGACAACAACACTGTGTCATCTGTGCTGATTGAACTCTGATCTAAATCAACCAGTCTAAGTATCTTAATGGTTGCCTTAGATGGTAGGTCCTCTATGTCAACTAAATTGCATAGGGCATTGTCAAACTCTGGGTCTTGAAACTGAAGCCGAAAGTCATAGTCCAGGTTCAGCTTATTTTTCACCTCAAATATGAGGGCATTCACAGTCTCTGGACGAGACGGCAGAATAAGTCTCTCAGCGTTGACATCATCAAGGATGACTCTTAGTTTCAGAACAGTCACTTCCATTTATAGTAGCTCGGTACACCTGTGACATAAAAAAACAAACAAAGCTATTACAGGTGCTGGCCTTTTCAGGCGGCATAGACCACCAACATTTATCAGTATATCAACTGTTCCCTTATCAAATTTAACAGTACAGGGCAGTATGAGTCAAATTTTTTCCTCTTACTGGTGTGCAGCTACAGTTCAGCATATATGTAGCATGCAGCATGTATTTTCTTGCTTTCTAAGAACACACACAGAACATGCACCTATAACATGTAGTAGAACATGTACATTACCGTTTCAATATGTTGTGCAGTGTGCCCAGGGAGGGAGGTGATCACTAGTGTTCTTAGAAAGGTCCAGACCAATCTTTAGCCTCCCTCAGGTCACTGGAAAAAAGGCTTGATGATGTCAGCTTGGTGTTGTGCTGTTCTTTTACTCGAACACTGGAATGAAATATTTAGTCGTTAGAATTAGCCCACTTGAAACTTTGTAGGCAAACAGTGGCATTTGGTCAGTTAAGTGAGAGACAGCTTTCATGGTATGGCTCTTGCTTTGATTATCTGTGAGCTCATATGACCGCAAATGCTCAATATACATGGCCTCATAGTCTTTCAGTAGAAAGAAGATGTCATTTCCGATAAGTATTATCTGTCGTATCTCTTTAAACTCAGGCAAGGCAGAATGCACCCCAGTGCAAACAAACATGCCAATTTCAAAGCTTGTGCCTTGGATGGTTACCTGTTTTGTGCTATATACACTGCTGTTGTCTGTGATGCTTGATATTAATGCATGTGTATCAGTTGGCAGTGAGTCAACAAAGACAGACACTTTTGAAGTCTGTACTGGTGGCTTGAAAAATCTTGGTGATGACAAATGGAATGCCATAATATTTTGGTGTCTCTCTGCCAAAGTTCTCAGCACATTTTTGTAGTTATGAGTGTCACGAACAATTTTCTTGAAAACTTTGTGTTTCCCCTCAAATCTCATTGTCCAGAGATGGACAAGAGGACCAAAGCACGAGATGAGGATAATGTTCAATATAATGATGCTTTGGTCGTAGTCGTAAGCTGGGGAGAACTTCCTGAAGCAGCTGCCTGTGGTCTGAAATTTTACAGGCCATGTACTGAATGGTATCATCTGTGAACCTATGAGACATAGCAAGCTCGACTATATCTTTTAAGTCCATTAGAACCTCCCAAAAGGTGTCCCCTTCAGGGACTCTGGAGCCAATGAGAACAGGTAGCAGTCTAATCAAAGCGTGGTTCTCGTGCCCATTCCCACCAATTGTTCCTCGACTGGCAAAATTTTGTGGGATAGCATGAGGGCGGTCAACCTTATCAGAATGTTGGAAGGGAAAAGACAGTATTGCCCTATTTAGCTCTTCCAGAGTGAAATATTTCTTGGCAATCATACCTTTCAAACAATGTGCCAGCTCCACAGGAACCACACCTTCGAAAAGGTCGTGCAGGATGTCAGGTGGAAAGCCTGTGATAGGATGGAAATAAGAGAGATGGTCAGAGAGAACACAACTGTGTTTTACACCATACTTCTCTTCACTGTCATTTGTCAGTATTTCTTGAACAAGGTTATCATGCTGATCTTTGGTTCTCATCCTAAAAATACCAGTGACTGCATCTGATTCTTGCATTTCTGTCTGGCTGGCAAGACAAAATCTGCAAAAATATGTAGACCTGAAACTCTCATTGAAACCAGCTAGCCCATGGGCAGCAAGGTTATCAGCCACAACAGAGTAGACAGTGCCTTTCAGACAGTCACCGTATGTTTCAATGTAGACACCCACTTCTTCAAGAGTTTTTAGGTCTGTCAAGAGAGGTGCAAAAACTTTTGCATACCCAAACTGCCGTAGATCATTTGAATTGCACAAAAGTGCCAGTTGGATAGAGTGGAGGGCTGAGCGGTACTTAACTGGCAGGTTAGCTAATGTCCAATAAACCCCACACACTTTGTGGATCTTTTTTGATGTTCCCAGGGGGTTTGCAATCTCAAAATCATCAACATAAACAATTATTGATAATTTCTGACCCTCATCTGATAGTAGCAGATTTTCTTTGAAGTAGGAGCCATCACAGTATGACAAATACTGTCCAGGCTGTGAAGTGGTTTCTTGGACTCTCTCAAATACATCTGGTTTTTTCAACAGCATCTGCAAAGATGCGAGAATGGGCACATACATGTAGGTACGCTGTGATGAGTCAATAACATACTCAACTGGTTTCACAAATGGAAAGTTCTTCTCGCAGTACGTTTTTCTCCTCTTAGCAGTTGACAGTGGTCCTTCAGCTGTAACAGACAAATGCAAAACATTACTCTCTGACACTGCCTGGACAAGCTCGCTTAGAAATGTGTCAGTATACGGGCTGCCATGTTTTTCCAGTATCTTGATTACAGATTCTCTGATAAGAGGTTCTGACAATGAAAATAACTGATCAATATGCTCAATGATTTCCTGTGTTGCCCTCTGTGACACATGTAGATTAGTTTGCATTTTCAAAAAGAAAGCAGCTAGGTTGTACTGCAATTGCTCTGCTAATCTCTCAGTGGTAATGCCTGCTACTGGGCCAGTTTCATTTTCCTCTGAAAGCTCAACTGCATCCTGTTCAATGTCACTATCCTGGGAAACATTGAAGACATTTTGCACTACAACTGCCACATCATAGTCTGATTCATTTGGATGTTCTCTGCATTTGTGCGCATTGTATGTGGAGTAAACGTTTGTTTTAAACGTGCACGCGCTAAATGGACATGGCACCATTTCTTTCCGTCTTAAATGCCCCCTTAGATGAACATGCATGTCCCCCTCAACAAATGGTTGTTTAAAATCACACACAGGGCAATTAAATGCACGATTCGTAGTCAAATCATGACTGCCCCCACCAACCACTCTTTGCTCAGAATGTATTCTTGACAAATGTATCTTCAGCGAATTAAAAGTACTAAATGTACACATGCAGTTGTTATACAGGCAAGGTAACGGCGAAACGGTGGAATATTGGCCATGATAGAGCCTGTAATGTCTTAATAACTGTATTTTCAAAGCAGTAGAAAAACCACACAATTTACATTTCCACATAACTGAACGAATAGGGTTTTCTCTGTAAAATGGACCACGTGTCTGAAATCACGTTGTCGAGTGAAGGCTAAGTAGCATTCAAGCTAGCCTTAGCTTACATATTTTCACGGACATGCTGTGTCTTTTTAGGGTTGCTCCCTCGTTGTGTGCTTTCAAATTAATTTACTCAGTATATTTTTCTTTGCTCACGTTAGCTAACCGGGCTAAAAAAGAAAGGGAAACTAGCTAGGAGCTAGAGAGGAATTTAGGAAGCTAACCCGAGCAAAAAAAAAACTTACTCAGTCAGAAGCCAACTTGATAGCGATTATCAAATAAAATTAACGTTATAAAACAGTCCGGTTTATAACCAATGGAGCAGGAATTGTGGTGCTTGCAAGCTATAGCTAGTTTGCACAACTCAGTAAGCTAGCACATTTTCAGCTTCACACAACTCTAATTACAATTCAAACTGAATCACAAACGTGTAAGCAGTAATAAAATAAAACCTTCTGGTGAAGACTGCCCCGTATCTGTGTCCTGAGTGAATAAAAAATTGTTTTTTCGTCGACAATTATGCTGCGCAGCAAACTTCTCCGTCGCGTGAGTGCTGAGTGCAAACTGAGTGCTGAGCGCTGAGCGCGAACTATTTGAAATATTAAGCGCGAACTATTTGAAATAGTAACGGCCACGGTGCTGCGTTCACGGTGAGGTGAAAGGCAGGTTTACTGTCAACATTCTGGCCGGGCACAATGCAACACACTGGGTTATCCAAATGGAGAGTGAATAAAGGGCAGATTAAGACTACTTTCGATAAATCTGACTTTTTAAATACTGGTTTGGTGATATCAGATGCCTCGTTTTTTCCTACCAAAATATTTGATTTACTTGGGCCCTATTATAGGCCTACAAGGAAAATAAAAACATTCTCACACAGGCCTATGAGAAATCAGAGAGATAAAATAATGGCAATAAAAAAATGTAATTCTAATACCCTACTTATTTTCTTACGTGACACACTTCAAATGCTTTGGGAGATGATTTATAGAATATCAATAATTATTTCAATGCATTCTTTGGTTTACTTGGGTGCTCTATGATCATTTATAAACTGAAATAAAAAGAAACATTGAACAATCTTAAGCCATGCAGCATCATAAGATCATAAACCATCAAAAAAAAAAAAAACTTTCAGGAACTGAGTTAATGGAATGAACTGGATTCACATCACCACTACTTAAAATTCTCCAAAAAATTAAGTCCACTCAAAAGGACTGAGTTATTACAACAATAATTCATTTTTGAGTTACATGAGATAAGTTGGAGTGAGTGACGCTAACTTTTTACCAAGATTAAGTTATGTTAACTTACTTCTTTTATTAAAATGTACTGTTAGGTTTTACAGTGTGCTTTTCAGCTCCTGAATAGCGTTTTCAATGCATTTACAATGTTTGGCATGTAACTTCTGTCTGAATGGTTTTCTTGACGTTTTAAGTGTTATAACATGTTTCTGTGGCTGTTTATATATGGAAAATATGTTTTGCGAAGATGTTTAGCCATTAGATTCCGTTTTTGAGACTTTCCTTTATTCATTGCTCTAAAGTGCTTTTCAGCTCCTGAATAGCGTTTTCAATGCATTTACAATGTTTGGCATTTAACTTCTGTCTGAATGTTTTTTTTCATGTTTGAAGTGTTATAACATGCTTCTGAGGCTGTTATTACATGAAAATTGTGCTTTGTGAAGATGTTTAGCCATTAGATTCTGTTTTTGAGACTTTCCTTTTTTTATTGCTCTAAAGGCTTTTCAGCTCCTGAATAGCGTTTTCAATGCATTGACGTATGGCATATAACTTCTGTCTGAATGGTTTTCTTGATGTTTGAAGTGTTATAACATGTTTCTGTTGCTGTTAATATGTGGAAAATGTGTTTTGTGAAGATGTTTAGCCATTAGATTCACTTTTTGAGACTTTCATACTTTCAGTGTTCTAAAGTGCTTTTCAGCTCCTGAATAGCGTTTTCAATGCATTGACGTTTGGCATATAACTTCTGTCTGAATGGTTTTCTTGACGTTTGAAGTGTTATAACATGCTTCTGTGGCTGTTAATACATGGAAAACGTGTTTTGTGAAGATGTTTAGCCATTAGATTCCGTTTTTGAGACTTTGATATATTTATTGCTCTAAAGTGCTTTTCCGCTCCTGAATAGGCGTTTTCAATGCATTTACAATGTTTGGCATGTAACTTCTGTCTGAATGGTTTTCTCAATGTTTGAAGTGTTATAACATGCTTCTGTGGCTGTTAATACATGGAAAACGTGTTTTGTGAAGATGTTTAGCCATTAGATTCCGTTTTTGAGACTTTCCTTTATTCATTGCTCTAAAGTGCTTTTCAGCTCCTGAATAGCGTTTTCAATGCATTTACAATGTTTGGCATATAACTTCTGTCTGAATGGTTTTTTTCACGTTTGAAGTGTTATAACGTGCTTCTGAGGCTGTTATTACATGAAAAATGTGCTTTGTGAAGATGTTTAGCCATTGGATTCTGTTTTTGAGACTTTCCTTTTTTTATTGCTCTAAAGTGCTTTTCAGCTCCTGAATAGCGTTTTCAATGCATTTACAATGTTTGGCATATAACTTCTGTCTGAATGGTTTTCTTGACGTTTTAAGTGTTATAACATGTTTCTGTGGCTGTTTATATATGGAAAATGTGTTTTGTGAAGATGTTTAGCCATTAGATTCCGTTTTTGAGACTTTCCTTTATTCATTGCTCTAAAGTGCTTTTCAGCTCCTGAATAGCGTTTTCAATGCATTTACAATGTTTGGCATATAACTTCTGTCTGAATGGTTTTTTCGATGTTTGAAGTGTTATAACATGCTTCTGAGGCTGTTATTACATGAAAAATGTGCTTTGTGAAGATGTTTAGCCATTAGATTCCGTTTTTGAGACTTTCCTTTTTTTATTGCTCTAAAGTGCTTTTCAGCTCCCGAATAGTGTTTTCAATGCATTTACAATGTTTGGCATGTAACTTCTGTCTGAATGGTTTTCTCGATGTTTGAAGTGTTATAACATGCTTCTGTGGCTGTTAATACATGGAAAACGTGTTTTGTGAGGTGTTTAGCCATTAGATTCCGTTTTTGAGACTTTGATATATGTATTGCTCTAAAGTGCTTTTCAGCTCCTGAATAGCGTTTTCAATGCATTTTCAATGTTTGGCATATAACTTCTGTCTGAATGGTTTTCTTGATGTTTAAGTGTTATAACATGCTTTTGAGGCTGTTAATACATGGAAAACGTGTTTTGTGAAGATGTTTAGCCATTAGATTCCGTTTTTGAGACTTTCATACTTTCATTGTTCTAAAGTGCTTTTCAGCTCCTGAATAGTGTTTTCAATGCATTTACAATGTTTTGCATATAACTTCTGTCTGAATGGTTTTCTTGACGTTGTAAGTGTTATAACATGTTTCTGTGGCTGTTTATATATGGAAAATGTGTTTTGTGAAGATGTTTAGCCATTAGATTCACTTTTTGAGACTTTCATACTTTCATTGCTCGAAAGTGCTTTTCAGCTCCTGAATAGTGTTTTCAATGCATTTACAATGTTTGGCATATAACTTCTCTCTGAATGGTTTTCTCGATGTTTGAAGTGTTATAACATGCTTCTGTGGCTGTTAATACATGGAAAACGTGTTTTGTGAAGATGTTTAGCCATTAGATTCCGTTTTTGAGACTTTCCTTTATTCATTGCTCTAAAGTGCTTTTCAGCTCCTGAATAGCGTTTTCAATGCATTTACAATGTTTGGCATTTAACTTCTGTCTGAATGGTTTTTTTCATGTTTGAAGTGTTATAACATGCTTCTGAGGCTGTTATTACATGAAAAATGTGCTTTGTGAAGATGTTTAGCCATTAGATTCTGTTTTTGAGACTTTCCTTTTTTTATTGCTCTAAAGTGCTTTTCAGCTCCTGAATAGCGTTTTCAATGCATTTACAATGTTTGGCATATAACTTCTGGCTGAATGGTTTTCTTGATGTTTTAAGTGTTATAAAATGATTCTGTGGCTGTTAATACATGGAAAACGTGTTTTGTGAAGATGTTTAGCCATTAGATTCCGTTTTTGAGAGTTTCATACTTTCATTGCTCTAAAGTGCTTTTCAGCTCCTGAATAGTGTTTTCAATGCATTTACAATGTTTGGCATATAACTTCTGTCTGAATGGTTTTCTTGACATTTGAAGTGTTATAACATGCTTCTGAGGCTGTTATTACTTGAAAAATGTGCTTTGTGAAGATGTTTAGCCATTGGATTCTGTTTTTGAGACTTTCCTTTTTTTTTTTGCTCTAAAGTGCTTTTCAGCTCCTGAATAGCGTTTTCAATGCATTTACAATGTTTGGCATATAACTTCTGTCTGAATGGTTTTCTCGATGTTTGAAGTGTTATAACATGCTTCTGTGGTTGTTAATACATGGAAAACGTGTTTTGTGAAGATGTTTAGCCATTAGATTCCGTTTTTGAGACTTTTCTTATTCATTGCTCTAAAGTGCTCTCAGCTCCTGAATAGCGTTTTCAATGCATTTACAATGTTTGGCATATAACTTCTGTCTGAATGGTTTTCTTGATGTTTGAAGTGTTATAACATGCTTCTGTGGCTGTTAATACATGGAAAACGTGTTTTGTGAAGATGTTTAGCCATTAGATTCCGTTTTTGAGACTTTGATATATTTATTGCTCTAAAGTGCTTTTCAGCTCCTGAATAGGCGTTTTCAATGCATTTACAATGTTTGGCATATAACTTCTGTCTGAATGTTTTTTTTTATGTTTGAAGTGTTATAACATGCTTCTGTGGCTGTTTTTGTCCATGGTAAAGGAGTTTTGTGAAGATGTTTCGCCTTTAGATTCCGTTTTTTGGACTTTCCTTTATTCATTGCTCTAAAGTGCTTTTCAGCTCCTGAATAGCGTTTTCAATGCATTTACAATGTTTGGCATATAACTTCTGTCTGAATGTTTTTTTCGATGTTTGAAGTGTTATAACATGCTTCTGAGGCTGTTATTACATGAAAAATGTGCTTTGTGAAGATGTTTAGCCATTAGATTCCGTTTTTGAGACTTTCCTTTTTTTATTGCTCTAAAGTGCTTTTCAGCTCCCGAATAGCGTTTTCAATGCATTTACAATGTTTGGCATGTAACTTCTGTCTGAATGGTTTTCTCGATGTTTGAAGTGTTATAACATGCTTCTGTGGCTGTTAATACATGGAAAACGTGTTTTGTGAAGATGTTTAGCCATTAGATTCCGTTTTTGAGACTTTCATACTTTCATTGCTCTAAAGTGCTTTTCAGCTCCTGAATAGTGTTTTCAATGCATTTACAATGTTTGGCATATAACTTCTGTCTGAATGGTTTTCTTGATGTTTGAAGTGTTATAACATGCTTCTGTGGCTGTTAATACATGGAAAACGTGTTTTGTGAAGATGTTTAGCCATTAGATTCCTTTTTTGAGACTTTGATATATTTATTGCTCTAAAGTGCTTTTCAGCTCCTGAGTAGCGTTTTCAATGCATTTTCAATGTTTGGCATATAACTTCTGTCTGAATGGTTTTCTTGATGTTTAAGTGTTATAACATGCTTCTGTGGCTGTTAATACATGGAAAACGTGTTTTGTGAAGATGTTTAGCCATTAGATTCCGTTTTTGAGACTTTTCTTATTCATTGCTCTAAAGTGCTCTCAGCTCCTGAATAGCGTTTTCAATGCATTTACAATGTTTGGCATATAACTTCTGTTTGAATGGTTTTCTTGACGTTTTAAGCATTACAACATGCTTCTGTGGCTGTTATTACATGGAAATTGTATTTTGTGAAGATGTTTAGCCATTAGATTCTGTTTTTGAGAGTTTCATACTTTCATTGCTCTAAAGTGCTTTTCAGCTCCTGAATAGTGTTTTCAATGCATTTACAATGTTTGGCATATAACTTCTGTCTGAATGGTTTTCTTGATGTTTGAAGTGTTATAACATGCTTCTGTGGCTGTTAATACATGGAAAACGTGTTTTGTGAAGATGTTTAGCCATTAGATTCCGTTTTTGAGACTTTGATATATTTATTGCTCTAAAGTGCTTTTCAGCTCCTGAATAGGCGTTTTCAATGCATTTACAATGTTTGGCATATAACTTCTGTCTGAATGTTTTTTTTTATGTTTGAAGTGTTATAACATGCTTCTGTGGCTGTTTTTGTCCATGGTAAAGGAGTTTTGTGAAGATGTTTCGCCTTTAGATTCCGTTTTTTGGACTTTCCTTTATTCATTGCTCTAAAGTGCTTTTCAGCTCCTGAATAGCGTTTTCAATGCATTTACAATGTTTGGCATATAACTTCTGTCTGAATGTTTTTTTCGATGTTTGAAGTGTTATAACATGCTTCTGAGGCTGTTATTACATGAAAAATGTGCTTTGTGAAGATGTTTAGCCATTAGATTCCGTTTTTGAGACTTTCCTTTTTTTATTGCTCTAAAGTGCTTTTCAGCTCCCGAATAGCGTTTTCAATGCATTTACAATGTTTGGCATGTAACTTCTGTCTGAATGGTTTTCTCGATGTTTGAAGTGTTATAACATGCTTCTGTGGCTGTTAATACATGGAAAACGTGTTTTGTGAAGATGTTTAGCCATTAGATTCCGTTTTTGAGACTTTCATACTTTCATTGCTCTAAAGTGCTTTTCAGCTCCTGAATAGTGTTTTCAATGCATTTACAATGTTTGGCATATAACTTCTGTCTGAATGGTTTTCTTGATGTTTGAAGTGTTATAACATGCTTCTGTGGCTGTTAATACATGGAAAACGTGTTTTGTGAAGATGTTTAGCCATTAGATTCCTTTTTTGAGACTTTGATATATTTATTGCTCTAAAGTGCTTTTCAGCTCCTGAGTAGCGTTTTCAATGCATTTTCAATGTTTGGCATATAACTTCTGTCTGAATGGTTTTCTTGATGTTTAAGTGTTATAACATGCTTCTGTGGCTGTTAATACATGGAAAACGTGTTTTGTGAAGATGTTTAGCCATTAGATTCCGTTTTTGAGACTTTTCTTATTCATTGCTCTAAAGTGCTCTCAGCTCCTGAATAGCGTTTTCAATGCATTTACAATGTTTGGCATATAACTTCTGTTTGAATGGTTTTCTTGACGTTTTAAGCATTACAACATGCTTCTGTGGCTGTTATTACATGGAAATTGTATTTTGTGAAGATGTTTAGCCATTAGATTCTGTTTTTGAGAGTTTCATACTTTCATTGCTCTAAAGTGCTTTTCAGCTCCTGAATAGCGTTTTCAATGCATTTACAATGTTTGGCATATAACTTCTGTCTGAATGTTTTTTTTTATGTTTAAAGTGTTATAACATGCTTCTGTGGCTGTTTTTGTCCATGGTAAAGGAGTTTTGTGAAGATGTTTCGCCTTTAGATTCCGTTTTTTGGACTTTCCTTTATTCATTGCTCTAAAGTGCTTTTCAGCTCCTGAATAGCGTTTTCAATGCATTTACAATGTTTGGCATATAACTTCTGTCTGAATGTTTTTTTCGATGTTTGAAGTGTTATAACATGCTTCTGAGGCTGTTATTACATGAAAAATGTGCTTTGTGAAGATGTTTAGCCATTAGATTCCGTTTTTGAGACTTTCCTTTTTTTATTGCTCTAAAGTGCTTTTCAGCTCCCGAATAGCGTTTTCAATGCATTTACAATGTTTGGCATGTAACTTCTGTCTGAATGGTTTTCTCGATGTTTGAAGTGTTATAACATGCTTCTGTGGCTGTTAATACATGGAAAACGTGTTTTGTGAAGATGTTTAGCCATTAGATTCCGTTTTTGAGACTTTCATACTTTCATTGCTCTAAAGTGCTTTTCAGCTCCTGAATAGTGTTTTCAATGCATTTACAATGTTTGGCATATAACTTCTGTCTGAATGGTTTTCTTGATGTTTGAAGTGTTATAACATGCTTCTGTGGCTGTTAATACATGGAAAACGTGTTTTGTGAAGATGTTTAGCCATTAGATTCCTTTTTTGAGACTTTGATATATTTATTGCTCTAAAGTGCTTTTCAGCTCCTGAGTAGCGTTTTCAATGCATTTTCAATGTTTGGCATATAACTTCTGTCTGAATGGTTTTCTTGATGTTTAAGTGTTATAACATGCTTCTGTGGCTGTTAATACATGGAAAACGTGTTTTGTGAAGATGTTTAGCCATTAGATTCCGTTTTTGAGACTTTTCTTATTCATTGCTCTAAAGTGCTCTCAGCTCCTGAATAGCGTTTTCAATGCATTTACAATGTTTGGCATATAACTTCTGTTTGAATGGTTTTCTTGACGTTTTAAGCATTACAACATGCTTCTGTGGCTGTTATTACATGGAAATTGTATTTTGTGAAGATGTTTAGCCATTAGATTCTGTTTTTGAGAGTTTCATACTTTCATTGCTCTAAAGTGCTTTTCAGCTCCTGAATAGTGTTTTCAATGCATTTACAATGTTTGGCATATAACTTCTGTCTGAATGGTTTTCTTGATGTTTGAAGTGTTATAAGATGCTTCTGTGGCTGTTAATACATGGAAAACGTATTTTGTGAAGATGTTTAGCCATTAGATTCCGTTTTTGAGACTTTCATACTTTCATTGTTCTAAAGTGCTTTTCAGCTCCTGAATAGCGTTTTCAATGCATTTACAATGTTTGGTATATAACTTCTGTCTGAATGTTTTTTTTCATGTTTGAAGTGTTATAACATGCTTCTGTGGCTGTTTATATATGGAAAATGTGTTTTGTGAAGATGTTTAGCCATTAGATTCACTTTTTGAGACTTTCATACTTTCATTGCTCGAAAGTGCTTTTCAGCTCCTGAATAGTGTTTTCAATGCATTTACAATGTTTGGCATATAACTTCTCTCTGAATGGTTTTCTCGATGTTTGAAGTGTTATAACATGCTTCTGTGGCTGTTAATACATGGAAAACGTGTTTTGTGAAGATGTTTAGCCATTAGATTCCGTTTTTGAGACTTTCCTTTATTCATTGCTCTAAAGTGCTTTTCAGCTCCTGAATAGCGTTTTCAATGCATTTACAATGTTTGGCATTTAACTTCTGTCTGAATGGTTTTTTTCATGTTTGAAGTGTTATAACATGCTTCTGAGGCTGTTATTACATGAAAAATGTGCTTTGTGAAGATGTTTAGCCATTAGATTCTGTTTTTGAGACTTTCCTTTTTTTATTGCTCTAAAGTGCTTTTCAGCTCCTGAATAGCGTTTTCAATGCATTTACAATGTTTGGCATATAACTTCTGGCTGAATGGTTTTCTTGATGTTTTAAGTGTTATAAAATGATTCTGTGGCTGTTAATACATGGAAAACGTGTTTTGTGAAGATGTTTAGCCATTAGATTCCGTTTTTGAGAGTTTCATACTTTCATTGCTCTAAAGTGCTTTTCAGCTCCTGAATAGTGTTTTCAATGCATTTACAATGTTTGGCATATAACTTCTGTCTGAATGGTTTTCTTGACATTTGAAGTGTTATAACATGCTTCTGAGGCTGTTATTACTTGAAAAATGTGCTTTGTGAAGATGTTTAGCCATTGGATTCTGTTTTTGAGACTTTCCTTTTTTTTTTGCTCTAAAGTGCTTTTCAGCTCCTGAATAGCGTTTTCAATGCATTTACAATGTTTGGCATATAACTTCTGTCTGAATGGTTTTCTCGATGTTTGAAGTGTTATAACATGCTTCTGTGGTTGTTAATACATGGAAAACGTGTTTTGTGAAGATGTTTAGCCATTAGATTCCGTTTTTGAGACTTTTCTTATTCATTGCTCTAAAGTGCTCTCAGCTCCTGAATAGCGTTTTCAATGCATTTACAATGTTTGGCATATAACTTCTGTCTGAATGGTTTTCTTGATGTTTGAAGTGTTATAACATGCTTCTGTGGCTGTTAATACATGGAAAACGTGTTTTGTGAAGATGTTTAGCCATTAGATTCCGTTTTTGAGACTTTGATATATTTATTGCTCTAAAGTGCTTTTCAGCTCCTGAATAGGCGTTTTCAATGCATTTACAATGTTTGGCATATAACTTCTGTCTGAATGTTTTTTTTTATGTTTGAAGTGTTATAACATGCTTCTGTGGCTGTTTTTGTCCATGGTAAAGGAGTTTTGTGAAGATGTTTCGCCTTTAGATTCCGTTTTTTGGACTTTCCTTTATTCATTGCTCTAAAGTGCTTTTCAGCTCCTGAATAGCGTTTTCAATGCATTTACAATGTTTGGCATATAACTTCTGTCTGAATGTTTTTTTCGATGTTTGAAGTGTTATAACATGCTTCTGAGGCTGTTATTACATGAAAAATGTGCTTTGTGAAGATGTTTAGCCATTAGATTCCGTTTTTGAGACTTTCCTTTTTTTATTGCTCTAAAGTGCTTTTCAGCTCCCGAATAGCGTTTTCAATGCATTTACAATGTTTGGCATGTAACTTCTGTCTGAATGGTTTTCTCGATGTTTGAAGTGTTATAACATGCTTCTGTGGCTGTTAATACATGGAAAACGTGTTTTGTGAAGATGTTTAGCCATTAGATTCCGTTTTTGAGACTTTCATACTTTCATTGCTCTAAAGTGCTTTTCAGCTCCTGAATAGTGTTTTCAATGCATTTACAATGTTTGGCATATAACTTCTGTCTGAATGGTTTTCTTGATGTTTGAAGTGTTATAACATGCTTCTGTGGCTGTTAATACATGGAAAACGTGTTTTGTGAAGATGTTTAGCCATTAGATTCCTTTTTTGAGACTTTGATATATTTATTGCTCTAAAGTGCTTTTCAGCTCCTGAGTAGCGTTTTCAATGCATTTTCAATGTTTGGCATATAACTTCTGTCTGAATGGTTTTCTTGATGTTTAAGTGTTATAACATGCTTCTGTGGCTGTTAATACATGGAAAACGTGTTTTGTGAAGATGTTTAGCCATTAGATTCCGTTTTTGAGACTTTTCTTATTCATTGCTCTAAAGTGCTCTCAGCTCCTGAATAGCGTTTTCAATGCATTTACAATGTTTGGCATATAACTTCTGTTTGAATGGTTTTCTTGACGTTTTAAGCATTACAACATGCTTCTGTGGCTGTTATTACATGGAAATTGTATTTTGTGAAGATGTTTAGCCATTAGATTCTGTTTTTGAGAGTTTCATACTTTCATTGCTCTAAAGTGCTTTTCAGCTCCTGAATAGTGTTTTCAATGCATTTACAATGTTTGGCATATAACTTCTGTCTGAATGGTTTTCTTGATGTTTGAAGTGTTATAAGATGCTTCTGTGGCTGTTAATACATGGAAAACGTATTTTGTGAAGATGTTTAGCCATTAGATTCCGTTTTTGAGACTTTCATACTTTCATTGTTCTAAAGTGCTTTTCAGCTCCTGAATAGCGTTTTCAATGCATTTACAATGTTTGGTATATAACTTCTGTCTGAATGTTTTTTTTCATGTTTGAAGTGTTATAACATGCTTCTGAGGCTGTTATTACATGAAAAATGTGCTTTGTGAAGATGTTTAGCCATTGGATTCTCTTTTTGAGACTTTCCTTTTTTTATTGCTCTAAAGTGCTTTTCAGCTCCTGAATAGCGTTTTCAATGCATTTACAATGTTTGGCATGTAACTTCTGTCTGAATGGTTTTCTCGATGTTTGAAGTGTTATAACATACTTCTGTGGTTGTTAATACATGGAAAACGTGTTTTGTGAAGATGTTTAGCCATTAGATTCCGTTTTTGAGACTTTGATATATTTATTGCTCTAAAGTGTTTTTCAGCTCCTGAATAGTGTTTTCAATGCATTTACAATGTTTGGCATATAACTTCTGTCTGAATGTTTTTTTTCATGTTTGAAGTGTTATAACATGCTTCTGAGGCTGTTATTACATGAAAAATGTGCTTTGTGAAGATGTTTAGCCATTAGATTCTGTTTTTGAGACTTTCCTTTTTTTATTGCTCTAAAGGCTTTTCAGCTCCTGAATAGCGTTTTCAATCCATTGACGTTTGGCATATAACTTCTGTCTGAATGGTTTTCTTGATGTTTGAAGTGTTATAACATGTTTCTGTTGCTGTTAATATTTGGAAAATGTGTTTTGTGAAGATGTTTAGCCATTAGATTCACTTTTTGAGACTTTCATACTTTCAGTGTTCTAAAGTGCTTTTCAGCTCCTGAATAGCGTTTTCAATGCATTGACGTTTGGCATATAACTTCTGTCTGAATGGTTTTCTTGACGTTTGAAGTGTTATAACATGCTTCTGTGGCTGTTAATACATGGAAAACGTGTTTTGTGAAGATGTTTAGCCATTAGATTCCGTTTTTGAGACTTTGATATATTTATTGCTCTAAAGTGCTTTTCCGCTCCTGAATAGGCGTTTTCAATGCATTTACAATGTTTGGCATGTAACTTCTGTCTGAATGGTTTTCTCAATGTTTGAAGTGTTATAACATGCTTCTGTGGCTGTTAATACATGGAAAACGTGTTTTGTGAAGATGTTTAGCCATTAGATTCCGTTTTTGAGACTTTCCTTTATTCATTGCTCTAAAGTGCTTTTCAGCTCCTGAATAGCGTTTTCAATGCATTTACAATGTTTGGCATATAACTTCTGTCTGAATGGTTTTTTTCAGGTTTGAAGTGTTATAACGTGCTTCTGAGGCTGTTATTACATGAAAAATGTGCTTTGTGAAGATGTTTAGCCATTGGATTCTGTTTTTGAGACTTTCCTTTTTTTATTGCTCTAAAGTGCTTTTCAGCTCCTGAATAGCGTTTTCAATGCATTTACAATGTTTGGCATATAACTTCTGTCTGAATGGTTTTCTTGACGTTTTAAGTGTTATAACATGTTTCTGTGGCTGTTTATATATGGAAAATGTGTTTTGTGAAGATGTTTAGCCATTAGATTCCGTTTTTGAGACTTTCCTTTATTCATTGCTCTAAAGTGCTTTTCAGCTCCTGAATAGCGTTTTCAATGCATTTACAATGTTTGGCATTTAACTTCTGTCTGAATGGTTTTTTTCATATTTGAAGTGTTATAACATGCTTCTGAGGCTGTTATTACATGAAAAATTTGCTTTGTGAAGATGTTTAGCCATTAGATTCTGTTTTTGAGACTTTCCTTTTTTTATTGCTCTAAAGGCTTTTCAGCTCCTGAATAGCGTTTTCAATCCATTGACGTTTGGCATATAACTTCTGTCTGAATGGTTTTCTTGATGTTTGAAGTGTTATAACATGTTTCTGTTGCTGTTAATATTTGGAAAATGTGTTTTGTGAAGATGTTTAGCCATTAGATTCACTTTTTGAGACTTTCATACTTTCAGTGTTCTAAAGTGCTTTTCAGCTCCTGAATAGCGTTTTCAATGCATTGACGTTTGGCATATAACTTCTGTCTGAATGGTTTTCTCGACGTTTGAAGTGTTATAACATGCTTCTGTGGCTGTTAATACATGGAAAACGTGTTTTGTGAAGATGTTTAGCCATTAGATTCCGTTTTTGAGACTTTGATATATTTATTGCTCTAAAGTGCTTTTCCGCTCCTGAATAGGCGTTTTCAATGCATTTACAATGTTTGGCATGTAACTTCTGTCTGAATGGTTTTCTCAATGTTTGAAGTGTTATAACATGCTTCTGTGGCTGTTAATACATGGAAAACGTGTTTTGTGAAGATGTTTAGCCATTAGATTCCGTTTTTGAGACTTTCCTTTATTCATTGCTCTAAAGTGCTTTTCAGCTCCTGAATAGCGTTTTCAATGCATTTACAATGTTTGGCATATAACTTCTGTCTGAATGGTTTTTTTCACGTTTGAAGTGTTATAACGTGCTTCTGAGGCTGTTATTACATGAAAAATGTGCTTTGTGAAGATGTTTAGCCATTGGATTCTGTTTTTGAGACTTTCCTTTTTTTATTGCTCTAAAGTGCTTTTCAGCTCCTGAATAGCGTTTTCAATGCATTTACAATGTTTGGCATATAACTTCTGTCTGAATGGTTTTCTTGACGTTTTAAGTGTTATAACATGTTTCTGTGGCTGTTTATATATGGAAAATGTGTTTTGTGAAGATGTTTAGCCATTAGATTCCGTTTTTGAGACTTTCCTTTATTCATTGCTCTAAAGTGCTTTTCAGCTCCTGAATAGCGTTTTCAATGCATTTACAATGTTTGGCATTTAACTTCTGTCTGAATGGTTTTTTTCATGTTTGAAGTGTTATAACATGCTTCTGAGGCTGTTATTACATGAAAAATTTGCTTTGTGAAGATGTTTAGCCATTAGATTCTGTTTTTGAGACTTTCCTTTTTTTATTGCTCTAAAGGCTTTTCAGCTCCTGAATAGCGTTTTCAATGCATTGACGTTTGGCATATAACTTCTGTCTGAATGGTTTTCTTGATGTTTGAAGTGTTATAACATGTTTCTGTTGCTGTTAATATGTGGAAAATGTGTTTTGTGAAGATGTTTAGCCATTAGATTCACTTTTTGAGACTTTCATACTTTCAGTGTTCTAAAGTGCTTTTCAGCTCCTGAATAGCGTTTTCAATGCATTGACGTTTGGCATATAACTTCTGTCTGAATGGTTTTCTTGATGTTTGAAGTGTTATAACATGCTTCTGTGGCTGTTAATACATGGAAAACGTGTTTTGTGAAGATGTTTAGCCATTAGATTCCGTTTTTGAGACTTTTCTTATTCATTGCTCTAAAGTGCTCTCAGCTCCTGAATAGCGTTTTCAATGCATTTACAATGTTTGGCATATAACTTCTGTTTGAATGGTTTTCTTGACGTTTTAAGCATTACAACATGCTTCTGTGGCTGTTATTACATGGAAATTGTATTTTGTGAAGATGTTTAGCCATTAGATTCTGTTTTTGAGAGTTTCATACTTTCATTGCTCTAAAGTGCTTTTCAGCTCCTGAATAGTGTTTTCAATGCATTTACAATGTTTGGCATATAACTTCTGTCTGAATGGTTTTCTTGATGTTTGAAGTGTTATAAGATGCTTCTGTGGCTGTTAATACATGGAAAACGTATTTTGTGAAGATGTTTAGCCATTAGATTCCGTTTTTGAGACTTTCATACTTTCATTGTTCTAAAGTGCTTTTCAGCTCCTGAATAGCGTTTTCAATGCATTTACAATGTTTGGTATATAACTTCTGTCTGAATGTTTTTTTTCATGTTTGAAGTGTTATAACATGCTTCTGAGGCTGTTATTACATGAAAAATGTGCTTTGTGAAGATGTTTAGCCATTGGATTCTCTTTTTGAGACTTTCCTTTTTTTATTGCTCTAAAGTGCTTTTCAGCTCCTGAATAGCGTTTTCAATGCATTTACAATGTTTGGCATGTAACTTCTGTCTGAATGGTTTTCTCGATGTTTGAAGTGTTATAACATACTTCTGTGGTTGTTAATACATGGAAAACGTGTTTTGTGAAGATGTTTAGCCATTAGATTCCGTTTTTGAGACTTTGATATATTTATTGCTCTAAAGTGTTTTTCAGCTCCTGAATAGTGTTTTCAATGCATTTACAATGTTTGGCATATAACTTCTGTCTGAATGTTTTTTTTCATGTTTGAAGTGTTATAACATGCTTCTGAGGCTGTTATTACATGAAAAATGTGCTTTGTGAAGATGTTTAGCCATTAGATTCTGTTTTTGAGACTTTCCTTTTTTTATTGCTCTAAAGGCTTTTCAGCTCCTGAATAGCGTTTTCAATCCATTGACGTTTGGCATATAACTTCTGTCTGAATGGTTTTCTTGATGTTTGAAGTGTTATAACATGTTTCTGTTGCTGTTAATATTTGGAAAATGTGTTTTGTGAAGATGTTTAGCCATTAGATTCACTTTTTGAGACTTTCATACTTTCAGTGTTCTAAAGTGCTTTTCAGCTCCTGAATAGCGTTTTCAATGCATTGACGTTTGGCATATAACTTCTGTCTGAATGGTTTTCTTGACGTTTGAAGTGTTATAACATGCTTCTGTGGCTGTTAATACATGGAAAACGTGTTTTGTGAAGATGTTTAGCCATTAGATTCCGTTTTTGAGACTTTGATATATTTATTGCTCTAAAGTGCTTTTCCGCTCCTGAATAGGCGTTTTCAATGCATTTACAATGTTTGGCATGTAACTTCTGTCTGAATGGTTTTTTTCAGGTTTGAAGTGTTATAACGTGCTTCTGAGGCTGTTATTACATGAAAAATGTGCTTTGTGAAGATGTTTAGCCATTGGATTCTGTTTTTGAGACTTTCCTTTTTTTATTGCTCTAAAGTGCTTTTCAGCTCCTGAATAGCGTTTTCAATGCATTTACAATGTTTGGCATATAACTTCTGTCTGAATGGTTTTCTTGACGTTTTAAGTGTTATAACATGTTTCTGTGGCTGTTTATATATGGAAAATGTGTTTTGTGAAGATGTTTAGCCATTAGATTCCGTTTTTGAGACTTTCCTTTATTCATTGCTCTAAAGTGCTTTTCAGCTCCTGAATAGCGTTTTCAATGCATTTACAATGTTTGGCATTTAACTTCTGTCTGAATGGTTTTTTTCATGTTTGAAGTGTTATAACATGCTCCTGAGGCTGTTATTACATGAAAAATTTGCTTTGTGAAGATGTTTAGCCATTAGATTCTGTTTTTGAGACTTTCCTTTTTTTATTGCTCTAAAGGCTTTTCAGCTCCTGAATAGCGTTTTCAATCCATTGACGTTTGGCATATAACTTCTGTCTGAATGGTTTTCTTGATGTTTGAAGTGTTATAACATGTTTCTGTTGCTGTTAATATTTGGAAAATGTGTTTTGTGAAGATGTTTAGCCATTAGATTCACTTTTTGAGACTTTCATACTTTCAGTGTTCTAAAGTGCTTTTCAGCTCCTGAATAGCGTTTTCAATGCATTGACGTTTGGCATATAACTTCTGTCTGAATGGTTTTCTCGACGTTTGAAGTGTTATAACATGCTTCTGTGGCTGTTAATACATGGAAAACGTGTTTTGTGAAGATGTTTAGCCATTAGATTCCGTTTTTGAGACTTTGATATATTTATTGCTCTAAAGTTCTTTTCCGCTCCTGAATAGGCGTTTTCAATGCATTTACAATGTTTGGCATGTAACTTCTGTCTGAATGGTTTTCTCAATGTTTGAAGTGTTATAACATGCTTCTGTGGCTGTTAATACATGGAAAACGTGTTTTGTGAAGATGTTTAGCCATTAGATTCCGTTTTTGAGACTTTCCTTTATTCATTGCTCTAAAGTGCTTTTCAGCTCCTGAATAGCGTTTTCAATGCATTTACAATGTTTGGCATATAACTTCTGTCTGAATGGTTTTTTTCACGTTTGAAGTGTTATAACGTGCTTCTGAGGCTGTTATTACATGAAAAATGTGCTTTGTGAAGATGTTTAGCCATTGGATTCTGTTTTTGAGACTTTCCTTTTTTTATTGCTCTAAAGTGCTTTTCAGCTCCTGAATAGCGTTTTCAATGCATTTACAATGTTTGGCATATAACTTCTGTCTGAATGGTTTTCTTGACGTTTTAAGTGTTATAACATGTTTCTGTGGCTGTTTATATATGGAAAATGTGTTTTGTGAAGATGTTTAGCCATTAGATTCCGTTTTTGAGACTTTCCTTTATTCATTGCTCTAAAGTGCTTTTCAGCTCCTGAATAGCGTTTTCAATGCATTTACAATGTTTGGCATTTAACTTCTGTCTGAATGGTTTTTTTCATGTTTGAAGTGTTATAACATGCTTCTGAGGCTGTTATTACATGAAAAATTTGCTTTGTGAAGATGTTTAGCCATTAGATTCTGTTTTTGAGACTTTCCTTTTTTTATTGCTCTAAAGGCTTTTCAGCTCCTGAATAGCGTTTTCAATGCATTGACGTTTGGCATATAACTTCTGTCTGAATGGTTTTCTTGATGTTTGAAGTGTTATAACATGTTTCTGTTGCTGTTAATATGTGGAAAATGTGTTTTGTGAAGATGTTTAGCCATTAGATTCACTTTTTGAGACTTTCATACTTTCAGTGTTCTAAAGTGCTTTTCAGCTCCTGAATAGCGTTTTCAATGCATTGACGTTTGGCATATAACTTCTGTCTGAATGGTTTTCTTGATGTTTGAAGTGTTATAACATGCTTCTGTGGCTGTTAATACATGGAAAACGTGTTTTGTGAAGATGTTTAGCCATTAGATTCCGTTTTTGAGACTTTGATATATTTATTGCTCTAAAGTGCTTTTCAGCTCCTGAATAGGCGTTTTCAATGCATTTACAATGTTTGGCATATAACTTCTGTCTGAATGGTTTTTTTTTATGTTTGAAGTGTTATAACATGCTTCTGTGGCTGTTTTTGTCCATGGTAAAGGAGTTTTGTGAAGATGTTTCGCCTTTAGATTCCGTTCTTTGGACTTTCCTTTATTCATTGCTCTAAAGTGCTTTTCAGCTCCTGAATAGCGTTTTCAATGCATTTACAATGTTTGGCATATAACTTCTGTCTGAATGGTTTTTTCGATGTTTGAAGTGTTATAACATGCTTCTGAGGCTGTTATTACATGAAAAATGTGCTTTGTGAAGATGTTTAGCCATTAGATTCCGTTTTTGAGACTTTGCTTTTTTTATTGCTCTAAAGTGCTTTTCAGCTCCCGAATAGCGTTTTCAATGCATTTACAATGTTTGGCATATAACTTCTGTCTGAATGGTTTTCTTGATGTTTAAGTGTTATAACATGCTTCTGAGGCTGTTAATACATGGAAAACGTGTTTTATGAAGATGTTTAGCCATTAGATTCCGTTTTTGAGACTTTCATACTTTCATTGTTCTAAAGTGCTTTTCAGCTCCTGAATAGTGTTTTCAATGCATTTACAATGTTTTGCATATAACTTCTGTCTGAATGGTTTTCTTGACGTTGTAAGTGTTATAACATGTTTCTGTGGCTGTTTATATATGGAAAATGTGTTTTGTGAAGATGTTTAGCCATTAGATTCACTTTTTGAGACTTTCATACTTTTATTGCTCGAAAGTGCTTTTCAGCTCCTGAATAGTGTTTTCAATGCATTTACAATGTTTGGCATATAACTTCTCTCTGAATGGTTTTCTCGATGTTTGAAGTGTTATAACATGCTTCTGTGGCTGTTAATACATGGAAAACGTGTTTTGTGAAGATGTTTAGCCATTAGATTCCGTTTTTGAGAGTTTCATACTTTCATTGCTCTAAAGTGCTTTTCAGCTCCTGAATAGTGTTTTCAATGCATTTACAATGTTTGGCATATAACTTCTGTCTGAATGGTTTTCTTGATGTTTGAAGTGTTATAACATGCTTCTGTGGCTGTTAATACATGGAAAACGTGTTTTGTGAAGATGTTTAGCCATTAGATTCCGTTTTTGAGACTTTCATACTTTCATTGCTCTAAAGTGCTTTTCAGCTCCTGAATAGTGTTTTCAATGCATTTACAATGTTTGGCATATAACTTCTGTCTGAATGGTTTTCTTGATGTTTGAAGTGTTATAACATGCTTCTGTGGCTGTTAATACATGGAAAACGTGTTTTGTGAAGATGTTTAGCCATTAGATTCCTTTTTTGAGACTTTGATATATTTATTGCTCTAAAGTGCTTTTCAGCTCCTGAGTAGCGTTTTCAATGCATTTTCAATGTTTGGCATATAACTTCTGTCTGAATGGTTTTCTTGACGTTTTAAGTGTTATAACATGTTTCTGTGGCTGTTTATATATGGAAAATGTGTTTTGTGAAGATGTTTAGCCATTAGATTCCGTTTTTGAGACTTTCCTTTATTCATTGGTCTAAAGTGCTTTTCAGCTCCTGAATAGCGTTTTCAATGCATTTACAATGTTTGGCATTTAACTTCTGTCTGAATGGTTTTTTTCATGTTTGAAGTGTTATAACATGCTTCTGAGGCTGTTATTACATGAAAAATGTGCTTTGTGAAGATGTTTAGCCATTAGATTCTGTTTTTGAGACTTTCCTTTTTTTATTGCTCTAAAGGCTTTTCAGCTCCTGAATAGCGTTTTCAATGCATTGACGTTTGGCATATAACTTCTGTCTGAATGGTTTTCTTGATGTTTGAAGTGTTATAACATGTTTCTGTTGCTGTTAATATGTGGGAAAATGTGTTTTGTGAAGATGTTTAGCCATTAGATTCACTTTTTGAGACTTTCATACTTTCAGTGTTCTAAAGTGCTTTTCAGCTCCTGAATAGCGTTTTCAATGCATTGACGTTTGGCATATAACTTCTGTCTGAATGGTTTTCTTGATGTTTGAAGTGTTATAACATGCTTCTGTGGCTGTTAATACATGGAAAACGTGTTTTGTGAAGATGTTTAGCCATTAGATTCCGTTTTTGAGACTTTGATATATTTATTGCTCTAAAGTGCTTTTCAGCTCCTGAATAGGCGTTTTCAATGCATTTACAATGTTTGGCATATAACTTCTGTCTGAATGTTTTTTTTTATGTTTGAAGTGTTATAACATGCTTCTGTGGCTGTTT
The DNA here is from genome assembly GCF_054491055.1 of Hypomesus nipponensis. Lineage (NCBI taxonomy): Eukaryota > Metazoa > Chordata > Actinopteri > Osmeriformes > Osmeridae > Hypomesus > Hypomesus nipponensis. The sequence goes on along the minus strand of NC_140376.1, from coordinate 10,365,340 downwards.
TTGTCCATGGTAAAGGAGTTTTGTGAAGATGTTTCGCCTTTAGATTCCGTTTTTTGGACTTTCCTTTATTCATTGCTCTAAAGTGCTTTTCAGCTCCTGAATAGCGTTTTCAATGCATTTACAATGTTTGGCATATAACTTCTGTCTGAATGGTTTTTTCGATGTTTGAAGTGTTATAACATGCTTCTGAGGCTGTTATTACATGAAAAATGTGCTTTGTGAAGATGTTTAGCCATTAGATTCCGTTTTTGAGACTTTCCTTTTTTTATTGCTCTAAAGTGCTTTTCAGCTCCCGAATAGCGTTTTCAATGCATTTACAATGTTTGGCATGTAACTTCTGTCTGAATGGTTTTCTCGATGTTTGAAGTGTTATAACATGCTTCTGTGGCTGTTAATACATGGAAAACGTGTTTTGTGAAGATGTTTAGCCATTAGATTCCGTTTTTGAGACTTTCATACTTTCATTGCTCTAAAGTGCTTTTCAGCTCCTGAATAGTGTTTTCAATGCATTTACAATGTTTGGCATATAACTTCTGTCTGAATGGTTTTCTTGATGTTTGAAGTGTTATAACATGCTTCTGAGGCTCTTATTACATGAAAAATGTGCTTTGTGAAGATGTTTAGCCATTAGATTCTGTTTTTGAGACTTTCCTTTTTTTATTGCTCTAAAGGCTTTTCAGCTCCTGAATAGCGTTTTCAATGCATTGACGTTTGGCATATAACTTCTGTCTGAATGGTTTTCTTGATGTTTGAAGTGTTATAACATGTTTCTGTTGCTGTTAATATGTGGGAAAATGTGTTTTGTGAAGATGTTTAGCCATTAGATTCACTTTTTGAGACTTTCATACTTTCAGTGTTCTAAAGTGCTTTTCAGCTCCTGAATAGCGTTTTCAATGCATTGACGTTTGGCATATAACTTCTGTCTGAATGGTTTTCTTGATGTTTGAAGTGTTATAACATGCTTCTGTGGCTGTTAATACATGGAAAACGTGTTTTGTGAAGATGTTTAGCCATTAGATTCCGTTTTTGAGACTTTGATATATTTATTGCTCTAAAGTGCTTTTCAGCTCCTGAATAGGCGTTTTCAATGCATTTACAATGTTTGGCATATAACTTCTGTCTGAATGTTTTTTTTTATGTTTGAAGTGTTATAACATGCTTCTGTGGCTGTTTTTGTCCATGGTAAAGGAGTTTTGTGAAGATGTTTCGCCTTTAGATTCCGTTTTTTGGACTTTCCTTTATTCATTGCTCTAAAGTGCTTTTCAGCTCCTGAATAGCGTTTTCAATGCATTTACAATGTTTGGCATATAACTTCTGTCTGAATGGTTTTCTCGATGTTTGAAGTGTTATAACATGCTTCTGTGGTTGTTAATACATGGAAAACGTGTTTTGTGAAGATGTTTAGCCATTAGATTCCGTTTTTGAGACTTTCATACTTTCATTGCTCTAAAGTGCTTTTCAGCTCCTGAATAGTGTTTTCAATGCATTTACAATGTTTGGCATATAACTTCTGTCTGAATGGTTTTCTTGATGTTTGAAGTGTTATAACATGCTTCTGTGGCTGTTAATACATGGAAAACGTGTTTTGTGAAGATGTTTAGCCATTAGATTCCTTTTTTGAGACTTTGATATATTTATTGCTCTAAAGTGCTTTTCAGCTCCTGAGTAGCGTTTTCAATGCATTTTCAATGTTTGGCATATAACTTCTGTCTGAATGGTTTTCTTGACGTTTTAAGTGTTATAACATGTTTCTGTGGCTGTTTATATATGGAAAATGTGTTTTGTGAAGATGTTTAGCCATTAGATTCCGTTTTTGAGACTTTCCTTTATTCATTGCTCTAAAGTGCTTTTCAGCTCCTGAATAGCGTTTTCAATGCATTTACAATGTTTGGCATTTAACTTCTGTCTGAATGGTTTTTTTCATGTTTGAAGTGTTATAACATGCTTCTGAGGCTGTTATTACATGAAAAATGTGCTTTGTGAAGATGTTTAGCCATTAGATTCTGTTTTTGAGACTTTCCTTTTTTTATTGCTCTAAAGGCTTTTCAGCTCCTGAATAGCGTTTTCAATGCATTGACGTTTGGCATATAACTTCTGTCTGAATGGTTTTCTTGATGTTTGAAGTGTTATAACATGTTTCTGTTGCTGTTAATATGTGGGAAAATGTGTTTTGTGAAGATGTTTAGCCATTAGATTCACTTTTTGAGACTTTCATACTTTCAGTGTTCTAAAGTGCTTTTCAGCTCCTGAATAGCGTTTTCAATGCATTGACGTTTGGCATATAACTTCTGTCTGAATGGTTTTCTTGATGTTTGAAGTGTTATAACATGCTTCTGTGGCTGTTAATACATGGAAAACGTGTTTTGTGAAGATGTTTAGCCATTAGATTCCGTTTTTGAGACTTTGATATATTTATTGCTCTAAAGTGCTTTTCAGCTCCTGAATAGGCGTTTTCAATGCATTTACAATGTTTGGCATATAACTTCTGTCTGAATGTTTTTTTTTTATGTTTGAAGTGTTATAACATGCTTCTGTGGCTGTTTTTGTCCATGGTAAAGGAGTTTTGTGAAGATGTTTCGCCTTTAGATTCCGTTTTTTGGACTTTCCTTTATTCATTGCTCTAAAGTGCTTTTCAGCTCCTGAATAGCGTTTTCAATGCATTTACAATGTTTGGCATGTAACTTCTGTCTGAATGGTTTTCTCGATGTTTGAAGTGTTATAACATGCTTCTGTGGCTGTTAATACATGGAAAACGTGTTTTGTGAAGATGTTTAGCCATTAGATTCCGTTTTTGAGACTTTCATACTTTCATTGCTCTAAAGTGCTTTTCAGCTCCTGAATAGTGTTTTCAATGCATTTACAATGTTTGGCATATAACTTCTGTCTGAATGGTTTTCTTGATGTTTGAAGTGTTATAACATGCTTCTGAGGCTGTTATTACATGAAAAATGTGCTTTGTGAAGATGTTTAGCCATTAGATTCTGTTTTTGAGACTTTCCTTTTTTTATTGCTCTAAAGGCTTTTCAGCTCCTGAATAGCGTTTTCAATGCATTGACGTTTGGCATATAACTTCTGTCTGAATGGTTTTCTTGATGTTTGAAGTGTTATAACATGTTTCTGTTGCTGTTAATATGTGGAAAATGTGTTTTGTGAAGATGTTTAGCCATTAGATTCACTTTTTGAGACTTTCATACTTTCAGTGTTCTAAAGTGCTTTTCAGCTCCTGAATAGCGTTTTCAATGCATTGACGTTTGGCATATAACTTCTGTCTGAATGGTTTTCTTGATGTTTGAAGTGTTAAAACATGCTTCTGTGGCTGTTAATACATGGAAAACGTGTTTTGTGAAGATGTTTAGCCATTAGATTCCGTTTTTGAGACTTTGATATATTTATTGCTCTAAAGTGCTTTTCAGCTCCTGAATAGGCGTTTTCAATGCATTTACAATGTTTGGCATATAACTTCTGTCTGAATGGTTTTTTTTTATGTTTGAAGTGTTATAACATGCTTCTGTGGCTGTTTTTGTCCATGGTAAAGGAGTTTTGTGAAGATGTTTCGCCTTTAGATTCCGTTCTTTGGACTTTCCTTTATTCATTGCTCTAAAGTGCTTTTCAGCTCCTGAATAGCGTTTTCAATGCATTTACAATGTTTGGCATATAACTTCTGTCTGAATGGTTTTTTCGATGTTTGAAGTGTTATAACATGCTTCTGAGGCTGTTATTACATGAAAAATGTGCTTTGTGAAGATGTTTAGCCATTAGATTCCGTTTTTGAGACTTTCCTTTTTTTATTGCTCTAAAGTGCTTTTCAGCTCCCGAATAGCGTTTTCAATGCATTTACAATGTTTGGCATATAACTTCTGTCTGAATGGTTTTCTTGACGTTGTAAGTGTTATAACATGTTTCTGTGGCTGTTTATATATGGAAAATGTGTTTTGTGAAGATGTTTAGCCATTAGATTCACTTTTTGAGACTTTCATACTTTCATTGCTCGAAAGTGCTTTTCAGCTCCTGAATAGTGTTTTCAATGCATTTACAATGTTTGGCATATAACTTCTCTCTGAATGGTTTTCTCGATGTTTGAAGTGTTATAACATGCTTCTGTGGCTGTTAATACATGGAAAACGTGTTTTGTGAAGATGTTTAGCCATTAGATTCCGTTTTTGAGACTTTCCTTTATTCATTGCTCTAAAGTGCTTTTCAGCTCCTGAATAGCGTTTTCAATGCATTTACAATGTTTGGCATTTAACTTCTGTCTGAATGGTTTTTTTCATGTTTGAAGTGTTATAACATGCTTCTGAGGCTGTTATTACATGAAAAATGTGCTTTGTGAAGATGTTTAGCCATTAGATTCTGTTTTTGAGACTTTCCTTTTTTTATTGCTCTAAAGTGCTTTTCAGCTCCTGAATAGCGTTTTCAATGCATTTACAATGTTTGGCATGTAACTTCTGTTTGAATGGTTTTCTTGACGTTTTAAGTGTTACAACATGCTTCTGTGGCTGTTATTACATGGAAAATGTATTTTGTGAAGATGTTTAGCCATTAGATTCCGTTTTTGAGAGTTTCATACTTTCATTGCTCTAAAGTGCTTTTCAGCTCCTGAATAGCGTTTTCAATGCATTTACAATGTTTGGCATATAACTTCTGGCTGAATGGTTTTCTTGATGTTTTAAGTGTTATAAAATGATTCTGTGGCTGTTAATACATGGAAAACGTGTTTTGTGAAGATGTTTAGCCATTAGATTCCGTTTTTGAGAGTTTCATACTTTCATTGCTCTAAAGTGCTTTTCAGCTCCTGAATAGTGTTTTCAATGCATTTACAATGTTTGGCATATAACTTCTGTCTGAATGGTTTTCTTGACGTTTGAAGTGTTATAACATGCTTCTGAGGCTGTTATTACTTGAAAAATGTGCTTTGTGAAGATGTTTAGCCATTGGATTCTGTTTTTGAGACTTTCCTTTTTTTTTTGCTCTAAAGTGCTTTTCAGCTCCTGAATAGCGTTTTCAATGCATTTACAATGTTTGGCATATAACTTCTGTCTGAATGGTTTTCTCGATGTTTGAAGTGTTATAACATGCTTCTGTGGTTGTTAATACATGGAAAACGTGTTTTGTGAAGATGTTTAGCCATTAGATTCCGTTTTTGAGACTTTTCTTATTCATTGCTCTAAAGTGCTCTCAGCTCCTGAATAGCGTTTTCAATGCATTTACAATGTTTGGCATATAACTTCTGGCTGAATGGTTTTCTTGACGTTTTAAGCATTACAACATGCTTCTGTGGCTGTTATTACATGGAAATTGTATTTTGTGAAGATGTTTAGCCATTAGATTCCGTTTTTGAGACTTTCCTTTTTTTATTGCTCCAAAGTGCTTTTCAGCTCCTGAATAGCGTTTTCAATGCATTTACAATGTTTGGCATGTAACTTCTGTCTGAATGGTTTTCTTGACGTTTTAAGTGTTATAACATGTTTCTGTGGCTGTTCATATATGGAAAATGTGTTTTGTGAAGATGTTTAGCCATTAGATTCACTTTTTGAGACTTTCATACTTTCATTGCTCTAAAGTGCTTTTCAGCTCCTGAATAGTGTTTTCAATGCATTTACAATGTTTGGCATATAACTTCTGTCTGAATGGTTTTCTTGATGTTTGAAGTGTTATAACATGCTTCTGTGGCTGTTAATACATGGAAAACGTGTTTTGTGAAGATGTTTAGCCATTAGATTCCGTTTTTGAGACTTTCATACTTTCATTGCTCTAAAGTGCTTTTCAGCTCCTGAATAGTGTTTTCAATGCATTTACAATGTTTGGCATATAACTTCTGTCTGAATGGTTTTCTTGATGTTTGAAGTGTTATAACATGCTTCTGTGGCTGTTAATACATGGAAAACGTGTTTTGTGAAGATGTTTAGCCATTAGATTCCTTTTTTGAGACTTTGATATATTTATTGCTCTAAAGTGCTTTTCAGCTCCTGAGTAGTGTTTTCAATGCATTTTCAATGTTTGGCATATAACTTCTGTCTGAATGGTTTTCTTGACGTTTTAAGTGTTATAACATGTTTCTGTGGCTGTTTATATATGGAAAATGTGTTTTGTGAAGATGTTTAGCCATTAGATTCCGTTTTTGAGACTTTCCTTTTTTTATTGCTCTAAAGGCTTTTCAGCTCCTGAATAGCGTTTTCAATGCATTGACGTTTGGCATATAACTTCTGTCTGAATGGTTTTCTTGATGTTTGAAGTGTTATAACATGTTTCTGTTGCTGTTAATATGTGGAAAATGTGTTTTGTGAAGATGTTTAGCCATTAGATTCACTTTTTGAGACTTTCATACTTTCAGTGTTCTAAAGTGCTTTTCAGCTCCTGAATAGCGTTTTCAATGCATTGACGTTTGGCATATAACTTCTGTCTGAATGGTTTTCTTGATGTTTGAAGTGTTATAACATGCTTCTGTGGCTGTTAATACATGGAAAACGTGTTTTGTGAAGATGTTTAGCCATTAGATTCCGTTTTTGAGACTTTGATATATTTATTGCTCTAAAGTGCTTTTCAGCTCCTGAATAGGCGTTTTCAATGCATTTACAATGTTTGGCATATAACTTCTGTCTGAATGTTTTTTTTTATGTTTGAAGTGTTATAACATGCTTCTGTGGCTGTTTTTGTCCATGGTAAAGGAGTTTTGTGAAGATGTTTCGCCTTTAGATTCCGTTTTTTGGACTTTCCTTTATTCATTGCTCTAAAGTGCTTTTCAGCTCCTGAATAGCGTTTTCAATGCATTTACAATGTTTGGCATATAACTTCTGTCTGAATGTTTTTTTCGATGTTTGAAGTGTTATAACATGCTTCTGAGGCTGTTATTACATGAAAAATGTGCTTTGTGAAGATGTTTAGCCATTAGATTCCGTTTTTGAGACTTTCCTTTTTTTATTGCTCTAAAGTGCTTTTCAGCTCCCGAATAGCGTTTTCAATGCATTTACAATGTTTGGCATGTAACTTCTGTCTGAATGGTTTTCTCGATGTTTGAAGTGTTATAACATGCTTCTGTGGCTGTTAATACATGGAAAACGTGTTTTGTGAAGATGTTTAGCCATTAGATTCCGTTTTTGAGACTTTCATACTTTCATTGCTCTAAAGTGCTTTTCAGCTCCTGAATAGTGTTTTCAATGCATTTACAATGTTTGGCATATAACTTCTGTCTGAATGGTTTTCTTGATGTTTGAAGTGTTATAACATGCTTCTGAGGCTGTTATTACATGAAAAATGTGCTTTGTGAAGATGTTTAGCCATTAGATTCTGTTTTTGAGACTTTCCTTTTTTTATTGCTCTAAAGGCTTTTCAGCTCCTGAATAGCGTTTTCAATGCATTGACGTTTGGCATATAACTTCTGTCTGAATGGTTTTCTTGATGTTTGAAGTGTTATAACATGTTTCTGTTGCTGTTAATATGTGGAAAATGTGTTTTGTGAAGATGTTTAGCCATTAGATTCACTTTTTGAGACTTTCATACTTTCAGTGTTCTAAAGTGCTTTTCAGCTCCTGAATAGCGTTTTCAATGCATTGACGTTTGGCATATAACTTCTGTCTGAATGGTTTTCTTGATGTTTGAAGTGTTAAAACATGCTTCTGTGGCTGTTAATACATGGAAAACGTGTTTTGTGAAGATGTTTAGCCATTAGATTCCGTTTTTGAGACTTTGATATATTTATTGCTCTAAAGTGCTTTTCAGCTCCTGAATAGGCGTTTTCAATGCATTTACAATGTTTGGCATATAACTTCTGTCTGAATGGTTTTTTTTTATGTTTGAAGTGTTATAACATGCTTCTGTGGCTGTTTTTGTCCATGGTAAAGGAGTTTTGTGAAGATGTTTCGCCTTTAGATTCCGTTCTTTGGACTTTCCTTTATTCATTGCTCTAAAGTGCTTTTCAGCTCCTGAATAGCGTTTTCAATGCATTTACAATGTTTGGCATATAACTTCTGTCTGAATGGTTTTTTCGATGTTTGAAGTGTTATAACATGCTTCTGAGGCTGTTATTACATGAAAAATGTGCTTTGTGAAGATGTTTAGCCATTAGATTCCGTTTTTGAGACTTTCCTTTTTTTATTGCTCTAAAGTGCTTTTCAGCTCCCGAATAGCGTTTTCAATGCATTTACAATGTTTGGCATATAACTTCTGTCTGAATGGTTTTCTTGACGTTGTAAGTGTTATAACATGTTTCTGTGGCTGTTTATATATGGAAAATGGGTTTTGTGAAGATGTTTAGCCATTAGATTCACTTTTTGAGCCTTTCATACTTTCATTGCTCGAAAGTGCTTTTCAGCTCCTGAATAGTGTTTTCAATGCATTTACAATGTTTGGCATATAACTTCTCTCTGAATGGTTTTCTCGATGTTTGAAGTGTTATAACATGCTTCTGTGGCTGTTAATACATGGAAAACGTGTTTTGTGAAGATGTTTAGCCATTAGATTCCGTTTTTGAGACTTTCCTTTATTCATTGCTCTAAAGTGCTTTTCAGCTCCTGAATAGCGTTTTCAATGCATTTACAATGTTTGGCATTTAACTTCTGTCTGAATGGTTTTTTTCATGTTTGAAGTGTTATAACATGCTTCTGAGGCTGTTATTACATGAAAAATGTGCTTTGTGAAGATGTTTAGCCATTGGATTCTGTTTTTGGGACTTTCCTTTTTTTTTTGCTCTAAAGTGCTTTTCAGCTCCTGAATAGCGTTTTCAATGCATTTACAATGTTTGGCATATAACTTCTGTCTGAATGGTTTTCTCGATGTTTGAAGTGTTATAACATGCTTCTGTGGTTGTTAATACATGGAAAACGTGTTTTGTGAAGATGTTTAGCCATTAGATTCCGTTTTTGAGACTTTTCTTATTCATTGCTCTAAAGTGCTCTCAGCTCCTGAATAGCGTTTTCAATGCATTTACAATGTTTGGCATATAACTTCTGGCTGAATGGTTTTCTTGACGTTTTAAGCATTACAACATGCTTCTGTGGCTGTTATTACATGGAAATTGTATTTTGTGAAGATGTTTAGCCATTAGATTCCGTTTTTGAGACTTTCCTTTTTTTATTGCTCCAAAGTGCTTTTCAGCTCCTGAATAGCGTTTTCAATGCATTTACAATGTTTGGCATGTAACTTCTGTCTGAATGGTTTTCTTGACGTTTTAAGTGTTATAACATGTTTCTGTGGCTGTTCATATATGGAAAATGTGTTTTGTGAAGATGTTTAGCCATTAGATTCACTTTTTGAGACTTTCATACTTTCATTGCTCTAAAGTGCTTTTCAGCTCCTGAATAGTGTTTTCAATGCATTTACAATGTTTGGCATATAACTTCTGTCTGAATGGTTTTCTTGATGTTTGAAGTGTTATAACATGCTTCTGTGGCTGTTAATACATGGAAAACGTGTTTTGTGAAGATGTTTAGCCATTAGATTCCGTTTTTGAGACTTTCATACTTTCATTGCTCTAAAGTGCTTTTCAGCTCCTGAATAGTGTTTTCAATGCATTTACAATGTTTGGCATATAACTTCTGTCTGAATGGTTTTCTTGATGTTTGAAGTGTTATAACATGCTTCTGTGGCTGTTAATACATGGAAAACGTGTTTTGTGAAGATGTTTAGCCATTAGATTCCTTTTTTGAGACTTTGATATATTTATTGCTCTAAAGTGCTTTTCAGCTCCTGAGTAGCGTTTTCAATGCATTTTCAATGTTTGGCATATAACTTCTGTCTGAATGGTTTTCTTGACGTTTTAAGTGTTATAACATGTTTCTGTGGCTGTTTATATATGGAAAATGTGTTTTGTGAAGATGTTTAGCCATTAGATTCCGTTTTTGAGACTTTCCTTTTTTTATTGCTCTAAAGGCTTTTCAGCTCCTGAATAGCGTTTTCAATGCATTGACGTTTGGCATATAACTTCTGTCTGAATGGTTTTCTTGATGTTTGAAGTGTTATAACATGTTTCTGTTGCTGTTAATATGTGGAAAATGTGTTTTGTGAAGATGTTTAGCCATTAGATTCACTTTTTGAGACTTTCATACTTTCAGTGTTCTAAAGTGCTTTTCAGCTCCTGAATAGCGTTTTCAATGCATTGACGTTTGGCATATAACTTCTGTCTGAATGGTTTTCTTGATGTTTGAAGTGTTATAACATGCTTCTGTGGCTGTTAATACATGGAAAACGTGTTTTGTGAAGATGTTTAGCCATTAGATTCCGTTTTTGAGACTTTGATATATTTATTGCTCTAAAGTGCTTTTCAGCTCCTGAATAGGCGTTTTCAATGCATTTACAATGTTTGGCATATAACTTCTGTCTGAATGTTTTTTTTTATGTTTGAAGTGTTATAACATGCTTCTGTGGCTGTTTTTGTCCATGGTAAAGGAGTTTTGTGAAGATGTTTTCGCCTTTAGATTCCGTTTTTTGGACTTTCCTTTATTCATTGCTCTAAAGTGCTTTTCAGCTCCTGAATAGCGTTTTCAATGCATTTACAATGTTTGGCATATAACTTCTGTCTGAATGTTTTTTTCGATGTTTGAAGTGTTATAACATGCTTCTGAGGCTGTTATTACATGAAAAATGTGCTTTGTGAAGATGTTTAGCCATTAGATTCCGTTTTTGAGACTTTCCTTTTTTTATTGCTCTAAAGTGCTTTTCAGCTCCCGAATAGCGTTTTCAATGCATTTACAATGTTTGGCATGTAACTTCTGTCTGAATGGTTTTCTCGATGTTTGAAGTGTTATAACATGCTTCTGTGGCTGTTAATACATGGAAAACGTGTTTTGTGAAGATGTTTAGCCATTAGATTCCGTTTTTGAGACTTTCATACTTTCATTGCTCTAAAGTGCTTTTCAGCTCCTGAATAGTGTTTTCAATGCATTTACAATGTTTGGCATATAACTTCTGTCTGAATGGTTTTCTTGATGTTTGAAGTGTTATAACATGCTTCTGTGGCTGTTAATACATGGAAAACGTGTTTTGTGAAGATGTTTAGCCATTAGATTCCTTTTTTGAGACTTTGATATATTTATTGCTCTAAAGTGCTTTTCAGCTCCTGAGTAGCGTTTTCAATGCATTTTCAATGTTTGGCATATAACTTCTGTCTGAATGGTTTTCTTGATGTTTGAAGTGTTATAAGATGCTTCTGTGGCTGTTAATACATGGAAAACGTGTTTTGTGAAGATGTTTAGCCATTAGATTCCTTTTTTGAGACTTTGATATATTTATTGCTCTAAAGTGCTTTTCAGCTCCTGAGTAGCGTTTTCAATGCATTTTCAATGTTTGGCATATAACTTCTGTCTGAATGGTTTTCTTGATGTTTAAGTGTTATAACATGCTTCTGTGGCTGTTAATACATGGAAAACGTGTTTTGTGAAGATGTTTAGCCATTAGATTCCGTTTTTGAGACTTTTCTTATTCATTGCTCTAAAGTGCTCTCAGCTCCTGAATAGCGTTTTCAATGCATTTACAATGTTTGGCATATAACTTCTGTTTGAATGGTTTTCTTGACGTTTTAAGCATTACAACATGCTTCTGTGGCTGTTATTACATGGAAATTGTATTTTGTGAAGATGTTTAGCCATTAGATTCTGTTTTTGAGACTTTCATACTTTCATTGTTCTAAAGTGCTTTTCAGCTCCTGAATAGCGTTTTCAATGCATTTGCAATGTTTGGTATATAACTTCTGTCTGAATGTTTTTTTTCATGTTTGAAGTGTTATAACATGCTTCTGAGGCTGTTATTACATGAAAAATGTGCTTTGTGAAGATGTTTAGCCATTGGATTCTCTTTTTGAGACTTTCCTTTTTTTATTGCTCTAAAGTGCTTTTCAGCTCCTGAATAGCGTTTTCAATGCATTTACAATGTTTGGCATGTAACTTCTGTCTGAATGGTTTTCTCGATGTTTGAAGTGTTATAACATACTTCTGTGGTTGTTAATACATGGAAAACGTGTTTTGTGAAGATGTTTAGCCATTAGATTCCGTTTTTGAGACTTTGATATATTTATTGCTCTAAAGTGTTTTTCAGCTCCTGAATAGTGTTTTCAATGCATTTACAATGTTTGGCATATAACTTCTGTCTGAATGGTTTTTTTCATGTTTGAAGTGTTATAACATGCTTCTGAGGCTGTTATTACATGAAAAATGTGCTTTGTGAAGATGTTTAGCCATTAGATTCTGTTTTTGAGACTTTCCTTTTTTTATTGCTCTAAAGGCTTTTCAGCTCCTGAATAGCGTTTTCAATCCATTGACGTTTGGCATATAACTTCTGTCTGAATGGTTTTCTTGATGTTTGAAGTGTTATAACATGTTTCTGTTGCTGTTAATATTTGGAAAATGTGTTTTGTGAAGATGTTTAGCCATTAGATTCACTTTTTGAGACTTTCATACTTTCAGTGTTCTAAAGTGCTTTTCAGCTCCTGAATAGCGTTTTCAATGCATTGACGTTTGGCATATAACTTCTGTCTGAATGGTTTTCTTGACGTTTGAAGTGTTATAACATGCTTCTGTGGCTGTTAATACATGGAAAACGTGTTTTGTGAAGATGTTTAGCCATTAGATTCCGTTTTTGAGACTTTGATATATTTATTGCTCTAAAGTGCTTTTCCGCTCCTGAATAGGCGTTTTCAATGCATTTACAATGTTTGGCATGTAACTTCTGTCTGAATGGTTTTCTCAATGTTTGAAGTGTTATAACATGCTTCTGTGGCTGTTAATACATGGAAAACGTGTTTTGTGAAGATGTTTAGCCATTAGATTCTGTTTTTGAGACTTTCCTTTATTCATTGCTCTAAAGTGCTTTTCAGCTCCTGAATAGCGTTTTCAATGCATTTACAATGTTTGGCATATAACTTCTGTCTGAATGGTTTTTTTCACGTTTGAAGTGTTATAACGTGCTTCTGAGGCTGTTATTACATGAAAAATGTGCTTTGTGAAGATGTTTAGCCATTGGATTCTGTTTTTGAGACTTTCCTTTTTTTATTGCTCTAAAGTGCTTTTCAGCTCCTGAATAGCGTTTTCAATGCATTTACAATGTTTGGCATATAACTTCTGTCTGAATGGTTTTCTTGACGTTTTAAGTGTTATAACATGTTTCTGTGGCTGTTTATATATGGAAAATGTGTTTTGTGAAGATGTTTAGCCATTAGATTCCGTTTTTGAGACTTTCCTTTATTCATTGCTCTAAAGTGCTTTTCAGCTCCTGAATAGCGTTTTCAATGCATTTACAATGTTTGGCATTTAACTTCTGTCTGAATGGTTTTTTTCATGTTTGAAGTGTTATAACATGCTTCTGAGGCTGTTATTACATGAAAAATTTGCTTTGTGAAGATGTTTAGCCATTAGATTCTGTTTTTGAGACTTTCCTTTTTTTATTGCTCTAAAGGCTTTTCAGCTCCTGAATAGCGTTTTCAATGCATTGACGTTTGGCATATAACTTCTGTCTGAATGGTTTTCTTGATGTTTGAAGTGTTATAACATGTTTCTGTTGCTGTTAATATGTGGAAAATGTGTTTTGTGAAGATGTTTAGCCATTAGATTCACTTTTTGAGACTTTCATACTTTCAGTGTTCTAAAGTGCTTTTCAGCTCCTGAATAGCGTTTTCAATGCATTGACGTTTGGCATATAACTTCTGTCTGAATGGTTTTCTTGATGTTTGAAGTGTAATAACATGCTTCTGTGGCTGTTAATACATGGAAAACGTGTTTTGTGAAGATGTTTAGCCATTAGATTCCGTTTTTGAGACTTTGATATATTTATTGCTCTAAAGTGCTTTTCAGCTCCTGAATAGGCGTTTTCAATGCATTTACAATGTTTGGCATATAACTTCTGTCTGAATGGTTTTTTTTATGTTTGAAGTGTTATAACATGCTTCTGTGGCTGTTTTTGTCCATGGTAAAGGAGTTTTGTGAAGATGTTTAGCCATTAGATTCCGTTTTTGAGACTTTGATATATTTATTGCTCTAAAGTGCTTTTCAGCTCCTGAATAGTGTTTTCAATGCATTTACAATGTTTTGCATATAACTTCTGTCTGAATGGTTTTCTTGACGTTGTAAGTGTTATAACATGTTTCTGTGGCTGTTTATATATGGAAAATGTGTTTTGTGAAGATGTTTAGCCATTAGATTCACTTTTTGAGACTTTCATACTTTTATTGCTCGAAAGTGCTTTTCAGCTCCTGAATAGTGTTTTCAATGCATTTACAATGTTTGGCATATAACTTCTCTCTGAATGGTTTTCTCGATGTTTGAAGTGTTATAACATGCTTCTGTGGCTGTTAATACATGGAAAACGTGTTTTGTGAAGATGTTTAGCCATTAGATTCCGTTTTTGAGACTTTCCTTTATTCATTGCTCTAAAGTGCTTTTCAGCTCCTGAATAGCGTTTTCAATGCATTTACAATGTTTGGCATTTAACTTCTGTCTGAATGGTTTTTTTCATGTTTGAAGTGTTATAACATGCTTCTGAGGCTGTTATTACATGAAAAATGTGCTTTGTGAAGATGTTTAGCCATTAGATTCTGTTTTTGAGACTTTCCTTTTTTTATTGCTCTAAAGTGCTTTTCAGCTCCTGAATAGCGTTTTCAATGCATTTACAATGTTTGGCATGTAACTTCTGTTTGAATGGTTTTCTTGACGTTTTAAGTGTTACAACATGCTTCTGTGGCTGTTATTACATGGAAAATGTATTTTGTGAAGATGTTTAGCCATTAGATTCCGTTTTTGAGAGTTTCATACTTTCATTGCTCTAAAGTGCTTTTCAGCTCCTGAATAGTGTTTTCAATGCATTTACAATGTTTGGCATATAACTTCTGTCTGAATGGTTTTCTTGATGTTTGAAGTGTTATAACATGCTTCTGTGGCTGTTAATACATGGAAAACGTGTTTTGTGAAGATGTTTAGCCATTAGATTCCGTTTTTGAGACTTTCATACTTTCATTGCTCTAAAGTGCTTTTCAGCTCCTGAATAGTGTTTTCAATGCATTTACAATGTTTGGCATATAACTTCTGTCTGAATGGTTTTCTTGATGTTTGAAGTGTTATAACATGCTTCTGTGGCTGTTAATACATGGAAAACGTGTTTTGTGAAGATGTTTAGCCATTAGATTCCTTTTTTGAGACTTTGATATATTTATTGCTCTAAAGTGCTTTTCAGCTCCTGAGTAGCGTTTTCAATGCATTTTCAATGTTTGGCATATAACTTCTGTCTGAATGGTTTTCTTGACGTTTTAAGTGTTATAACATGTTTCTGTGGCTGTTTATATATGGAAAATGTGTTTTGTGAAGATGTTTAGCCATTAGATTCCGTTTTTGAGACTTTCCTTTATTCATTGCTCTAAAGTGCTTTTCAGCTCCTGAATAGCGTTTTCAATGCATTTACAATGTTTGGCATTTAACTTCTGTCTGAATGGTTTTTTTCATGTTTGAAGTGTTATAACATGCTTCTGAGGCTGTTATTACATGAAAAATGTGCTTTGTGAAGATGTTTAGCCATTAGATTCTGTTTTTGAGACTTTCCTTTTTTTATTGCTCTAAAGGCTTTTCAGCTCCTGAATAGCGTTTTCAATGCATTGACGTTTGGCATATAACTTCTGTCTGAATGGTTTTCTTGATGTTTGAAGTGTTATAACATGTTTCTGTTGCTGTTAATATGTGGGAAAATGTGTTTTGTGAAGATGTTTAGCCATTAGATTCACTTTTTGAGACTTTCATACTTTCAGTGTTCTAAAGTGCTTTTCAGCTCCTGAATAGCGTTTTCAATGCATTGACGTTTGGCATATAACTTCTGTCTGAATGGTTTTCTTGATGTTTGAAGTGTTATAACATGCTTCTGTGGCTGTTAATACATGGAAAACGTGTTTTGTGAAGATGTTTAGCCATTAGATTCCGTTTTTGAGACTTTGATATATTTATTGCTCTAAAGTGCTTTTCAGCTCCTGAATAGGCGTTTTCAATGCATTTACAATGTTTGGCATATAACTTCTGTCTGAATGTTTTTTTTTATGTTTGAAGTGTTATAACATGCTTCTGTGGCTGTTTTTGTCCATGGTAAAGGAGTTTTGTGAAGATGTTTCGCCTTTAGATTCCGTTTTTTGGACTTTCCTTTATTCATTGCTCTAAAGTGCTTTTCAGCTCCTGAATAGCGTTTTCAATGCATTTACAATGTTTGGCATATAACTTCTGTTTGAATGGTTTTCTTGACGTTTTAAGCATTACAACATGCTTCTGTGGCTGTTATTACATGGAAATTGTATTTTGTGAAGATGTTTAGCCATTAGATTCCGTTTTTGAGACTTTCATACTTTCATTGCTCTAAAGTGCTTTTCAGCTCCTGAATAGTTTTTTCAATGCATTTACAATGTTTGGCATATAACTTCTGTCTGAATGGTCTTCTTGATGTTTGAAGTGTTATAACATGCTTCTGTGGCTTATAATACATGGAAAACGTGTTTTGTGAAGATGTTTAGCCATTAGATTCCTTTTTTGAGACTTTGATATATTTATTGCTCTAAAGTGCTTTTCAGCTCCTGAATAGCGTTTTCAATGCATTTTCAATGTTTGGCATATAACTTCTGTCTGAATGGTTTTCTTGACGTTTTAAGTGTTACAACATGCTTTTGTGGCTGTTATTACATGGAAAATGTATTTTGTGAAGATGTTTAGCCATTAGATTCCGTTTTTGAGAGTTTCATACTTTCAATGCTCTAAAGTGCTTTTCAGCTCCTGAATAGCGTTTTCAATGCATTTACAAAGTTTGGCATTTAACTTCTGTCTGAATGGTTTTTTTCATGTTTGAAGTGTTATAACATGCTTCTGAGGCTGTTATTACATGAAAAATGTGCTTTGTGAAGATGTTTAGCCATTAGATTCTGTTTTTGAGACTTTCCTTTTTTTATTGCTCTAAAGGCTTTTCAGCTCCTGAATAGCGTTTTCAATGCATTGACGTTTGGCATATAACTTCTGTCTGAATGGTTTTCTTGATGTTTGAAGTGTTATAACATGTTTCTGTTGCTGTTAATATGTGGGAAAATGTGTTTTGTGAAGATGTTTAGCCATTAGATTCACTTTTTGAGACTTTCATACTTTCAGTGTTCTAAAGTGCTTTTCAGCTCCTGAATAGCGTTTTCAATGCATTGACGTTTGGCATATAACTTCTGTCTGAATGGTTTTCTTGATGTTTGAAGTGTTATAACATGCTTCTGTGGCTGTTAATACATGGAAAACGTGTTTTGTGAAGATGTTTAGCCATTAGATTCCGTTTTTGAGACTTTGATATATTTATTGCTCTAAAGTGCGTTTCAGCTCCTGAATAGGCGTTTTCAATGCATTTACAATGTTTGGCATATAACTTCTGTCTGAATGTTTTTTTTTATGTTTGAAGTGTTATAACATGCTTCTGTGGCTGTTTTTGTCCATGGTAAAGGAGTTTTGTGAAGATGTTTCGCCTTTAGATTCCGTTTTTTGGACTTTCCTTTATTCATTGCTCTAAAGTGCTTTTCAGCTCCTGAATAGCGTTTTCAATGCATTTACAATGTTTGGCATATAACTTCTGTCTGAATGGTTTTTTCGATGTTTGAAGTGTTATAACATGCTTCTGAGGCTGTTATTACATGAAAAATGTGCTTTGTGAAGATGTTTAGCCATTAGATTCCGTTTTTGAGACTTTCCTTTTTTTATTGCTCTAAAGTGCTTTTCAGCTCCCGAATAGCGTTTTCAATGCATTTACAATGTTTGGCATGTAACTTCTGTCTGAATGGTTTTCTCGATGTTTGAAGTGTTATAACATGCTTCTGTGGCTGTTAATACATGGAAAACGTGTTTTGTGAAGATGTTTAGCCATTAGATTCCGTTTTTGAGACTTTCATACTTTCATTGCTCTAAAGTGCTTTTCAGCTCCTGAATAGTGTTTTCAATGCATTTACAATGTTTGGCATATAACTTCTGTCTGAATGGTTTTCTTGATGTTTGAAGTGTTATAACATGCTTCTGTGGCTGTTAATACATGGAAAACGTATTTTGTGAAGATGTTTAGCCATTAGATTCCGTTTTTGAGACTTTCATACTTTCATTGTTCTAAAGTGCTTTTCAGCTCCTGAATAGCGTTTTCAATGCATTTACAATGTTTGGCATATAACTTCTGTCTGAATGGTTTTCTCGATGTTTGAAGTGTTATAACATGCTTCTGTGGCTGTTAATACATGGAAAACGTGTTTTGTGAAGATGTTTAGCCATTAGATTCCGTTTTTGAGACTTTCCTTTTTTTATTGCTCTAAAGTGCTTTTCAGCTCCTGAATAGCGTTTTCAATGCATTTACAATGTTTGGCATGTAACTTCTGTTTGAATGGTTTTCTTGACGTTTTAAGTGTTACAACATGCTTCTGTGGCTGTTATTACATGGAAAATGTATTTTGTGAAGATGTTTAGCCATTAGATTCTGTTTTTGAGAGTTTCATACTTTCATTGCTCTAAAGTGTTTTTCAGCTCCTGAATAGCGTTTTCAATGCTTTTACAATGTTTGGCATATAACTTCTGGCTGAATGGTTTTCTTGATGTTTTAAGTGTTATAAAATCCTTCTGTGGCTGTTAATACATGGAAAACGTGTTTTGTGAAGATGTTTAGCCATTAGATTCCGTTTTTGAGACTTTTCTTATTCATTGCTCTAAAGTGCTCTCAGCTCCTGAATAGCGTTTTCAATGCATTTACAATGTTTGGCATATAACTTCTGTTTGAATGGTTTTCTTGACGTTTTAAGCATTACAACATGCTTCTGTGGCTGTTATTACATGGAAATTGTATTTTGTGAAGATGTTTAGCCATTAGATTCCGTTTTTGAGACTTTCCTTTTTTTATTGCTCTAAAGTGCTTTTCAGCTCCTGAATAGCGTTTTCAATGCATTTACAATGTTTGGCATGTAACTTCTGTCTGAATGGTTTTCTCGATGTTTGAAGTGTTATAACATACTTCTGTGGTTGTTAATACATGGAAAACGTGTTTTGTGAAGATGTTTAGCCATTAGATTCCGTTTTTGAGACTTTGATATATTTATTGCTCTAAAGTGTTTTTCAGCTCCTGAATAGTGTTTTCAATGCATTTACAATGTTTGGCATATAACTTCTGTCTGAATGGTTTTTTTCATGTTTGAAGTGTTATAACATGCTTCTGAGGCTGTTATTACATGAAAAATGTGCTTTGTGAAGATGTTTAGCCATTAGATTCCGTTTTTGAGACTTTCCTTTATTCATTGCTCTAAAGTGCTTTTCAGCTCCTGAATAGCGTTTTCAATGCATTTACAATGTTTGGCATTTAACTTCTGTCTGAACTGTTTTTTTCATGTTTGAAGTGTTATAACATGCTTCTGAGGCTGTTATTACATGAAAAATGTGCTTTGTGAAGATGTTTAGCCATTAGATTCTGTTTTTGAGACTTTCCTTTTTTTATTGCTCTAAAGTGCTTTTCAGCTCCTGAATAGCGTTTTCAATGCATTTACAATGTTTGGCATATAACTTCTGGCTGAATGGTTTTCTTGATGTTTTAAGTGTTATAAAATGATTCTGTGGCTGTTAATACATGGAAAACGTGTTTTGTGAAGATGTTTAGCCATTAGATTCCGTTTTTGAGACTTTTCTTATTCATTGCTCTAAAGTGCTCTCAGCTCCTGAATAGCGTTTTCAATGCATTTACAATGTTTGGCATATAACTTCTGTTTGAATGGTTTTCTTGACGTTTTAAGCATTACAACATGCTTCTGTGGCTGTTATTACATGGAAATTGTATTTTGTGAAGATGTTTAGCCATTAGATTCCGTTTTTGAGACTTTCCTTTTTTTATTGCTCTAAAGTGCTTTTCAGCTCCTGAATAGCGTTTTCAATGCATTTACAATGTTTGGCATATAACTTCTGTCTGAATGGTTTTCTTGATGTTTGAAGTGTTATAACATGTTTCTGTGGCTGTTCATATATGGAAAATGTGTTTTGTGAAGATGTTTAGCCATTAGATTCACTTTTTGAGACTTTCATACTTTCATTGCTCTAAAGTGCTTTTCAGCTCCTGAATAGTGTTTTCAATGCATTTACAATGTTTGGCATATAACTTCTGTCTGAATGGTTTTCTTGATGTTTGAAGTGTTATAACATGCTTCTGTGGCTGTTAATACATGGAAAACGTGTTTTGTGAAGATGTTTAGCCATTAGATTCCGTTTTTGAGACTTTCATACTTTCATTGCTCTAAAGTGCTTTTCAGCTCCTGAATAGTGTTTTCAATGCATTTACAATGTTTGGCATATAACTTCTGTCTGAATGGTTTTCTTGATGTTTGAAGTGTTATAACATGCTTCTGTGGCTGTTAATACATGGAAAACGTGTTTTGTGAAGATGTTTAGCCATTAGATTCACTTTTTGAGACTTTTCTTATTCATTGCTCTAAAGTGCTCTCAGCTCCTGAATAGCGTTTTCAATGCATTTACAATGTTTGGCATATAACTTCTGTTTGAATGGTTTTCTTGACGTTTTAAGCATTACAACATGCTTCTGTGGCTGTTATTACATGGAAATTGTATTTTGTGAAGATGTTTAGCCATTAGATTCCGTTTTTGAGACTTTCCTTTTTTTATTGCTCTAAAGTGCTTTTCAGCTCCTGAATAGCGTTTTCAATGCATTTACAATGTTTGGCATGTAACTTCTGTCTGAATGGTTTTCTCGATGTTTGAAGTGTTATAACATACTTCTGTGGTTGTTAATACATGGAAAACGTGTTTTGTGAAGATGTTTAGCCATTAGATTCCGTTTTTGAGACTTTGATATATTTATTGCTCTAAAGTGTTTTTCAGCTCCTGAATAGTGTTTTCAATGCATTTACAATGTTTGGCATATAACTTCTGTCTGAATGGTTTTTTTCATGTTTGAAGTGTTATAACATGCTTCTGAGGCTGTTATTACATGAAAAATGTGCTTTGTGAAGATGTTTAGCCATTAGATTCCGTTTTTGAGACTTTCCTTTATTCATTGCTCTAAAGTGCTTTTCAGCTCCTGAATAGCGTTTTCAATGCATTTACAATGTTTGGCATTTAACTTCTGTCTGAACTGTTTTTTTCATGTTTGAAGTGTTATAACATGCTTCTGAGGCTGTTATTACATGAAAAATGTGCTTTGTGAAGATGTTTAGCCATTAGATTCTGTTTTTGAGACTTTCCTTTTTTTATTGCTCTAAAGTGCTTTTCAGCTCCTGAATAGCGTTTTCAATGCATTTACAATGTTTGGCATATAACTTCTGGCTGAATGGTTTTCTTGATGTTTTAAGTGTTATAAAATGATTCTGTGGCTGTTAATACATGGAAAACGTGTTTTGTGAAGATGTTTAGCCATTAGATTCCGTTTTTGAGACTTTTCTTATTCATTGCTCTAAAGTGCTCTCAGCTCCTGAATAGCGTTTTCAATGCATTTACAATGTTTGGCATATAACTTCTGTTTGAATGGTTTTCTTGACGTTTTAAGCATTACAACATGCTTCTGTGGCTGTTATTACATGGAAATTGTATTTTGTGAAGATGTTTAGCCATTAGATTCCGTTTTTGAGACTTTCCTTTTTTTATTGCTCTAAAGTGCTTTTCAGCTCCTGAATAGCGTTTTCAATGCATTTACAATGTTTGGCATATAACTTCTGTCTGAATGGTTTTCTTGATGTTTGAAGTGTTATAACATGTTTCTGTGGCTGTTCATATATGGAAAATGTGTTTTGTGAAGATGTTTAGCCATTAGATTCACTTTTTGAGACTTTCATACTTTCATTGCTCTAAAGTGCTTTTCAGCTCCTGAATAGTGTTTTCAATGCATTTACAATGTTTGGCATATAACTTCTGTCTGAATGGTTTTCTTGATGTTTGAAGTGTTATAACATGCTTCTGTGGCTGTTAATACATGGAAAACGTGTTTTGTGAAGATGTTTAGCCATTAGATTCCGTTTTTGAGACTTTCATACTTTCATTGCTCTAAAGTGCTTTTCAGCTCCTGAATAGTGTTTTCAATGCATTTACAATGTTTGGCATATAACTTCTGTCTGAATGGTTTTCTTGATGTTTGAAGTGTTATAACATGCTTCTGTGGCTGTTAATACATGGAAAACGTGTTTTGTGAAGATGTTTAGCCATTAGATTCACTTTTTGAGACTTTTCTTATTCATTGCTCTAAAGTGCTCTCAGCTCCTGAATAGCGTTTTCAATGCATTTACAATGTTTGGCATATAACTTCTGTTTGAATGGTTTTCTTGACGTTTTAAGCATTACAACATGCTTCTGTGGCTGTTATTACATGGAAATTGTATTTTGTGAAGATGTTTAGCCATTAGATTCCGTTTTTGAGACTTTCATACTTTCATTGCTCTAAAGTGCTTTTCAGCTCCTGAATAGTTTTTTCAATGCATTTACAATGTTTGGCATATAACTTCTGTCTGAATGGTCTTCTTGATGTTTGAAGTGTTATAACATGCTTCTGTGGCTGTTAATACATGGAAAACGTGTTTTGTGAAGATGTTTAGCCATTAGATTCCTTTTTTGAGACTTTGATATATTTATTGCTCTAAAGTGCTTTTCAGCTCCTGAATAGCGTTTTCAATGCATTTTCAATGTTTGGCATATAACTTCTGTCTGAATGGTTTTCTTGACGTTTTAAGTGTTACAACATGCTTTTGTGGCTGTTATTACATGGAAAATGTATTTTGTGAAGATGTTTAGCCATTAGATTCCGTTTTTGAGACTTTCCTTTTTTTATTGCTCTAAAGTGCTTTTCAGCTCCCGAATAGCGTTTTCAATGCATTTACAATGTTTGGCATGTAACTTCTGTCTGAATGGTTTTCTCGATGTTTGAAGTGTTATAACATGCTTCTGTGGCTGTTAATACATGGAAAACGTGTTTTGTGAAGATGTTTAGCCATTAGATTCCGTTTTTGAGACTTTCATACTTTCATTGCTCTAAAGTGCTTTTCAGCTCCTGAATAGTGTTTTCAATGCATTTACAATGTTTGGCATATAACTTCTGTCTGAATGGTTTTCTTGACGTTTTAAGTGTTACAACATGCTTCTGTGGCTGTTATTACATGGAAAATGTATTTTGTGAAGATGTTTAGCCATTAGATTCCGTTTTTGAGAGTTTCATACTTTCATTGCTCTAAAGTGCTTTTCAGCTCCTGAATAGTGTTTTCAATGCATTTACAATGTTTGGCATATAACTTCTGTCTGAATGGTTTTCTTGATGTTTGAAGTGTTATAACATGCTTCTGTGGCTGTTAATACATGGAAAACGTGTTTTGTGAAGATGTTTAGCCATTAGATTCCGTTTTTGAGACTTTCATACTTTCATTGCTCTAAAGTGCTTTTCAGCTCCTGAATAGCGTTTTCAATGCATTTACAATGTTTGGCATTTAACTTCTGTCTGAATGGTTTTTTTCATGTTTGAAGTGTTATAACATGCTTCTGAGGCTGTTATTACATGAAAAATGTGCTTTGTGAAGATGTTTAGCCATTAGATTCTGTTTTTGAGACTTTCCTTTTTTTATTGCTCTAA
Organism: Hypomesus nipponensis; assembly: GCF_054491055.1. Taxonomy (NCBI): domain Eukaryota; kingdom Metazoa; phylum Chordata; class Actinopteri; order Osmeriformes; family Osmeridae; genus Hypomesus; species Hypomesus nipponensis. Next base: position 10,341,790 of record NC_140376.1, on the reverse strand, counting down.
AGGCTTTTCAGCTCCTGAATAGCGTTTTCAATGCATTGACGTTTGGCATATAACTTCTGTCTGAATGGTTTTCTTGATGTTTGAAGTGTTATAACATGTTTCTGTTGCTGTTAATATGTGGGAAAATGTGTTTTGTGAAGATGTTTAGCCATTAGATTCACTTTTTGAGACTTTCATACTTTCAGTGTTCTAAAGTGCTTTTCAGCTCCTGAATAGCGTTTTCAATGCATTGACGTTTGGCATATAACTTCTGTCTGAATGGTTTTCTTGATGTTTGAAGTGTTATAACATGCTTCTGTGGCTGTTAATACATGGAAAACGTGTTTTGTGAAGATGTTTAGCCATTAGATTCCGTTTTTGAGACTTTGATATATTTATTGCTCTAAAGTGCTTTTCAGCTCCTGAATAGGCGTTTTCAATGCATTTACAATGTTTGGCATATAACTTCTGTCTGAATGTTTTTTTTTATGTTTGAAGTGTTATAACATGCTTCTGTGGCTGTTTTTGTCCATGGTAAAGGAGTTTTGTGAAGATGTTTCGCCTTTAGATTCCGTTTTTTGGACTTTCCTTTATTCATTGCTCTAAAGTGCTTTTCAGCTCCTGAATAGCGTTTTCAATGCATTTACAATGTTTGGCATATAACTTCTGTCTGAATGGTTTTTTCGATGTTTGAAGTGTTATAACATGCTTCTGAGGCTGTTATTACATGAAAAATGTGCTTTGTGAAGATGTTTAGCCATTAGATTCCGTTTTTGAGACTTTCCTTTTTTTATTGCTCTAAAGTGCTTTTCAGCTCCCGAATAGCGTTTTCAATGCATTTACAATGTTTGGCATGTAACTTCTGTCTGAATGGTTTTCTCGATGTTTGAAGTGTTATAACATGCTTCTGTGGCTGTTAATACATGGAAAACGTGTTTTGTGAAGATGTTTAGCCATTAGATTCCGTTTTTGAGACTTTCATACTTTCATTGCTCTAAAGTGCTTTTCAGCTCCTGAATAGTGTTTTCAATGCATTTACAATGTTTGGCATATAACTTCTGTCTGAATGGTTTTCTTGATGTTTGAAGTGTTATAACATGCTTCTGTGGCTGTTAATACATGGAAAACGTGTTTTGTGAAGATGTTTAGCCATTAGATTCCGTTTTTGAGACTTTGATATATTTATTGCTCTAAAGTGCTTTTCAGCTCCTGAATAGGCGTTTTCAATGCATTTACAATGTTTGGCATATAACTTCTGTCTGAATGTTTTTTTTTATGTTTGAAGTGTTATAACATGCTTCTGTGGCTGTTTTTGTCCATGGTAAAGGAGTTTTGTGAAGATGTTTCGCCTTTAGATTCCGTTTTTTGGACTTTCCTTTATTCATTGCTCTAAAGTGCTTTTCAGCTCCTGAATAGCGTTTTCAATGCATTTACAATGTTTGGCATATAACTTCTGTCTGAATGGTTTTTTCGATGTTTGAAGTGTTATAACATGCTTCTGAGGCTGTTATTACATGAAAAATGTGCTTTGTGAAGATGTTTAGCCATTAGATTCCGTTTTTGAGACTTTCCTTTTTTTATTGCTCTAAAGTGCTTTTCAGCTCCCGAATAGCGTTTTCAATGCATTTACAATGTTTGGCATGTAACTTCTGTCTGAATGGTTTTCTCGATGTTTGAAGTGTTATAACATGCTTCTGTGGCTGTTAATACATGGAAAACGTGTTTTGTGAAGATGTTTAGCCATTAGATTCCGTTTTTGAGACTTTCATACTTTCATTGCTCTAAAGTGCTTTTCAGCTCCTGAATAGTGTTTTCAATGCATTTACAATGTTTGGCATATAACTTCTGTCTGAATGGTTTTCTTGATGTTTGAAGTGTTATAACATGCTTCTGTGGCTGTTAATACATGGAAAACATGTTTTGTGAAGATGTTTAGCCATTAGATTCCTTTTTTGAGACTTTGATATATTTATTGCTCTAAAGTGCTTTTCAGCTCCTGAGTAGCGTTTTCAATGCATTTTCAATGTTTGGCATATAACTTCTGTCTGAATGGTTTTCTTGATGTTTAAGTGTTATAACATGCTTCTGTGGCTGTTAATACATGGAAAACGTGTTTTGTGAAGATGTTTAGCCATTAGATTCCGTTTTTGAGACTTTTCTTATTCATTGCTCTAAAGTGCTCTCAGCTCCTGAATAGCGTTTTCAATGCATTTACAATGTTTGGCATTTAACTTCTGTCTGAATGGTTTTTTTCATGTTTGAAGTGTTATAACATTCTTCTGAGGCTGTTATTACATGAAAAATGTGCTTTGTGAAGATGTTTAGCCATTAGATTCTGTTTTTGAGACTTTCCTTTTTTTATTGCTCTAAAGGCTTTTCAGCTCCTGAATAGCGTTTTCAATGCATTGACGTTTGGCATATAACTTCTGTCTGAATGGTTTTCTTGATGTTTGAAGTGTTATAACATGTTTCTGTTGCTGTTAATATGTGGGAAAATGTGTTTTGTGAAGATGTTTAGCCATTAGATTCACTTTTTGAGACTTTCATACTTTCAGTGTTCTAAAGTGCTTTTCAGCTCCTGAATAGCGTTTTCAATGCATTGACGTTTGGCATATAACTTCTGTCTGAATGGTTTTCTTGATGTTTGAAGTGTTATAACATGCTTCTGTGGCTGTTAATACATGGAAAACGTGTTTTGTGAAGATGTTTAGCCATTAGATTCCGTTTTTGAGACTTTGATATATTTATTGCTCTAAAGTGCTTTTCAGCTCCTGAATAGGCGTTTTCAATGCATTTACAATGTTTGGCATATAACTTCTGTCTGAATGTTTTTTTTTATGTTTGAAGTGTTATAACATGCTTATGTGGCTGTTTTTGTCCATGGTAAAGGAGTTTTGTGAAGATGTTTCGCCTTTAGATTCCGTTTTTTGGACTTTCCTTTATTCATTGCTCTAAAGTGCTTTTCAGCTCCTGAATAGCGTTTTCAATGCATTTACAATGTTTGGCATATAACTTCTGTCTGAATGGTTTTTTCGATGTTTGAAGTGTTATAACATGCTTCTGAGGCTGTTATTACATGAAAAATGTGCTTTGTGAAGATGTTTAGCCATTAGATTCCGTTTTTGAGACTTTCCTTTTTTTATTGCTCTAAAGTGCTTTTCAGCTCCCGAATAGCGTTTTCAATGCATTTACAATGTTTGGCATGTAACTTCTGTCTGAATGGTTTTCTCGATGTTTGAAGTGTTATAACATGCTTCTGTGGCTGTTAATACATGGAAAACGTGTTTTGTGAAGATGTTTAGCCATTAGATTCCGTTTTTGAGACTTTCATACTTTCATTGCTCTAAAGTGCTTTTCAGCTCCTGAATAGTGTTTTCAATGCATTTACAATGTTTGGCATATAACTTCTGTCTGAATGGTTTTCTTGATGTTTGAAGTGTTATAACATGCTTCTGTGGCTGTTAATACATGGAAAACGTGTTTTGTGAAGATGTTTAGCCATTAGATTCCGTTTTTGAGACTTTGATATATTTATTGCTCTAAAGTGCTTTTCAGCTCCTGAATAGGCGTTTTCAATGCATTTACAATGTTTGGCATATAACTTCTGTCTGAATGTTTTTTTTTATGTTTGAAGTGTTATAACATGCTTCTGTGGCTGTTTTTGTCCATGGTAAAGGAGTTTTGTGAAGATGTTTCGCCTTTAGATTCCGTTTTTTGGACTTTCCTTTATTCATTGCTCTAAAGTGCTTTTCAGCTCCTGAATAGCGTTTTCAATGCATTTACAATGTTTGGCATATAACTTCTGTCTGAATGGTTTTTTCGATGTTTGAAGTGTTATAACATGCTTCTGAGGCTGTTATTACATGAAAAATGTGCTTTGTGAAGATGTTTAGCCATTAGATTCCGTTTTTGAGACTTTCCTTTTTTTATTGCTCTAAAGTGCTTTTCAGCTCCCGAATAGCGTTTTCAATGCATTTACAATGTTTGGCATGTAACTTCTGTCTGAATGGTTTTCTCGATGTTTGAAGTGTTATAACATGCTTCTGTGGCTGTTAATACATGGAAAACGTGTTTTGTGAAGATGTTTAGCCATTAGATTCCGTTTTTGAGACTTTCATACTTTCATTGCTCTAAAGTGCTTTTCAGCTCCTGAATAGTGTTTTCAATGCATTTACAATGTTTGGCATATAACTTCTGTCTGAATGGTTTTCTTGATGTTTGAAGTGTTATAACATGCTTCTGTGGCTGTTAATACATGGAAAACATGTTTTGTGAAGATGTTTAGCCATTAGATTCCTTTTTTGAGACTTTGATATATTTATTGCTCTAAAGTGCTTTTCAGCTCCTGAGTAGCGTTTTCAATGCATTTTCAATGTTTGGCATATAACTTCTGTCTGAATGGTTTTCTTGATGTTTAAGTGTTATAACATGCTTCTGTGGCTGTTAATACATGGAAAACGTGTTTTGTGAAGATGTTTAGCCATTAGATTCCGTTTTTGAGACTTTTCTTATTCATTGCTCTAAAGTGCTCTCAGCTCCTGAATAGCGTTTTCAATGCATTTACAATGTTTGGCATATAACTTCTGTTTGAATGGTTTTCTTGACGTTTTAAGCATTACAACATGCTTCTGTGGCTGTTATTACATGGAAATTGTATTTTGTGAAGATGTTTAGCCATTAGATTCCGTTTTTGAGACTTTCATACTTTCATTGCTCTAAAGTGCTTTTCAGCTCCTGAATAGTTTTTTCAATGCATTTACAATGTTTGGCATATAACTTCTGTCTGAATGGTCTTCTTGATGTTTGAAGTGTTATAACATGCTTCTGTGGCTGTTAATACATGGAAAACGTGTTTTGTGAAGATGTTTAGCCATTAGATTCCTTTTTTGAGACTTTTATATATTTATTGCTCTAAAGTGCTTTTCAGCTCCTGAATAGCGTTTTCAATGCATTTTCAATGTTTGGCATATAACTTCTGTCTGAATGGTTTTCTTGATGTTTAAGTGTTATAACATGCTTCTGTGGCTGTTAATACATGGAAAACGTGTTTTGTGAAGATGTTTAGCCATTAGATTCCGTTTTTGAGACTTTCATACTTTCATTGCTCTAAAGTGCTTTTCAGCTCCTGAATAGTGTTTTCAATGCATTTACAATGTTTGGCATATAACTTCTGTCTGAATGGTTTTCTTGATGTTTGAAGTGTTATAACATGCTTCTGTGGCTGTTAATACATGGAAAACGTATTTTGTGAAGATGTTTAGCCATTAGATTCCGTTTTTGAGACTTTCATACTTTCATTGTTCTAAAGTGCTTTTCAGCTCCTGAATAGCGTTTTCAATGCATTTACAATGTTTGGCATATAACTTCTGTCTGAATGTTTTTTTTCATGTTTGAAGTGTTATAACATGCTTCTGAGGCTGTTATTACATGAAAAATGTGCTTTGTGAAGATGTTTAGCCATTGGATTCTGTTTTTGAGACTTTCCTTTATTCATTGCTCTAAAGTGCTTTTCAGCTCCTGAATAGCGTTTTCAATGCATTTACAATGTTTGGCATATAACTTCTGTCTGAATGGTTTTTTCGATGTTTGAAGTGTTATAACATGCTTCTGAGGCTGTTATTACATGAAAAATGTGCTTTGTGAAGATGTTTAGCCATTAGATTCCGTTTTTGAGACTTTCCTTTTTTTATTGCTCTAAAGTGCTTTTCAGCTCCCGAATAGCGTTTTCAATGCATTTACAATGTTTGGCATGTAACTTCTGTCTGAATGGTTTTCTCGATGTTTGAAGTGTTATAACATGCTTCTGTGGCTGTTAATACATGGAAAACGTGTTTTGTGAAGATGTTTAGCCATTAGATTCCGTTTTTGAGACTTTCATACTTTCATTGCTCTAAAGTGCTTTTCAGCTCCTGAATAGTGTTTTCAATGCATTTACAATGTTTGGCATATAACTTCTGTCTGAATGGTTTTCTTGATGTTTGAAGTGTTATAACATGCTTCTGTGGCTGTTAATACATGGAAAACATGTTTTGTGAAGATGTTTAGCCATTAGATTCCTTTTTTGAGACTTTGATATATTTATTGCTCTAAAGTGCTTTTCAGCTCCTGAGTAGCGTTTTCAATGCATTTTCAATGTTTGGCATATAACTTCTGTCTGAATGGTTTTCTTGATGTTTAAGTGTTATAACATGCTTCTGTGGCTGTTAATACATGGAAAACGTGTTTTGTGAAGATGTTTAGCCATTAGATTCCGTTTTTGAGACTTTTCTTATTCATTGCTCTAAAGTGCTCTCAGCTCCTGAATAGCGTTTTCAATGCATTTACAATGTTTGGCATATAACTTCTGTTTGAATGGTTTTCTTGACGTTTTAAGCATTACAACATGCTTCTGTGGCTGTTATTACATGGAAATTGTATTTTGTGAAGATGTTTAGCCATTAGATTCCGTTTTTGAGACTTTCATACTTTCATTGCTCTAAAGTGCTTTTCAGCTCCTGAATAGTTTTTTCAATGCATTTACAATGTTTGGCATATAACTTCTGTCTGAATGGTCTTCTTGATGTTTGAAGTGTTATAACATGCTTCTGTGGCTGTTAATACATGGAAAACGTGTTTTGTGAAGATGTTTAGCCATTAGATTCCTTTTTTGAGACTTTTATATATTTATTGCTCTAAAGTGCTTTTCAGCTCCTGAATAGCGTTTTCAATGCATTTTCAATGTTTGGCATATAACTTCTGTCTGAATGGTTTTCTTGATGTTTAAGTGTTATAACATGCTTCTGTGGCTGTTAATACATGGAAAACGTGTTTTGTGAAGATGTTTAGCCATTAGATTCCGTTTTTGAGACTTTCATACTTTCATTGCTCTAAAGTGCTTTTCAGCTCCTGAATAGTGTTTTCAATACATTTACAATGTTTGGCATATAACTTCTGTCTGAATGGTTTTCTTGATGTTTGAAGTGTTATAACATGCTTCTGTGGCTGTTAATACATGGAAAACGTATTTTGTGAAGATGTTTAGCCATTAGATTCCGTTTTTGAGACTTTCATACTTTCATTGTTCTAAAGTGCTTTTCAGCTCCTGAATAGCGTTTTCAATGCATTTACAATGTTTGGCATATAACTTCTGTCTGAATGTTTTTTTTCATGTTTGAAGTGTTATAACATGCTTCTGAGGCTGTTATTACATGAAAAATGTGCTTTGTGAAGATGTTTAGCCATTGGATTCTGTTTTTGAGACTTTCCTTTTTTTATTGCTCTAAAGTGCTTTTCAGCTCCTGAATAGCGTTTTCAATGCATTTACAATGTTTGGCATGTAAATTCTGTCTGAATGGTTTTCTCGATGTTTGAAGTGTTATAACATACTTCTGTGGTTGTTAATACATGGAAAACGTGTTTTGTGAAGATGTTTAGCCATTAGATTCCGTTTTTGAGACTTTGATATATTTATTGCTCTAAAGTGTTTTTCAGCTCCTGAATAGTGTTTTCAATGCATTTACAATGTTTGGCATATAACTTCTGTCTGAATGGTTTTTTTCATGTTTGAAGTGTTATAACATGCTTCTGAGGCTGTTATTACATGAAAAATGTGCTTTGTGAAGATGTTTAGCCATTAGATTCCGTTTTTGAGACTTTCCTTTATTCATTGCTCTAAAGTGCTTTTCAGCTCCTGAATAGCGTTTTCAATGCATTTACAATGTTTGGCATTTAACTTCTGTCTGAACTGTTTTTTTCATGTTTGAAGTGTTATAACATGCTTCTGAGGCTGTTATTACATGAAAAATGTGCTTTGTGAAGATGTTTAGCCATTAGATTCTGTTTTTGAGACTTTCCTTTTTTTATTGCTCTAAAGTGCTTTTCAGCTCCTGAATAGCGTTTTCAATGCATTTACAATGTTTGGCATATAACTTCTGGCTGAATGGTTTTCTTGATGTTTTAAGTGTTATAAAATGATTCTGTGGCTGTTAATACATGGAAAACGTGTTTTGTGAAGATGTTTAGCCATTAGATTCCGTTTTTGAGACTTTCATACTTTCATTGCTCTAAAGTGCTTTTCAGCTCCTGAATAGTGTTTTCAATGCATTTACAATGTTTGGCATATAACTTCTGTCTGAATGGTTTTCTTGATGTTTGAAGTGTTATAACATGCTTCTGTGGCTGTTAATACATGGAAAACGTGTTTTGTGAAGATGTTTAGCCATTAGATTCCTTTTTTGAGACTTTGATATATTTATTGCTCTAAAGTGCTTTTCAGCTCCTGAATAGCGTTTTCAATGCATTTACAATGTTTGGCATGTAACTTCTGTCTGAATGGTTTTCTCGATGTTTGAAGTGTTATAACATACTTCTGTGGTTGTTAATACATGGAAAACGTGTTTTGTGAAGATGTTTAGCCATTAGATTCCGTTTTTGAGACTTTGATATATTTATTGCTCTAAAGTGCTTTTCAGCTCCTGAATAGTGTTTTCAATGCATTTACAATGTTTGGCATATAACTTCTGTCTGAATGGTTTTCTCGATGTTTGAAGTGTTATAACATGCTTCTGTGGCTGTTAATACATGGAAAACGTGTTTTGTGAAGATGTTTAGCCATTAGATTCACTTTTTGAGACTTTCATACTTTCATTGCTCTAAAGTGCTTTTCAGCTCCTGAATAGTGTTTTCAATGCATTTACAATGTTTGGCATATAACTTCTGTCTGAATGGTTTTCTTGATGTTTGAAGTGTTATAACATGCTTCTGTGGCTGTTAATACATGGAAAACGTGTTTTGTGAAGATGTTTAGCCATTAGATTCCGTTTTTGAGACTTTCATACTTTCATTGCTCTAAAGTGCTTTTCAGCTCCTGAATAGTGTTTTCAATGCATTTACAATGTTTGGCATATAACTTCTGTCTGAATGGTTTTCTTGATGTTTGAAGTGTTATAACATGCTTCTGTGGCTGTTAATACATGGAAAACGTGTTTTGTGAAGATGTTTAGCCATTAGATTCCTTTTTTGAGACTTTGATATATTTATTGCTCTAAAGTGCTTTTCAGCTCCTGAATAGCGTTTTCAATGCATTTTCAATGTTTGGCATATAACTTCTGTCTGAATGGTTTTCTTGATGTTTAAGTGTTATAACATGCTTCTGTGGCTGTTAATACATGGAAAACGTGTTTTGTGAAGATGTTTAGCCATTAGATTCACTTTTTGAGACTTTCATACTTTCATTGCTCTAAAGTGCTTTTCAGCTCCTGAATAGTGTTTTCAATGCATTTACAATGTTTGGCATATAACTTCTGTCTGAATGGTTTTTTTCATGTTTGAAGTGTTATAACATGCTTCTGAGGCTGTTATTACATGAAAAATGTGCTTTGTGAAGATGTTTAGCCATTAGATTCCGTTTTTGAGACTTTCCTTTATTCATTGCTCTAAAGTGCTTTTCAGCTCCTGAATAGCGTTTTCAATGCATTTACAATGTTTGGCATTTAACTTCTGTCTGAACTGTTTTTTTCATGTTTGAAGTGTTATAACATGCTTCTGAGGCTGTTATTACATGAAAAATGTGCTTTGTGAAGATGTTTAGCCATTAGATTCTGTTTTTGAGACTTTCCTTTTTTTATTGCTCTAAAGTGCTTTTCAGCTCCTGAATAGCGTTTTCAATGCATTTACAATGTTTGGCATATAACTTCTGGCTGAATGGTTTTCTTGATGTTTTAAGTGTTATAAAATGATTCTGTGGCTGTTAATACATGGAAAACGTGTTTTGTGAAGATGTTTAGCCATTAGATTCCGTTTTTGAGACTTTTCTTATTCATTGCTCTAAAGTGCTCTCAGCTCCTGAATAGCGTTTTCAATGCATTTACAATGTTTGGCATATAACTTCTGTTTGAATGGTTTTCTTGACGTTTTAAGCATTACAACATGCTTCTGTGGCTGTTATTACATGGAAATTGTATTTTGTGAAGATGTTTAGCCATTAGATTCCGTTTTTGAGACTTTCCTTTTTTTATTGCTCTAAAGTGCTTTTCAGCTCCTGAATAGCGTTTTCAATGCATTTACAATGTTTGGCATATAACTTCTGTCTGAATGGTTTTCTTGATGTTTGAAGTGTTATAACATGTTTCTGTGGCTGTTCATATATGGAAAATGTGTTTTGTGAAGATGTTTAGCCATTAGATTCACTTTTTGAGACTTTCATACTTTCATTGCTCTAAAGTGCTTTTCAGCTCCTGAATAGTGTTTTCAATGCATTTACAATGTTTGGCATATAACTTCTGTCTGAATGGTTTTCTTGATGTTTGAAGTGTTATAACATGCTTCTGTGGCTGTTAATACATGGAAAACGTGTTTTGTGAAGATGTTTAGCCATTAGATTCCGTTTTTGAGACTTTCATACTTTCATTGCTCTAAAGTGCTTTTCAGCTCCTGAATAGTGTTTTCAATGCATTTACAATGTTTGGCATATAACTTCTGTCTGAATGGTTTTCTTGATGTTTGAAGTGTTATAACATGCTTCTGTGGCTGTTAATACATGGAAAACGTGTTTTGTGAAGATGTTTAGCCATTAGATTCCTTTTTTGAGACTTTGATATATTTATTGCTCTAAAGTGCTTTTCAGCTCCTGAATAGCGTTTTCAATGCATTTACAATGTTTGGCATGTAACTTCTGTCTGAATGGTTTTCTCGATGTTTGAAGTGTTATAACATACTTCTGTGGTTGTTAATACATGGAAAACGTGTTTTGTGAAGATGTTTAGCCATTAGATTCCGTTTTTGAGACTTTCCTTTATTCATTGCTCTAAAGTGCTTTTCAGCTCCTGAATAGCGTTTTCAATGCATTTACAATGTTTGGCATTTAACTTCTGTCTGAATGGTTTTCTTGATGTTTGAAGTGTTATAACATGCTTCTGTGGCTGTTAATACATGGAAAACATGTTTTGTGAAGATGTTTAGCCATTAGATTCCTTTTTTGAGACTTTGATATATTTATTGCTCTAAAGTGCTTTTCAGCTCCTGAGTAGCGTTTTCAATGCATTTTCAATGTTTGGCATATAACTTCTGTCTGAATGGTTTTCTTGATGTTTAAGTGTTATAACATGCTTCTGTGGCTGTTAATACATGGAAAACGTGTTTTGTGAAGATGTTTAGCCATTAGATTCCGTTTTTGAGACTTTTCTTATTCATTGCTCTAAAGTGCTCTCAGCTCCTGAATAGCGTTTTCAATGCATTTACAATGTTTGGCATATAACTTCTGTTTGAATGGTTTTCTTGACGTTTTAAGCATTACAACATGCTTCTGTGGCTGTTATTACATGGAAATTGTATTTTGTGAAGATGTTTAGCCATTAGATTCCGTTTTTGAGACTTTCATACTTTCATTGCTCTAAAGTGCTTTTCAGCTCCTGAATAGTGTTTTCAATGCATTTACAATGTTTGGCATATAACTTCTGTCTGAATGGTTTTCTTGATGTTTGAAGTGTTATAACATGCTTCTGTGGCTGTTAATACATGGAAAACGTGTTTTGTGAAGATGTTTAGCCATTAGATTCCTTTTTTGAGACTTTGATATATTTATTGCTCTAAAGTGCTTTTCAGCTCCTGAATAGCGTTTTCAACGCATTTTCAATGTTTGGCATATAACTTCTGTCTGAATGGTTTTCTTGATGTTTAAGTGTTATAACATGCTTCTGTGGCTGTTAATACATGGAAAACGTGTTTTGTGAAGATGTTTAGCCATTAGATTCCGTTTTTGAGACTTTCATACTTTCATTGTTCTAAAGTGCTTTTCAGCTCCTGAATAGCGTTTTCAATGCATTTACAATGTTTGGCATATAACTTCTGTCTGAATGTTTTTTTTCATGTTTGAAGTGTTATAACATGCTTCTGAGGCTGTTATTACATGAAAAATGTGCTTTGTGAAGATGTTTAGCCATTGGATTCTGTTTTTGAGACTTTCCTTTTTTTATTGCTCTAAAGTGCTTTTCAGCTCCTGAATAGCGTTTTCAATGCATTTACAATGTTTGGCATGTAACTTCTGTCTGAATGGTTTTCTCGATGTTAGAAGTAATATAACATACTTCTGTGGTTGTTAATACATGGAAAACGTGTTTTGTGAAGATGTTTAGCCATTAGATTCCGTTTTTGAGACTTTGATATATTTATTGCTCTAAAGTGTTTTTCAGCTCCTGAATGGTGTTTTCAATGCATTTACAATGTTTGGCATAGAACTTCTGTCTGAATGGTTTTTTTCATGTTTGAAGTGTTATAACATGCTTCTGAGGCTGTTATTACATGAAAAATGTGCTTTGTGAAGATGTTTAGCCATTAGATTCCGTTTTTGAGACTTTCCTTTATTCATTGCTCTAAAGTGCTTTTCAGCTCCTGAATAGCGTTTTCAATGCATTTACAATGTTTGGCATTTAACTTCTGTCTGAACTGTTTTTTTCATGTTTGAAGTGTTATAACATGCTTCTGAGGCTGTTATTACATGAAAAATGCTCTTTGTGAAGATGTTTAGCCATTAGATTCTGTTTTTGAGACTTTCCTTTTTTTATTGCTCTAAAGTGCTTTTCAGCTCCTGAATAGCGTTTTCAATGCATTTACAATGTTTGGCATATAACTTCTGGCTGAATGGTTTTCTTGATGTTTTAAGTGTTAAAAAATGATTCTGTGGCTGTTAATACATGGAAAACGTGTTTTGTGAAGATGTTTAGCCATTAGATTCCGTTTTTGAGACTTTTCTTATTCATTGCTCTAAAGTGCTCTCAGCTCCTGAATAGCGTTTTCAATGCATTTACAATGTTTGGCATATAACTTCTGTTTGAATGGTTTTCTTGACGTTTTAAGCATTACAACATGCTTCTGTGGCTGTTATTACATGGAAATTGTATTTTGTGAAGATGTTTAGCCATTAGATTCCGTTTTTGAGACTTTCCTTTTTTTATTGCTCTAAAGTGCTTTTCAGCTCCTGAATAGCGTTTTCAATGCATTTACAATGTTTGGCATATAACTTCTGGCTGAATGGTTTTCTTGATGTTTTAAGTGTTAAAAAATGATTCTGTGGCTGTTAATACATGGAAAACGTGTTTTGTGAAGATGTTTAGCCATTAGATTCCGTTTTTGAGACTTTTCTTATTCATTGCTCTAAAGTGCTCTCAGCTCCTGAATAGCGTTTTCAATGCATTTACAATGTTTGGCATATAACTTCTGTTTGAATGGTTTTCTTGACGTTTTAAGCATTACAACATGCTTCTGTGGCTGTTATTACATGGAAATTGTATTTTGTGAAGATGTTTAGCCATTAGATTCCGTTTTTGAGACTTTCCTTTTTTTATTGCTCTAAAGTGCTTTTCAGCTCCTGAATAGCGTTTTCAATGCATTTACAATGTTTGGCATATAACTTCTGTCTGAATGGTTTTCTTGATGTTTGAAGTGTTATAACATGTTTCTGTGGCTGTTCATATATGGAAAATGTGTTTTGTGAAGATGTTTAGCCATTAGATTCACTTTTTGAGACTTTCATACTTTCATTGCTCGAAAGTGCTTTTCAGCTCCTGAATAGTGTTTTCAATGCATTTACAATGTTTGGCATATAACTTCTCTCTGAATGGTTTTCTCGATGTTTGAAGTGTTATAACATGCTTCTGTGGCTGTTAATACATGGAAAACGTGTTTTGTGAAGATGTTTAGCCATTAGATTCCGTTTTTGAGACTTTCCTTTATTCATTGCTCTAAAGTGCTTTTCAGCTCCTGAATAGCGTTTTCAATGCATTTACAATGTTTGGCATTTAACTTCTGTCTGAATGGTTTTTTTCATGTTTGAAGTGTTATAACATGCTTCTGAGGCTGTTATTACATGAAAAATGTGCTTTGTGAAGATGTTTAGCCATTAGATTCTGTTTTTGAGACTTTCCTTTTTTTATTGCTCTAAAGTGCTTTTCAGCTCCTGAATAGCGTTTTCAATGCATTTACAATGTTTGGCATGTAACTTCTGTTTGAATGGTTTTCTTGACGTTTTAAGTGTTACAACATGCTTCTGTGGCTATTATTACATGGAAAATGTATTTTGTGAAGATGTTTAGCCATTAGATTCTGTTTTTGAGACTTTCATACTTTCATTGCTCTAAAGTGCTTTTCAGCTCCTGAATAGCGTTTTCAATGCATTTACAATGTTTGGCATATAACTTCTGGCTGAATGGTTTTCTTGATGTTTTAAGTGTTATGAAATGATTCTGTGGCTGTTAATACATGGAAAACGTGTTTTGTGAAGATGTTTAGCCATTAGATTCCGTTTTTGAGAGTTTCATACTTTCATTGCTCTAAAGTGCTTTTCAGCTCCTGAATAGTGTTTTCAATGCATTTACAATGTTTGGCATATAACTTCTGTCTGAATGGTTTTTTTCATGTTTGAAGTGTTATAACATGCTTCTGAGGCTGTTATTACATGAAAAATGTGCTTTGTGAAGATGTTTAGCCATTAGATTCCGTTTTTGAGACTTTCCTTTATTCATTGCTCTAAAGTGCTTTTCAGCTCCTGAATAGCGTTTTCAATGCATTTACAATGTTTGGCATTTAACTTCTGTCTGAACTGTTTTTTTCATGTTTGAAGTGTTATAACATGCTTCTGAGGCTGTTATTACATGAAAAATGTGCTTTGTGAAGATGTTTAGCCATTAGATTCTGTTTTTGAGACTTTCCTTTTTTTATTGCTCTAAAGTGCTTTTCAGCTCCTGAATAGCGTTTTCAATGCATTTACAATGTTTGGCATATAACTTCTGGCTGAATGGTTTTCTTGATGTTTTAAGTGTTATAAAATGATTCTGTGGCTGTTAATACATGGAAAACGTGTTTTGTGAAGATGTTTAGCCAGTAGATTCCGTTTTTGAGACTTTTCTTATTCATTGCTCTAAAGTGCTCTCAGCTCCTGAATAGCGTTTTCAATGCATTTACAATGTTTGGCATATAACTTCTGTTTGAATGGTTTTCTTGACGTTTTAAGCATTACAACATGCTTCTGTGGCTGTTATTACATGGAAATTGTATTTTGTGAAGATGTTTAGCCATTAGATTCCGTTTTTGAGACTTTCCTTTTTTTATTGCTCTTAAGTGCTTTTCAGCTCCTGAATAGCGTTTTCAATGCATTTACAATGTTTGGCATATAACTTCTGTCTGAATGGTTTTCTTGATGTTTGAAGTGTTATAACATGTTTCTGTGGCTGTTCATATATGGAAAATGTGTTTTGTGAAGATGTTTAGCCATTAGATTCACTTTTTGAGACTTTCATACTTTCATTGCTCTAAAGTGCTTTTCAGCTCCTGAATAGTGTTTTCAATGCATTTACAATGTTTGGCATATAACTTCTGTCTGAATGGTTTTCTTGATGTTTGAAGTGTTATAACATGCTTCTGTGGCTGTTAATACATGGAAAACGTGTTTTGTGAAGATGTTTAGCCATTAGATTCCGTTTTTGAGACTTTCATACTTTCATTGCTCTAAAGTGCTTTTCAGCTCCTGAATAGTGTTTTCAATGCATTTACAATGTTTGGCATATAACTTCTGTCTGAATGGTTTTCTTGATGTTTGAAGTGTTATAACATGCTTCTGTGGCTGTTAATACATGGAAAACGTGTTTTGTGAAGATGTTTAGCCATTAGATTCCTTTTTTGAGACTTTGATATATTTATTGCTCTAAAGTGCTTTTCAGCTCCTGAATAGCGTTTTCAATGCATTTACAATGTTTGGCATGTAACTTCTCTCTGAATGGTTTTCTCGATGTTTGAAGTGTTATAACATACTTCTGTGGTTGTTAATACATGGAAAACGTGTTTTGTGAAGATGTTTAGCCATTAGATTCCGTTTTTGAGACTTTGATATATTTATTGCTCTAAAGTGCTTTTCAGCTCCTGAATAGTGTTTTCAATGCATTTACAATGTTTGGCATATAACTTCTGTCTGAATGGTTTTCTCGATGTTTGAAGTGTTATAACATGCTTCTGTGGCTGTTAATACATCGAAAACGTGTTTTGTGAAGATGTTTAGCCATTAGATTCACTTTTTGAGACTTTCATACTTTCATTGCTCTAAAGTGCTTTTCAGCTCCTGAATAGTGTTTTCAATGCATTTACAATGTTTGGCATATAACTTCTGTCTGAATGGTTTTCTTGATGTTTGAAGTGTTATAACATGCTTCTGTGGCTGTTAATACATGGAAAACGTGTTTTGTGAAGATGTTTAGCCATTAGATTCCGTTTTTGAGACTTTCATACTTTCATTGCTCTAAAGTGCTTTTCAGCTCCTGAATAGTGTTTTCAATGCATTTACAATGTTTGGCATATAACTTCTGTCTGAATGGTTTTCTTGATGTTTGAAGTGTTATAACATGCTTCTGTGGCTGTTAATACATGGAAAACGTGTTTTGTGAAGATGTTTAGCCATTAGATTCCTTTTTTGAGACTTTGATATATTTATTGCTCTAAAGTGCTTTTCAGCTCCTGAATAGCGTTTTCAATGCATTTACAATGTTTGGCATGTAACTTCTGTCTGAATGGTTTTCTCGATGTTTGAAGTGTTATAACATACTTCTGTGGTTGTTAATACATGGAAAACGTGTTTTGTGAAGATGTTTAGCCATTAGATTCCGTTTTTGAGACTTTGATATATTTATTGCTCTAAAGTGCTTTTCAGCTCCTGAATAGTGTTTTCAATGCATTTACAATGTTTGGCATATAACTTCTGTCTGAATGGTTTTCTCGATGTTTGAAGTGTTATAACATGCTTCTGTGGCTGTTAATACATGGAAAACGTGTTTTGTGAAGATGTTTAGCCATTAGATTCACTTTTTGAGACTTTCATACTTTCATTGCTCTAAAGTGCTTTTCAGCTCCTGAATAGTGTTTTCAATGCATTTACAATGTTTGGCATATAACTTCTGTCTGAATGGTTTTCTTGATGTTTGAAGTGTTATAACATGCTTCTGTGGCTGTTAATACATGGAAAACGTGTTTTGTGAAGATGTTTAGCCATTAGATTCCGTTTTTGAGACTTTCATACTTTCATTGCTCTAAAGTGCTTTTCAGCTCCTGAATAGTGTTTTCAATGCATTTACAATGTTTGGCATATAACTTCTGTCTGAATGGTTTTCTTGATGTTTGAAGTGTTATAACATGCTTCTGTGGCTGTTAATACATGGAAAACGTGTTTTGTGAAGATGTTTAGCCATTAGATTCCTTTTTTGAGACTTTGATATATTTATTGCTCTAAAGTGCTTTTCAGCTCCTGAATAGCGTTTTCAATGCATTTTCAATGTTTGGCATATAACTTCTGTCTGAATGGTTTTCTTGATGTTTAAGTGTTATAACATGCTTCTGTGGCTGTTAATACATGGAAAACGTGTTTTGTGAAGATGTTTAGCCATTAGATTCCGTTTTTGAGACTTTCATACTTTCATTGCTCTAAAGTGCTTTTCAGCTCCTGAATAGTGTTTTCAATGCATTTACAATGTTTGGCATATAACTTCTGTCTGAATGGTTTTCTTGATGTTTGAAGTGTTATAACATGCTTCTGTGGCTGTTAATACATGGAAAACGTATTTTGTGAAGATGTTTAGCCATTAGATTCCGTTTTTGAGACTTTCATACTTTCATTGTTCTAAAGTGCTTTTCAGCTCCTGAATAGCGTTTTCAATGCATTTACAATGTTTGGCATATAACTTCTGTCTGAATGTTTTTTTTCATGTTTGAAGTGTTATAACATGCTTCTGAGGCTGTTATTAC
Organism: Hypomesus nipponensis; assembly: GCF_054491055.1. NCBI lineage: Eukaryota > Metazoa > Chordata > Actinopteri > Osmeriformes > Osmeridae > Hypomesus > Hypomesus nipponensis. The sequence goes on along the minus strand of NC_140376.1, from coordinate 10,324,054 downwards.
ATGAAAAATGTGCTTTGTGAAGATGTTTAGCCATTGGATTCTGTTTTTGAGACTTTCCTTTTTTTATTGCTCTAAAGTGCTTTTCAGCTCCTGAATAGCGTTTTCAATGCATTTACAATGTTTGGCATGTAACTTCTGTCTGAATGGTTTTCTCGATGTTAGAAGTAATATAACATACTTCTGTGGTTGTTAATACATGGAAAACGTGTTTTGTGAAGATGTTTAGCCATTAGATTCCGTTTTTGAGACTTTGATATATTTATTGCTCTAAAGTGTTTTTCAGCTCCTGAATAGTGTTTTCAATGCATTTACAATGTTTGGCATATAACTTCTGTCTGAATGGTTTTTTTCATGTTTGAAGTGTTATAACATGCTTCTGAGGCTGTTATTACATGAAAAATGTGCTTTGTGAAGATGTTTAGCCATTAGATTCCGTTTTTGAGACTTTCCTTTATTCATTGCTCTAAAGTGCTTTTCAGCTCCTGAATAGCGTTTTCAATGCATTTACAATGTTTGGCATTTAACTTCTGTCTGAACTGTTTTTTTCATGTTTGAAGTGTTATAACATGCTTCTGAGGCTGTTATTACATGAAAAATGTGCTTTGTGAAGATGTTTAGCCATTAGATTCTGTTTTTGAGACTTTCCTTTTTTTATTGCTCTAAAGTGCTTTTCAGCTCCTGAATAGCGTTTTCAATGCATTTACAATGTTTGGCATATAACTTCTGGCTGAATGGTTTTCTTGATGTTTTAAGTGTTATAAAATGATTCTGTGGCTGTTAATACATGGAAAACGTGTTTTGTGAAGATGTTTAGCCATTAGATTCCGTTTTTGAGACTTTTCTTATTCATTGCTCTAAAGTGCTCTCAGCTCCTGAATAGCGTTTTCAATGCATTTACAATGTTTGGCATATAACTTCTGTTTGAATGGTTTTCTTGACGTTTTAAGCATTACAACATGCTTCTGTGGCTGTTATTACATGGAAATTGTATTTTGTGAAGATGTTTAGCCATTAGATTCCGTTTTTGAGACTTTCCTTTTTTTATTGCTCTAAAGTGCTTTTCAGCTCCTGAATAGCGTTTTCAATGCATTTACAATGTTTGGCATATAACTTCTGTCTGAATGGTTTTCTTGATGTTTGAAGTGTTATAACATGTTTCTGTGGCTGTTCATATATGGAAAATGTGTTTTGTGAAGATGTTTAGCCATTAGATTCACTTTTTGAGACTTTCATACTTTCATTGCTCTAAAGTGCTTTTCAGCTCCTGAATAGTGTTTTCAATGCATTTACAATGTTTGGCATATAACTTCTGTCTGAATGGTTTTCTTGATGTTTGAAGTGTTATAACATGCTTCTGTGGCTGTTAATACATGGAAAACGTGTTTTGTGAAGATGTTTAGCCATTAGATTCCGTTTTTGAGACTTTCATACTTTCATTGCTCTAAAGTGCTTTTCAGCTCCTGAATAGTGTTTTCAATGCATTTACAATGTTTGGCATATAACTTCTGTCTGAATGGTTTTCTTGATGTTTGAAGTGTTATAACATGCTTCTGTGGCTGTTAATACATGGAAAACGTGTTTTGTGAAGATGTTTAGCCATTAGATTCCTTTTTTGAGACTTTGATATATTTATTGCTCTAAAGTGCTTTTCAGCTCCTGAATAGCGTTTTCAATGCATTTACAATGTTTGGCATGTAACTTCTCTCTGAATGGTTTTCTCGATGTTTGAAGTGTTATAACATACTTCTGTGGTTGTTAATACATGGAAAACGTGTTTTGTGAAGATGTTTAGCCATTAGATTCCGTTTTTGAGACTTTGATATATTTATTGCTCTAAAGTGCTTTTCAGCTCCTGAATAGTGTTTTCAATGCATTTACAATGTTTGGCATATAACTTCTGTCTGAATGGTTTTCTCGATGTTTGAAGTGTTATAACATGCTTCTGTGGCTGTTAATACATCGAAAACGTGTTTTGTGAAGATGTTTAGCCATTAGATTCACTTTTTGAGACTTTCATACTTTCATTGCTCTAAAGTGCTTTTCAGCTCCTGAATAGTGTTTTCAATGCATTTACAATGTTTGGCATATAACTTCTGTCTGAATGGTTTTCTTGATGTTTGAAGTGTTATAACATGCTTCTGTGGCTGTTAATACATGGAAAACGTGTTTTGTGAAGATGTTTAGCCATTAGATTCCGTTTTTGAGACTTTCATACTTTCATTGCTCTAAAGTGCTTTTCAGCTCCTGAATAGTGTTTTCAATGCATTTACAATGTTTGGCATATAACTTCTGTCTGAATGGTTTTCTTGATGTTTGAAGTGTTATAACATGCTTCTGTGGCTGTTAATACATGGAAAACGTGTTTTGTGAAGATGTTTAGCCATTAGATTCCTTTTTTGAGACTTTGATATATTTATTGCTCTAAAGTGCTTTTCAGCTCCTGAATAGCGTTTTCAATGCATTTACAATGTTTGGCATGTAACTTCTGTCTGAATGGTTTTCTCGATGTTTGAAGTGTTATAACATACTTCTGTGGTTGTTAATACATGGAAAACGTGTTTTGTGAAGATGTTTAGCCATTAGATTCCGTTTTTGAGACTTTGATATATTTATTGCTCTAAAGTGCTTTTCAGCTCCTGAATAGTGTTTTCAATGCATTTACAATGTTTGGCATATAACTTCTGTCTGAATGGTTTTCTCGATGTTTGAAGTGTTATAACATGCTTCTGTGGCTGTTAATACATGGAAAACGTGTTTTGTGAAGATGTTTAGCCATTAGATTCACTTTTTGAGACTTTCATACTTTCATTGCTCTAAAGTGCTTTTCAGCTCCTGAATAGTGTTTTCAATGCATTTACAATGTTTGGCATATAACTTCTGTCTGAATGGTTTTCTTGATGTTTGAAGTGTTATAACATGCTTCTGTGGCTGTTAATACATGGAAAACGTGTTTTGTGAAGATGTTTAGCCATTAGATTCCGTTTTTGAGACTTTCATACTTTCATTGCTCTAAAGTGCTTTTCAGCTCCTGAATAGTGTTTTCAATGCATTTACAATGTTTGGCATATAACTTCTGTCTGAATGGTTTTCTTGATGTTTGAAGTGTTATAACATGCTTCTGTGGCTGTTAATACATGGAAAACGTGTTTTGTGAAGATGTTTAGCCATTAGATTCCTTTTTTGAGACTTTGATATATTTATTGCTCTAAAGTGCTTTTCAGCTCCTGAATAGTGTTTTCAATGCATTTACAATGTTTGGCATATAACTTCTGTCTGAATGGTTTTCTTGATGTTTGAAGTGTTATAACATGCTTCTGTGGCTGTTAATACATGGAAAACGTGTTTTGTGAAGATGTTTAGCCATTAGATTCCTTTTTTGAGACTTTGATATATTTATTGCTCTAAAGTGCTTTTCAGCTCCTGAATAGCGTTTTCAATGCATTTACAATGTTTGGCATGTAACTTCTGTCTGAATGGTTTTCTCGATGTTTGAAGTGTTATAACATACTTCTGTGGTTGTTAATACATGGAAAACGTGTTTTGTGAAGATGTTTAGCCATTAGATTCCGTTTTTGAGACTTTGATATATTTATTGCTCTAAAGTGCTTTTCAGCTCCTGAATAGTGTTTTCAATGCATTTACAATGTTTGGCATATAACTTCTGTCTGAATGGTTTTCTCGATGTTTGAAGTGTTATAACATGCTTCTGTGGCTGTTAATACATGGAAAACGTGTTTTGTGAAGATGTTTAGCCATTAGATTCAGTTTTTGAGACTTTCCTTTATTCATTGCTCTAAAGTGCTTTTCAGCTCCTGAATAGCGTTTTCAATGCATTTACAATGTTTGGCATTTAACTTCTGTCTGAATGGTTTTTTTTCATGTTTGAAGTGTTATAACATGCTTCTGAGGCTGTTATTACATGAAAAATGTGCTTTGTGAAGATGTTTAGCCATTAGATTCCGTTTTTGAGACTTTCCTTTATTCATTGCTCTAAAGTGCTTTTCAGCTCCTGAATAGCGTTTTCAATGCATTTACAATGTTTGGCATTTAACTTCTGTCTGAATGGTTTTTTTCATGTTTGAAGTGTTATAACATGCTTCTGAGGCTGTTATTACATGGAAATTGTATTTTGTGAAGATGTTTAGCCATTAGATTCCGTTTTTGAGACTTTCCTTTTTTTATTGCTCTAAAGTGCTTTTCAGCTCCTGAATAGCGTTTTCAATGCATTTACAATGTTTGGCATATAACTTCTGTCTGAATGGTTTTCTTGACGTTTTAAGTGTTATAACATGTTTCTGTGGCTGTTAATACATGGAAAATGTGTTTTGTGAAGATGTTTAGCCATTAGATTCCGTTTTTGAGACTTTCATACTTTCATTGCTCTAAAGTGCTTTTCAGCTCCTGAATAGTGTTTTCAATGCATTTACAATGTTTGGCATATAACTTCTGTCTGAATGGTTTTCTTGATGTTTGAAGTGTTATAACATGCTTCTGTGGCTGTTAATACATGGAAAACGTATTTTGTGAAGATGTTTAGCCATTAGATTCCGTTTTTGAGACTTTCATACTTTCATTGTTCTAAAGTTCTTTTCAGCTCCTGAATAGCGTTTTCAATGCATTTACAATGTTTGGCATATAACTTCTGTCTGAATGTTTTTTTTCATGTTTGAAGTGTTATAACATGCTTCTGAGGCTGTTATTACATGAAAAATGTGCTTTGTGAAGATGTTTAGCCATTGGATTCTGTTTTTGAGACTTTCCTTTTTTTATTGCTCTAAAGTGCTTTTCAGCTCCTGAATAGCGTTTTCAATGCATTTACAATGTTTGGCATGTAACTTCTGTCTGAATGGTTTTCTCGATGTTTGAAGTGTTATAACATACTTCTGTGGTTGTTAATACATGGAAAACGTGTTTTGTGAAGATGTTTAGCCATTAGATTCCGTTTTTGAGACTTTGATATATTTATTGCTCTAAAGTGTTTTTCAGCTCCTGAATAGTGTTTTCAATGCATTTACAATGTTTGGCATATAACTTCTGTCTGAATGGTTTTTTTCATGTTTGAAGTGTTATAACATGCTTCTGAGGCTGTTATTACATGAAAAATGTGCTTTGTGAAGATGTTTAGCCATTAGATTCCGTTTTTGAGACTTTCCTTTATTCATTGCTCTAAAGTGCTTTTCAGCTCCTGAATAGCGTTTTCAATGCATTTACAATGTTTGGCATTTAACTTCTGTCTGAACTGTTTTTTTCATGTTTGAAGTGTTATAACATGCTTCTGAGGCTGTTATTACATGAAAAATGTGCTTTGTGAAGATGTTTAGCCATTAGATTCTGTTTTTGAGACTTTCCTTTTTTTATTGCTCTAAAGTGCTTTTCAGCTCCTGAATAGCGTTTTCAATGCATTTACAATGTTTGGCATATAACTTCTGGCTGAATGGTTTTCTTGATGTTTTAAGTGTTATAAAATGATTCTGTGGCTGTTAATACATGGAAAACGTGTTTTGTGAAGATGTTTAGCCATTAGATTCCGTTTTTGAGACTTTTCTTATTCATTGCTCTAAAGTGCTCTCAGCTCCTGAATAGCGTTTTCAATGCATTTACAATGTTTGGCATATAACTTCTGTTTGAATGGTTTTCTTGACGTTTTAAGCATTACAACATGCTTCTGTGGCTGTTATTACATGGAAATTGTATTTTGTGAAGATGTTTAGCCATTAGATTCCGTTTTTGAGACTTTCCTTTTTTTATTGCTCTAAAGTGCTTTTCAGCTCCTGAATAGCGTTTTCAATGCATTTACAATGTTTGGCATATAACTTCTGTCTGAATGGTTTTCTTGATGTTTGAAGTGTTATAACATGTTTCTGTGGCTGTTCATATATGGAAAATGTGTTTTGTGAAGATGTTTAGCCATTAGATTCACTTTTTGAGACTTTCATACTTTCATTGCTCTAAAGTGCTTTTCAGCTCCTGAATAGTGTTTTCAATGCATTTACAATGTTTGGCATATAACTTCTGTCTGAATGGTTTTCTTGATGTTTGAAGTGTTATAACATGCTTCTGTGGCTGTTAATACATGGAAAACGTGTTTTGTGAAGATGTTTAGCCATTAGATTCCGTTTTTGAGACTTTCATACTTTCATTGCTCTAAAGTGCTTTTCAGCTCCTGAATAGTGTTTTCAATGCATTTACAATGTTTGGCATATAACTTCTGTCTGAATGGTTTTCTTGATGTTTGAAGTGTTATAACATGCTTCTGTGGCTGTTAATACATGGAAAACGTGTTTTGTGAAGATGTTTAGCCATTAGATTCCTTTTTTGAGACTTTGATATATTTATTGCTCTAAAGTGCTTTTCAGCTCCTGAATAGCGTTTTCAATGCATTTACAATGTTTGGCATGTAACTTCTGTCTGAATGGTTTTCTCGATGTTTGAAGTGTTATAACATACTTCTGTGGTTGTTAATACATGGAAAACGTGTTTTGTGAAGATGTTTAGCCATTAGATTCCGTTTTTGAGACTTTGATATATTTATTGCTCTAAAGTGCTTTTCAGCTCCTGAATAGTGTTTTCAATGCATTTACAATGTTTGGCATATAACTTCTGTCTGAATGGTTTTCTCGATGTTTGAAGTGTTATAACATGCTTCTGTGGCTGTTAATACATGGAAAACGTGTTTTGTGAAGATGTTTAGCCATTAGATTCACTTTTTGAGACTTTCATACTTTCATTGCTCTAAAGTGCTTTTCAGCTCCTGAATAGTGTTTTCAATGCATTTACAATGTTTGGCATATAACTTCTGTCTGAATGGTTTTCTTGATGTTTGAAGTGTTATAACATGCTTCTGTGGCTGTTAATACATGGAAAACGTGTTTTGTGAAGATGTTTAGCCATTAGATTCCGTTTTTGAGACTTTCATACTTTCATTGCTCTAAAGTGCTTTTCAGCTCCTGAATAGTGTTTTCAATGCATTTACAATGTTTGGCATATAACTTCTGTCTGAATGGTTTTCTTGATGTTTGAAGTGTTATAACATGCTTCTGTGGCTGTTAATACATGGAAAACGTGTTTTGTGAAGATGTTTAGCCATTAGATTCCTTTTTTGAGACTTTGATATATTTATTGCTCTAAAGTGCTTTTCAGCTCCTGAATAGCGTTTTCAATGCATTTACAATGTTTGGCATGTAACTTCTGTCTGAATGGTTTTCTCGATGTTTGAAGTGTTATAACATACTTCTGTGGTTGTTAATACATGGAAAACGTGTTTTGTGAAGATGTTTAGCCATTAGATTCCGTTTTTGAGACTTTGATATATTTATTGCTCTAAAGTGCTTTTCAGCTCCTGAATAGTGTTTTCAATGCATTTACAATGTTTGGCATATAACTTCTGTCTGAATGGTTTTCTCGATGTTTGAAGTGTTATAACATGCTTCTGTGGCTGTTAATACATGGAAAACGTGTTTTGTGAAGATGTTTAGCCATTAGATTCAGTTTTTGAGACTTTCCTTTATTCATTGCTCTAAAGTGCTTTTCAGCTCCTGAATAGCGTTTTCAATGCATTTACAATGTTTGGCATTTAACTTCTGTCTGAATGGTTTTTTTTCATGTTTGAAGTGTTATAACATGCTTCTGAGGCTGTTATTACATGAAAAATGTGCTTTGTGAAGATGTTTAGCCATTAGATTCCGTTTTTGAGACTTTCCTTTATTCATTGCTCTAAAGTGCTTTTCAGCTCCTGAATAGCGTTTTCAATGCATTTACAATGTTTGGCATTTAACTTCTGTCTGAATGGTTTTTTTCATGTTTGAAGTGTTATAACATGCTTCTGAGGCTGTTATTACATGGAAATTGTATTTTGTGAAGATGTTTAGCCATTAGATTCCGTTTTTGAGACTTTCCTTTTTTTATTGCTCTAAAGTGCTTTTCAGCTCCTGAATAGCGTTTTCAATGCATTTACAATGTTTGGCATATAACTTCTGTCTGAATGGTTTTCTTGACGTTTTAAGTGTTATAACATGTTTCTGTGGCTGTTAATACATGGAAAATGTGTTTTGTGAAGATGTTTAGCCATTAGATTCCGTTTTTGAGACTTTCATACTTTCATTGCTCTAAAGTGCTTTTCAGCTCCTGAATAGTGTTTTCAATGCATTTACAATGTTTGGCATATAACTTCTGTCTGAATGGTTTTCTTGATGTTTGAAGTGTTATAACATGCTTCTGTGGCTGTTAATACATGGAAAACGTATTTTGTGAAGATGTTTAGCCATTAGATTCCGTTTTTGAGACTTTCATACTTTCATTGTTCTAAAGTGCTTTTCAGCTCCTGAATAGCGTTTTCAATGCATTTACAATGTTTGGCATATAACTTCTGTCTGAATGTTTTTTTTCATGTTTGAAGTGTTATAACATGCTTCTGAGGCTGTTATTACATGAAAAATGTGCTTTGTGAAGATGTTTAGCCATTGGATTCTGTTTTTGAGACTTTCCTTTTTTTATTGCTCTAAAGTGCTTTTCAGCTCCTGAATAGCGTTTTCAATGCATTTACAATGTTTGGCATGTAACTTCTGTCTGAATGGTTTTCTCGATGTTTGAAGTGTTATAACATACTTCTGTGGTTGTTAATACATGGAAAACGTGTTTTGTGAAGATGTTTAGCCATTAGATTCCGTTTTTGAGACTTTGATATATTTATTGCTCTAAAGTGTTTTTCAGCTCCTGAATAGTGTTTTCAATGCATTTACAATGTTTGGCATATAACTTCTGTCTGGTTTTTTTCATGTTTGAAGTGTTATAACATGCTTCTGAGGCTGTTATTACATGAAAAATGTGCTTTGTGAAGATGTTTAGCCATTAGATTCCGTTTTTGAGACTTTCCTTTATTCATTGCTCTAAAGTGCTTTTCAGCTCCTGAATAGCGTTTTCAATGCATTTACAATGTTTGGCATTTAACTTCTGTCTGAACTGTTTTTTTCATGTTTGAAGTGTTATAACATGCTTCTGAGGCTGTTATTACATGAAAAATGTGCTTTGTGAAGATGTTTAGCCATTAGATTCTGTTTTTGAGACTTTCCTTTTTTTATTGCTCTAAAGTGCTTTTCAGCTCCTGAATAGCGTTTTCAATGCATTTACAATGTTTGGCATATAACTTCTGGCTGAATGGTTTTCTTGATGTTTTAAGTGTTATAAAATGATTCTGTGGCTGTTAATACATGGAAAACGTGTTTTGTGAAGATGTTTAGCCATTAGATTCCGTTTTTGAGACTTTTCTTATTCATTGCTCTAAAGTGCTCTCAGCTCCTGAATAGCGTTTTCAATGCATTTACAATGTTTGGCATATAACTTCTGTTTGAATGGTTTTCTTGACGTTTTAAGCATTACAACATGCTTCTGTGGCTGTTATTACATGGAAATTGTATTTTGTGAAGATGTTTAGCCATTAGATTCCGTTTTTGAGACTTTCCTTTTTTTATTGCTCTAAAGTGCTTTTCAGCTCCTGAATAGCGTTTTCAATGCATTTACAATGTTTGGCATATAACTTCTGTCTGAATGGTTTTCTTGATGTTTGAAGTGTTATAACATGTTTCTGTGGCTGTTCATATATGGAAAATGTGTTTTGTGAAGATGTTTAGCCATTAGATTCACTTTTTGAGACTTTCATACTTTCATTGCTCTAAAGTGCTTTTCAGCTCCTGAATAGTGTTTTCAATGCATTTACAATGTTTGGCATATAACTTCTGTCTGAATGGTTTTCTTGATGTTTGAAGTGTTATAACATGCTTCTGTGGCTGTTAATACATGGAAAACGTGTTTTGTGAAGATGTTTAGCCATTAGATTCCGTTTTTGAGACTTTCATACTTTCATTGCTCTAAAGTGCTTTTCAGCTCCTGAATAGTGTTTTCAATGCATTTACAATGTTTGGCATATAACTTCTGTCTGAATGGTTTTCTTGATGTTTGAAGTGTTATAACATGCTTCTGTGGCTGTTAATACATGGAAAACGTGTTTTGTGAAGATGTTTAGCCATTAGATTCCGTTTTTGAGACTTTCCTTTATTCATTGCTCTAAAGTGCTTTTCAGCTCCTGAATAGCGTTTTCAATGCATTTACAATGTTTGGCATTTAACTTCTGTCTGAATGGTTTTTTTCATGTTTGAAGTGTTATAACATGCTTCTGAGGCTGTTATTACATGAAAAATGTGCTTTGTGAAGATGTTTAGCCATTAGATTCTGTTTTTGAGACTTTCCTTTTTTTATTGCTCTAAAGTGCTTTTCAGCTCCTGAATAGCGTTTTCAATGCATTTACAATGTTTGGCATGTAACTTCTGTTTGAATGGTTTTCTTGACGTTTTAAGTGTTACAACATGCTTCTGTGGCTATTATTACATGGAAAATGTATTTTGTGAAGATGTTTAGCCATTAGATTCTGTTTTTGAGAGTTTCATACTTTCATTGCTCTAAAGTGCTTTTCAGCTCCTGAATAGCGTTTTCAATGCATTTACAATGTTTGGCATATAACTTCTGGCTGAATGGTTTTCTTGATGTTTTAAGTGTTATAAAATGATTCTGTGGCTGTTAATACATGGAAAACGTGTTTTGTGAAGATGTTTAGCCATTAGATTCCGTTTTTGAGACTTTTCTTATTCATTGCTCTAAAGTGCTCTCAGCTCCTGAATAGCGTTTTCAATGCATTTACAATGTTTGGCATATAACTTCTGTTTGAATGGTTTTCTTGACGTTTTAAGCATTACAACATGCTTCTGTGGCTGTTATTACATGGAAATTGTATTTTGTGAAGATGTTTAGCCATTAGATTCCGTTTTTGAGACCTTCCTTTTTTTATTGCTCTAAAGTGCTTTTCAGCTCCTGAATAGCGTTTTCAATGCATTTACAATGTTTGGCATATAACTTCTGTCTGAATGGTTTTCTTGACGTTTTAAGTGTTACAACATGCTTCTGTGGCTGTTATTACATGGAAAATGTATTTTGTGAAGATGTTTAGTCATTAGATTCTGTTTTTGAGAGTTTCATACTTTCATTGCTCTAAAGTGCTTTTCAGCTCCTGAATAGCGTTTTCAATGCATTTACAATGTTTGGCATATAACTTCTGGCTGAATGGTTTTTTTCATGTTTGAAGTGTTATAACATGCTTCTGAGGCTGTTAATACATGGAAAACGTGTTTTGTGAAGATGTTTAGCCATTAGATTCCGTTTTTGAGACTTTGATATATTTATTGCTCTAAAGTGCTTTTCAGCTCCTGAATAGCGTTTTCAATGCATTTACAATGTTTGGCATATAACTTCTGTCTGAATGGTTTTCTTGATGTTTGAAGTGTTATAACATGCTTCTGTGGCTGTTAATACATGGAAAACGTATTTTGTGAAGATGTTTAGCCATTAGATTCCGTTTTTGAGACTTTCATACTTTCATTGTTCTAAAGTGCTTTTCAGCTCCTGAATAGCGTTTTCAATGCATTTACAATGTTTGGCATATAACTTCTGTCTGAATGGTTTTCTTGATGTTTGAAGTGTTATAACATGCTTCTGTGGCTGTTAATACATGGAAAACGTGTTTTGTGAAGATGTTTAGCCATTAGATTCAGTTTTTGAGACTTTCCTTTATTCATTGCTCTAAAGTGCTTTTCAGCTCCTGAATAGCGTTTTCAATGCATTTACAATGTTTGGCATTTAACTTCTGTCTGAATGGTTTTTTTCATGTTTGAAGTGTTATAACATGCTTCTGAGGCTGTTATTACATGAAAAATGTGCTTTGTGAAGATGTTTAGCCATTAGATTCCGTTTTTGAGACTTTTCTTATTCATTGCTCTAAAGTGCTCTCAGCTCCTGAATAGCGTTTTCAATGCATTTACAATGTTTGGCATATAACTTCTGTTTGAATGGTTTTCTTGACGTTTTAAGCATTACAACATGCTTCTGTGGCTGTTATTACATGGAAATTGTATTTTGTGAAGATGTTTAGCCATTAGATTCCGTTTTTGAGACCTTCCTTTTTTTATTGCTCTAAAGTGCTTTTCAGCTCCTGAATAGCGTTTTCAATGCATTTACAATGTTTGGCATATAACTTCTGTCTGAATGGTTTTCTTGACGTTTTAAGTGTTACAACATGCTTCTGTGGCTGTTATTACATGGAAAATGTATTTTGTGAAGATGTTTAGTCATTAGATTCTGTTTTTGAGAGTTTCATACTTTCATTGCTCTAAAGTGCTTTTCAGCTCCTGAATAGCGTTTTCAATGCATTTACAATGTTTGGCATATAACTTCTGGCTGAATGGTTTTCTTGATGTTTTAAGTGTTATAAAATGATTCTGTGGCTGTTAATACATGGAAAACGTGTTTTGTGAAGATGTTTAGCCATTAGATTCCGTTTTTGAGAGTTTCATACTTTCATTGCTCTAAAGTGCTTTTCAGCTCCTGAATAGTGTTTTCAATGCATTTACAATGTTTGGCATGTAACTTCTGTTTGAATGGTTTTCTTGACGTTTTAAGTGTTACAACATGCTTCTGTGGCTGTTAATACATGGAAAACGTGTTTTGTGAAGATGTTTAGCCATTAGATTCCGTTTTTGAGACTTTGATATATTTATTGCTCTAAAGTCCTTTTCAGCTCCTGAATAGCGTTTTCAATGCATTTACAATGTTTGGCATATAACTTCTGTCTGAATGGTTTTCTTGATGTTTGAAGTGTTATAACATGCTTCTGTGGCTGTTAATACATGGAAAACGTATTTTGTGAAGATGTTTAGCCATTAGATTCCGTTTTTGAGACTTTCCTTTATTCATTGCTCTAAAGTGCTTTTCAGCTCCTGAATAGCGTTTTCAATGCATTTACAATGTTTGGCATTTAACTTCTGTCTGAATGGTTTTTTTCATGTTTGAAGTTTTATAACATGCTTCTGAGGCTGTTATTACATGAAAAATGTGCTTTGTGAAGATGTTTAGCCATTAGATTCCGTTTTTGAGACTTTCCTTTATTCATTGCTCTAAAGTGCTTTTCAGCTCCTGAATAGCGTTTTCAATGCATTTACAATGTTTGGCATTTAACTTCTGTCTGAATGGTTTTTTTCATGTTTGAAGTGTTATAACATGCTTCTGAGGCTGTTATTACATGAAAAATGTGCTTTGTGAAGATGTTTAGCCATTAGATTCCGTTTTTGAGAGTTTCATACTTTCATTGCTCTAAAGTGCTTTTCAGCTCCTGAATAGTGTTTTCAATGCATTTACAATGTTTGGCATATAACTTCTGTCTGAATGGTTTTCTTGACGTTTGAAGTGTTATAACATGCTTCTGAGGCTGTTATTACTTGAAAAATGTGCTTTGTGAAGATGTTTAGCCATTGGATTCTGTTTTTGAGACTTTCCTTTTTTTTTTGCTCTAAAGTGCTTTTCAGCTCCTGAATAGCGTTTTCAATGCATTTACAATGTTTGGCATATAACTTCTGTCTGAATGGTTTTCTTGACGTTTTAAGTGTTATAACATGTTTCTGTGGCTGTTCATATATGGAAAATGTGTTTTGTGAAGATGTTTAGCCATTAGATTCACTTTTTGAGACTTTCATACTTTCATTGCTCTAAAGTGCTTTTCAGCTCCTGAATAGTGTTTTCAATGCATTTACAATGTTTGGCATATAACTTCTGTCTGAATGGTTTTCTTGATGTTTGAAGTGTTATAACATGCTTCTGTGGCTGTTAATACATGGAAAACGTGTTTTGTGAAGATGTTTAGCCATTAGATTCCGTTTTTGAGACTTTCATACTTTCATTGCTCTAAAGTGCTTTTCAGCTCCTGAATAGTGTTTTCAATGCATTTACAATGTTTGGCATATAACTTCTGTCTGAATGGTTTTCTTGATGTTTGAAGTGTTATAACATGCTTCTGTGGCTGTTAATACATGGAAAACGTGTTTTGTGAAGATGTTTAGCCACTAGATTCTGTTTTTGAGAGTTTCATACTTTCATTGCTCTAAAGTGCTTTTCAGCTCCTGAATAGCGTTTTCAATGCATTTACAATGTTTGGCATATAACTTCTGGCTGAATGGTTTTCTTGATGTTTTAAGTGTTATAAAATGATTCTGTGGCTGTTAATACATGGAAAACGTGTTTTGTGAAGATGTTTAGCCATTAGATTCCGTTTTTGAGAGTTTCATACTTTCATTGCTCTAAAGTGCTTTTCAGCTCCTGAATAGTGTTTTCAATGCATTTACAATGTTTGGCATGTAACTTCTGTTTGAATGGTTTTCTTGACGTTTTAAGTGTTACAACATGCTTCTGTGGCTGTTAATACATGGAAAACGTGTTTTGTGAAGATGTTTAGCCATTAGATTCCGTTTTTGAGACTTTGATATATTTATTGCTCTAAAGTGCTTTTCAGCTCCTGAATAGCGTTTTCAATGCATTTACAATGTTTGGCATATAACTTCTGTCTGAATGGTTTTCTTGATGTTTGAAGTGTTATAACATGCTTCTGTGGCTGTTAATACATGGAAAACGTATTTTGTGAAGATGTTTAGCCATTAGATTCCGTTTTTGAGACTTTCATACTTTCATTGTTCTAAAGTGCTTTTCAGCTCCTGAATAGCGTTTTCAATGCATTTACAATGTTTGGCATATAACTTCTGTCTGAATGGTTTTTTTCATGTTTGAAGTGTTATAACATGCTTCTGAGGCTGTTATTACATGAAAAATGTGCTTTGTGAAGATGTTTAGCCATTGGATTCTGTTTTTGAGACTTTCCTTTTTTATTGCTCTGAAGTGCTTTTCAGCTCCTGAATAGCGTTTTCAATGCATTTACGAATGGTTTTCTCGATGTTTGAAGTGTTATAACATACTTCTGTGGTTGTTAATACATGGAAAACGTGTTTTGTGAAGATGTTTAGCCATTAGATTCCGTTTTTGAGACTTTGATATATTTATTGCTCTAAAGTGCTTTTCAGCTCCTGAATAGTGTTTTCAATGCATTTACAATGTTTGGCATATAACTTCTGTCTGAATGGTTTTCTCGATGTTTGAAGTGTTATAACATGCTTCTGTGGCTGTTAATACATGGAAAAAGTGTTTTGTGAAGATGTTTAGCCATTAGATTCCGTTTTTGAGACTTTCCTTTATTCATTGCTCTAAAGTGCTTTTCAGCTCCTGAATAGCGTTTTCAATGCATTTACAATGTTTGGCATTTAACTTCTGTCTGAATGGTTTTTTTCATGTTTGAAGTGTTATAACATGCTTCTGAGACTGTTATTACATGAAAAATTTGCTTTGTGAAGATGTTTAGCCATTAGATTCCGTTTTTGAGACTTTCCTTTATTCATTGCTCTAAAGTGCTTTTCAGCTCCTGAATAGCGTTTTCAATGCATTTACAATGTTTGGCATTTAACTTCTGTCTGAATGGTTTTTTTCATGTTTGAAGTGTTATAACATGCTTCTGAGGCTGTTATTACATGAAAAATTTGCTTTGTGAAGATGTTTAGCCATTAGATTCCGTTTTTGAGACTTTCCTTTATTCATTGCTCTAAAGTGCTTTTCAGCTCCTGAATAGCGTTTTCAATGCATTTACAATGTTTGGCATGTAACTTCTGTCTGAATGGTTTTCTCGATGTTTGAAGTGTTATAACATACTTCTGTGGTTGTTAATACATGGAAAACGTGTTTTGTGAAGATGTTTAGCCATTAGATTCCGTTTTTGAGACTTTGATATATTTATTGCTCTAAAGTGCTTTTCAGCTCCTGAATAGGCGTTTTCAATGCATTTACAATGTTTTGCATATAACTTCTGTCTGAATGGTTTTCTTGACGTTGTAAGTGTTATAACATGTTTCTGTGGCTGTTTATATATGGAAAATGTGTTTTGTGAAGATGTTTAGCCATTAGATTCACTTTTTGAGACTTTCATACTTTCATTTCTCGAAAGTGCTTTTCAGCTCCTGAATAGTGTTTTCAATGCATTTACAATGTTTGGCATATAACTTCTCTCTGAATGGTTTTCTCGATGTTTGAAGTGTTATAACATGCTTCTGTGGCTGTTAATACATGGAAAACGTGTTTTGTGAAGATGTTTAGCCATTAGATTCCGTTTTTGAGACTTTCCTTTATTCATTGCTCTAAAGTGCTTTTCAGCTCCTGAATAGCGTTTTCAATGCATTTACAATGTTTGGCATTTAACTTCTGTCTGAATGGTTTTTTTCATGTTTGAAGTGTTATAACATGCTTCTGAGGCTGTTATTACATGAAAAATGTGCTTTGTGAAGATGTTTAGCCATTAGATTCTGTTTTTGAGACTTTCCTTTTTTTATTGCTCTAAAGTGTTTTTCAGCTCCTGAATAGCGTTTTCAATGCATTTACAATGTTTGGCATGTAACTTCTGTTTGAATGGTTTTCTTGACGTTTTAAGTGTTACAACATGCTTCTGTGGCTGTTATTACATGGAAAATGTATTTTGTGAAGATGTTTAGCCATTAGATTCCGTTTTTGAGAGTTTCATACTTTCATTGCTCTAAAGTGCTTTTCAGCTCCTGAATAGCGTTTTCAATGCATTTACAATGTTTGGCATATAACTTCTGGCTGAATGGTTTTCTTGATGTTTTAAGTGTTATAAAATGATTCTGTGGCTGTTAATACATGGAAAACGTGTTTTGTGAAGATGTTTAGCCATTAGATTCCGTTTTTGAGAGTTTCATACTTTCATTGCTCTAAAGTGCTTTTCAGCTCCTGAATAGTGTTTTCAATGCATTTACAATGTTTGGCATATAACTTCTGTCTGAATGGTTTTCTTGACGTTTGAAGTGTTATAACATGCTTCTGAGGCTGTTATTACATGAAAAATTTGCTTTGTGAAGATGTTTAGCCATTAGATTCCGTTTTTGAGACTTTCCTTTATTCATTGCTCTAAAGTGCTTTTCAGCTCCTGAATAGCGTTTTCAATGCATTTACAATGTTTGGCATTTAACTTCTGTCTGAATGGTTTTTTTCATGTTTGAAGTGTTATAACATGCTTCTGAGGCTGTTATTACATGAAAAATGTGCTTTGTGAAGATGTTTAGCCATTAGATTCTGTTTTTGAGACTTTCCTTTTTTTATTGCTCTAAAGTGCTTTTCAGCTCCTGAATAGCGTTTTCAATGCATTTACAATGTTTGGCATGTAACTTCTGTTTGAATGGTTTTCTTGACGTTTTAAGTGTTACAACATGCTTCTGTGGCTATTATTACATGGAAAATGTATTTTGTGAAGATGTTTAGCCATTAAATTCCGTTTTTGAGACTTTCCTTTTTTTATTGCTCCAAAGTGCTTTTCAGCTCCTGAATAGCGTTTTCAATGCATTTACAATGTTTGGCATGTAACTTCTGTCTGAATGGTTTTCTCGATGTTTGAAGTGTTATAACATACTTCTGTGGTTGTTAATACATGGAAAACGTGTTTTGTGAAGATATTTAGCCATTAGATTCCGTTTTTGAGACTTTGATATATTTATTGCTCTAAAGTGCTTTTCAGCTCCTGAATAGGCGTTTTCAATGCATTTACAATGTTTTGCATATAACTTCTGTCTGAATGGTTTTCTTGACGTTGTAAGTGTTATAACATGTTTCTGTGGCTGTTTATATATGGAAAATGTGTTTTGTGAAGATGTTTAGCCATTAGATTCACTTTTTGAGACTTTCATACTTTCATTTCTCGAAAGTGCTTTTCAGCTCCTGAATAGTGTTTTCAATGCATTTACAATGTTTGGCATATAACTTCTCTCTGAATGGTTTTCTCGATGTTTGAAGTGTTATAACATGCTTCTGTGGCTGTTAATACATGGAAAACGTGTTTTGTGAAGATGTTTAGCCATTAGATTCCGTTTTTGAGACTTTCCTTTATTCATTGCTCTAAAGTGCTTTTCAGCTCCTGAATAGCGTTTTCAATGCATTTACAATGTTTGGCATTTAACTTCTGTCTGAATGGTTTTTTTCATGTTTGAAGTGTTATAACATGCTTCTGAGGCTGTTATTACATGAAAAATGTGCTTTGTGAAGATGTTTAGCCATTAGATTCTGTTTTTGAGGCTTTCCTTTTTTTATTGCTCTAAAGTGCTTTTCAGCTCCTGAATAGCGTTTTCAATGCATTTACAATGTTTGGCATGTAACTTCTGTTTGAATGGTTTTCTTGACGTTTTAAGTGTTACAACATGCTTCTGTGGCTGTTATTACATGGAAAATGTATTTTGTGAAGATGTTTAGCCATTAGATTCCGTTTTTGAGAGTTTCATACTTTCATTGCTCTAAAGTGCTTTTCAGCTCCTGAATAGTGTTTTCAATGCATTTACAATGTTTGGCATATAACTTCTGTCTGAATGGTTTTCTTGACGTTTGAAGTGTTATAACATGCTTCTGAGGCTGTTATTACATGAAAAATTTGCTTTGTGAAGATGTTTAGCCATTAGATTCCGTTTTTGAGACTTTCCTTTATTCATTGCTCTAAAGTGCTTTTCAGCTCCTGAATAGCGTTTTCAATGCATTTTCAATGTTTGGCATATAACTTCTGTCTGAATGGTTTTCTTGATGTTTAAGTGTTATAACATGCTTCTGTGGCTGTTAATACATGGAAAACGTGTTTTGTGAAGATGTTTAGCCATTAGATTCCGTTTTTGAGACTTTCATACTTTCATTGTTCTAAAGTGCTTTTCAGCTCCTGAATAGCGTTTTCAATGCATTTACAATGTTTGGCATATAACTTCTGTCTGAATGTTTTTTTTCATGTTTGAAGTGTTATAACATGCTTCTGAGGCTGTTATTACATGAAAAATGTGCTTTGTGAAGATGTTTAGCCATTGGATTCTGTTTTTGAGACTTTCCTTTTTTTATTGCTCTAAAGTGCTTTTCAGCTCCTGAATAGCGTTTTCAATGCATTTACAATGTTTGGCATGTAACTTCTGTCTGAATGGTTTTCTCGATGTTAGAAGTAATATAACATACTTCTGTGGTTGTTAATACATGGAAAACGTGTTTTGTGAAGATGTTTAGCCATTAGATTCCGTTTTTGAGACTTTGATATATTTATTGCTCTAAAGTGTTTTTCAGCTCCTGAATGGTGTTTTCAATGCATTTACAATGTTTGGCATATAACTTCTGTCTGAATGGTTTTTTTCATGTTTGAAGTGTTATAACATGCTTCTGAGGCTGTTATTACATGAAAAATGTGCTTTGTGAAGATGTTTAGCCATTAGATTCCGTTTTTGAGACTTTCCTTTATTCATTGCTCTAAAGTGCTTTTCAGCTCCTGAATAGCGTTTTCAATGCATTTACAATGTTTGGCATTTAACTTCTGTCTGAACTGTTTTTTTCATGTTTGAAGTGTTATAACATGCTTCTGAGGCTGTTATTACATGAAAAATGCTCTTTGTGAAGATGTTTAGCCATTAGATTCTGTTTTTGAGACTTTCCTTTTTTTATTGCTCTAAAGTGCTTTTCAGCTCCTGAATAGCGTTTTCAATGCATTTACAATGTTTGGCATATAACTTCTGGCTGAATGGTTTTCTTGATGTTTTAAGTGTTAAAAAATGATTCTGTGGCTGTTAATACATGGAAAACGTGTTTTGTGAAGATGTTTAGCCATTAGATTCCGTTTTTGAGACTTTTCTTATTCATTGCTCTAAAGTGCTCTCAGCTCCTGAATAGCGTTTTCAATGCATTTACAATGTTTGGCATATAACTTCTGTTTGAATGGTTTTCTTGACGTTTTAAGCATTACAACATGCTTCTGTGGCTGTTATTACATGGAAATTGTATTTTGTGAAGATGTTTAGCCATTAGATTCCGTTTTTGAGACTTTCCTTTTTTTATTGCTCTAAAGTGCTTTTCAGCTCCTGAATAGCGTTTTCAATGCATTTACAATGTTTGGCATATAACTTCTGTCTGAATGGTTTTCTTGATGTTTGAAGTGTTATAACATGTTTCTGTGGCTGTTCATATATGGAAAATGTGTTTTGTGAAGATGTTTAGCCATTAGATTCACTTTTTGAGACTTTCATACTTTCATTGCTCTAAAGTGCTTTTCAGCTCCTGAATAGTGTTTTCAATGCATTTACAATGTTTGGCATATAACTTCTGTCTGAATGGTTTTCTTGATGTTTGAAGTGTTATAACATGCTTCTGTGGCTGTTAATACATGGAAAACGTGTTTTGTGAAGATGTTTAGCCATTAGATTCCGTTTTTGAGACTTTCATACTTTCATTGCTCTAAAGTGCTTTTCAGCTCCTGAATAGTGTTTTCAATGCATTTACAATGTTTGGCATATAACTTCTGTCTGAATGGTTTTCTTGATGTTTGAAGTGTTATAACATGCTTCTGTGGCTGTTAATACATGGAAAACGTGTTTTGTGAAGATGTTTAGCCATTAGATTCCTTTTTTGAGACTTTGATATATTTATTGCTCTAAAGTGCTTTTCAGCTCCTGAATAGCGTTTTCAATGCATTTTCAATGTTTGGCATATAACTTCTGTCTGAATGGTTTTCTTGATGTTTAAGTGTTATAACATGCTTCTGTGGCTGTTAATACATGGAAAACGTGTTTTGTGAAGATGTTTAGCCATTAGATTCCGTTTTTGAGACTTTCATACTTTCATTGCTCTAAAGTGCTTTTCAGCTCCTGAATAGTGTTTTCAATGCATTTACAATGTTTGGCATATAACTTCTGTCTGAATGGTTTTCTTGATGTTTGAAGTGTTATAACATGCTTCTGTGGCTGTTAATACATGGAAAACGTATTTTGTGAAGATGTTTAGCCATTAGATTCCGTTTTTGAGACTTTCATACTTTCATTGTTCTAAAGTGCTTTTCAGCTCCTGAATAGCGTTTTCAATGCATTTACAATGTTTGGCATATAACTTCTGTCTGAATGTTTTTTTTCATGTTTGAAGTGTTATAACATGCTTCTGAGGCTGTTATTACATGAAAAATGTGCTTTGTGAAGATGTTTAGCCATTGGATTCTGTTTTTGAGACTTTCCTTTTTTTATTGCTCTAAAGTGCTTTTCAGCTCCTGAATAGCGTTTTCAATGCATTTACAATGTTTGGCATGTAACTTCTGTCTGAATGGTTTTCTCGATGTTAGAAGTAATATAACATACTTCTGTGGTTGTTAATACATGGAAAACGTGTTTTGTGAAGATGTTTAGCCATTAGATTCCGTTTTTGAGACTTTGATATATTTATTGCTCTAAAGTGTTTTTCAGCTCCTGAATAGTGTTTTCAATGCATTTACAATGTTTGGCATATAACTTCTGTCTGAATGGTTTTTTTCATGTTTGAAGTGTTATAACATGCTTCTGAGGCTGTTATTACATGAAAAATGTGCTTTGTGAAGATGTTTAGCCATTAGATTCCGTTTTTGAGACTTTCCTTTATTCATTGCTCTAAAGTGCTTTTCAGCTCCTGAATAGCGTTTTCAATGCATTTACAATGTTTGGCATTTAACTTCTGTCTGAACTGTTTTTTTCATGTTTGAAGTGTTATAACATGCTTCTGAGGCTGTTATTACATGGAAAACGTGTTTTGTGAAGATGTTTAGCCATTAGATTCCGTTTTTGAGAGTTTCATACTTTCATTGCTCTACACTGTAAACCCGAACTTGTTGTTTCAACTTAAAAATTCAAGTGTCCATGCTGCCTTGAAATTGTATGTCAAGACAACTAAGACAATAAGTTAACTTAAATAGATATTTCTAGTTGACTCAACTCCATCTTCAGTCCATATTACTTGAAACCTTTAGTTGACATAACTTCATCTTGAGTCAAAACTACTTAAATGTATTAGTTGATTAAACTTAAATAGCAGTATAAGTAACATACATTTTCTTGTTGATGTAACTACAAAACTAGTGAGATGTACTTACATTTATGAACTGATTGAAGACAAACCCCAATCAAGATGACATAAATTTAAAAGTTGATTTAACTGCAATACTAGTGAGTTGTACTTACATTTATGAACTTATTGAATATAAACCTCAATCAAGTTTACATAAATTTACAAGTTAATTTAACTGATGTACTAGTTATTGGCACTTACCAATATCTTAAATACTCTTATTAAGATCTACTTGCATTTCTAAGTGGATAATATTTCTCTTTTTAACCTGTAAAAACATTGCTCAATACATATTATCTGCATACATCACATTTCATTACGTCTAAGGATTTTATTTCAAAAGAGAAAATGACGAGCCTTTACACCAGAGATTTTGGCAGTCACAGACCAACAGTTTTATTGTAGGCCTACCTTTTTCTTTTTTTTTACTGAAGATGAAATCTTCACATATAAAAAAAAACAAAACAGTAACAAGTTACAACTGTACCGACAGGTCATCAAAATAACAAATCTGTACTGTTGAGGATTTTTACAGCCCTTTTCTGCATATATTATTTTGTTACCAATTATATTATGCACACATATTCGCAAAATACTTGTTATTTTAATGAATTTAATTTAGGTATCAATCCTAAAATTATTTCCTCCCCCAAATTTCTCCTACAGATTTGTATTGTGATAACATTAGTTGGCATTCAACAATTTGCTTTTACAAATAGTGCAACAAAACATAAAAAAAGGGATGCAGGGGGAAAACTAGTCTGAAAATATGCATTTCAAGTTGTAAATGACAACCAAAAATACACATTATATATAGGTGGTGTCAACTTGAAAAAATAATAATTTGTTGCCATGCAACTATGTGGATTTACAAAAAGTGCATAAAAAATGATCAGTAAGTAAACAACCCAGAATTGTCTGTATTGCTGTCCCCCACATCTAGATAGTGTCTAAATCTTCTACAGCGGCCATTCACTTTACACTGATAAAGTGTCAAAATATAATGCCCATCCAGGTCTTTATTTAGTTAACTAGAATGAAGTAGGTGCTGTAACTTGCATGGTTTTCAATTAAGAGTCAATTTCTCATACCATGTCCACATTTGGTTGGCATTCAGATTATATTCAGTAGATCTTACATGTTAATACAATCACCTATTTTCATTCCACAAACCCATGAAGATGGTGACATTTGGCTGTTACCAAAACACAGTAAACTCTGCTTGAACTCTTAAACATGCACTGTTTCAACAACTTAATTTCTTACACCATGAACCAATGCAGAACCTTGCTTTGTTCAGATCGCAAACACCTAACCTTAAATGAGTCCATTTAACACTCAACAATGTTCACTTTTGCGTAAACTGTGCTTTTTAAGCTTACATTTTCTTCCTCAAGAGTCGGTTTTTTAAGCCATGAACCAAGGCAGAGCATTGCCCTCCACCAATGTCCATAAGCACCTTCTGAATAACTTCAAAAGTGTACCTAAGGCCCCTGGGGTAGTCGATGTTAAGGGCAAAGAGCAGACCCATCAGCAGTGCCACAGCAGTTGGGAAATCACTTAGGCTTGGAAAGATGATCTCTTCCTCGAGGACCACTGCGAAACGGACCAGTTCATCAATCTGTGCCACCATGAGGATGCCGACTGCCATTCCCTTTGTCCAGTCCTCCTCTGCATCTGTGACCTACACAAAGTGGACAAATATGTTAAAAAAAATATAAACCTTTACTGATACCCATGGGGAATTTCAGGTTTCATAACAACAGCAGTAACAGATACCAATATTAGGGAGTGCACAATTCTGCCATATTGGCCAATTCAATTTAAATAAATTCTGGTTTATCTGGTGTGGTCCGGTAAGTTATTATTGAAAAACATACCTGTACTTTCTTGTACAGTGTGGACCCATCTTTTAAGTAGTGGGGGAGCCCCATCAAAACAACTGCCCTTTGCCTTTGGTTGGAACCCTGTAAAAATAATAAACATACAGATGGGATGTATTAGACCAGAAATCAGAATATAATTCTAAGTGATGTTATATATTCTACTTAAGTCTTCATACTTGTTTCAGTTCAGAAATAGTCAATATGTTCGGAAAAGATGGCTATTGGACTAAAATTAAATAAATAACTTTTCATTATAGAAGTATGCCAAAAGTTCTAGCTCAAAATGTGAGTCTACAAGAGGTTTTGAAACTATTGCTCTATGATCTGTAACACATGGGAAGGTTATGGACTAGATAGATAAGAAAAATGGATTAGGTAGATTTAATTGGCTTTGTGTGAACAGACTTATATCAACCAACGGACATCAATGTCCAGAGTCCTCAAAAGGCTGTTCAGCTCCACCAGACCCATCCTGGCCCTGTACATCCCAAGGAACCTCAGTAGATACTTGTCAAGACCAGCGAAGAGGGAGTCTTTCAGGCCAACAGACGTAAGGCGAGCAAACTCTGCTTCAATCTGGTAGGCAGAAAAAAGCAAAGGAACACAAGCAGTTGGCTGTAAACTCAATTACTTTACTGTTGTTGCAGAATTTTTTTTTTTTTTAATCAATGCATTCTTTATACCAAATTATTCATGACTGATATTAACCATTCTTAAATAAATTATTTAGCAAATCTTAAGCAATTTCAAATCTGATCCACCTAACCGCATCTGAAATAGAAAAATACTTTTACCTGACGTTCAGAGAACAGTGCCGGCCATCTTTCTCTGACATTCGCCACAGGTGGCTCATCCTCCACAATTGTTTTTCTCCGTAAAGAAAAAGTGCTGGTCATCAATCCTTTTATTTTCTGCCAATCAATTTTCCTTTTCTTCATTTCGGTGACCATCTCGGTTCTTTCCTCTTCGAGGGAACGTTGTGTTTTTCCCTCTGGGATATCTGGCAGGAAATTGACTTCAGATTTTCTGGCCCTCTTAAGTTTTCCTTTCCCAGGTGTACCTGAAGAGCGCGAGTTGATGTTGAGCTCTGGGCATCCAGCCAATCGTAGCTTCTGTCTGAAGTTTCCCATTTTGAACTTCAAGCTAAATTTCCAACAGTACCAACCGCTGACAGATCCTGGTTCCCTCAGACAGGGATGTTTGTCGACGAGAGCTTGTGACACCAAGTCATAATCTTCACGTGTTGGGTATGCGTTGTGGACATAGATGGCTTCTGCTATTTTATCCAAAATGTCTGATTTTGTGTCTTTGGACACATCAAGAAGGGTTCCATCTTCATGGAAGGCTTCATTTCCTTTCTTCAACTTAAGTTCCACATCATACGAAAAAGTAGGGATGTCAAATGGCTGTGGCAGCTGACGGGTATGACTGGCAGAGGGGCTTCCCTCAGCGGATGTGGATAGGCTTGCAGTGTCTAAGGTTGAGTCTGTATGATAGGATTCAAGATTCTTGCTGTATACTTTCAAAGTCACTTTGTCCTTAGGCAGCTCTGACATGCTACTCAAGTTGCAAAGCTCATTATCGAACTCTGGATCTTGGAACTGCACCACCAAGTCACCTTCCAATCCAAGCTTGTTCTTCAGCATCAAGTGAAGGCCATCAACAGTCTCTGGCATGCTGTCAATTGTTATCCTCCGGATGTCGTCTTGGCTAAGGATGACGCGCAGCAACATGGTGAATCCCAACTAATAAAAAATAGAAATTATTTTACAAAAATGGTTGTGTCATGATCAAATATCATAAATTGGCCTATGGATATCATACGAGTAACTTCAAGGTGAAATAAAATGTTAAATTTGTGTTCTGCCAGACTATAAATTGAATGCCTTAATTAAACCCTATGAAATACCTGAAAATTGGTTTTCAAATTTTGTATATTTTGGCAGTAAAGCTTAAGGTAGAGTCAGCGATTCGGGGGAGAATGCTTATCATAATCAGTGAATTTCTCCTCACGATCTGCTACCTGTCCGTACTCTGCTGCAAAAAAATGCAGTGGGAATACAAAGCCTAGGCTCTATAAAGTGGCATGTTGCTAGCTATGGTGGCCCCTTTGTTTACATTACAGTTTACAGAACCTAGGCTGTGTATTACCATTGGATTTTACTATTGCTCACAAAGTACAGACATGTAGTAGATCATGAGTAGATATTCACTGACAAAACAACAACAAGGGTCAGGGTTAGTGTACAATTACAAGTATTCACATGACAATCAGCAAAATTATCACCTCAGTGCAGTAGGGATGCCTTCGGAGAAATCAGGTGTCTTCCTTGCACGGTGTAGGCTGACAGAGGGGCGTAGTGGTTCAGCTCTGCAGGTTCGACCACAACCAGTTGGAGATCATCAGCGCTGCAAACTTCAAAACATCTGAAGTGGTCCAGGTACCAGGCAGAGAAAGGTTGAAGAATAAAGAATGCCTTGTTGTCCACTACAACAATGTACAGAATTTGACAGAAATCAGGAAGTCCGCTTGTGCTTCCAAATGATACGTACATTCCCTTTACATATTTTGTCCCATGTATAAAGGCTATTGTTGCAAGTGATGCACTGGTCAGATGACTGAATTTGTGCTGAATAGCTTGTCTGACTGAGGTTGACAGATTTTCAAGGGAACTGTATGTTGCTCTTTCTACTTCCACTGCTGGCTTGAACAGGCACGGCATGTCAAAAAAGTATGACAACATAAGTTGGTGTCTGTTGGCCAAGGATAAAACAATGTTCTTGAAGTTATTTAGATCACGGACCGCTTTCTTGAAAAAGCTATGTTTAGCTTCAAAGCGAAATGTCCAGAAGTCAACCACAGGTCCAAAGCATCGAATTAGACAGGGATAATGTTCAAGGAAATGATGTTTGGGTTTGAGTTTTACATCAGGAAACACTTCTATAAAAAGTGTCCTATGTTCAAAGATCTTTGCTTCCAAGTAAGAGAGGCTTTCTTCTGTGAAAGTGGACGATACCAAGATTTCAACAATGTCTTTCAGTTCGAGAATCACAGACCAAGCGTTATCATTTTCAGGAACAACATCACCAATAATTAATGGCAACAACCTTAACAGAGTCCAATTCTCATGGCCATTCCCTCCTATTGTTCCAACCAAATGAAAATTTACTGGAATTTTCTGAGGGCAATTGGTTTTGTCTGAGAACTTATAAGGAAAGTGCTGTATGGCAGTATTTAAATTATCTACAGTGAAATATTTCTTATCAATTAATTTTTTCAAACACAAACACAGCTCAAAGGGTACAATGCCTTCCAACAGGTCGTGCAAAAAGTCAGGTGGAAACCCTGTGATGCAATGAAAGTACTGTAGCTCATTTAGAACACAGTCCCTTTTTACCCCATTCACACTTTTCAAAGTCACATTTTCTTTAAGCTCAGAGAGGTCTAGGTTATGCGACTCTCTTGTTCTCAATACAAATGCACCACTTCTTACAGAACAAGTTTGAATATCTTTACGACTTGCAAGGCAAAATCTGCAAAACTTGTCCACATTAAATGATTCTTGAAAGCCAGCAAAAGAATGTGCCCCCAAATTATCTGATGAAATGTATAGTACTGTGCCTCTGACACTAGTTCCCAATCTGTTGATGTAAATTCCTTGATTTTCAAGCAATTTTAGGTCTCTTAGTAATGGTTGAACAATTGGACTGTAACCAAATGTTTTAACATCTTGACTTTTGCATAGGGCAGCCAGATATATAGTAGATAATGATGATCTGTCTCTTACAGGTAAATTAGCAATTATCCAATAGATGGCACACAATTTATGTTTTTTTCTTGATGTCCCTAAAGGATTACAGACTTCGAAATCATCAATATACAAGGCCAGAGAAATACTCAGATCTTCACCAGAAATAAGTGGATTTTCTTTACAGTATGATGCATCAGAAAATGATGTATAATGGCCAGATTGTGATTTTTGGCTTTCTTCTAAAACTCTATCAAGTACATCACCCCTATTTAACAATACTTGAAGAACACCCAAGATTGACACATAAACAAATGTTCGTTTTGATGACAAATCTAAAACGAATTCAACTGGGTTAATAACACTGAAGTTTTCTTTGAAAAATGATAACCTTCTTTTGTCAGTTCCCAAAGACCCACCTTCAGAAAGACAGCTAAAATGATTAGCCTGGCACAAAGTATCTTTAACTATATTTAAAGTGTTTTCATCAATGGTACAACCATGCTGCCTCAATGCTTTATCAAGAGTGTTTTTGTTTAGCTCACCAACTAAAACACCAATATCCCTCAATTCTGTAACTATTTGCTGAACCGCTGTCTTTGAGACATGCAAAACTGCTTGCAATCGCAGAAATAAAGATGCAAGTCTTGCCTGAACTGTATCAGTGTTAACCTCCTGCTCGGTTATATTCTCACCCCCAGAAAATTCAGCGTCACTGATATCTGACTGCACTTGATCAACCAGGTGCTCCTCATTTACATTTGTTTGAATAACAAGCTCAGATTTCAAGTCTTGCAGTGTGACATTGTTATGAAAACGACTTTTGTGTGAAGTAAAGGTAGAGTAAACACTTGATTTGAAAGAACAATGATTTAAGGGGCAGGTAACAGTCTCTTTGCTTTTAAGATGTTTCCCAAGATGAGAGAAATACTGTTTTATAGTCACTGGGTCATTGAAATTGCATAACTGACAGTTAATTTTAAAGTTTAAATGTCCAATAGGTCCATGCTGTGAAACTCCATGTTGTCTCAAGTGGTTTTTCAGAGATTGTTGTGATCGGAAAACTAGATGACAGTCACTGTAGATACAGGGCAATGGACAGTTTCTTCCAAAATGTCCATGGACAGCTCTATAATGTTCAATTATTCTTCTACGATTTTCTGAGAAGTAGGTACAATACTTACAAATCCACCGCATTTCCGTTTGCATTCAAAACATGTAGACCTGGAAAAAGAAAGAAAAGATCATTAGGAAAGATATTTGACTTTAATAAGCATTTTATATATTTCTCAAAGAAATTTACAAAATAAAAAACCTACATTTGCATTTTCAGCATGTAAAACTGGAAACAGAAGGGAGAAAAAAGGAGAATTAGGACAGATATGTGACTTGGTAGTTAAATAACCATTTGCTATTTACATACAACAGTACACATATCTCTATAATAAGTCTAAAAGTTCAGTGTAAAAGACAGTTAAGCTGATATTTATTTATTTGTATTTATTTATTTGTTAATGATTCTTAAAATGCCAGGGCAATTCATAACAAATATAGCACTTTCTCATTTCTATTCAAAGGGGCATCTTAAAGCATGACACGTGCACCGGTCTTGTAAACGGCAAAGTTCCATTTACAATACTTTAAATCTATTGGGAGCTATTGAAGTCCGCTGAATAACGTTATGGTCCAATTCAACCTTGTCATGCGTGTGCGCGCGCACACAGGTCCGCGGCCAGCCAAGAATAAATACAACACCACAGAAGCCTGAACAGCAGCCAATATCAGCAGCCCTGTTTGTAGATGTGCCCGTGACGTTCACAGCAGACTATGGCCGTCCAGCAGTGGTTTAAATTAAATAATAAAAAATAAAAAACAGACGCCAAGTCTGCCGTACTTTTACTGTGACCGCAAGATTAAAACCCCATGAAAATTGGATTAATAAAAACACGTGATTAAGGTTATTGCATAGCCTATTCATTCAAACAGGTAGCAAGGAAAAGCTCTCGTTTAGTTCACAAATGGCACTATGAAATTGACTATTTTAAAAATTAAAATATGATGCGGTTGTTACTAACTCATGATTAAAATCAGCTCTGGCATCGCAGACTGGAGCGGAGACGTTGTTTCTGGTGTTTGAACTAACACGAGGGCGCTGTGTGTAGGCCACATTCCGGCAGCCAGTTTAACGGTGCCGCCTCGTGTAAAACGCTACCGCCTCGTGTAAAACGCTACTTGTTGACATTTTTTAATTCGTTTTCTGCCACCAGTGACAATGAAAAGTACAACTTTCGATGTAAATTAATGTCATTACACTCGATATTTACTGTGCTGTCGAACATATATGTTTAAGTAGGCTAGCTAGTAAGCTAAGTGGTTAAGAAAAACTCTGCTCAGTGTAAAGCTTGCATTTTTTTCAGTTAAGTTTACAATTAACGAGTATCACGCTATACCAAACACATTAAATGTTTCAGAAGTATTACATGTATGTTTATAAGAATTTGCACTCACCTTCTGTCGAGTAAAAGAGTCCGCTCCGGTATCTCCTTTTCACTGCGCAGAAAGATGGCGGCAGTGCCTTCCCGTTCCCGGTGGATTCAAAGTCACGCAGGCACGCAAGTGGTACCACGTGACTCTCAGCGTACAACGTGATGACGCATAAACGACCAATTTTAGCCTGTTTTTTTAACTCAACTAGGTCTTTCTAGCTAACATAACATTGATTTTCAATTTGGTTAACTTCCATGTAGTTAAGGCGCTGTTAATTGCTTATTTGAAGTTATATCAACTTTCTACACACACCCATGTCATATTGACAAGAAAACATTTGTTAAGATAACAAAAAAGCGAAATCTGGGTTTACAGTGTAAAGTGCTTTTCAGCTCCTGAATAGTGTTTTCAATGCATTTACAATGTTTGGCATATAACTTCTGTCTGAATGGTTTTCTTGACGTTTGAAGTGTTATAACATGCTTCTGAGGCTGTTATTACTTGAAAAATGTGCTTTGTGAAGATGTTTAGCCATTGGATTCTGTTTTTGAGACTTTCCTTTTTTTTTTTGCTCTAAAGTGCTTTTCAGCTCCTGAATAGCGTTTTCAATGCATTTACAATGTTTGGCATATAACTTCTGTCTGAATGGTTTTCTCGATGTTTGAAGTGTTATAACATGCTTCTGTGGTTGTTAATACATGGAAAACGTGTTTTGTGAAGATGTTTAGCCATTAGATTCCGTTTTTGAGACTTTTCTTATTCATTGCTCTAAAGTGCGCTCAGCTCCTGAATAGCGTTTTCAATGCATTTACAATGTTTGGCATATAACTTCTGGCTGAATGGTTTTCTTGACGTTTTAAGCATTACAACATGCTTCTGTGGCTGTTATTACATGGAAATTGTATTTTGTGAAGATGTTTAGCCATTAGATTCCGTTTTTGAGACTTTCCTTTTTTTATTGCTCCAAAGTGCTTTTCAGCTCCTGAATAGCGTTTTCAATGCATTTACAATGTTTGGCATATAACTTCTGTCTGAATGGTTTTCTTGATGTTTGAAGTGTTATAACATGCTTCTGTGGCTGTTAATACATGGAAAACGTGTTTTGTGAAGATGTTTAGCCATTAGATTCCGTTTTTGAGACTTTCATACTTTCATTGCTCTAAAGTGCTTTTCAGCTCCTGAATAGTGTTTTCAATGCATTTACAATGTTTGGCATATAACTTCTGTCTGAATGGTTTTCTTGATGTTTGAAGTGTTATAACATGCTTCTGTGGCTGTTAATACATGGAAAACGTGTTTTGTGAAGATGTTTAGCCATTAGATTCCTTTTTTGAGACTTTGATATATTTATTGCTCTAAAGTGCTTTTCAGCTCCTGAGTAGCGTTTTCAATGCATTTTCAATGTTTGGCATATAACTTCTGTCTGAATGGTTTTCTTGACGTTTGAAGTG
Organism: Hypomesus nipponensis; assembly: GCF_054491055.1. Classification (NCBI taxonomy): domain Eukaryota; kingdom Metazoa; phylum Chordata; class Actinopteri; order Osmeriformes; family Osmeridae; genus Hypomesus; species Hypomesus nipponensis. The sequence continues at coordinate 10,292,632 of NC_140376.1, read as the reverse complement.
TTATAACATGCTTCTGTGGCTGTTAATACATGGAAAACGTGTTTTGTGAAGATGTCTAGCCATTAGATTCCTTTTTTGAGACTTTGATATATTTATTGCTCTAAAGTGCTTTTCAGCTCCTGAATAGCGTTTTCAATGCATTTTCAATGTTTGGCATATAACTTCTGTCTGAATGGTTTTCTTGACGTTTTAAGTGTTATAACATGTTTCTGTGGCTGTTTATATATGGAAAATGTGTTTTGTGAAGATGTTTAGCCATTAGATTCCGTTTTTGAGACTTTCCTTTATTCATTGCTCTAAAGTGCTTTTCAGCTCCTGAATAGCGTTTTCAATGCATTTACAATGTTTGGCATGTAACTTCTGTCTGAATGGTTTTCTTGACGTTTGAAGTGTTATAACATGCTTCTGAGGCTGTTATTACATGAAAAATTTGCTATGTGAAGATGTTTAGCCATTAGATTCCGTTTTTGAGACTTTCCTTTATTCATTGCTCTAAAGTGCTTTTCAGCTCCTGAATAGCGTTTTCAATGCATTTACAATGTTTGGCATTTAACTTCTGTCTGAATGGTTTTTTTCATGTTTGAAGTGTTATAACATGCTTCTGAGGCTGTTATTACATGAAAAATGTGCTTTGTGAAGATGTTTAGCCATTAGATTCTGTTTTTGAGACTTTCCTTTTTTTATTGCTCTAAAGTGCTTTTCAGCTCCTGAATAGCGTTTTCAATGCATTTACAATGTTTGGCATGTAACTTCTGTTTGAATGGTTTTCTTGACGTTTTAAGTGTTACAACATGCTTCTGTGGCTATTATTACATGGAAAATGTATTTTGTGAAGATGTTTAGCCATTAAATTCCGTTTTTGAGACTTTCCTTTTTTTATTGCTCCAAAGTGCTTTTCAGCTCCTGAATAGCGTTTTCAATGCATTTACAATGTTTGGCATGTAACTTCTGTCTGAATGGTTTTCTCGATGTTTGAAGTGTTATAACATACTTCTGTGGTTGTTAATACATGGAAAACGTGTTTTGTGAAGATGTTTAGCCATTAGATTCCGTTTTTGAGACTTTGATATATTTATTGCTCTAAAGTGCTTTTCAGCTCCTGAATAGGCGTTTTCAATGCATTTACAATGTTTTGCATATAACTTCTGTCTGAATGGTTTTCTTGACGTTGTAAGTGTTATAACATGCTTCTGTGGCTGTTTATATATGGAAAATGTGTTTTGTGAAGATGTTTAGCCATTAGATTCACTTTTTGAGACTTTCATACTTTCATTGCTCGAAAGTGCTTTTCAGCTCCTGAATAGTGTTTTCAATGCATTTACAATGTTTGGCATATAACTTCTCTCTGAATGGTTTTCTCGATGTTTGAAGTGTTATAACATGCTTCTGTGGCTGTTAATACATGGAAAACGTGTTTTGTGAAGATGTTTAGCCATTAGATTCCGTTTTTGAGACTTTCCTTTATTCATTGCTCTAAAGTGCTTTTCAGCTCCTGAATAGCGTTTTCAATGCATTTACAATGTTTGGCATTTAACTTCTGTCTGAATGGTTTTCTTGATGTTTTAAGTGTTATAAAATGATTCTGTGGCTGTTAATACATGGAAAACGTGTTTTGTGAAGATGTTTAGCCATTAGATTCCGTTTTTGAGAGTTTCATACTTTCATTGCTCTAAAGTGCTTTTCAGCTCCTGAATAGTGTTTTCAATGCATTTACAATGTTTGGCATATAACTTCTGTCTGAATGGTTTTCTCGACGTTTGAAGTGTTATAACATGCTTCTGAGGCTGTTATTACTTGAAAAATGTGCTTTGTGAAGATGTTTAGCCATTGGATTCTGTTTTTGAGACTTTCCTTTTTTTTTTTGCTCTAAAGTGCTTTTCAGCTCCTGAATAGCGTTTTCAATGCATTTACAATGTTTGGCATATAACTTCTGTCTGAATGGTTTTCTCGATGTTTGAAGTGTTATAACATGCTTCTGTGGTTGTTAATACATGGAAAACGTGTTTTGTGAAGATGTTTAGCCATTAGATTCCGTTTTTGAGACTTTTCTTATTCATTGCTCTAAAGTGCTCTCAGCTCCTGAATAGCGTTTTCAATGCATTTACAATGTTTGGCATATAACTTCTGGCTGAATGGTTTTCTTGACGTTTTAAGCATTACAACATGCTTCTGTGGCTGTTATTACATGGAAATTGTATTTTGTGAAGATGTTTAGCCATTAGATTCCGTTTTTGAGACTTTCCTTTTTTTATTGCTCCAAAGTGCTTTTCAGCTCCTGAATAGCGTTTTCAATGCATTTACAATGTTTGGCATGTAACTTCTGTCTGAATGGTTTTCTTGACGTTTTAAGTGTTATAACATGTTTCTGTGGCTGTTCATATATGGAAAATGTGTTTTGTGAAGATGTTTAGCCATTAGATTCACTTTTTGAGACTTTCATACTTTCATTGCTCTAAAGTGCTTTTCAGCTCCTGAATAGTGTTTTCAATGCATTTACAATGTTTGGCATATAACTTCTGTCTGAATGGTTTTCTTGATGTTTGAAGTGTTATAACATGCTTCTGTGGCTGTTAATACATGGAAAACGTGTTTTGTGAAGATGTTTAGCCATTAGATTCCGTTTTTGAGACTTTCATACTTTCATTGCTCTAAAGTGCTTTTCAGCTCCTGAATAGTGTTTTCAATGCATTTACAATGTTTGGCATATAACTTCTGTCTGAATGGTTTTCTTAATGTTTGAAGTGTTATAACATGCTTCTGTGGCTGTTAATACATGGAAAACGTGTTTTGTGAAGATGTTTAGCCATTAGATTCCTTTTTTGAGACTTTGATATATTTATTGCTCTAAAGTGCTTTTCAGCTCCTGAGTAGCGTTTTCAATGCATTTTCAATGTTTGGCATATAACTTCTGTCTGAATGGTTTTCTTGACGTTTTAAGTGTTATAACATGTTTCTGTGGCTGTTAATATATGGAAAATGTGTTTTGTGAAGATGTTTAGCCATTAGATTCCGTTTTTGAGACTTTCCTTTATTCATTGCTCTAAAGTGCTTTTCAGCTCCTGAATAGCGTTTTCAATGCATTTACAATGTTTGGCATGTAACTTCTGTCTGAATGGTTTTCTTGACGTTTTAAGTGTTATAACATGTTTCTGTGGCTGTTTATATATGGAAAATGTGTTTTGTGAAGATGTTTAAACCATTAGATTCCGTTTTTGAGACTTTCCTTTATTCATTGCTCTAAAGTGCTTTTCAGCTCCTGAATAGCGTTTTCAATGCATTTACAATGTTTGGCATATAACTTCTGGCTGAATGGTTTTCTTGATGTTTTAAGTGTTATAAAATTATTCTGTGGCTGTTAATACATGGAAAACGTGTTTTGTGAAGATGTTTAGCCATTAGATTCCGTTTTTGAGAGTTTCATACTTTCATTGCTCTAAAGTGCTTTTCAGCTCCTGAATAGTGTTTTCAATGCATTTACAATGTTTGGCATGTAACTTCTGTTTGAATGGTTTTCTTGACGTTTTAAGTGTTACAACATGCTTCTGTGGCTGTTAATACATGGAAAACGTGTTTTGTGAAGATGTTTAGCCATTAGATTCCGTTTTTGAGACTTTGATATATTTATTGCTCTAAAGTGCTTTTCAGCTCCTGAATAGCGTTTTCAATGCATTTACAATGTTTGGCATATAACTTCTGTCTGAATGGTTTTTTTCATGTTTGAAGTGTTAAAACATGCTTCTGTGGCTATTATTACATGGAAAATGTATTTTGTGAAGATGTTTAGCCATTAGATTCTGTTTTTGAGAGTTTCATACTTTCATTGCTCTAAAGTGCTTTTCAGCTCCTGAATAGCGTTTTCAATGCATTTACAATGTTTGGCATATAACTTCTGGCTGAATGGTTTTCTTGATGTTTTAAGTGTTATAAAATGATTCTGTGGCTGTTAATACATGGAAAACGTGTTTTGTGAAGATGTTTAGCCATTAGATTCCGTTTTTGAGACTTTTCTTATTCATTGCTCTAAAGTGCTCTCAGCTCCTGAATAGCGTTTTCAATGCATTTACAATGTTTGGCATATAACTTCTGTCTGAATGGTTTTCTTGATGTTTGAAGTGTTATAACATGCTTCTGTGGCTGTTAATACATGGAAAACGTGTTTTGTGAAGATGTTTAGCCATTAGATTCCTTTTTTGAGACTTTGATATATTTATTGCTCTAAAGTGCTTTTCAGATCCTGAATAGCGTTTTTAATGCATTTACAATGTTTGGCATGTAACTTCTGTTTGAATGGTTTTCTTGACGTTTTAAGTGTTACAACATGCTTCTGTGGCTGTTAATACATGGAAAACGTGTTTTGTGAAGATGTTTAGCCATTAGATGCCGTTTTTGAGACTTTCCTTTTTTTATTGCTCTAAAGTGCTTTTCAGCTCCTGAATAGCGTTTTCAATGCATTTACAATGTTTGGCATATAACTTCTGTCTGAATGGTTTTCTTGACGTTTTAAGTGTTATAACATGTTTCTGTGGCTGTTCATATATGGAAAATGTGTTTTGTGAAGATGTTTAGCCATTAGATTCACTTTTTGAGACTTTCATACTTTCATTGCTCTAAAGTGCTTTTCAGCTCCTGAATAGTGTTTATAATGCATTTACAATGTTTGGCATATAACTTCTGTCTGAATGGTTTTCTTGATGTTTGAAGTGTTATAACATGCTTCTGTGGCTGTTAATACATGGAAAACGTGTTTTGTGAAGATGTTTAGCCATTAGATTCCTTTTTTGAGACTTTGATATATTTATTGCTCTAAAGTGCTTTTCAGCTCCTGAGTAGCGTTTTCAATGCATTTTCAATGTTTGGCATATAACTTCTGTCTGAATGGTTTTCTTGATGTTTAAGTGTTATAACATGCTTCTGTGGCTGTTAATACATGGAAAACGTGTTTTCTGAAGATGTTTAGCCATTAGATTCCGTTTTTGAGACTTTTCTTATTCATTGCTCTAAAGTGCTCTCAGCTCCTGAATAGCGTTTTCAATGCATTTACAATGTTTGGCATATAACTTCTGTTTGAATGGTTTTCTTGACGTTTTAAGCATTACAACATGCTTCTGTGGCTGTTATTACATGGAAATTGTATTTTGTGAAGATGTTTAGCCATTAGATTCCGTTTTTGAGACTTTCATACTTTCATTGCTCTAAAGTGCTTTTCAGCTCCTGAATAGTTTTTTCAATGCATTTACAATGTTTGGCATATAACTTCTGTCTGAATGGTTTTCTTGATGTTTGAAGTGTTATAACATGCTTCTGTGGCTGTTAATACATGGAAAACGTGTTTTGTGAAGATGTTTAGCCATTAGATTCCTTTTTTGAGACTTTCCTTTATTCATTGCTCTAAAGTGCTTTTCAGCTCCTGAATAGCGTTTTCAATGCATTTACAATGTTTGGCATTTAACTTCTGTCTGAACTGTTTTTTTCATGTTTGAAGTGTTATAACATGCTTCTGAGGCTGTTATTACATGAAAAATGTGCTTTGTGAAGATGTTTAGCCATTAGGTTCCGTTTTTGAGACTTTCCTTTTTTTATTGCTCTAAAGTGCTTTTCAGCTCCTGAATAGCGTTTTCAATGCATTTACAATGTTTGGCATATAACTTCTGGCTGAATGGTTTTCTTGATGTTTTAAGTGTTATAAAATGATTCTGTGGCTGTTAATACATGGAAAACGTGTTTTGTGAAGATGTTTAGCCATTAGATTCACTTTTTGAGACTTTCATACTTTCATTGCTCTAAAGTGCTTTTCAGCGCCTGAATAGTGTTTTCAATGCATTTACAATGTTTGGCATATAACTTCTGTCTGAATGGTTTTCTTGATGTTTGAAGTGTTAAAACATGCTTCTGTGGCTGTTAATACATGGAAAACGTGTTTTGTGAAGATGTTTAGCCATTAGATTCCGTTTTTGAGACTTTCATACTTTCATTGCTCTAAAGTGCTTTTCAGCTCCTGAATAGTGTTTTCAATGCATTTACAATGTTTGGCATATAACTTCTGTCTGAATGGTTTTCTTGATGTTTGAAGTGTTATAACATGCTTCTGTGGCTGTTAATACATGGAAAACGTGTTTTGTGAAGATGTTTAGCCATTAGATTCTGTTTTTGAGAGTTTCATACTTTCATTGCTCTAAAGTGCTTTTCAGCTCCTGAATAGCGTTTTCAATGCATTTACAATGTTTGGCATATAACTTCTGGCTGAATGGTTTTCTTGATGTTTTAAGTGTTATAAAATGATTCTGTGGCTGTTAATACATGGAAAACGTGTTTTGTGAAGATGTTTAGCCATTAGATTCCGTTTTTGAGAGTTTCATACTTTCATTGCTCTAAAGTGCTTTTCAGCTCCTGAATAGTGTTTTCAATGCATTTACAATGTTTGGCATGTAACTTCTGTTTGAATGGTTTTCTTGACGTTTTAAGTGTTACAACATGCTTCTGTGGCTGTTAATACATGGAAAACGTGTTTTGTGAAGATGTTTAGCCATTAGATTCCGTTTTTGAGACTTTGATATATTTATTGCTCTAAAGTGCTTTTCAGCTCCTGAATAGCGTTTTCAATGCATTTACAATGTTTGGCATATAACTTCTGTCTGAATGGTTTTCTTGATGTTTGAAGTGTTATAACATGCTTCTGTGGCTGTTAATACATGGAAAACGTATTTTGTGAAGATGTTTAGCCATTAGATTCCGTTTTTGAGACTTTCATACTTTCATTGTTCTAAAGTGCTTTTCAGCTCCTGAATAGCGTTTTCAATGCATTTACAATGTTTGGCATATAACTTCTGTCTGAATGGTTTTTTTCATGTTTGAAGTGTTATAACATGCTTCTGAGGCTGTTATTACATGAAAAATGTGCTTTGTGAAGATGTTTAGCCATTAGATTCTGTTTTTGAGACTTTCCTTTTTTTATTGCTCTAAAGTGCTTTTCAGCTCCTGAATAGCGTTTTCAATGCATTTACGAATGGTTTTCTTGACGTTTGAAGTGTTATAACATGCTTCTGAGGCTGTTATTACATGAAAAATTTGCTATGTGAAGATGTTTAGCCATTAGATTCCGTTTTTGAGACTTTCCTTTATTCATTGCTCTAAAGTCCTTTTCAGCTCCTGAATAGCGTTTTCAATGCATTTACAATGTTTGGCATTTAACTTCTGTCTGAATGGTTTTTTTCATGTTTGAAGTGTTATAACATGCTTCTGAGGCTGTTATTACATGAAAAATGTGCTTTGTGAAGATGTTTAGCCATTAGATTCTGTTTTTGAGACTTTCCTTTTTTTATTGCTCTAAAGTGCTTTTCAGCTCCTGAATAGCGTTTTCAATGCATTTACAATGTTTGGCATGTAACTTCTGTTTGAATGGTTTTCTTGACGTTTTAAGTGTTACAACATGCTTCTGTGGCTATTATTACATGGAAAATGTATTTTGTGAAGATGTTTAGCCATTAAATTCCGTTTTTGAGACTTTCCTTTTTTTATTGCTCCAAAGTGCTTTTCAGCTCCTGAATAGCGTTTTCAATGCATTTACAATGTTTGGCATATAACTTCTGGCTGAATGGTTTTCTTGATGTTTTAAGTGTTATAAAATGATTCTGTGGCTGTTAATACATGGAAAACGTGTTTTGTGAAGATGTTTAGCCATTAGATTCCGTTTTTGAGAGTTTCATACTTTCATTGCTCTAAAGTGCTTTTCAGCTCCTGAATAGTGTTTTCAATGCATTTACAATGTTTGGCATATAACTTCTGTCTGAATGGTTTTCTCGACGTTTGAAGTGTTATAACATGCTTCTGAGGCTGTTATTACTTGAAAAATGTGCTTTGTGAAGATGTTTAGCCATTGGATTCTGTTTTTGAGACTTTCCTTTTTTTTTTTGCTCTAAAGTGCTTTTCAGCTCCTGAATAGCGTTTTCAATGCATTTACAATGTTTGGCATATAACTTCTGTCTGAATGGTTTTCTTAATGTTTGAAGTGTTATAACATGCTTCTGTGGCTGTTAATACATGGAAAACGTGTTTTGTGAAGATGTTTAGCCATTAGATTCCTTTTTTGAGACTTTGATATATTTATTGCTCTAAAGTGCTTTTCAGCTCCTGAGTAGCGTTTTCAATGCATTTTCAATGTTTGGCATATAACTTCTGTCTGAATGGTTTTCTTGACGTTTTAAGTGTTATAACATGTTTCTGTGGCTGTTAATATATGGAAAATGTGTTTTGTGAAGATGTTTAGCCATTAGATTCCGTTTTTGAGACTTTCCTTTATTCATTGCTCTAAAGTGCTTTTCAGCTCCTGAATAGCGTTTTCAATGCATTTACAATGTTTGGCATGTAACTTCTGTCTGAATGGTTTTCTTGACGTTTTAAGTGTTATAACATGTTTCTGTGGCTGTTTATATATGGAAAATGTGTTTTGTGAAGATGTTTAAACCATTAGATTCCGTTTTTGAGACTTTCCTTTATTCATTGCTCTAAAGTGCTTTTCAGCTCCTGAATAGCGTTTTCAATGCATTTACAATGTTTGGCATATAACTTCTGGCTGAATGGTTTTCTTGATGTTTTAAGTGTTATAAAATTATTCTGTGGCTGTTAATACATGGAAAACGTGTTTTGTGAAGATGTTTAGCCATTAGATTCCGTTTTTGAGAGTTTCATACTTTCATTGCTCTAAAGTGCTTTTCAGCTCCTGAATAGTGTTTTCAATGCATTTACAATGTTTGGCATGTAACTTCTGTTTGAATGGTTTTCTTGACGTTTTAAGTGTTACAACATGCTTCTGTGGCTGTTAATACATGGAAAACGTGTTTTGTGAAGATGTTTAGCCATTAGATTCCGTTTTTGAGACTTTGATATATTTATTGCTCTAAAGTGCTTTTCAGCTCCTGAATAGCGTTTTCAATGCATTTACAATGTTTGGCATATAACTTCTGTCTGAATGGTTTTTTTCATGTTTGAAGTGTTAAAACATGCTTCTGTGGCTATTATTACATGGAAAATGTATTTTGTGAAGATGTTTAGCCATTAGATTCTGTTTTTGAGAGTTTCATACTTTCATTGCTCTAAAGTGCTTTTCAGCTCCTGAATAGCGTTTTCAATGCATTTACAATGTTTGGCATATAACTTCTGGCTGAATGGTTTTCTTGATGTTTTAAGTGTTATAAAATGATTCTGTGGCTGTTAATACATGGAAAACGTGTTTTGTGAAGATGTTTAGCCATTAGATTCCGTTTTTGAGACTTTTCTTATTCATTGCTCTAAAGTGCTCTCAGCTCCTGAATAGCGTTTTCAATGCATTTACAATGTTTGGCATATAACTTCTGTCTGAATGGTTTTCTTGATGTTTGAAGTGTTATAACATGCTTCTGTGGCTGTTAATACATGGAAAACGTGTTTTGTGAAGATGTTTAGCCATTAGATTCCTTTTTTGAGACTTTGATATATTTATTGCTCTAAAGTGCTTTTCAGCTCCTGAATAGCGTTTTCAATGCATTTACAATGTTTGGCAGGTAACTTCTGTTTGAATGGTTTTCTTGACGTTTTAAGTGTTACAACATGCTTCTGTGGCTGTTAATACATGGAAAACGTGTTTTGTGAAGATGTTTAGCCATTAGATTCCGTTTTTGAGACTTTCCTTTTTTTATTGCTCTAAAGTGCTTTTCAGCTCCTGAATAGCGTTTTCAATGCATTTACAATGTTTGGCATATAACTTCTGTCTGAATGGTTTTCTTGACGTTTTAAGTGTTACAACATGCTTCTGTGGCTGTTAATACATGGAAAACGTGTTTTGTGAAGATGTTTAGCCATTAGATTCCTTTTTTGAGACTTTGATATATTTATTGCTCTAAAGTGCTTTTCAGCTCCTGAGTAGCGTTTTCAATGCATTTTCAATGTTTGGCATTAACTTCTGTCTGAATGGTTTTCTTGATGTTTAAGTGTTATAACATGCTTCTGTGGCTGTTAATACATGGAAAACGTGTTTTCTGAAGATGTTTAGCCATTAGATTCCGTTTTTGAGACTTTTCTTATTCATTGCTCTAAAGTGCTCTCAGCTCCTGAATAGCGTTTTCAATGCATTTACAATGTTTGGCATATAACTTCTGTTTGAATGGTTTTCTTGACGTTTTAAGCATTACAACATGCTTCTGTGGCTGTTATTACATGGAAATTGTATTTTGTAAAGATGTTTAGCCATTAGATTCAGTTTTTGAGACTTTCATACTTTCATTGCTCTAAAGTGCTTTTCAGCTCCTGAATAGTTTTTTCAATGCATTTACAATGTTTGGCATATAACTTCTGTCTGAATGGTTTTCTTGATGTTTGAAGTGTTATAACATGCTTCTGTGGCTGTTAATACATGGAAAACGTGTTTTGTGAAGATGTTTAGCCATTAGATTCCTTTTTTGAGACTTTGATATATTTATTGCTCTAAAGTGCTTTTCAGCTCCTGAGTAGCGTTTTCAATGCATTTTCAATGTTTGGCATATAACTTCTGTCTGAATGGTTTTCTTGATGTTTAAGTGTTATAACATGCTTCTGTGGCTGTTAATACATGGAAAACGTGTTTTCTGAAGATGTTTAGCCATTAGATTCCGTTTTTGAGACTTTTCTTATTCATTGCTCTAAAGTGCTCTCAGCTCCTGAATAGCGTTTTCAATGCATTTACAATGTTTGGCATATAACTTCTGTTTGAATGGTTTTCTTGACGTTTTAAGCATTACAACATGCTTCTGTGGCTGTTATTACATGGAAATTGTATTTTGTGAAGATGTTTAGCCATTAGATTCCGTTTTTGAGACTTTCATACTTTCATTGCTCTAAAGTGCTTTTCAGCTCCTGAATAGTTTTTTCAATGCATTTACAATGTTTGGCATATAACTTCTGTCTGAATGGTTTTCTTGATGTTTGAAGTGTTATAACATGCTTCTGTGGCTGTTAATACATGGAAAACGTGTTTTGTGAAGATGTTTAGCCATTAGATTCCTTTTTTGAGACTTTCCTTTATTCATTGCTCTAAAGTGCTTTTCAGCTCCTGAATAGCGTTTTCAATGCATTTACAATGTTTGGCATTTAACTTCTGTCTGAACTGTTTTTTTCATGTTTGAAGTGTTATAACATGCTTCTGAGGCTGTTATTACATGAAAAATGTGCTTTGTGAAGATGTTTAGCCATTAGGTTCCGTTTTTGAGACTTTCCTTTTTTTATTGCTCTAAAGTGCTTTTCAGCTCCTGAATAGCGTTTTCAATGCATTTACAATGTTTGGCATATAACTTCTGGCTGAATGGTTTTCTTGATGTTTTAAGTGTTATAAAATGATTCTGTGGCTGTTAATACATGGAAAACGTGTTTTGTGAAGATGTTTAGCCATTAGATTCACTTTTTGAGACTTTCATACTTTCATTGCTCTAAAGTGCTTTTCAGCGCCTGAATAGTGTTTTCAATGCATTTACAATGTTTGGCATATAACTTCTGTCTGAATGGTTTTCTTGATGTTTGAAGTGTTAAAACATGCTTCTGTGGCTGTTAATACATGGAAAACGTGTTTTGTGAAGATGTTTAGCCATTAGATTCCGTTTTTGAGACTTTCATACTTTCATTGCTCTAAAGTGCTTTTCAGCTCCTGAATAGTGTTTTCAATGCATTTACAATGTTTGGCATATAACTTCTGTCTGAATGGTTTTTTTCATGTTTGAAGTGTTATAACATGCTTCTGAGGCTGTTATTACATGAAAAATGTGCTTTGTGAAGATGTTTAGCCATTGGATTCTGCTTTTGAGACTTTCCTTTTTTTATTGCTCTAAAGTGCTTTTCAGCTCCTGAATAGCGTTTTCAATGCATTTACGAATGGTTTTCTCGATGTTTGAAGTGTTATAACATACTTCTGTGGTTGTTAATACATGGAAAACGTGTTTTGTGAAGATGTTTAGCCATTAGATTCCGTTTTTGAGACTTTGATATATTTATTGCTCTAAAGTGCTTTTCAGCTCCTGAATAGTGTTTTCAATGCATTTACAATGTTTGGCATGTAACTTCTGTTTGAATGGTTTTCTTGACGTTTTAAGTGTTATAACATGTTTCTGTGGCTGTTTATATATGGAAAATGTGTTTTGTGAAGATGTTTAGCCATTAGATTCCGTTTTTGAGACTTTCCTTTATTCATTGCTCTAAAGTGCTTTTCAGCTCCTGAATAGCGTTTTCAATGCATTTACAATGTTTGGCATATAACTTCTGGCTGAATGGTTTTCTTGATGTTTTAAGTGTTATAAAATTATTCTGTGGCTGTTAATACATGGAAAACGTGTTTTGTGAAGATGTTTAGCCATTAGATTCCGTTTTTGAGAGTTTCATACTTTCATTGCTCTAAAGTGCTTTTCAGCTCCTGAATAGTGTTTTCAATGCATTTACAATGTTTGGCATGTAACTTCTGTTTGAATGGTTTTCTTGACGTTTTAAGTGTTACAACATGCTTCTGTGGCTGTTAATACATGGAAAACGTGTTTTGTGAAGATGTTTAGCCATTAGATTCCGTTTTTGAGACTTTGATATATTTATTGCTCTAAAGTGCTTTTCAGCTCCTGAATAGCGTTTTCAATGCATTTACAATGTTTGGCATATAACTTCTGTCTGAATGGTTTTTTTCATGTTTGAAGTGTTAAAACATGCTTCTGTGGCTATTATTACATGGAAAATGTATTTTGTGAAGATGTTTAGCCATTAGATTCTGTTTTTGAGAGTTTCATACTTTCATTGCTCTAAAGTGCTTTTCAGCTCCTGAATAGCGTTTTCAATGCATTTACAATGTTTGGCATATAACTTCTGGCTGAATGGTTTTCTTGATGTTTTAAGTGTTATAAAATGATTCTGTGGCTGTTAATACATGGAAAACGTGTTTTGTGAAGATGTTTAGCCATTAGATTCCGTTTTTGAGACTTTTCTTATTCATTGCTCTAAAGTGCTCTCAGCTCCTGAATAGCGTTTTCAATGCATTTACAATGTTTGGCATATAACTTCTGTCTGAATGGTTTTCTTGATGTTTGAAGTGTTATAACATGCTTCTGTGGCTGTTAATACATGGAAAACGTGTTTTGTGAAGATGTTTAGCCATTAGATTCCTTTTTTGAGACTTTGATATATTTATTGCTCTAAAGTGCTTTTCAGCTCCTGAATAGCGTTTTCAATGCATTTACAATGTTTGGCAGGTAACTTCTGTTTGAATGGTTTTCTTGACGTTTTAAGTGTTACAACATGCTTCTGTGGCTGTTAATACATGGAAAACGTGTTTTGTGAAGATGTTTAGCCATTAGATTCCGTTTTTGAGACTTTCCTTTTTTTATTGCTCTAAAGTGCTTTTCAGCTCCTGAATAGCGTTTTCAATGCATTTACAATGTTTGGCATATAACTTCTGTCTGAATGGTTTTCTTGACGTTTTAAGTGTTACAACATGCTTCTGTGGCTGTTAATACATGGAAAACGTGTTTTGTGAAGATGTTTAGCCATTAGATTCCTTTTTTGAGACTTTGATATATTTATTGCTCTAAAGTGCTTTTCAGCTCCTGAGTAGCGTTTTCAATGCATTTTCAATGTTTGGCATTAACTTCTGTCTGAATGGTTTTCTTGATGTTTAAGTGTTATAACATGCTTCTGTGGCTGTTAATACATGGAAAACGTGTTTTCTGAAGATGTTTAGCCATTAGATTCCGTTTTTGAGACTTTTCTTATTCATTGCTCTAAAGTGCTCTCAGCTCCTGAATAGCGTTTTCAATGCATTTACAATGTTTGGCATATAACTTCTGTTTGAATGGTTTTCTTGACGTTTTAAGCATTACAACATGCTTCTGTGGCTGTTATTACATGGAAATTGTATTTTGTAAAGATGTTTAGCCATTAGATTCAGTTTTTGAGACTTTCATACTTTCATTGCTCTAAAGTGCTTTTCAGCTCCTGAATAGTTTTTTCAATGCATTTACAATGTTTGGCATATAACTTCTGTCTGAATGGTTTTCTTGATGTTTGAAGTGTTATAACATGCTTCTGTGGCTGTTAATACATGGAAAACGTGTTTTGTGAAGATGTTTAGCCATTAGATTCCTTTTTTGAGACTTTGATATATTTATTGCTCTAAAGTGCTTTTCAGCTCCTGAGTAGCGTTTTCAATGCATTTTCAATGTTTGGCATATAACTTCTGTCTGAATGGTTTTCTTGATGTTTAAGTGTTATAACATGCTTCTGTGGCTGTTAATACATGGAAAACGTGTTTTCTGAAGATGTTTAGCCATTAGATTCCGTTTTTGAGACTTTTCTTATTCATTGCTCTAAAGTGCTCTCAGCTCCTGAATAGCGTTTTCAATGCATTTACAATGTTTGGCATATAACTTCTGTTTGAATGGTTTTCTTGACGTTTTAAGCATTACAACATGCTTCTGTGGCTGTTATTACATGGAAATTGTATTTTGTGAAGATGTTTAGCCATTAGATTCCGTTTTTGAGACTTTCATACTTTCATTGCTCTAAAGTGCTTTTCAGCTCCTGAATAGTTTTTTCAATGCATTTACAATGTTTGGCATATAACTTCTGTCTGAATGGTTTTCTTGATGTTTGAAGTGTTATAACATGCTTCTGTGGCTGTTAATACATGGAAAACGTGTTTTGTGAAGATGTTTAGCCATTAGATTCCTTTTTTGAGACTTTCCTTTATTCATTGCTCTAAAGTGCTTTTCAGCTCCTGAATAGCGTTTTCAATGCATTTACAATGTTTGGCATTTAACTTCTGTCTGAACTGTTTTTTTCATGTTTGAAGTGTTATAACATGCTTCTGAGGCTGTTATTACATGAAAAATGTGCTTTGTGAAGATGTTTAGCCATTAGGTTCCGTTTTTGAGACTTTCCTTTTTTTATTGCTCTAAAGTGCTTTTCAGCTCCTGAATAGCGTTTTCAATGCATTTACAATGTTTGGCATATAACTTCTGGCTGAATGGTTTTCTTGATGTTTTAAGTGTTATAAAATGATTCTGTGGCTGTTAATACATGGAAAACGTGTTTTGTGAAGATGTTTAGCCATTAGATTCACTTTTTGAGACTTTCATACTTTCATTGCTCTAAAGTGCTTTTCAGCGCCTGAATAGTGTTTTCAATGCATTTACAATGTTTGGCATATAACTTCTGTCTGAATGGTTTTCTTGATGTTTGAAGTGTTAAAACATGCTTCTGTGGCTGTTAATACATGGAAAACGTGTTTTGTGAAGATGTTTAGCCATTAGATTCCGTTTTTGAGACTTTCATACTTTCATTGCTCTAAAGTGCTTTTCAGCTCCTGAATAGTGTTTTCAATGCATTTACAATGTTTGGCATATAACTTCTGTCTGAATGGTTTTCTTGATGTTTGAAGTGTTATAACATGCTTCTGTGGCTGTTAATACATGGAAAACGTATTTTGTGAAGATGTTTAGCCATTAGATTCCGTTTTTGAGACTTTCATACTTTCATTGTTCTAAAGTGCTTTTCAGCTCCTGAATAGCGTTTTCAATGCATTTACAATGTTTGGCATATAACTTCTGTCTGAATGGTTTTTTTCATGTTTGAAGTGTTATAACATGCTTCTGAGGCTGTTATTACATGAAAAATGTGCTTTGTGAAGATGTTTAGCCATTGGATTCTGCTTTTGAGACTTTCCTTTTTTTATTGCTCTAAAGTGCTTTTCAGCTCCTGAATAGCGTTTTCAATGCATTTACGAATGGTTTTCTCGATGTTTGAAGTGTTATAACATACTTCTGTGGTTGTTAATACATGGAAAACGTGTTTTGTGAAGATGTTTAGCCATTAGATTCCGTTTTTGAGACTTTGATATATTTATTGCTCTAAAGTGCTTTTCAGCTCCTGAATAGTGTTTTCAATGCATTTACAATGTTTGGCATATAACTTCTGTCTGAATGGTTTTCTCGATGTTTGAAGTGTTATAACATGCTTCTGTGGCTGTTAATACATGGAAAACGTGTTTTGTGAAGATGTTTAGCCATTAGATTCCGTTTTTGAGACTTTCCTTTATTCATTGCTCTAAAGTGCTTTTCAGCTCCTGAATAGCGTTTTCAATGCATTTACAATGTTTGGCATTTAACTTCTGTCTGAATGGTTTTTTTCATGTTTGAAGTGTTATAACATGCTTCTGAGGCTGTTATTACATGAAAAATTTGCTTTGTGAAGATGTTTAGCCATTAGATTCCGTTTTTGAGACTTTCCTTTATTCATTGCTCTAAAGTGCTTTTCAGCTCCTGAATAGCGTTTTCAATGCATTTACAATGTTTGGCATTTAACTTCTGTCTGAATGGTTTTTTTCATGTTTGAAGTGTTATAACATGCTTCTGAGGCTGTTATTACATGAAAAATGTGCTTTGTGAAGATGTTTAGCTATTAGATTCTGTTTTTGAGACTTTCCTTTTTTTATTGCTCTAAAGTGCTTTTCAGCTCCTGAATAGCGTTTTCAATGCATTTACAATGTTTGGCATGTAACTTCTGTTTGAATGGTTTTCTTGACGTTTTAAGTGTTACAACATGCTTCTGTGGCTATTATTACATGGAAAATGTATTTTGTGAAGATGTTTAGCCATTAAATTCCGTTTTTGAGACTTTCCTTTTTTTATTGCTCCAAAGTGCTTTTCAGCTCCTGAATAGCGTTTTCAATGCATTTACAATGTTTGGCATGTAACTTCTGTCTGAATGGTTTTCTCGATGTTTGAAGTGTTATAACATACTTCTGTGGTTGTTAATACATGGAAAACGTGTTTTGTGAAGATATTTAGCCATTAGATTCCGTTTTTGAGACTTTGATATATTTATTGCTCTAAAGTGCTTTTCAGCTCCTGAATAGGCGTTTTCAATGCATTTACAATGTTTTGCATATAACTTCTGTCTGAATGGTTTTCTTGACGTTGTAAGTGTTATAACATGTTTCTGTGGCTGTTTATATATGGAAAATGTGTTTTGTGAAGATGTTTAGCCATTAGATTCACTTTTTGAGACTTTCATACTTTCATTTCTCGAAAGTGCTTTTCAGCTCCTGAATAGTGTTTTCAATGCATTTACAATGTTTGGCATATAACTTCTCTCTGAATTGTTTTCTCGATGTTTGAAGTGTTATAACATGCTTCTGTGGCTGTTAATACATGGAAAACGTGTTTTGTGAAGATGTTTAGCCATTAGATTCCGTTTTGAGACTTTCCTTTATTCATTGCTCTAAAGTGCTTTTCAGCTCCTGAATAGCGTTTTCAATGCATTTACAATGTTTGGCATTTAACTTCTGTCTGAATGGTTTTTTTCATGTTTGAAGTGTTATAACATGCTTCTGAGGCTGTTATTACATGAAAAATGTGCTTTGTGAAGATGTTTAGCCATTAGATTCTGTTTTTGAGACTTTCCTTTTTTTATTGCTCTAAAGTGCTTTTCAGCTCCTGAATAGCGTTTTCAATGCATTTACAATGTTTGGCATGTAACTTCTGTTTGAATGGTTTTCTTGACGTTTTAAGTGTTACAACATGCTTCTGTGGCTGTTATTACATGGAAAATGTATTTTGTGAAGATGTTTAGCCATTAGATTCCGTTTTTGAGAGTTTCATACTTTCATTGCTCTAAAGTGCTTTTCAGCTCCTGAATAGCGTTTTCAATGCATTTACAATGTTTGGCATATAACTTCTGGCTGAATGGTTTTCTTGATGTTTTAAGTGTTATAAAATGATTCTGTGGCTGTTAATACATGGAAAACGTGTTTTGTGAAGATGTTTAGCCATTAGATTCCGTTTTTGAGAGTTTCATACTTTCATTGCTCTAAAGTGCTTTTCAGCTCCTGAATAGTGTTTTCAATGCATTTACAATGTTTGGCATATAACTTCTGTCTGAATGGTTTTCTTGACGTTTGAAGTGTTATAACATGCTTCTGAGGCTGTTATTACA
Source organism: Hypomesus nipponensis (assembly GCF_054491055.1). Taxonomy (NCBI): domain Eukaryota; kingdom Metazoa; phylum Chordata; class Actinopteri; order Osmeriformes; family Osmeridae; genus Hypomesus; species Hypomesus nipponensis. The sequence goes on along the minus strand of NC_140376.1, from coordinate 10,274,665 downwards.
TGAAAAATTTGCTTTGTGAAGATGTTTAGCCATTAGATTCCGTTTTTGAGACTTTCCTTTATTCATTGCTCTAAAGTGCTTTTCAGCTCCTGAATAGCGTTTTCAATGCATTTACAATGTTTGGCATTTAACTTCTGTCTGAATGGTTTTTTTCATGTTTGAAGTGTTATAACATGCTTCTGAGGCTGTTATTACATGAAAAATGTGCTTTGTGAAGATGTTTAGCCATTAGATTCTGTTTTTGAGACTTTCCTTTTTTTATTGCTCTAAAGTGCTTTTCAGCTCCTGAATAGCGTTTTCAATGCATTTACAATGTTTGGCATGTAACTTCTGTTTGAATGGTTTTCTTGACGTTTTAAGTGTTACAACATGCTTCTGTGGCTATTATTACATGGAAAATGTATTTTGTGAAGATGTTTAGCCATTAAATTCCGTTTTTGAGACTTTCCTTTTTTTATTGCTCCAAAGTGTTTTTCAGCTCCTGAATAGCGTTTTCAATGCATTTACAATGTTTGGCATGTAACTTCTGTCTGAATGGTTTTCTCGATGTTTGAAGTGTTATAACATACTTCTGTGGTTGTTAATACATGGAAAACGTGTTTTGTGAAGATGTTTAGCCATTAGATTCCGTTTTTGAGACTTTGATATATTTATTGCTCTAAAGTGCTTTTCAGCTCCTGAATAGGCGTTTTCAATGCATTTACAATGTTTGGCATGTAACTTCTGTCTGAATGGTTTTCTCGATGTTTGAAGTGTTATAACATACTTCTGTGGTTGTTAATACATGGAAAACGTGTTTTGTGAAGATGTTTAGCCATTAGATTCCGTTTTTGAGACTTTGATATATTTATTGCTCTAAAGTGCTTTTCAGCTCCTGAATAGGCGTTTTCAATGCATTTACAATGTTTTGCATATAACTTCTGTCTGAATGGTTTTCTTGACGTTGTAAGTGTTATAACATGTTTCTGTGGCTGTTCATATATGGAAAATGTGTTTTGTGAAGATGTTTAGCCATTAGATTCACTTTTTGAGACTTTCATACTTTCATTGCTCTAAAGTGCTTTTCAGCTCCTGAATAGTGTTTTCAATGCATTTACAATGTTTGGCATATAACTTCTGTCTGAATGGTTTTCTTGATGTTTGAAGTGTTATAACATGCTTCTGTGGCTGTTAATACATGGAAAACGTGTTTTGTGAAGATGTTTAGCCATTAGATTCCGTTTTTGAGACTTTCATACTTTCATTGCTCTAAAGTGCTTTTCAGCTCCTGAATAGTGTTTTCAATGCATTTACAATGTTTGGCATATAACTTCTGTCTGAATGGTTTTCTTGATGTTTGAAGTGTTATAACATGCTTCTGTGGCTGTTAATACATGGAAAACGTGTTTTGTGAAGATGATTAGCCATTAGATTCCTTTTTTGAGACTTTGATATATTTATTGCTCTAAAGTGCTTTTCAGCTCCTGAGTAGCGTTTTCAATGCATTTTCAATGTTTGGCATATAACTTCTGTCTGAATGGTTTTCTTGACGTTTGAAGTGTTATAACATGCTTCTGTGGCTGTTAATACATGGAAAACGTGTTTTGTGAAGATGTCTTGCCATTAGATTCCTTTTTTGAGACTTTCCTTTATTCATTGCTCTAAAGTGCTTTTCAGCTCCTGAATAGCGTTTTCAATGCATTTACAATGTTTGGCATGTAACTTCTGTCTGAATGGTTTTCTTGACGTTTGAAGTGTTATAACATGCTTCTGAGGCTGTTATTACATGAAAAATTTGCTTTGTGAAGATGTTTAGCCATTAGATTCCGTTTTTGAGACTTTCCTTTATTCATTGCTCTAAAGTGCTTTTCAGCTCCTGAATAGCGTTTTCAATGCATTTACAATGTTTGGCATTTAACTTCTGTCTGAATGGTTTTTTTCATGTTTGAAGTGTTATAACATGCTTCTGAGGCTGTTATTACATGAAAAATGTGCTTTGTGAAGATGTTTAGCCATTAGATTCTGTTTTTGAGACTTTCCTTTTTTTATTGCTCTAAAGTGCTTTTCAGCTCCTGAATAGCGTTTTCAATGCATTTACAATGTTTGGCATGTAACTTCTGTTTGAATGGTTTTCTTGACGTTTTAAGTGTTACAACATGCTTCTGTGGCTATTATTACATGGAAAATGTATTTTGTGAAGATGTTTAGCCATTAAATTCCGTTTTTGAGACTTTCCTTTTTTCATTGCTCGAAAGTGCTTTTCAGCTCCTGAATAGCGTTTTCAATGCATTTACGAATGGTTTTCTCGATGTTTGAAGTGTTATAACATACTTCTGTGGTTGTTAATACATGGAAAACGTGTTTTGTGAAGATGTTTAGCCATTAGATTCCGTTTTTGAGACTTTGATATATTTATTGCTCTAAAGTGCTTTTCAGCTCCTGAATAGTGTTTTCAATGCATTTACAATGTTTGGCATATAACTTCTGTCTGAATGGTTTTCTCGATGTTTGAAGTGTTATAACATGCTTCTGTGGCTGTTTATATATGGAAAATGTGTTTTGTGAAGATGTTTAGCCATTAGATTCACTTTTTGAGACTTTCATACTTTCATTGCTCGAAAGTGCTTTTCAGCTCCTGAATAGTGTTTTGAATGCATTTACAATGTTTGGCATATAACTTCTCTCTGAATGGTTTTCTCGATGTTTGAAGTGTTATAACATGCTTCTGTGGCTGTTAATACATGGAAAACGTGTTTTGTGAAGATGTTTAGCCATTAGATTCCGTTTTTGAGACTTTCCTTTATTCATTGCTCTAAAGTGCTTTTCAGCTCCTGAATAGCGTTTTCAATGCATTTACAATGTTTGGCATTTAACTTCTGTCTGAATGGTTTTTTTCATGTTTGAAGTGTTATAAAATGATTCTGTGGCTGTTAATACATGGAAAACGTGATTTGTGAAGATGTTTAGCCATTAGATTCCGTTTTTGAGAGTTTCATACTTTCATTGCTCTAAAGTGCTTTTCAGCTCCTGAATAGTGTTTTCAATGCATTTACAATGTTTGGCATATAACTTCTGTCTGAATGGTTTTCTTGACGTTTGAAGTGTTATAACATGCTTCTGAGGCTGTTATTACTTGAAAAATGTGCTTTGTGAAGATGTTTAGCCATTGGATTCTGTTTTTGAGACTTTCCTTTTTTTTTGTTGCTCTAAAGTGCTTTTCAGCTCCTGATTAGCGTTTTCAATGCATTTACAATGTTTGGCATATAACTTCTGTCTGAATGGTTTTCTCGATGTTTGAAGTGTTATAACATGCTTCTGTGGTTGTTAATACATGGAAAACGTGTTTTGTGAAGATGTTTAGCCATTAGATTCCGTTTTTGAGACTTTTCTTATTCATTGCTCTAAAGTGCTCTCAGCTCCTGAATAGCGTTTTCAATGCATTTACAATGTTTGGCATATAACTTCTGGCTGAATGGTTTTCTTGACGTTTTAAGCATTACAACATGCTTCTGTGGCTGTTATTACATGGAAATTGTATTTTGTGAAGATGTTTAGCCATTAGATTCCGTTTTTGAGACTTTCCTTTTTTTATTGCTCCAAAGTGCTTTTCAGCTCCTGAATAGCGTTTTCAATGCATTTACAATGTTTGGCATGTAACTTCTGTCTGAATGGTTTTCTTGACGTTTTAAGTGTTATAACATGTTTCTGTGGCTGTTCATATATGGAAAATGTGTTTTGTGAAGATGTTTAGCCATTAGATTCACTTTTTGAGACTTTCATACTTTCATTGCTCTAAAGTGCTTTTCAGCTCCTGAATAGTGTTTTCAATGCATTTACAATGTTTGGCATATAACTTCTGTCTGAATGGTTTTCTTGATGTTTGAAGTGTTATAACATGCTTCTGTGGCTGTTAATACATGGAAAACGTGTTTTGTGAAGATGTTTAGCCATTAGATTCCGTTTTTGAGACTTTCATACTTTCATTGCTCTAAAGTGCTTTTCAGCTCCTGAATAGTGTTTTCAATGCATTTACAATGTTTGGCATATAACTTCTGTCTGAATGGTTTTCTTGATGTTTGAAGTGTTATAACATGCTTCTGTGGCTGTTAATACATGGAAAACGTGTTTTGTGAAGATGTTTAGCCATTAGATTCCTTTTTTGAGACTTTGATATATTTATTGCTCTAAAGTGCTTTTCAGCTCCTGAGTAGCGTTTTCAATGCATTTTCAATGTTTGGCATATAACTTCTGTCTGAATGGTTTTCTTGACGTTTGAAGTGTTATAACATGCTTCTGTGGCTGTTAATACATGGAAAACGTGTTTTGTGAAGATGTCTTGCCATTAGATTCCTTTTTTGAGACTTTGATATATTTATTGCTCTAAAGTGCTTTTCAGCTCCTGAGTAGCGTTTTCAATGCATTTTCAATGTTTGGCATATAACTTCTGTCTGAATGGTTTTCTTGACGTTTTAAGTGTTATAACATGTTTCTGTGGCTGTTTATATATGGAAAATGTGTTTTGTGAAGATGTTTAGCCATTAGATTCCGTTTTTGAGACTTTCCTTTATTCATTGCTCTAAAGTGCTTTTCAGCTCCTGAATAGCGTTTTCAATGCATTTACAATGTTTGGCATGTAACTTCTGTCTGAATGGTTTTCTTGACGTTTGAAGTGTTATAACATGCTTCTGAGGCTGTTATTACATGAAAAATTTGCTTTGTGAAGATGTTTAGCCATTAGATTCCGTTTTTGAGACTTTCCTTTATTCATTGCTCTAAAGTGCTTTTCAGCTCCTGAATAGCGTTTTCAATGCATTTACAATGTTTGGCATTTAACTTCTGTCTGAATGGTTTTTTTCATGTTTGAAGTGTTATAACATGCTTCTGAGGCTGTTATTACATGAAAAATGTGCTTTGTGAAGATGTTTAGCCATTAGATTCTGTTTTTGAGACTTTCCTTTTTTTATTGCTCTAAAGTGCTTTTCAGCTCCTGAATAGCGTTTTCAATGCATTTACAATGTTTGGCATGTAACTTCTGTTTGAATGGTTTTCTTGACGTTTTAAGTGTTACAACATGCTTCTGTGGCTATTATTACATGGAAAATGTATTTTGTGAAGATGTTTAGCCATTAAATTCCGTTTTTGAGACTTTCCTTTTTTCATTGCTCGAAAGTGCTTTTCAGCTCCTGAATAGTGTTTTCAATGCATTTACAATGTTTGGCATATAACTTCTCTCTGAATGGTTTTCTCGATGTTTGAAGTGTTATAACATGCTTCTGTGGCTGTTAATACATGGAAAACGTGTTTTGTGAAGATGTTTAGCCATTAGATTCCGTTTTTGAGACTTTCCTTTATTCATTGCTCTAAAGTGCTTTTCAGCTCCTGAATAGCGTTTTCAATGCATTTACAATGTTTGGCATTTAACTTCTGTCTGAATGGTTTTTTTCATGTTTGAAGTGTTATAACATGCTTCTGAGGCTGTTATTACATGAAAAATGTGCTTTGTGAAGATGTTTAGCCATTAGATTCTGTTTTTGAGACTTTCCTTTTTTTATTGCTCTAAAGTGTTTTTCAGCTCCTGAATAGCGTTTTCAAAGCATTTACAATGTTTGGCATATAACTTCTGTCTGAATGGTTTTCTCGATGTTTGAAGTGTTATAACATGCTTCTGTGGCTGTTAATACATGGAAAACGTGTTTTGTGAAGATGTTTAGCCATTAGATTCCGTTTTTGAGACTTTCATACTTTCATTGCTCTAAAGTGCTTTTCAGCTCCTGAATAGTGTTTTCAATGCATTTACAATGTTTGGCATATAACTTCTGTCTGAATGGTTTTCTCGACGTTTGAAGTGTTATAACATGCTTCTGAGGCTGTTATTACTTGAAAAATGTGCTTTGTGAAGATGTTTAGCCATTGGATTCTGTTTTTGAGACTTTCCTTTTTTTTTTGCTCTAAAGTGCTTTTCAGCTCCTGAATAGCGTTTTCAATGCATTTACAATGTTTGGCATATAACTTCTGTCTGAATGGTTTTCTCGATGTTTGAAGTGTTATAACATGCTTCTGTGGTTGTTAATACATGGAAAACGTGTTTTGTGAAGATGTTTAGCCATTAGATTCCGTTTTTGAGACTTTTCTTATTCATTGCTCTAAAGTGCTCTCAGCTCCTGAATAGCGTTTTCAATGCATTTACAATGTTTGGCATATAACTTCTGGCTGAATGGTTTTCTTGACGTTTTAAGCATTACAACATGCTACTGTGGCTGTTATTACATGGAAATTGTATTTTGTGAAGATGTTTAGCCATTAGATTCCGTTTTTGAGACTTTCCTTTTTTTATTGCTCCAAAGTGCTTTTCAGCTCCTGAATAGCGTTTTCAATGCATTTACAATGTTTGGCATGTAACTTCTGTCTGAATGGTTTTCTTGACGTTTTAAGTGTTATAACATGTTTCTGTGGCTGTTCATATATGGAAAATGTGTTTTGTGAAGATGTTTAGCCATTAGATTCACTTTTTGAGACTTTCATACTTTCATTGCTCTAAAGTGCTTTTCAGCTCCTGAATAGTGTTTTCAATGCATTTACAATGTTTGGCATATAACTTCTCTCTGAATGGTTTTCTCGATGTTTGAAGTGTTATAACATGCTTCTGAGGCTGTTAATACATGGAAAACGTGTTTTGTGAAGATGTTTAGCCATTAGATTCCGTTTTTGAGACTTTCCTTTATTCATTGCTCTAAAGTGCTTTTCAGCTCCTGAATAGCGTTTTCAATGCATTTACAATGTTTGGCATTTAACTTCTGTCTGAATGGTTTTTTTCATGTTTGAAGTGTTATAACATGCTTCTGAGGCTGTTATTACATGAAAAATGTGCTTTGTGAAGATGTTTAGCCATTAGATTCTGTTTTTGAGACTTTCCTTTTTTTATTGCTCTAAAGTGCTTTTCAGCTCCTGAATAGCGTTTTCAATGCATTTACAATGTTTGGCATGTAACTTCTGTTTGAATGGTTTTCTTGACGTTTTAAGTGTTACAACATGCTTCTGTGGCTATTATTACATGGAAAATGTATTTTGTGAAGATGTTTAGCCATTAAATTCCGTTTTTGAGACTTTCCTTTTTTCATTGCTCGAAAGTGCTTTTCAGCTCCTGAATAGTGTTTTCAATGCATTTACAATGTTTGGCATATAACTTCTCTCTGAATGGTTTTCTCGATGTTTGAAGTGTTATAACATGCTTCTGTGGCTGTTAATACATGGAAAACGTGTTTTGTGAAGATGTTTAGCCATTAGATTCCGTTTTTGAGACTTTCCTTTATTCATTGCTCTAAAGTGCTTTTCAGCTCCTGAATAGCGTTTTCAATGCATTTACAATGTTTGGCATTTAACTTCTGTCTGAATGGTTTTTTTCATGTTTGAAGTGTTATAACATGCTTCTGAGGCTGTTATTACATGAAAAATGTGCTTTGTGAAGATGTTTAGCCATTAGATTCTGTTTTTGAGACTTTCCTTTTTTTATTGCTCTAAAGTGTTTTTCAGCTCCTGAATAGCGTTTTCAAAGCATTTACAATGTTTGGCATATAACTTCTGTCTGAATGGTTTTCTCGATGTTTGAAGTGTTATAACATGCTTCTGTGGCTGTTAATACATGGAAAACGTGTTTTGTGAAGATGTTTAGCCATTAGATTCCGTTTTTGAGACTTTCATACTTTCATTGCTCTAAAGTGCTTTTCAGCTCCTGAATAGTGTTTTCAATGCATTTACAATGTTTGGCATATAACTTCTGTCTGAATGGTTTTCTCGACGTTTGAAGTGTTATAACATGCTTCTGAGGCTGTTATTACTTGAAAAATGTGCTTTGTGAAGATGTTTAGCCATTGGATTCTGTTTTTGAGACTTTCCTTTTTTTTTTTGCTCTAAAGTGCTTTTCAGCTCCTGAATAGCGTTTTCAATGCATTTACAATGTTTGGCATATAACTTCTGTCTGAATGGTTTTCTCGATGTTTGAAGTGTTATAACATGCTTCTGTGGTTGTTAATACATGGAAAACGTGTTTTGTGAAGATGTTTAGCCATTAGATTCCGTTTTTGAGACTTTTCTTATTCATTGCTCTAAAGTGCTCTCAGCTCCTGAATAGCGTTTTCAATGCATTTACAATGTTTGGCATATAACTTCTGGCTGAATGGTTTTCTTGACGTTTTAAGCATTACAACATGCTACTGTGGCTGTTATTACATGGAAATTGTATTTTGTGAAGATGTTTAGCCATTAGATTCCGTTTTTGAGACTTTCCTTTTTTTATTGCTCCAAAGTGCTTTTCAGCTCCTGAATAGCGTTTTCAATGCATTTACAATGTTTGGCATGTAACTTCTGTCTGAATGGTTTTCTTGACGTTTTAAGTGTTATAACATGTTTCTGTGGCTGTTCATATATGGAAAATGTGTTTTGTGAAGATGTTTAGCCATTAGATTCACTTTTTGAGACTTTCATACTTTCATTGCTCTAAAGTGCTTTTCAGCTCCTGAATAGTGTTTTCAATGCATTTACAATGTTTGGCATATAACTTCTCTCTGAATGGTTTTCTCGATGTTTGAAGTGTTATAACATGCTTCTGAGGCTGTTAATACATGGAAAACGTGTTTTGTGAAGATGTTTAGCCATTAGATTCCGTTTTTGAGACTTTCCTTTATTCATTGCTCTAAAGTGCTTTTCAGCTCCTGAATAGCGTTTTCAATGCATTTACAATGTTTGGCATTTAACTTCTGTCTGAATGGTTTTTTTCATGTTTGAAGTGTTATAACATGCTTCTGAGGCTGTTATTACATGAAAAATGTGCTTTGTGAAGATGTTTAGCCATTAGATTCTGTTTTTGAGACTTTCCTTTTTTTATTGCTCTAAAGTGCTTTTCAGCTCCTGAATAGCGTTTTCAATGCATTTACAATGTTTGGCATGTAACTTCTGTTTGAATGGTTTTCTTGACGTTTTAAGTGTTACAACATGCTTCTGTGGCTGTTATTACATGGAAAATGTATTTTGTGAAGATGTTTAGCCATTAGATTCCGTTTTTGAGAGTTTCATACTTTCATTGCTCTAAAGTGCTTTTCAGCTCCTGAATAGCGTTTTCAATGCATTTACAATGTTTGGCATATAACTTCTGGCTGAATGGTTTTCTTGATGTTTTAAGTGTTATAAAATGATTCTGTGGCTGTTAATACATGGAAAACGTGTTTTGTGAAGATGTTTAGCCATTAGATTCCGTTTTTGAGAGTTTCATACTTTCATTGCTCTAAAGTGCTTTTCAGCTCTTGAATAGTGTTTTCAATGCATTTACAATGTTTGGCATATAACTTCTGTCTGAATGGTTTTCTCGACGTTTGAAGTGTTATAACATGCTTCTGAGGCTGTTATTACTTGAAAAATGTGCTTTGTGAAGATGTTTAGCCATTGGATTCTGTTTTTGAGACTTTCCTTTTTTTTTTGCTCTAAAGTGCTTTTCAGCTCCTGAATAGCGTTTTCAATGCATTTACAATGTTTGGCATATAACTTCTGTCTGAATGGTTTTCTCGATGTTTGAAGTGTTATAACATGCTTCTGTGGTTGTTAATACATGGAAAACGTGTTTTGTGAAGATGTTTAGCCATTAGATTCCGTTTTTGAGACTTTTCTTATTCATTGCTCTAAAGTGCTCTCAGCTCCTGAATAACGTTTTCAATGCATTTACAATGTTTGGCATATAACTTCTGGCTGAATGGTTTTCTTGACGTTTTAAGCATTACAACATGCTTCTGTGGCTGTTATTACATGGAAATTGTATTTTGTGAAGATGTTTAGCCATTAGATTCCGTTTTTGAGACTTTCCTTTTTTTATTGCTCCAAAGTGCTTTTCAGCTCCTGAATAGCGTTTTCAATGCATTTACAATGTTTGTTATGTAACTTCTGTCTGAATGGTTTTCTTGACGTTTTAAGTGTTATAACATGTTTCTGTGGCTGTTCATATATGGAAAATGTGTTTTGTGAAGATGTTTAGCCATTAGATTCACTTTTTGAGACTTTCATACTTTCATTGCTCTAAAGTGCTTTTCAGCTCCTGAATAGTGTTTTCAATGCATTTACAATGTTTGGCATATAACTTCTGTCTGAATGGTTTTCTTAATGTTTGAAGTGTTATAACATGCTTCTGTGGCTGTTAATACATGGAAAACGTGTTTTGTGAAGATGTTTAGCCATTAGATTCCTTTTTTGAGACTTTGATATATTTATTGCTCTAAAGTGCTTTTCAGCTCCTGAGTAGCGTTTTCAATGCATTTTCAATGTTTGGCATATAACTTCTGTCTGAATGGTTTTCTTGACGTTTTAAGTGTTATAACATGTTTCTGTGGCTGTTAATATATGGAAAATGTTTTTTGTGAAGATGTTTAGCCATTAGATTCCGTTTTTGAGACTTTCCTTTATTCATTGCTCTAAAGTGCTTTTCAGCTCCTGAATAGCGTTTTCAATGCATTTACAATGTTTGGCATGTAACTTCTGTCTGAATGGTTTTCTTGACGTTTTAAGTGTTATAACATGTTTCTGTGGCTGTTTATATATGGAAAATGTGTTTTGTGAAGATGTTTAGCCATTAGATTCCGTTTTTGAGACTTTCCTTTATTCATTGCTCTAAAGTGCTTTTCAGCTCCTGAATAGCGTTTTCAATGCATTTACAATGTTTGGCATATAACTTCTGGCTGAATGGTTTTCTTGATGTTTTAAGTGTTATAAAATTATTCTGTGGCTGTTAATACATGGAAAACGTGTTTTGTGAAGATGTTTAGCCATTAGATTCCGTTTTTGAGAGTTTCATACTTTCATTTCTCTAAAGTGCTTTTCAGCTCCTGAATAGTGTTTTCAATGCATTTACAATGTTTGGCATGTAACTTCTGTTTGAATGGTTTTCTTGACGTTTTAAGTGTTACAACATGCTTCTGTGGCTGTTAATACATGGAAAACGTGTTTTGTGAAGATGTTTAGCCATTAGATTCCGTTTTTGAGACTTTGATATATTTATTGCTCTAAAGTGCTTTTCAGCTCCTGAATAGCGTTTTCAATGCATTTACAATGTTTGGCATATAACTTCTGTCTGAATGGTTTTTTTCATGTTTGAAGTGTTAAAACATGCTTCTGTGGCTATTATTACATGGAAAATGTATTTTGTGAAGATGTTTAGCAATTAGATTCTGTTTTTGAGAGTTTCATACTTTCATTGCTCTAAAGTGCTTTTCAGCTCCTGAATAGCGTTTTCAATGCATTTACAATGTTTGGCATATAACTTCTGGCTGAATGGTTTTCTTGATGTTTTAAGTGTTATAAAATGATTCTGTGGCTGTTAATACATGGAAAACGTGTTTTGTGAAGATGTTTAGCCATTAGATTCCGTTTTTGAGACTTTTCTTATTCATTGCTCTAAAGTGCTCTCAGCTCCTGAATAGCGTTTTCAATGCATTTACAATGTTTGGCATATAACTTCTGTTTGAATGGTTTTCTTGACGTTTTAAGCATTACAACATGCTTCTGTGGCTGTTATTACATGGAAATTGTATTTTGTGAAGATGTTTAGCCATTAGATTCCGTTTTTGAGACTTTCATACTTTCATTGCTCTAAAGTGCTTTTCAGCTCCTGAATAGTTTTTTCAATGCATTTACAATGTTTGGCATATAACTTCTGTCTGAATGGTTTTCTTGATGTTTGAAGTGTTATAACATGCTTCTGTGGCTGTTAATACATGGAAAACGTGTTTTGTGAAGATGTTTAGCCATTAGATTCCTTTTTTGAGACTTTCCTTTATTCATTGCTCTAAAGTGCTTTTCAGCTCCTGAATAGCGTTTTCAATGCATTTACAATGTTTGGCATTTAACTTCTGTCTGAATGGTTTTCTCGATGTTTGAAGTGTTATAACATGCTTCTGTGGTTGTTAATACATGGAAAACGTGTTTTGTGAAGATGTTTAGCCATTAGATTCCGTTTTTGAGACTTTTCTTATTCATTGCTCTAAAGTGCTCTCAGCTCCTGAATAGCGTTTTCAATGCATTTACAATGTTTGGCATATAACTTCTGGCTGAATGGTTTTCTTGACGTTTTAAGCATTACAACATGCTTCTGTGGCTGTTATTACATGGAAATTGTATTTTGTGAAGATGTTTAGCCATTAGATTCCGTTTTTGAGACTTTCCTTTTTTTATTGCTCCAAAGTGCTTTTCAGCTCCTGAATAGCGTTTTCAATGCATTTACAATGTTTGGCATGTAACTTCTGTCTGAATGGTTTTCTTGACGTTTTAAGTGTTACAACATGCTTCTGTGGCTATTATTACATGGAAAATGTATTTTGTGAAGATGTTTAGCCATTAAATTCCGTTTTTGAGACTTTCCTTTTTTCATTGCTCGAAAGTGCTTTTCAGCTCCTGAATAGTGTTTTCAATGCATTTACAATGTTTGGCATATAACTTCTCTCTGAATGGTTTTCTCGATGTTTGAAGTGTTATAACATGCTTCTGTGGCTGTTAATACATGGAAAACGTGTTTTGTGAAGATGTTTAGCCATTAGATTCCGTTTTTGAGACTTTCCTTTATTCATTGCTCTAAAGTGCTTTTCAGCTCCTGAATAGCGTTTTCAATGCATTTACAATGTTTGGCATTTAACTTCTGTCTGAATGGTTTTTTTCATGTTTGAAGTGTTATAACATGCTTCTGAGGCTGTTATTACATGGAAAACGTGTTTTGTGAAGATGTTTAGCCATTAGATTCCGTTTTTGAGACTTTCATACTTTCATTGCTCTAAAGTGCTTTTCAGCTCCTGAATAGTGTTTTCAATGCATTTACAATGTTTGGCATATAACTTCTGTCTGAATGGTTTTCTCGACGTTTGAAGTGTTATAACATGCTTCTGAGGCTGTTATTACTTGAAAAATGTGCTTTGTGAAGATGTTTAGCCATTGGATTCTGTTTTTGAGACTTTCCTTTTTTTTTTTGCTCTAAAGTGCTTTTCAGCTCCTGAATAGCGTTTTCAATGCATTTACAATGTTTGGCATATAACTTCTGTCTGAATGGTTTTCTCGATGTTTGAAGTGTTATAACATGCTTCTGTGGTTGTTAATACATGGAAAACGTGTTTTGTGAAGATGTTTAGCCATTAGATTCCGTTTTTGAGACTTTTCTTATTCATTGCTCTAAAGTGCTCTCAGCTCCTGAATAGCGTTTTCAATGCATTTACAATGTTTGGCATATAACTTCTGGCTGAATGGTTTTCTTGACGTTTTAAGCATTACAACATGCTTCTGTGGCTGTTATTACATGGAAATTGTATTTTGTGAAGATGTTTAGCCATTAGATTCCGTTTTTGAGACTTTCCTTTTTTTATTGCTCCAAAGTGCTTTTCAGCTCCTGAATAGCGTTTTCAATGCATTTACAATGTTTGGCATGTAACTTCTGTCTGAATGGTTTTCTTGACGTTTTAAGTGTTATAACATGTTTCTGTGGCTGTTCATATATGGAAAATGTGTTTTGTGAAGATGTTTAGCCATTAGATTCACTTTTTGAGACTTTCATACTTTCATTGCTCTAAAGTGCTTTTCAGCTCCTGAATAGTGTTTTCAATGCATTTACAATGTTTGGCATATAACTTCTCTCTTAATGGTTTTCTCGATGTTTGAAGTGTTATAACATGCTTCTGTGGCTGTTAATACATGGAAAACGTGTTTTGTGAAGATGTTTAGCCATTAGATTCCGTTTTTGAGACTTTCCTTTATTCATTGCTCTAAAGTGCTTTTCAGCTCCTGAATAGCGTTTTCAATGCATTTACAATGTTTGGCATTTAACTTCTGTCTGAATGGTTTTTTTCATGTTTGAAGTGTTATAACATGCTTCTGAGGCTGTTATTACATGAAAAATGTGCTTTGTGAAGATGTTTAGCCATTAGATTCTGTTTTTGAGACTTTCCTTTTTTTATTGCTCTAAAGTGTTTTTCAGCTCCTGAATAGCGTTTTCAATGCATTTACAATGTTTGGCATGTAACTTCTGTTTGAATGGTTTTCTTGACGTTTTAAGTGTTACAACATGCTTCTGTGGCTGTTATTACATGGAAAATGTATTTTGTGAAGATGTTTAGCCATTAGATTCCGTTTTTGAGAGTTTCATACTTTCATTGCTCTAAAGTGCTTTTCAGCTCCTGAATAGCGTTTTCAATGCATTTACAATGTTTGGCATATAACTTCTGGCTGAATGGTTTTCTTGATGTTTTAAGTGTTATAAAATGATTCTGTGGCTGTTAATACATGGAAAACGTGTTTTGTGAAGATGTTTAGCCATTAGATTCCGTTTTTGAGAGTTTCATACTTTCATTGCTCTAAAGTGCTTTTCAGCTCCTGAATAGTGTTTTCAATGCATTTACAATGTTTGGCATATAACTTCTGTCTGAATGGTTTTCTCGACGTTTGAAGTGTTATAACATGCTTCTGAGGCTGTTATTACTTGAAAAATGTGCTTTGTGAAGATGTTTAGCCATTGGATTCTGTTTTTGAGACTTTCCTTTTTTTTTTGCTCTAAAGTGCTTTTCAGCTCCTGAATAGCGTTTTCAATGCATTTACAATGTTTGGCATATAACTTCTGTCTGAATGGTTTTCTCGATGTTTGAAGTGTTATAACATGCTTCTGTGGTTGTTAATACATGGAAAACGTGTTTTGTGAAGATGTTTAGCCATTAGATTCCGTTTTTGAGACTTTTCTTATTCATTGCTCTAAAGTGCTCTCAGCTCCTGAATAACGTTTTCAATGCATTTACAATGTTTGGCATATAACTTCTGGCTGAATGGTTTTCTTGACGTTTTAAGCATTACAACATGCTTCTGTGGCTGTTATTACATGGAAATTGTATTTTGTGAAGATGTTTAGCCATTAGATTCCGTTTTTGAGACTTTCCTTTTTTTATTGCTCCAAAGTGCTTTTCAGCTCCTGAATAGCGTTTTCAATGCATTTACAATGTTTGGCATGTAACTTCTGTCTGAATGGTTTTCTTGACGTTTTAAGTGTTATAACATGTTTCTGTGGCTGTTCATATATGGAAAATGTGTTTTGTGAAGATGTTTAGCCATTAGATTCACTTTTTGAGACTTTCATACTTTCATTGCTCTAAAGTGCTTTTCAGCTCCTGAATAGTGTTTTCAATGCATTTACAATGTTTGGCATATAACTTCTGTCTGAATGGTTTTCTTGATGTTTGAAGTGTTATAACATGCTTCTGTGGCTGTTAATACATGGAAAACGTGTTTTGTGAAGATGTTTAGCCATTAGATTCCGTTTTTGAGACTTTCATACTTTCATTGCTCTAAAGTGTTTTTCAGCTCCTGAATAGTGTTTTCAATGCATTTACAATGTTTGGCATATAACTTCTGTCTGAATGGTTTTCTTAATGTTTGAAGTGTTATAACATGCTTCTGTGGCTGTTAATACATGGAAAACGTGTTTTGTGAAGATGTTTAGCCATTAGATTCCTTTTTTGAGACTTTGATATATTTATTGCTCTAAAGTGCTTTTCAGCTCCTGAGTAGCGTTTTCAATGCATTTTCAAGGTTTGGCATATAACTTCTGTCTGAATGGTTTTCTTGACGTTTTAAGTGTTATAACATGTTTCTGTGGCTGTTAATATATGGAAAATGTGTTTTGTGAAGATGTTTAGCCATTAGATTCCGTTTTTGAGACTTTCCTTTATTCATTGCTCTAAAGTGCTTTTCAGCTCCTGAATAGCGTTTTCAATGCATTTACAATGTTTGGCATGTAACTTCTGTCTGAATGGTTTTCTTGACGTTTTAAGTGTTATAACATGTTTCTGTGGCTGTTTATATATGGAAAATGTGTTTTGTGAAGATGTTTAGCCATTAGATTCCGTTTTTGAGACTTTCCTTTATTCATTGCTCTAAAGTGCTTTTCAGCTCCTGAATAGCGTTTTCAATGCATTTACAATGTTTGGCATATAACTTCTGGCTGAATGGTTTTCTTGATGTTTTAAGTGTTATAAAATTATTCTGTGGCTGTTAATACATGGAAAACGTGTTTTGTGAAGATGTTTAGCCATTAGATTCCGTTTTTGAGAGTTTCATACTTTCATTGCTCTAAAGTGCTTTTCAGCTCCTGAATAGTGTTTTCAATGCATTTACAATGTTTGGCATGTAACTTCTGTTTGAATGGTTTTCTTGACGTTTTAAGTGTTACAACATGCTTCTGTGGCTGTTAATACATGGAAACGTGTTTTGTGAAGATGTTTAGCCATTAGATTCCGTTTTTGAGACTTTGATATATTTATTGCTCTAAAGTGCTTTTCAGCTCCTGAATAGCGTTTTCAATGCATTTACAATGTTTGGCATATAACTTCTGTCTGAATGGTTTTTTTCATGTTTGAAGTGTTAAAACATGCTTCTGTGGCTATTATTACATGGAAAATGTATTTTGTGAAGATGTTTAGCAATTAGATTCTGTTTTTGAGAGTTTCATACTTTCATTGCTCTAAAGTGCTTTTCAGCTCCTGAATAGCGTTTTCAATGCATTTACAATGTTTGGCATATAACTTCTGGCTGAATGGTTTTCTTGATGTTTTAAGTGTTATAAAATGATTCTGTGGCTGTTAATACATGGAAAACGTGTTTTGTGAAGATGTTTAGCCATTAGATTCCGTTTTTGAGACTTTTCTTATTCATTGCTCTAAAGTGCTCTCAGCTCCTGAATAGCGTTTTCAATGCATTTACAATGTTTGGCATATAACTTCTGTTTGAATGGTTTTCTTGACGTTTTAAGCATTACAACATGCTTCTGTGGCTGTTATTACATGGAAATTGTATTTTGTGAAGATGTTTAGCCATTAGATTCCGTTTTTGAGACTTTCATACTTTCATTGCTCTAAAGTGCTTTTCAGCTCCTGAATAGTTTTTTCAATGCATTTACAATGTTTGGCATATAACTTCTGTCTGAATGGTTTTCTCGATGTTTGAAGTGTTATAACATGCTTCTGTGGCTGTTAATACATGGAAAACGTGTTTTGTGAAGATGTTTAGCCATTAGATTCCTTTTTTGAGACTTTCCTTTATTCATTGCTCTAAAGTGCTTTTCAGCTCCTGAATAGCGTTTTCAATGCATTTACAATGTTTGGCATTTAACTTCTGTCTGAACTGTTTTTTTCATGTTTGAAGTGTTATAACATGCTTCTGAGGCTGTTATTACATGAAAAATGTGCTTTGTGAAGATGTTTAGCCATTAGATTCCGTTTTTGAGACTTTCCTTTTTTTATTGCTCTAAAGTGCTTTTCAGCTCCTGAATAGCGTTTTCAATGCATTTACAATGTTTGGCATATAACTTCTGGCTGAATGGTTTTCTTGATGTTTTAAGTGTTATAAAATGATTCTGTGGCTGTTAATACATGGAAAACGTGTTTTGTGAAGATGTTTAGCCATTAGATTCCTTTTTTGAGACTTTGATATATTTATTGCTCTAAAGTGCTTTTCAGCTCCTGAATAGCGTTTTCAATGCATTTTCAATGTTTGGCATATAACTTCTGTCTGAATGGTTTTCTTGATGTTTAAGTGTTATAACATGCTTCTGTGGCTGTTAATACATGAAAATTGTGCTTTGTGAAGATGTTTAGCCATTAGATTCCGTTTTTGAGACTTTCCTTTATTCATTGCTCTAAAGTGCTTTTCAGCTCCTGAATAGCGTTTTCAATGCATTTACAATGTTTGGCATTTAACTTCTGTCTGAACTGTTTTTTTCATGTTTGAAGTGTTATAACATGCTTCTGAGGCTGTTATTACATGAAAAATGTGCTTTGTGAAGATGTTTAGCCATTAGATTCTGCTTTTGAGACTTTCCTTTTTTTATTGCTCTAAAGTGCTTTTCAGCTCCTGAATAGCGTTTTCAATGCATTTACAATGTTTGGCATATAACTTCTGGCTGAATGGTTTTCTTGATGTTTTAAGTGTTATAAAATGATTCTGTGGCTGTTAATACATGGAAAACGTGTTTTGTGAAGATGTTTAGCCATTAGATTCCGTTTTTGAGACTTTTCTTATTCATTGCTCTAAAGTGCTCTCAGCTCCTGAATAGCGTTTTCAATGCATTTACAATGTTTGGCATATAACTTCTGTTTGAATGGTTTTCTTGACGTTTTAAGCATTACAACATGCTTCTGTGGCTGTTATTACATGGAAATTGTATTTTGTGAAGATGTTTAGCCATTAGATTCCGTTTTTGAGACTTTCCTTTTTTTATTGCTCTAAAGTGCTTTTCAGCTCCTGAATAGCGTTTTCAATGCATTTACAATGTTTGGCATATAACTTCTGTCTGAATGGTTTTCTTGATGTTTGAAGTGTTATAACATGTTTCTGTGGCTGTTCATATATGGAAAATGTGTTTTGTGAAGATGTTTAGCCATTAGATTCACTTTTTGAGACTTTCATACTTTCATTGCTCTAAAGTGCTTTTCAGCTCCTGAATAGTGTTTTCAATGCATTTACAATGTTTGGCATATAACTTCTGTCTGAATGGTTTTCTTGATGTTTGAAGTGTTATAACATGCTTCTGTGGCTGTTAATACATGGAAAACGTGTTTTGTGAAGATGTTTAGCCATTAGATTCCTTTTTTGAGACTTTGATATATTTATTGCTCTAAAGTGTTTTTCAGCTCCTGAATAGCGGTTTCAATGCAATTTCAATGTTTGGCATATAACTTCTGTCTGAATGGTTTTCTTGATGTTTAAGTGTTATAACATGCTTCTGTGGCTGTTAATACATGGAAAACGTGTTTTGTGAAGATGTTTAGCCATTAGATTCCGTTTTTGAGACTTTCATACTTTCATTGCTCTAAAGTGCTTTTCAGCTCCTGAATAGTGTTTTCAATGCATTTACAATGTTTGGCATATAACTTCTGTCTGAATGGTTTTCTTGATGTTTGAAGTGTTATAACATGCTTCTGTGGCTGTTAATACATGGAAAACGTATTTTGTGAAGATGTTTAGCCGTTAGATTCCGTTTTTGAGACTTTCATACTTTCATTGTTCTAAAGTGCTTTTCAGCTCCTGAATAGCGTTTTCAATGCATTTACAATGTTTGGCATATAACTTCTGTCTGAATGGTTTTTTTCATGTTTGAAGTGTTATAACATGCTTCTGAGGCTGTTATTACATGAAAAATGTGCTTTGTGAAGATGTTTAGCCATTGGATTCTGTTTTTGAGACTTTCCTTTTTGTATTGCTCTAAAGTGCTTCTCAGCTCCTGAATAGCGTTTTCAATGCATTTACAATGTTTGGCATGTAACTTCTGTCTGAATGGTTTTCTCGATGTTTGAAGTGTTATAACATACTTCTGTGGTTGTTAATACATGGAAAACGTGTTTTGTGAAGATGTTTAGCCATTAGATTCCTTTTTTGAGACTTTGATATATTTATTGCTCTAAAGTGCTTTTCAGCTCCTGAATAGCGTTTTCAATGCATTTTCAATGTTTGGCATATAACTTCTGTCTGAATGGTTTTCTTGATGTTTAAGTGTTATAACATGCTTCTGTGGCTGTTAATACATGAAAAATGTGCTTTGTGAAGATGTTTAGCCATTAGATTCCGTTTTTGAGACTTTCCTTTATTCATTGCTCTAAAGTGCTTTTCAGCTCCTGAATAGCGTTTTCAATGCATTTACAATGTTTGGCATTTAACTTCTGTCTGAACTGTTTTTTTAATGTTTGAAGTGTTATAACATGCTTCTGAGGCTGTTATTACATGAAAAATGTGCTTTGTGAAGATGTTTAGCCATTAGATTCTGTTTTTGAGACTTTCCTTTTTTTATTGCTCTAAAGTGCTTTTCAGCTCCTGAATAGCGTTTTCAATGCATTTACAATGTTTGGCATATAACTTCTGGCTGAATGGTTTTCTTGATGTTTTAAGTGTTATAAAATGATTCTGTGGCTGTTAATACATGGAAAACGTGTTTTGTGAAGATGTTTAGCCATTAGATTCCGTTTTTGAGACTTTTCTTATTCATTGCTCTAAAGTGCTCTCAGCTCCTGAATAGCGTTTTCAATGCATTTACAATGTTTGGCATATAACTTCTGTTTGAATGGTTTTCTTGACGTTTTAAGCATTACAACATGCTTCTGTGGCTGTTATTACATGGAAATTGTATTTTGTGAAGATGTTTAGCCATTAGATTCCGTTTTTGAGACTTTCCTTTTTTTATTGCTCTAAAGTGCTTTTCAGCTCCTGAATAGCGTTTTCAATGCATTTACAATGTTTGGCATATAACTTCTGTCTGAATGGTTTTCTTGATGTTTGAAGTGTTATAACATGCTTCTGTGGCTGTTAATACATGGAAAACGTGTTTTGTGAAGATGTTTAGCCATTAGATTCCTTTTTTGAGACTTTGATATATTTATTGCTCTAAAGTGTTTTTCAGCTCCTGAATAGCGTTTTCAATGCATTTACAATGTTTGGCATATAACTTCTGTCTGAATGGTTTTTTTCATGTTTGAAGTGTTATAACATGCTTCTGAGGCTGTTATTACATGAAAAATGTGCTTTGTGAAGATGTTTAGCCATTGGATTCTGTTTTTGAGACTTTCCTTTTTTTATTGCTCTAAAGTGCTTCTCAGCTCCTGAATAGCGTTTTCAATGCATTTACAATGTTTGGCATGTAACTTCTGTCTGAATGGTTTTCTCGATGTTTGAAGTGTTATAACATACTTCTGTGGTTGTTAATACATGGAAAACGTGTTTTGTGAAGATGTTTAGCCATTAGATTCCGTTTTTGAGACTTTGATATATTTATTGCTCTAAAGTGCTTTTCAGCTCCTGAATAGTGTTTTCAATGCATTTACAATGTTTGGCATATAACTTCTGTCTGAATGGTTTTCTCGATGTTTGAAGTGTTATAACATGCTTCTGTGGCTGTTAATACATGGAAAACGTGTTTTGTGAAGATGTTTAGCCATTAGATTCCTTTTTTGAGACTTTGATATATTTATTGCTCTAAAGTGTTTTTCAGCTCCTGAATAGCGGTTTCAATGCAATTTCAATGTTTGGCATATAACTTCTGTCTGAATGGTTTTCTTGATGTTTAAGTGTTATAACATGCTTCTGTGGCTGTTAATACATGGAAAACGTGTTTTGTGAAGATGTTTAGCCATTAGATTCCGTTTTTGAGACTTTCATACTTTCATTGCTCTAAAGTGCTTTTCAGCTCCTGAATAGTGTTTTCAATGCATTTACAATGTTTGGCATATAACTTCTGTCTGAATGGTTTTCTTGATGTTTGAAGTGTTATAACATGCTTCTGTGGCTGTTAATACATGGAAAACGTATTTTGTGAAGATGTTTAGCCGTTAGATTCCGTTTTTGAGACTTTCATACTTTCATTGTTCTAAAGTGCTTTTCAGCTCCTGAATAGCGTTTTCAATGCATTTACAATGTTTGGCATATAACTTCTGTCTGAATGGTTTTTTTCATGTTTGAAGTGTTATAACATGCTTCTGAGGCTGTTATTACATGAAAAATGTGCTTTGTGAAGATGTTTAGCCATTGGATTCTGTTTTTGAGACTTTCCTTTTTGTATTGCTCTAAAGTGCTTCTCAGCTCCTGAATAGCGTTTTCAATGCATTTACAATGTTTGGCATGTAACTTCTGTCTGAATGGTTTTCTCGATGTTTGAAGTGTTATAACATACTTCTGTGGTTGTTAATACATGGAAAACGTGTTTTGTGAAGATGTTTAGCCATTAGATTCCTTTTTTGAGACTTTGATATATTTATTGCTCTAAAGTGCTTTTCAGCTCCTGAATAGCGTTTTCAATGCATTTTCAATGTTTGGCATATAACTTCTGTCTGAATGGTTTTCTTGATGTTTAAGTGTTATAACATGCTTCTGTGGCTGTTAATACATGAAAAATGTGCTTTGTGAAGATGTTTAGCCATTAGATTCCGTTTTTGAGACTTTCCTTTATTCATTGCTCTAAAGTGCTTTTCAGCTCCTGAATAGCGTTTTCAATGCATTTACAATGTTTGGCATTTAACTTCTGTCTGAACTGTTTTTTTAATGTTTGAAGTGTTATAACATGCTTCTGAGGCTGTTATTACATGAAAAATGTGCTTTGTGAAGATGTTTAGCCATTAGATTCTGTTTTTGAGACTTTCCTTTTTTTATTGCTCTAAAGTGCTTTTCAGCTCCTGAATAGCGTTTTCAATGCATTTACAATGTTTGGCATATAACTTCTGGCTGAATGGTTTTCTTGATGTTTTAAGTGTTATAAAATGATTCTGTGGCTGTTAATACATGGAAAACGTGTTTTGTGAAGATGTTTAGCCATTAGATTCCGTTTTTGAGACTTTTCTTATTCATTGCTCTAAAGTGCTCTCAGCTCCTGAATAGCGTTTTCAATGCATTTACAATGTTTGGCATATAACTTCTGTTTGAATGGTTTTCTTGACGTTTTAAGCATTATAACATGCTTCTGTGGCTGTTATTACATGGAAATTGTATTTTGTGAAGATGTTTAGCCATTAGATTCCGTTTTTGAGACTTTCCTTTTTTTATTGCTCTAAAGTGCTTTTCAGCTCCTGAATAGCGTTTTCAATGCATTTACAATGTTTGGCATATAACTTCTGTCTGAATGGTTTTCTTGATGTTTGAAGTGTTATAACATGCTTCTGTGGCTGTTAATACATGGAAAACGTGTTTTGTGAAGATGTTTAGCCATTAGATTCCTTTTTTGAGACTTTGATATATTTATTGCTCTAAAGTGTTTTTCAGCTCCTGAATAGCGTTTTCAATGCATTTACAATGTTTGGCATATAACTTCTGTCTGAATGGTTTTTTTCATGTTTGAAGTGTTATAACATGCTTCTGAGGCTGTTATTACATGAAAAATGTGCTTTGTGAAGATGTTTAGCCATTGGATTCTGTTTTTGAGACTTTCCTTTTTTTATTGCTCTAAAGTGCTTCTCAGCTCCTGAATAGCGTTTTCAATGCATTTACAATGTTTGGCATGTAACTTCTGTCTGAATGGTTTTCTCGATGTTTGAAGTGTTATAACATACTTCTGTGGTTGTTAATACATGGAAAACGTGTTTTGTGAAGATGTTTAGCCATTAGATTCCGTTTTTGAGACTTTGATATATTTATTGCTCTAAAGTGCTTTTCAGCTCCTGAATAGTGTTTTCAATGCATTTACAATGTTTGGCATATAACTTCTGTCTGAATGGTTTTCTCGATGTTTGAAGTGTTATAACATGCTTCTGTGGCTGTTAATACATGGAAAACGTGTTTTGTGAAGATGTTTAGCCATTAGATTCCGTTTTTGAGACTTTCCTTTATTCATTGCTCTAAAGTGCTTTTCAGCTCCTGAATAGCGTTTTCAATGCATTTACAATGTTTGGCATTTAACTTCTGTCTGAATGGTTTTTTTCATGTTTGAAGTGTTATAACATGCTTCTGAGGCTGTTATTACATGAAAAATTTGCTTTGTGAAGATGTTTAGCCATTAGATTCCGTTTTTGAGACTTTCCTTTATTCATTGCTCTAAAGTGCTTTTCAGCTCCTGAATAGCGTTTTCAATGCATTTACAATGTTTGGCATTTAACTTCTGTCTGAATGGTTTTTTTCATGTTTGAAGTGTTATAACATGCTTCTGAGGCTGTTATTACATGAAAAATGTGCTTTGTGAAGATGTTTAGCCATTAGATTCTGTTTTTGAGAGTTTCATACTTTCATTGCTCTTAAGTGCTTTTCAGCTCCTGAATAGCGTTTTCAATGCATTTACAATGTTTGGCATATAACTTCTGGCTGAATGGTTTTCTTGATGTTTTAAGTGTTATAAAATGATTCTGTGGCTGTTAATACATGGAAAACGTGTTTTGTGAAGATGTTTAGCCATTAGATTCCGTTTTTGAGACTTTTCTTATTCATTGCTCTAAAGTGCTCTCAGCTCCTGAATAGCGTTTTCAATGCATTTACAATGTTTGGCATATAACTTCTGGCTGAATGGTTTTCTTGATGTTTTAAGTGTTATAAAATGATTCTGTGGCTGTTAATACATGGAAAACGTGTTTTTTTGAAGATGTTTAGCCATTAGATTCCTTTTTTGAGACTTTGATATATTTATTGCTCTAAAGTGCTTTTCAGCTCCTGAATAGCGTTTTCAATGCATTTACAATGTTTGGCATGTAACTTCTGTTTGAATGGTTTTCTTGACGTTTTAAGTGTTACAACATGCTTCTGTGGCTGTTAATACATGGAAAACGTGTTTTGTGAAGATGTTTAGCCATTAGATTCCGTTTTTGAGACTTTCCTTTTTTTATTGCTCTAAAGTGCTTTTCAGCTCCTGAATAGCGTTTTCAATGCATTTACAATGTTTGGCATATAACTTCTGTCTGAATGGTTTTCTTGACGTTTTAAGTGTTATAACATGTTTCTGTGGCTGTTCATATATGGAAAATGTGTTTTGTGAAGATGTTTAGCCATTAGATTCACTTTTTGAGACTTTCATACTTTCATTGCTCTAAAGTGCTTTTCAGCTCCTGAATAGTGTTTATAATGCATTTACAATGTTTGGCATATAACTTCTGTCTGAATGGTTTTCTTGATGTTTGAAGTGTTATAACATGCTTTTGTGGCTGTTAATACATGGAAAACGTGTTTTGTGAAGATGTTTAGCCATTAGATTCCTTTTTTGAGACTTTGATATATTTATTGCTCTAAAGTGCTTTTCAGCTCCTGAATAGCGTTTTCAATGCATTTACAATGTTTGGCATGTAACTTCTGTTTGAATGGTTTTCTTGACGTTTTAAGTGTTACAACATGCTTCTGTGGCTGTTAATACATGGAAAACGTGTTTTGTGAAGATGTTTAGCCATTAGATTCCGTTTTTGAGACTTTCCTTTTTTTATTGCTCTAAAGTGCTTTTCAGCTCCTGAATAGCGTTTTCAATGCATTTACAATGTTTGGCATATAACTTCTGTCTGAATGGTTTTCTTGACGTTTTAAGTGTTATAACATGTTTCTGTGGCTGTTCATATATGGAAAATGTGTTTTGTGAAGATGTTTAGCCATTAGATTCACTTTTTGAGACTTTCATACTTTCATTGCTCTAAAGTGCTTTTCAGCTCCTGAATAGTGTTTATAATGCATTTACAATGTTTGGCATATAACTTCTGTCTGAATGGTTTTCTTGATGTTTGAAGTGTTATAACATGCTTTTGTGGCTGTTAATACATGGAAAACGTGTTTTGTGAAGATGTTTAGCCATTAGATTCCGTTTTTGAGTCTTTCATACTTTCATTGCTCTAAAGTGCTTTTCAGCTCCTGAATAGTGTTTTCAATGCATTTACAATGTTTGGCATATAACTTCTGTCTGAATGGTTTTCTTGATGTTTGAAGTGTTATAACATGCTTTTGTGGCTGTTAATACATGGAAAACGTGTTTTGTGAAGATGTTTAGCCATTAGATTCCGTTTTTGAGTCTTTCATACTTTCATTGCTCTAAAGTGCTTTTCAGCTCCTGAATAGTGTTTTCAATGCATTTACAATGTTTGGCATATAACTTCTGTCTGAATGGTTTTCTTGATGTTTGAAGTGTTATAACATGCTTCTGTGGCTGTTAATACATGGAAAACGTGTTTTGTGAAGATGTTTAGCCATTAGATTCCTTTTTTGAGACTTTGATATATTTATTGCTCTAAAGTGCTTTTCAGCTCCTGAGTAGCGTTTTCAATGCATTTTCAATGTTTGGCATATAACTTCTGTCTGAATGGTTTTCTTGATGTTTAAGTGTTATAACATGCTTCTGTGGCTGTTAATACATGGAAAACGTGTTTTGTGAAGATGTTTAGCCATTAGATTCCGTTTTTGAGACTTTCATACTTTCATTGCTCTAAAGTGCTTTTCAGCTCCTGAATAGTGTTTTCAATGCATTTACAATGTTTGGCATATAACTTCTGTCTGAATGGTTTTCTTGATGTTTGAAGTGTTATAACATGCTTCTGTGGCTGTTAATACATGGAAAACGTATTTTGTGAAGATGTTTAGCCGTTAGATTCCGTTTTTGAGACTTTCATACTTTCATTGTTCTAAAGTGCTTTTCAGCTCCTGAATAGCGTTTTCAATGCATTTACAATGTTTGGCATATAACTTCTGTCTGAATGGTTTTTTTCATGTTTGAAGTGTTATAACATGCTTCTGAGGCTGTTATTACATGAAAAATTTGCTTTGTGAAGATGTTTAGCCATTAGATTCCGTTTTTGAGACTTTCCTTTATTCATTGCTCTAAAGTGCTTTTCAGCTCCTGAATAGCGTTTTCAATGCATTTACAATGTTTGGCATTTAACTTCTGTCTGAATGGTTTTTTTCATGTTTGAAGTGTTATAACATGCTTCTGAGGCTGTTATTACATGAAAAATGTGCTTTGTGAAGATGTTTAGCCATTAGATTCCGTTTTTGAGACTTTTCTTATTCATTGCTCTAAAGTGCTCTCAGCTCCTGAATAGCGTTTTCAATGCATTTACAATGTTTGGCATATAACTTCTGTCTGAATGGTTTTCTTGATGTTTGAAGTGTTATAACATGCTTCTGTGGCTGTTAATACATGGAAAACGTGTTTTGTGAAGATGTTTAGCCATTAGATTCCTTTTTTGAGACTTTGATATATTTATTGCTCTAAAGTGCTTTTCAGCTCCTGAATAGCGTTTTCAATGCATTTACAATGTTTGGCATGTAACTTCTGTTTGAATGGTTTTCTTGACGTTTTAAGTGTTACAACATGCTTCTGTGGCTGTTAATACATGGAAAACGTGTTTTGTGAAGATGTTTAGCCATTAGATTCCGTTTTTGAGACTTTCCTTTTTTTATTGCTCTAAAGTGCTTTTCAGCTCCTGAATAGCGTTTTCAATGCATTTACAATGTTTGGCATATAACTTCTGTCTGAATGGTTTTCTTGACGTTTTAAGTGTTATAACATGTTTCTGTGGCTGTTCATATATGGAAAATGTGTTTTGTGAAGATGTTTAGCCATTAGATTCACTTTTTGAGACTTTCATACTTTCATTGCTCTAAAGTGCTTTTCAGCTCCTGAATAGTGTTTATAATGCATTTACAATGTTTGGCATATAACTTCTGTCTGAATGGTTTTCTTGATGTTTGAAGTGTTATAACATGCTTTTGTGGCTGTTAATACGTGGAAAACGTGTTTTGTGAAGATGTTTAGCCATTAGATTCCGTTTTTGAGTCTTTCATACTTTCATTGCTCTAAAGTGCTTTTCAGCTCCTGAATAGTGTTTTCAATGCATTTTCAATGTTTGGCATATAACTTCTGTCTGAATGGTTTTCTTGATGTTTAAGTGTTATAACATGCTTCTGTGGCTGTTAATACATGGAAAACGTGTTTTCTGAAGATGTTTAGCCATTAGATTCCGTTTTTGAGACTTTTCTTATTCATTGCTCTAAAGTGCTCTCAGCTCCTGAATAGCGTTTTCAATGCATTTACAATGTTTGGCATATAACTTCTGTTTGAATGGTTTTCTTGACGTTTTAAGCATTACAACATGCTTCTGTGGCTGTTATTACATGGAAATTGTATTTTGTGAAGATGTTTAGCCATTAGATTCCGTTTTTGAGACTTTCATACTTTCATTGCTCTAAAGTGCTTTTCAGCTCCTGAATAGCGTTTTCAATGCATTTACAATGTTTGGCATATAACTTCTGGCTGAATGGTTTTCTTGATGTTTTAAGTGTTATAAAATGATTCTGTGGCTGTTAATACATGGAAAACGTGTTTTGTGAAGATGTTTAGCCATTAGATTCCGTTTTTGAGACTTTTCTTATTCATTGCTCTAAAGTGCTCTCAGCTCCTGAATAGCGTTTTCAATGCATTTACAATGTTTGGCATATAACTTCTGTCTGAATGGTTTTCTTGATGTTTGAAGTGTTATAACATGCTTCTGTGGCTGTTAATACATGGAAAACGTGTTTTGTGAAGATGTTTAGCCATTAGATTCCTTTTTTGAGACTTTGATATATTTATTGCTCTAAAGTGCTTTTCAGCTCCTGAATAGCGTTTTCAATGCATTTACAATGTTTGGCATGTAACTTCTGTTTGAATGGTTTTCTTGACGTTTTAAGTGTTACAACATGCTTCTGTGGCTGTTAATACATGGAAAACGTGTTTTGTGAAGATGTTTAGCCATTAGATTCCGTTTTTGAGACTTTCCTTTTTTTATTGCTCTAAAGTGCTTTTCAGCTCCTGAATAGCGTTTTCAATGCATTTACAATGTTTGGCATATAACTTCTGTCTGAATGGTTTTCTTGACGTTTTAAGTATAACATGTTTCTGTGGCTGTTCATATATGGAAAATGTGTTTTGTGAAGATGTTTAGCCATTAGATTCACTTTTTGAGACTTTCATACTTTCATTGCTCTAAAGTGCTTTTCAGCTCCTGAATAGTGTTTATAATGCATTTACAATGTTTGGCATATAACTTCTGTCTGAATGGTTTTCTTGATGTTTGAAGTGTTATAACATGCTTCTGTGGCTGTTAATACATGGAAAACGTGTTTTGTGAAGATGTTTAGCCATTAGATTCCGTTTTTGAGACTTTTCTTATTCATTGCTCTAAAGTGCTCTCAGCTCCTGAATAGCGTTTTCAATGCATTTACAATGTTTGGCATATAACTTCTGTCTGAATGGTTTTCTTGATGTTTGAAGTGTTATAACATGCTTCTGTGGCTGTTAATACATGGAAAACGTATTTTGTGAAGATGTTTAGCCGTTAGATTCCGTTTTTGAGACTTTCATACTTTCATTGTTCTAAAGTGCTTTTCAGCTCCTGAATAGCGTTTTCAATGCATTTACAATGTTTGGCATATAACTTCTGTCTGAATGGTTTTTTTCATGTTTGAAGTGTTATAACATGCTTCTGAGGCTGTTATTACATGAAAAATTTGCTTTGTGAAGATGTTTAGCCATTAGATTCCGTTTTTGAGACTTTCCTTTATTCATTGCTCTAAAGTGCTTTTCAGCTCCTGAATAGCGTTTTCAATGCATTTACAATGTTTGGCATTTAACTTCTGTCTGAATGGTTTTTTTCATGTTTGAAGTGTTATAACATGCTTCTGAGGCTGTTATTACATGAAAAATGTGCTTTGTGAAGATGTTTAGCCATTAGATTCCGTTTTTGAGACTTTTCTTATTCATTGCTCTAAAGTGCTCTCAGCTCCTGAATAGCGTTTTCAATGCATTTACAATGTTTGGCATATAACTTCTGTCTGAATGGTTTTCTTGATGTTTGAAGTGTTATAACATGCTTCTGTGGCTGTTAATACATGGAAAACGTGTTTTGTGAAGATGTTTAGCCATTAGATTCCTTTTTTGAGACTTTGATATATTTATTGCTCTAAAGTGCTTTTCAGCTCCTGAATAGCGTTTTCAATGCATTTACAATGTTTGGCATGTAACTTCTGTTTGAATGGTTTTCTTGACGTTTTAAGTGTTACAACATGCTTCTGTGGCTGTTAATACATGGAAAACGTGTTTTGTGAAGATGTTTAGCCATTAGATTCCGTTTTTGAGACTTTCCTTTTTTTATTGCTCTAAAGTGCTTTTCAGCTCCTGAATAGCGTTTTCAATGCATTTACAATGTTTGGCATATAACTTCTGTCTGAATGGTTTTCTTGACGTTTTAAGTGTTATAACATGTTTCTGTGGCTGTTCATATATGGAAAATGTGTTTTGTGAAGATGTTTAGCCATTAGATTCACTTTTTGAGACTTTCATACTTTCATTGCTCTAAAGTGCTTTTCAGCTCCTGAATAGTGTTTATAATGCATTTACAATGTTTGGCATATAACTTCTGTCTGAATGGTTTTCTTGATGTTTGAAGTGTTATAACATGCTTTTGTGGCTGTTAATACGTGGAAAACGTGTTTTGTGAAGATGTTTAGCCATTAGATTCCGTTTTTGAGTCTTTCATACTTTCATTGCTCTAAAGTGCTTTTCAGCTCCTGAATAGTGTTTTCAATGCATTTTCAATGTTTGGCATATAACTTCTGTCTGAATGGTTTTCTTGATGTTTAAGTGTTATAACATGCTTCTGTGGCTGTTAATACATGGAAAACGTGTTTTCTGAAGATGTTTAGCCATTAGATTCCGTTTTTGAGACTTTTCTTATTCATTGCTCTAAAGTGCTCTCAGCTCCTGAATAGCGTTTTCAATGCATTTACAATGTTTGGCATATAACTTCTGTTTGAATGGTTTTCTTGACGTTTTAAGCATTACAACATGCTTCTGTGGCTGTTATTACATGGAAATTGTATTTTGTGAAGATGTTTAGCCATTAGATTCCGTTTTTGAGACTTTCATACTTTCATTGCTCTAAAGTGCTTTTCAGCTCCTGAATAGCGTTTTCAATGCATTTACAATGTTTGGCATATAACTTCTGGCTGAATGGTTTTCTTGATGTTTTAAGTGTTATAAAATGATTCTGTGGCTGTTAATACATGGAAAACGTGTTTTGTGAAGATGTTTAGCCATTAGATTCCGTTTTTGAGACTTTTCTTATTCATTGCTCTAAAGTGCTCTCAGCTCCTGAATAGCGTTTTCAATGCATTTACAATGTTTGGCATATAACTTCTGTCTGAATGGTTTTCTTGATGTTTGAAGTGTTATAACATGCTTCTGTGGCTGTTAATACATGGAAAACGTGTTTTGTGAAGATGTTTAGCCATTAGATTCCTTTTTTGAGACTTTGATATATTTATTGCTCTAAAGTGCTTTTCAGCTCCTGAATAGCGTTTTCAATGCATTTACAATGTTTGGCATGTAACTTCTGTTTGAATGGTTTTCTTGACGTTTTAAGTGTTACAACATGCTTCTGTGGCTGTTAATACATGGAAAACGTGTTTTGTGAAGATGTTTAGCCATTAGATTCCGTTTTTGAGACTTTCCTTTTTTTATTGCTCTAAAGTGCTTTTCAGCTCCTGAATAGCGTTTTCAATGCATTTACAATGTTTGGCATATAACTTCTGTCTGAATGGTTTTCTTGACGTTTTAAGTATAACATGTTTCTGTGGCTGTTCATATATGGAAAATGTGTTTTGTGAAGATGTTTAGCCATTAGATTCACTTTTTGAGACTTTCATACTTTCATTGCTCTAAAGTGCTTTTCAGCTCCTGAATAGTGTTTATAATGCATTTACAATGTTTGGCATATAACTTCTGTCTGAATGGTTTTCTTGATGTTTGAAGTGTTATAACATGCTTCTGTGGCTGTTAATACATGGAAAACGTGTTTTGTGAAGATGTTTAGCCATTAGATTCCGTTTTTGAGACTTTTCTTATTCATTGCTCTAAAGTGCTCTCAGCTCCTGAATAGCGTTTTCAATGCATTTACAATATTTGGCATATAACTTCTGGCTGAATGGTTTTCTTGATGTTTTAAGTGTTATAAAATGATTCTGTGGCTGTTAATACATGGAAAACGTGTTTTTTTGAAGATGTT
The DNA here is from genome assembly GCF_054491055.1 of Hypomesus nipponensis. Classification (NCBI taxonomy): domain Eukaryota; kingdom Metazoa; phylum Chordata; class Actinopteri; order Osmeriformes; family Osmeridae; genus Hypomesus; species Hypomesus nipponensis. The sequence goes on along the minus strand of NC_140376.1, from coordinate 10,243,157 downwards.
TAGCCATTAGATTCCTTTTTTGAGACTTTGATATATTTATTGCTCTAAAGTGCTTTTCAGCTCCTGAATAGCGTTTTCAATGCATTTACAATGTTTGGCATGTAACTTCTGTTTGAATGGTTTTTTTGACGTTTTAAGTGTTACAACATGCTTCTGTGGCTGTTAATACATGGAAAACGTGTTTTGTGAAGATGTTTAGCCATTAGATTCCGTTTTTGAGACTTTCCTTTTTTTATTGCTCTAAAGTGCTTTTCAGCTCCTGAATAGCGTTTTCAATGCATTTACAATGTTTGGCATATAACTTCTGTCTGAATGGTTTTCTTGACGTTTTAAGTGTTACAACATGCTTCTGTGGCTGTTAATACATGGAAAACGTGTTTTGTGAAGATGTTTAGCCATTAGATTCCTTTTTTGAGACTTTGATATATTTATTGCTCTAAAGTGCTTTTCAGCTCCTGAGTAGCGTTTTCAATGCATTTTCAATGTTTGGCATATAACTTCTGTCTGAATGGTTTTCTTGATGTTTAAGTGTTATAACATGCTTCTGTGGCTGTTAATACATGGAAAACGTGTTTTGTGAAGATGTTTAGCCATTAGATTCCGTTTTTGAGACTTTCATACTTTCATTGCTCTAAAGTGCTTTTCAGCTCCTGAATAGTGTTTTCAATGCATTTACAATGTTTGGCATATAACTTCTGTCTGAATGGTTTTCTTGATGTTTGAAGTGTTATAACATGCTTCTGTGGCTGTTAATACATGGAAAACGTATTTTGTGAAGATGTTTAGCCGTTAGATTCCGTTTTTGAGACTTTCATACTTTCATTGTTCTAAAGTGCTTTTCAGCTCCTGAATAGCGTTTTCAATGCATTTACAATGTTTGGCATATAACTTCTGTCTGAATGGTTTTTTTCATGTTTGAAGTGTTATAACATGCTTCTGAGGCTGTTATTACATGAAAAATGTGCTTTGTGAAGATGTTTAGCCATTGGATTCTGTTTTTGAGACTTTCCTTTTTTTATTGCTCTAAAGTGCTTCTCAGCTCCTGAATAGCGTTTTCAATGCATTTACAATGTTTGGCATGTAACTTCTGTCTGAATGGTTTTCTCGATGTTTGAAGTGTTATAACATGCTTCTGTGGCTGTTAATACATGGAAAACGTGTTTTGTGAAGATGTTTAGCCATTAGATTCCGTTTTTGAGACTTTCCTTTATTCATTGCTCTAAAGTGCTTTTCAGCTCCTGAATAGCGTTTTCAATGCATTTACAATGTTTGGCATTTAACTTCTGTCTGAATGGTTTTTTTCATGTTTGAAGTGTTATAACATGCTTCTGAGGCTGTTATTACATGAAAAATTTGCTTTGTGAAGATGTTTAGCCATTAGATTCCGTTTTTGAGACTTTCCTTTATTCATTGCTCTAAAGTGCTTTTCAGCTCCTGAATAGCGTTTTCAATGCATTTACAATGTTTGGCATTTAACTTCTGTCTGAATGGTTTTTTTCATGTTTGAAGTGTTATAACATGCTTCTGAGGCTGTTATTACATGAAAAATGTGCTTTGTGAAGATGTTTAGCCATTAGATTCCGTTTTTGAGACTTTTCTTATTCATTGCTCTAAAGTGCTCTCAGCTCCTGAATAGCGTTTTCAATGCATTTACAATGTTTGGCATATAACTTCTGTCTGAATGGTTTTCTTGATGTTTGAAGTGTTATAACATGCTTCTGTGGCTGTTAATACATGGAAAACGTGTTTTGTGAAGATGTTTAGCCATTAGATTCCTTTTTTGAGACTTTGATATATTTATTGCTCTAAAGTGCTTTTAAGCTCCTGAATAGCGTTTTCAATGCATTTACAATGTTTGGCATGTAACTTCTGTTTGAATGGTTTTCTTGACGTTTTAAGTGTTACAACATGCTTCTGTGGCTGTTAATACATGGAAAACGTGTTTTGTGAAGATGTTTAGCCATTAGATTCCGTTTTTGAGACTTTCCTTTTTTTATTGCTCTAAAGTGCTTTTCAGCTCCTGAATAGCGTTTTCAATGCATTTACAATGTTTGGCATATAACTTCTGTCTGAATGGTTTTCTTGACGTTTTAAGTGTTATAACATGTTTCTGTGGCTGTTCATATATGGAAAATGTGTTTTGTGAAGATGTTTAGCCATTAGATTCACTTTTTGAGACTTTCATACTTTCATTGCTCTAAAGTGCTTTTCAGCTCCTGAATAGTGTTTATAATGCATTTACAATGTTTGGCATATAACTTCTGTCTGAATGGTTTTCTTGATGTTTGAAGTGTTATAACATGCTTTTGTGGCTGTTAATACATGGAAAACGTGTTTTGTGAAGATGTTTAGCCATTAGATTCCGTTTTTGAGTCTTTCATACTTTCATTGCTCTAAAGTGCTTTTCAGCTCCTGAATAGTGTTTTCAATGCATTTACAATGTTTGGCATATAACTTCTGTCTGAATGGTTTTCTTGATGTTTGAAGTGTTATAACATGCTTCTGTGGCTGTTAATACATGGAAAACGTGTTTTGTGAAGATGTTTAGCCATTAGATTCCTTTTTTGAGACTTTGATATATTTATTGCTCTAAAGTGCTTTTCAGCTCCTGAGTAGCGTTTTCAATGCATTTTCAAAGTTTGGCATATAACTTCTGTCTGAATGGTTTTCTTGATGTTTAAGTGTTATAACATGCTTCTGTGGCTGTTAATACATGGAAAACGTGTTTTCTAAAGATGTTTAGCCATTAGATTCCGTTTTTGAGACTTTTCTTATTCATTGCTCTAAAGTGCTCTCAGCTCCTGAATAGCGTTTTCAATGCATTTACAATGTTTGGCATATAACTTCTGTTTGAATGGTTTTCTTGACGTTTTAAGCATTACAACATGCTTCTGTGGCTGTTATTACATGGAAATTGTATTTTGTGAAGATGTTTAGCCATTAGATTCTGTTTTTGAGACTTTCATACTTTCATTGCTCTAAAGTGCTTTTCAGCTCCTGAATAGCGTTTTCAATGCATTTACAATGTTTGGCATATAACTTCTGGCTGAATGGTTTTCTTGATGTTTTAAGTGTTATAACATGTTTCTGTGGCTGTTCATATATGGAAAATGTGTTTTGTGAAGATGTTTAGCCATTAGATTCACTTTTTGAGACTTTCATACTTTCATTGCTCTAAAGTGCTTTTCAGCTCCTGAATAGTGTTTATAATGCATTTACAATGTTTGGCATATAACTTCTGTCTGAATGGTTTTCTTGATGTTTGAAGTGTTATAACATGCTTTTGTGGCTGTTAATACATGGAAAACGTGTTTTGTGAAGATGTTTAGCCATTAGATTCCGTTTTTGAGTCTTTCATACTTTCATTGCTCTAAAGTGCTTTTCAGCTCCTGAATAGTGTTTTCAATGCATTTACAATGTTTGGCATATAACTTCTGTCTGAATGGTTTTCTTGATGTTTGAAGTGTTATAACATGCTTCTGTGGCTGTTAATACATGGAAAACGTGTTTTGTGAAGATGTTTAGCCATTAGATTCCGTTTTTGAGACTTTCCTTTTTTTATTGCTCTAAAGTGCTTTTCAGCTCCTGAATAGCGTTTTCAATGCATTTACAATGTTTGGCATATAACTTCTGTCTGAATGGTTTTCTTGACGTTTTAAGTGTTATAACATGTTTCTGTGGCTGTTCATATATGGAAAATGTGTTTTGTGAAGATGTTTAGCCATTAGATTCCGTTTTTGAGTCTTTCATACTTTCATTGCTCTAAAGTGCTTTTCAGCTCCTGAATAGTGTTTTCAATGCATTTACAATGTTTGGCATATAACTTCTGTCTGAATGGTTTTCTTGATGTTTGAAGTGTTATAACATGCTTCTGTGGCTGTTAATACATGGAAAACGTGTTTTGTGAAGATGTTTAGCCATTAGATTCCTTTTTTGAGACTTTGATATATTTATTGCTCTAAAGTGCTTTTCAGCTCCTGAGTAGCGTTTTCAATGCATTTTCAAAGTTTGGCATATAACTTCTGTCTGAATGGTTTTCTTGATGTTTAAGTGTTATAACATGCTTCTGTGGCTGTTAATACATGGAAAACGTGTTTTCTAAAGATGTTTAGCCATTAGATTCCGTTTTTGAGACTTTTCTTATTCATTGCTCTAAAGTGCTCTCAGCTCCTGAATAGCGTTTTCAATGCATTTACAATGTTTGGCATATAACTTCTGTTTGAATGGTTTTCTTGACGTTTTAAGCATTACAACATGCTTCTGTGGCTGTTATTACATGGAAATTGTATTTTGTGAAGATGTTTAGCCATTAGATTCTGTTTTTGAGACTTTCATACTTTCATTGCTCTAAAGTGCTTTTCAGCTCCTGAATAGCGTTTTCAATGCATTTACAATGTTTGGCATATAACTTCTGGCTGAATGGTTTTCTTGATGTTTTAAGTGTTATAACATGTTTCTGTGGCTGTTCATATATGGAAAATGTGTTTTGTGAAGATGTTTAGCCATTAGATTCACTTTTTGAGACTTTCATACTTTCATTGCTCTAAAGTGCTTTTCAGCTCCTGAATAGTGTTTATAATGCATTTACAATGTTTGGCATATAACTTCTGTCTGAATGGTTTTCTTGATGTTTGAAGTGTTATAACATGCTTTTGTGGCTGTTAATACATGGAAAACGTGTTTTGTGAAGATGTTTAGCCATTAGATTCCGTTTTTGAGTCTTTCATACTTTCATTGCTCTAAAGTGCTTTTCAGCTCCTGAATAGTGTTTTCAATGCATTTACAATGTTTGGCATATAACTTCTGTCTGAATGGTTTTCTTGATGTTTGAAGTGTTATAACATGCTTCTGTGGCTGTTAATACATGGAAAACGTGTTTTGTGAAGATGTTTAGCCATTAGATTCCTTTTTTGAGACTTTGATATATTTATTGCTCTAAAGTGCTTTTCAGCTCCTGAGTAGCGTTTTCAATGCATTTTCAATGTTTGGCATATAACTTCTGTCTGAATGGTTTTCTTGATGTTTAAGTGTTATAACATGCTTCTGTGGCTGTTAATACATGGAAAACGTGTTTTGTGAAGATGTTTAGCCATTAGATTCTGTTTTTGAGACTTTCATACTTTCATTGCTCTAAAGTGCTTTTCAGCTCCTGAATAGCGTTTTCAATGCATTTACAATGTTTGGCATATAACTTCTGTCTGAATGGTTTTTTTCATGTTTGAAGTGTTATAACATGCTTCTGAGGCTGTTATTACATGAAAAATGTGCTTTGTGAAGATGTTTAGCCATTGGATTCTGTTTTTGAGACTTTCCTTTTTTTATTGCTCTAAAGTGCTTCTCAGCTCCTGAATAGCGTTTTCAATGCATTTACAATGTTTGGCATGTAACTTCTGTCTGAATGGTTTTCTCGATGTTTGAAGTGTTATAACATGCTTCTGTGGCTGTTAATACATGGAAAACGTGTTTTGTGAAGATGTTTAGCCATTAGATTCCGTTTTTGAGACTTTCCTTTATTCATTGCTCTAAAGTGCTTTTCAGCTCCTGAATAGCGTTTTCAATGCATTTACAATGTTTGGCATTTAACTTCTGTCTGAATGGTTTTTTTCATGTTTGAAGTGTTATAACATGCTTCTGAGGCTGTTATTACATGAAAAATTTGCTTTGTGAAGATGTTTAGCCATTAGATTCCGTTTTTGAGACTTTCCTTTATTCATTGCTCTAAAGTGCTTTTCAGCTCCTGAATAGCGTTTTCAATGCATTTACAATGTTTGGCATTTAACTTCTGTCTGAATGGTTTTTTTCATGTTTGAAGTGTTATAACATGCTTCTGAGGCTGTTATTACATGAAAAATGTGCTTTGTGAAGATGTTTAGCCATTAGATTCCGTTTTTGAGACTTTTCTTATTCATTGCTCTAAAGTGCTCTCAGCTCCTGAATAGCGTTTTCAATGCATTTACAATGTTTGGCATATAACTTCTGTCTGAATGGTTTTCTTGATGTTTGAAGTGTTATAACATGCTTCTGTGGCTGTTAATACATGGAAAACGTGTTTTGTGAAGATGTTTAGCCATTAGATTCCTTTTTTGAGACTTTGATATATTTATTGCTCTAAAGTGCTTTTAAGCTCCTGAATAGCGTTTTCAATGCATTTACAATGTTTGGCATGTAACTTCTGTTTGAATGGTTTTCTTGACGTTTTAAGTGTTACAACATGCTTCTGTGGCTGTTAATACATGGAAAACGTGTTTTGTGAAGATGTTTAGCCATTAGATTCCGTTTTTGAGACTTTCCTTTTTTTATTGCTCTAAAGTGCTTTTCAGCTCCTGAATAGCGTTTTCAATGCATTTACAATGTTTGGCATATAACTTCTGTCTGAATGGTTTTCTTGACGTTTTAAGTGTTATAACATGTTTCTGTGGCTGTTCATATATGGAAAATGTGTTTTGTGAAGATGTTTAGCCATTAGATTCACTTTTTGAGACTTTCATACTTTCATTGCTCTAAAGTGCTTTTCAGCTCCTGAATAGTGTTTATAATGCATTTACAATGTTTGGCATATAACTTCTGTCTGAATGGTTTTCTTGATGTTTGAAGTGTTATAACATGCTTTTGTGGCTGTTAATACATGGAAAACGTGTTTTGTGAAGATGTTTAGCCATTAGATTCCGTTTTTGAGTCTTTCATACTTTCATTGCTCTAAAGTGCTTTTCAGCTCCTGAATAGTGTTTTCAATGCATTTACAATGTTTGGCATATAACTTCTGTCTGAATGGTTTTCTTGATGTTTGAAGTGTTATAACATGCTTCTGTGGCTGTTAATACATGGAAAACGTGTTTTGTGAAGATGTTTAGCCATTAGATTCCTTTTTTGAGACTTTGATATATTTATTGCTCTAAAGTGCTTTTCAGCTCCTGAGTAGCGTTTTCAATGCATTTTCAAAGTTTGGCATATAACTTCTGTCTGAATGGTTTTCTTGATGTTTAAGTGTTATAACATGCTTCTGTGGCTGTTAATACATGGAAAACGTGTTTTCTAAAGATGTTTAGCCATTAGATTCCGTTTTTGAGACTTTTCTTATTCATTGCTCTAAAGTGCTCTCAGCTCCTGAATAGCGTTTTCAATGCATTTACAATGTTTGGCATATAACTTCTGTTTGAATGGTTTTCTTGACGTTTTAAGCATTACAACATGCTTCTGTGGCTGTTATTACATGGAAATTGTATTTTGTGAAGATGTTTAGCCATTAGATTCTGTTTTTGAGACTTTCATACTTTCATTGCTCTAAAGTGCTTTTCAGCTCCTGAATAGCGTTTTCAATGCATTTACAATGTTTGGCATATAACTTCTGGCTGAATGGTTTTCTTGATGTTTTAAGTGTTATAACATGTTTCTGTGGCTGTTCATATATGGAAAATGTGTTTTGTGAAGATGTTTAGCCATTAGATTCACTTTTTGAGACTTTCATACTTTCATTGCTCTAAAGTGCTTTTCAGCTCCTGAATAGTGTTTATAATGCATTTACAATGTTTGGCATATAACTTCTGTCTGAATGGTTTTCTTGATGTTTGAAGTGTTATAACATGCTTTTGTGGCTGTTAATACATGGAAAACGTGTTTTGTGAAGATGTTTAGCCATTAGATTCCGTTTTTGAGTCTTTCATACTTTCATTGCTCTAAAGTGCTTTTCAGCTCCTGAATAGTGTTTTCAATGCATTTACAATGTTTGGCATATAACTTCTGTCTGAATGGTTTTCTTGATGTTTGAAGTGTTATAACATGCTTCTGTGGCTGTTAATACATGGAAAACGTGTTTTGTGAAGATGTTTAGCCATTAGATTCCTTTTTTGAGACTTTGATATATTTATTGCTCTAAAGTGCTTTTCAGCTCCTGAGTAGCGTTTTCAATGCATTTTCAATGTTTGGCATATAACTTCTGTCTGAATGGTTTTCTTGATGTTTAAGTGTTATAACATGCTTCTGTGGCTGTTAATACATGGAAAACGTGTTTTGTGAAGATGTTTAGCCATTAGATTCCGTTTTTGAGACTTTCATACTTTCATTGCTCTAAAGTGCTTTTCAGCTCCTGAATAGTGTTTTCAATGCATTTACAATGTTTGGCATATAACTTCTGTCTGAATGGTTTTCTTGATGTTTGAAGTGTTATAACATGCTTCTGTGGCTGTTAATACATGGAAAACGTATTTTGTGAAGATGTTTAGCCGTTAGATTCCGTTTTTGAGACTTTCATACTTTCATTGTTCTAAAGTGCTTTTCAGCTCCTGAATAGCGTTTTCAATGCATTTACAATGTTTGGCATATAACTTCTGTCTGAATGGTTTTTTTCATGTTTGAAGTGTTATAACATGCTTCTGAGGCTGTTATTACATGAAAAATGTGCTTTGTGAAGATGTTTAGCCATTGGATTCTGTTTTTGAGACTTTCCTTTTTTTATTGCTCTAAAGTGCTTCTCAGCTCCTGAATAGCGTTTTCAATGCATTTACAATGTTTGGCATGTAACTTCTGTCTGAATGGTTTTCTCGATGTTTGAAGTGTTATAACATGCTTCTGTGGCTGTTAATACATGGAAAACGTGTTTTGTGAAGATGTTTAGCCATTAGATTCCGTTTTTGAGACTTTCCTTTATTCATTGCTCTAAAGTGCTTTTCAGCTCCTGAATAGCGTTTTCAATGCATTTACAATGTTTGGCATTTAACTTCTGTCTGAATGGTTTTTTTCATGTTTGAAGTGTTATAACATGCTTCTGAGGCTGTTATTACATGAAAAATTTGCTTTGTGAAGATGTTTAGCCATTAGATTCCGTTTTTGAGACTTTCCTTTATTCATTGCTCTAAAGTGCTTTTCAGCTCCTGAATAGCGTTTTCAATGCATTTACAATGTTTGGCATTTAACTTCTGTCTGAATGGTTTTTTTCATGTTTGAAGTGTTATAACATGCTTCTGAGGCTGTTATTACATGAAAAATGTGCTTTGTGAAGATGTTTAGCCATTAGATTCCGTTTTTGAGACTTTTCTTATTCATTGCTCTAAAGTGCTCTCAGCTCCTGAATAGCGTTTTCAATGCATTTACAATGTTTGGCATATAACTTCTGTCTGAATGGTTTTCTTGATGTTTGAAGTGTTATAACATGCTTCTGTGGCTGTTAATACATGGAAAACGTGTTTTGTGAAGATGTTTAGCCATTAGATTCCTTTTTTGAGACTTTGATATATTTATTGCTCTAAAGTGCTTTTCAGCTCCTGAATAGCGTTTTCAATGCATTTACAATGTTTGGCATGTAACTTCTGTTTGAATGGTTTTCTTGACGTTTTAAGTGTTACAACATGCTTCTGTGGCTGTTAATACATGGAAAACGTGTTTTGTGAAGATGTTTAGCCATTAGATTCCGTTTTTGAGACTTTCCTTTTTTTATTGCTCTAAAGTGCTTTTCAGCTCCTGAATAGCGTTTTCAATGCATTTACAATGTTTGGCATATAACTTCTGTCTGAATGGTTTTCTTGACGTTTTAAGTGTTATAACATGTTTCTGTGGCTGTTCATATATGGAAAATGTGTTTTGTGAAGATGTTTAGCCATTAGATTCACTTTTTGAGACTTTCATACTTTCATTGCTCTAAAGTGCTTTTCAGCTCCTGAATAGTGTTTATAATGCATTTACAATGTTTGGCATATAACTTCTGTCTGAATGGTTTTCTTGATGTTTGAAGTGTTATAACATGCTTTTGTGGCTGTTAATACATGGAAAACGTGTTTTGTGAAGATGTTTAGCCATTAGATTCCGTTTTTGAGTCTTTCATACTTTCATTGCTCTAAAGTGCTTTTCAGCTCCTGAATAGTGTTTTCAATGCATTTACAATGTTTGGCATATAACTTCTGTCTGAATGGTTTTCTTGATGTTTGAAGTGTTATAACATGCTTCTGTGGCTGTTAATACATGGAAAACGTATTTTGTGAAGATGTTTAGCCGTTAGATTCCGTTTTTGAGACTTTCATACTTTCATTGTTCTAAAGTGCTTTTCAGCTCCTGAATAGCGTTTTCAATGCATTTACAATGTTTGGCATATAACTTCTGTCTGAATGGTTTTATTGATGTTTCAAGTGTTATAACATGCTTCTGAGGCTGTTATTACATGAAAAATGTGCTTTGTGAAGATGTTTAGCCATTGGATTCTGTTTTTGAGACTTTCCTTTTTTTATTGCTCTAAAGTGCTTCTCAGCTCCTGAATAGCGTTTTCAATGCATTTACAATGTTTGGCATGTAACTTCTGTCTGAATGGTTTTCTCGATGTTTGAAGTGTTATAACATGCTTCTGTGGCTGTTAATACATGGAAAACGTGTTTTGTGAAGATGTTTAGCCATTAGATTCCGTTTTTGAGACTTTCCTTTATTCATTGCTCTAAAGTGCTTTTCAGCTCCTGAATAGCGTTTTCAATGCATTTACAATGTTTGGCATTTAACTTCTGTCTGAATGGTTTTTTTCATGTTTGAAGTGTTATAACATGCTTCTGAGGCTGTTATTACATGAAAAATTTGCTTTGTGAAGATGTTTAGCCATTAGATTCCGTTTTTGAGACTTTCCTTTATTCATTGCTCTAAAGTGCTTTTCAGCTCCTGAATAGCGTTTTCAATGCATTTACAATGTTTGGCATTTAACTTCTGTCTGAATGGTTTTTTTCATGTTTGAAGTGTTATAACATGCTTCTGAGGCTGTTATTACATGAAAAATGTGCTTTGTGAAGATGTTTAGCCATTAGATTCCGTTTTTGAGACTTTTCTTATTCATTGCTCTAAAGTGCTCTCAGCTCCTGAATAGCGTTTTCAATGCATTTACAATGTTTGGCATATAACTTCTGTCTGAATGGTTTTCTTGATGTTTGAAGTGTTATAACATGCTTCTGTGGCTGTTAATACATGGAAAACGTGTTTTGTGAAGATGTTTAGCCATTAGATTCCTTTTTTGAGACTTTGATATATTTATTGCTCTAAAGTGCTTTTCAGCTCCTGAATAGCGTTTTCAATGCATTTACAATGTTTGGCATGTAACTTCTGTTTGAATGGTTTTCTTGACGTTTTAAGTGTTACAACATGCTTCTGTGGCTGTTAATACATGGAAAACGTGTTTTGTGAAGATGTTTAGCCATTAGATTCCGTTTTTGAGACTTTCCTTTTTTTATTGCTCTAAAGTGCTTTTCAGCTCCTGAATAGCGTTTTCAATGCATTTACAATGTTTGGCATATAACTTCTGTCTGAATGGTTTTCTTGACGTTTTAAGTGTTATAACATGTTTCTGTGGCTGTTCATATATGGAAAATGTGTTTTGTGAAGATGTTTAGCCATTAGATTCACTTTTTGAGACTTTCATACTTTCATTGCTCTAAAGTGCTTTTCAGCTCCTGAATAGTGTTTATAATGCATTTACAATGTTTGGCATATAACTTCTGTCTGAATGGTTTTCTTGATGTTTGAAGTGTTATAACATGCTTTTGTGGCTGTTAATACATGGAAAACGTGTTTTGTGAAGATGTTTAGCCATTAGATTCCGTTTTTGAGTCTTTCATACTTTCATTGCTCTAAAGTGCTTTTCAGCTCCTGAATAGTGTTTTCAATGCATTTACAATGTTTGGCATATAACTTCTGTCTGAATGGTTTTCTTGATGTTTGAAGTGTTATAACATGCTTCTGTGGCTGTTAATACATGGAAAACGTGTTTTGTGAAGATGTTTAGCCATTAGATTCCTTTTTTGAGACTTTGATATATTTATTGCTCTAAAGTGCTTTTCAGCTCCTGAGTAGCGTTTTCAATGCATTTTCAATGTTTGGCATATAACTTCTGTCTGAATGGTTTTCTTGATGTTTAAGTGTTATAACATGCTTCTGTGGCTGTTAATACATGGACAACGTGTTTTCTAAAGATGTTTAGCCATTAGATTCCGTTTTTGAGACTTTTCTTATTCATTGCTCTAAAGTGCTCTCAGCTCCTGAATAGCGTTTTCAATGCATTTACAATGTTTGGCATATAACTTCTGTCTGAATGGTTTTTTTCATGTTTGAAGTGTTATAACATGCTTCTGAGGCTGTTATTACATGAAAAATGTGCTTTGTGAAGATGTTTAGCCATTGGATTCTGTTTTTGAGACTTTCCTTTTTTTATTGCTCTAAAGTGCTTCTCAGCTCCTGAATAGCGTTTTCAATGCATTTACAATGTTTGGCATGTAACTTCTGTCTGAATGGTTTTCTCGATGTTTGAAGTGTTATAACATGCTTCTGTGGCTGTTAATACATGGAAAACGTGTTTTGTGAAGATGTTTAGCCATTAGATTCCGTTTTTGAGACTTTCCTTTATTCATTGCTCTAAAGTGCTTTTCAGCTCCTGAATAGCGTTTTCAATGCATTTACAATGTTTGGCATTTAACTTCTGTCTGAATGGTTTTTTTCATGTTTGAAGTGTTATAACATGCTTCTGAGGCTGTTATTACATGAAAAATTTGCTTTGTGAAGATGTTTAGCCATTAGATTCCGTTTTTGAGACTTTCCTTTATTCATTGCTCTAAAGTGCTTTTCAGCTCCTGAATAGCGTTTTCAATGCATTTACAATGTTTGGCATTTAACTTCTGTCTGAATGGTTTTTTTCATGTTTGAAGTGTTATAACATGCTTCTGAGGCTGTTATTACATGAAAAATGTGCTTTGTGAAGATGTTTAGCCATTAGATTCCGTTTTTGAGACTTTTCTTATTCATTGCTCTAAAGTGCTCTCAGCTCCTGAATAGCGTTTTCAATGCATTTACAATGTTTGGCATATAACTTCTGTCTGAATGGTTTTCTTGATGTTTGAAGTGTTATAACATGCTTCTGTGGCTGTTAATACATGGAAAACGTGTTTTGTGAAGATGTTTAGCCATTAGATTCCTTTTTTGAGACTTTGATATATTTATTGCTCTAAAGTGCTTTTCAGCTCCTGAATAGCGTTTTCAATGCATTTACAATGTTTGGCATGTAACTTCTGTTTGAATGGTTTTCTTGACGTTTTAAGTGTTACAACATGCTTCTGTGGCTGTTAATACATGGAAAACGTGTTTTGTGAAGATGTTTAGCCATTAGATTCCGTTTTTGAGACTTTCCTTTTTTTATTGCTCTAAAGTGCTTTTCAGCTCCTGAATAGCGTTTTCAATGCATTTACAATGTTTGGCATATAACTTCTGTCTGAATGGTTTTCTTGACGTTTTAAGTGTTATAACATGTTTCTGTGGCTGTTCATATATGGAAAATGTGTTTTGTGAAGATGTTTAGCCATTAGATTCACTTTTTGAGACTTTCATACTTTCATTGCTCTAAAGTGCTTTTCAGCTCCTGAATAGTGTTTATAATGCATTTACAATGTTTGGCATATAACTTCTGTCTGAATGGTTTTCTTGATGTTTGAAGTGTTATAACATGCTTTTGTGGCTGTTAATACATGGAAAACGTGTTTTGTGAAGATGTTTAGCCATTAGATTCCGTTTTTGAGTCTTTCATACTTTCATTGCTCTAAAGTGCTTTTCAGCTCCTGAATAGTGTTTTCAATGCATTTACAATGTTTGGCATATAACTTCTGTCTGAATGGTTTTCTTGATGTTTGAAGTGTTATAACATGCTTCTGTGGCTGTTAATACATGGAAAACGTATTTTGTGAAGATGTTTAGCCGTTAGATTCCGTTTTTGAGACTTTCATACTTTCATTGTTCTAAAGTGCTTTTCAGCTCCTGAATAGCGTTTTCAATGCATTTACAATGTTTGGCATATAACTTCTGTCTGAATGGTTTTATTGATGTTTCAAGTGTTATAACATGCTTCTGAGGCTGTTATTACATGAAAAATGTGCTTTGTGAAGATGTTTAGCCATTGGATTCTGTTTTTGAGACTTTCCTTTTTTTATTGCTCTAAAGTGCTTCTCAGCTCCTGAATAGCGTTTTCAATGCATTTACAATGTTTGGCATGTAACTTCTGTCTGAATGGTTTTCTCGATGTTTGAAGTGTTATAACATGCTTCTGTGGCTGTTAATACATGGAAAACGTGTTTTGTGAAGATGTTTAGCCATTAGATTCCGTTTTTGAGACTTTCCTTTATTCATTGCTCTAAAGTGCTTTTCAGCTCCTGAATAGCGTTTTCAATGCATTTACAATGTTTGGCATTTAACTTCTGTCTGAATGGTTTTTTTCATGTTTGAAGTGTTATAACATGCTTCTGAGGCTGTTATTACATGAAAAATTTGCTTTGTGAAGATGTTTAGCCATTAGATTCCGTTTTTGAGACTTTCCTTTATTCATTGCTCTAAAGTGCTTTTCAGCTCCTGAATAGCGTTTTCAATGCATTTACAATGTTTGGCATTTAACTTCTGTCTGAATGGTTTTTTTCATGTTTGAAGTGTTATAACATGCTTCTGAGGCTGTTATTACATGAAAAATGTGCTTTGTGAAGATGTTTAGCCATTAGATTCCGTTTTTGAGACTTTTCTTATTCATTGCTCTAAAGTGCTCTCAGCTCCTGAATAGCGTTTTCAATGCATTTACAATGTTTGGCATATAACTTCTGTCTGAATGGTTTTCTTGATGTTTGAAGTGTTATAACATGCTTCTGTGGCTGTTAATACATGGAAAACGTGTTTTGTGAAGATGTTTAGCCATTAGATTCCTTTTTTGAGACTTTGATATATTTATTGCTCTAAAGTGCTTTTCAGCTCCTGAATAGCGTTTTCAATGCATTTACAATGTTTGGCATGTAACTTCTGTTTGAATGGTTTTCTTGACGTTTTAAGTGTTACAACATGCTTCTGTGGCTGTTAATACATGGAAAACGTGTTTTGTGAAGATGTTTAGCCATTAGATTCCGTTTTTGAGACTTTCCTTTTTTTATTGCTCTAAAGTGCTTTTCAGCTCCTGAATAGCGTTTTCAATGCATTTACAATGTTTGGCATATAACTTCTGTCTGAATGGTTTTCTTGACGTTTTAAGTGTTATAACATGTTTCTGTGGCTGTTCATATATGGAAAATGTGTTTTGTGAAGATGTTTAGCCATTAGATTCACTTTTTGAGACTTTCATACTTTCATTGCTCTAAAGTGCTTTTCAGCTCCTGAATAGTGTTTATAATGCATTTACAATGTTTGGCATATAACTTCTGTCTGAATGGTTTTCTTGATGTTTGAAGTGTTATAACATGCTTTTGTGGCTGTTAATACATGGAAAACGTGTTTTGTGAAGATGTTTAGCCATTAGATTCCGTTTTTGAGTCTTTCATACTTTCATTGCTCTAAAGTGCTTTTCAGCTCCTGAATAGTGTTTTCAATGCATTTACAATGTTTGGCATATAACTTCTGTCTGAATGGTTTTCTTGATGTTTGAAGTGTTATAACATGCTTCTGTGGCTGTTAATACATGGAAAACGTGTTTTGTGAAGATGTTTAGCCATTAGATTCCTTTTTTGAGACTTTGATATATTTATTGCTCTAAAGTGCTTTTCAGCTCCTGAGTAGCGTTTTCAATGCATTTTCAATGTTTGGCATATAACTTCTGTCTGAATGGTTTTCTTGATGTTTAAGTGTTATAACATGCTTCTGTGGCTGTTAATACATGGACAACGTGTTTTCTAAAGATGTTTAGCCATTAGATTCCGTTTTTGAGACTTTTCTTATTCATTGCTCTAAAGTGCTCTCAGCTCCTGAATAGCGTTTTCAATGCATTTACAATGTTTGGCATATAACTTCTGTCTGAATGGTTTTCTTGACGTTTTAAGCATTACAACATGCTTCTGTGGCTGTTATTACATGGAAATTGTATTTTGTGAAGATGTTTAGCCATTAGATTCCTTTTTTGAGACTTTGATATATTTATTGCTCTAAAGTGCTTTTCAGCTCCTGAATAGCGTTTTCAATGCATTTACAATGTTTGGCATGTAACTTCTGTTTGAATGGTTTTCTTGACGTTTAAAGTGTTACAACATGCTTCTGTGGCTGTTAATACATGGAAAACGTGTTTTGTGAAGATGTTTAGCAATTAGATTCCGTTTTTGAGACTTTCCTTTTTTTATTGCTCTAAAGTGCTTTTCAGCTCCTGAATAGCGTTTTCAATGCATTTACAATGTTTGGCATATAACTTCTGTCTGAATGGTTTTCTTGACGTTTTAAGTGTTACAACATGTTTCTGTGGCTGTTCATATATGGAAAATGTGTTTTGTGAAGATGTTTAGCCATTAGATTCACTTTTTGAGACTTTCATACTTTCATTGCTCTAAAGTGCTTTTCAGCTCCTGAATAGTGTTTATAATGCATTTACAATGTTTGGCATATAACTTCTGTCTGAATGGTTTTCTTGATGTTTGAAGTGTTATAACATGCTTCTGTGGCTGTTAATACATGGAAAACGTGTTTTGTGAAGATGTTTAGCCATTAGATTCCGTTTTTGAGTCTTTCATACTTTCATTGCTCTAAAGTGCTTTTCAGCTCCTGAATAGTGTTTTCAATGCATTTACAATGTTTGGCATATAACTTCTGTCTGAATGGTTTTCTTGATGTTTGAAGTGTTATAACATGCTTCTGTGGCTGTTAATACATGGAAAACGTGTTTTGTGAAGATGTTTAGCCATTAGATTCCTTTTTTGAGACTTTGATATATTTATTGCTCTAAAGTGCTTTTCAGCTCCTGAGTGGCGTTTTCAATGCATTTACAATGTTTGGCATATAACTTCTGTCTGAATGGTTTTTTTCATGTTTGAAGTGTTATAACATGCTTCTGAGGCTGTTATTACATGAAAAATGTGCTTTGTGAAGATGTTTAGCCATTGGATTCTGTTTTTGAGACTTTCCTTTTTTTATTGCTCTAAAGTGCTTTTCAGCTCCTGAATAGCGTTTTCAATGCATTTACAATGTTTGGCATATAACTTCTGTCTGAATGGTTTTCTTGATGTTTGAAGTGTTATAAAATGATTCTGTGGCTGTTAATACATGGAAAACGTGTTTTGTGAAGATGTTTAGCCATTAGATTCCGTTTTTGAGACTTTTCTTATTCATTGCTCTAAAGTGCTCTCAGCTCCTGAATAGCGTTTTCAATGCATTTACAATGTTTGGCATATAACTTCTGTTTGAATGGTTTTCTTGACGTTTTAAGCATTACAACATGCTTCTGTGGCTGGTATTACATGGAAATTGTATTTTGTGAAGATGTTTAGCCATTAGATTCCTTTTTTGAGACTTTGATATATTTATTGCTCTAAAGTGCTTTTCAGCTCCTGAATAGCGTTTTCAATGCATTTAAAATGTTTGGCATGTAACTTCTGTTTGAATGGTTTTCTTGACGTTTAAAGTGTTACAACATGCTTCTGTGGCTGTTAATACATGGAAAACGTGTTTTGTGAAGATGTTTAGCAATTAGATTCCGTTTTTGAGACTTTCCTTTTTTTATTGCTCTAAAGTGCTTTTCAGCTCCTGAATAGCGTTTTCAATGCATTTACAATGTTTGGCATATAACTTCTGTCTGAATGGTTTTCTTGACGTTTTAAGTGTTATAACATGTTTCTGTGGCTGTTCATATATGGAAAATGTGTTTTGTGAAGATGTTTAGCCATTAGATTCACTTTTTGAGACTTTCATACTTTCATTGCTCTAAAGTGCTTTTCAGCTCCTGAATAGTGTTTATAATGCATTTACAATGTTTGGCATATAACTTCTGTCTGAATGGTTTTCTTGATGTTTGAAGTGTTATAACATGCTTCTGTGGCTGTTAATACATGGAAAACGTGTTTTGTGAAGATGTTTAGCCATTAGATTCCGTTTTTGAGTC
Source organism: Hypomesus nipponensis (assembly GCF_054491055.1). NCBI lineage: Eukaryota > Metazoa > Chordata > Actinopteri > Osmeriformes > Osmeridae > Hypomesus > Hypomesus nipponensis. The sequence continues at coordinate 10,225,327 of NC_140376.1, read as the reverse complement.
TTTCATACTTTCATTGCTCTAAAGTGCTTTTCAGCTCCTGAATAGTGTTTTCAATGCATTTACAATGTTTGGCATATAACTTCTGTCTGAATGGTTTTCTTGATGTTTGAAGTGTTATAACATGCTTCTGTGGCTGTTAATACATGGAAAACGTGTTTTGTGAAGATGTTTAGCCATTAGATTCCTTTTTTGAGACTTTGATATATTTATTGCTCTAAAGTGCTTTTCAGCTCCTGAGTGGCGTTTTCAATGCATTTACAATGTTTGGCATATAACTTCTGTCTGAATGGTTTTTTTCATGTTTGAAGTGTTATAACATGCTTCTGAGGCTGTTATTACATGAAAAATGTGCTTTGTGAAGATGTTTAGCCATTGGATTCTGTTTTTGAGACTTTCCTTTTTTTATTGCTCTAAAGTGCTTTTCAGCTCCTGAATAGCGTTTTCAATGCATTTACAATGTTTGGCATATAACTTCTGTCTGAATGGTTTTCTTGATGTTTGAAGTGTTATAAAATGATTCTGTGGCTGTTAATACATGGAAAACGTGTTTTGTGAAGATGTTTAGCCATTAGATTCCGTTTTTGAGACTTTTCTTATTCATTGCTCTAAAGTGCTCTCAGCTCCTGAATAGCGTTTTCAATGCATTTACAATGTTTGGCATATAACTTCTGTTTGAATGGTTTTCTTGACGTTTTAAGCATTACAACATGCTTCTGTGGCTGTTATTACATGGAAATTGTATTTTGTGAAGATGTTTAGCCATTAGATTCCGTTTTTGAGACTTTCCTTTTTTTATTGCTCTAAAGTGCTTTTCAGCTCCTGAATAGCGTTTTCAATGCATTTACAATGTTTGGCATATAACTTCTGTCTGAATGGTTTTCTTGATGTTTGAAGTGTTATAACATGTTTCTGTGGCTGTTCATATATGGAAAATGTGTTTTGTGAAGATGTTTAGCCATTAGATTCACTTTTTGAGACTTTCCTTTATTCATTGCTCTAAAGTGCTTTTCAGCTCCTGAATAGCGTTTTCAATGCATTTACAATGTTTGGCATTTAACTTCTGTCTGAATGGTTTTTTTCATGTTTGAAGTGTTATAACATGCTTCTGAGGCTGTTATTACATGAAAAATGTGCTTTGTGAAGATGTTTAGCCATTAGATTCCGTTTTTGAGACTTTCCTTTATTCATTGCTCTAAAGTGCTTTTCAGCTCCTGAATAGCGTTTTCAATGCATTTACAATGTTTGGCATTTAACTTCTGTCTGAATGGTTTTTTTCATGTTTGAAGTGTTATAACATGCTTCTGAGGCTGTTATTACATGAAAAATGTGCTTTGTGAAGATGTTTAGCCATTAGATTCTGTTTTTGAGACTTTCCTTTTTTTATTGCTCTAAAGTGCTCTCAGCTCCTGAATAGCGTTTTCAATGCATTTACAATGTTTGGCATGTAACTTCTGTTTGAATGGTTTTCTTGACGTTTTAAGTGTTACAACATGCTTCTGTGGCTGTTAATACATGGAAAACGTGTTTTGTGAAGATGTTTAGCCATTAGATTCCGTTTTTGAGACTTTCCTTTATTCATTGCTCTAAAGTGCTTTTCAGCTCCTGAATAGCGTTTTCAATGCATTTACAATGTTTGGCATTTAACTTCTGTCTGAATGGTTTTTTTCATGTTTGAAGTGTTATAACATGCTTCTGAGGCTGTTATTACATGAAAAATGTGCTTTGTGAAGATGTTTAGCCATTAGATTCCGTTTTTGATACTTTTCTTATTCATTGCTCTAAAGTGCTCTCAGCTCCTGAATAGCGTTTTCAATGCATTTACAATGTTTGGCATATAACTTCTGTTTGAATGGTTTTCTTGACGTTTTAAGCATTACAACATGCTTCTGTGGCTGTTATTACATGGAAATTGTATTTTGTGAAGATGTTTAGCCATTAGATTCCGTTTTTGAGACTTTCCTTTTTTTATTGCTCTAAAGTGCTTTTCAGCTCCTGAATAGCGTTTTCAATGCATTTACAATGTTTGGCATATAACTTCTGTCTGAATGGTTTTCTTGATGTTTGAAGTGTTATAACATGTTTCTGTGGCTGTTCATATATGGAAAATGTGTTTTGTGAAGATGTTTAGCCATTAGATTCACTTTTTGAGACTTTCCTTTATTCATTGCTCTAAAGTGCTTTTCAGCTCCTGAATAGCGTTTTCAATGCATTTACAATGTTTGGCATTTAACTTCTGTCTGAATGGTTTTTTTCATGTTTGAAGTGTTATAACATGCTTCTGAGGCTGTTATTACATGAAAAATGTGCTTTGTGAAGATGTTTAGCCATTAGATTCCGTTTTTGAGACTTTTCTTATTCATTTCTCTAAAGTGCTCTCAGCTCCTGAATAGCGTTTTCAATGCATTTACAATGTTTGGCATATAACTTCTGTCTGAATGGTTTTCTTGATGTTTGAAGTGTTATAACATGCTTCTGTGGCTGTTAATACATGGAAAACGTGTTTTGTGAAGATGTTTAGCCATTAGATTCCTTTTTTGAGACTTTGATATATTTATTGCTCTAAAGTGCTTTTCAGCTCCTGAATAGCGTTTTCAATGCATTTACAATGTTTGGCATGTAACTTCTGTTTGAATGGTTTTCTTGACGTTTTAAGTGTTACAACATGCTTCTGTGGCTGTTAATACATGGAAAACGTGTTTTGTGAAGATGTTTAGCCATTAGATTCCGTTTTTGAGACTTTCCTTTTTTTATTGCTCTAAAGTGCTTTTCAGCTCCTGAATAGCGTTTTCAATGCATTTACAATGTTTGGCATATAACTTCTGTCTGAATGGTTTTCTTGACGTTTTAAGTGTTATAACATGTTTCTGTGGCTGTTCATATATGGAAAATGTGTTTTGTGAAGATGTTTAGCCATTAGATTCCGTTTTTGAGTCTTTCATACTTTCATTGCTCTAAAGTGCTTTTCAGCTCCTGAATAGTGTTTTCAATGCATTTACAATGTTTGGCATATAACTTCTGTCTGAATGGTTTTCTTGATGTTTGAAGTGTTATAACATGCTTCTGTGGCTGTTAATACATGGAAAACGTGTTTTGTGAAGATGTTTAGCCATTAGATTCCTTTTTTGAGACTTTGATATATTTATTGCTCTAAAGTGCTTTTCAGCTCCTGAGTAGCGTTTTCAATGCATTTTCAATGTTTGGCATATAACTTCTGTCTGAATGGTTTTCTTGATGTTTAAGTGTTATAACATGCTTCTGTGGCTGTTACATGGAAAACGTGTTTTCTAAAGATGTTTAGCCATTAGATTCCGTTTTTGAGACTTTTCTTATTCATTGCTCTAAAGTGCTCTCAGCTCCTGAATAGCGTTTTCAATGCATTTACAATGTTTGGCATATAACTTCTGTTTGAATGGTTTTCTTGACGTTTTAAGCATTACAACATGCTTCTGTGGCTGTTATTACATGGAAATTGTATTTTGTGAAGATGTTTAGCCATTAGATTCCTTTTTTGAGACTTTGATATATTTATTGCTCTAAAGTGCTTTTCAGCTCCTGAGTGGCGTTTTCAATGCATTTACAATGTTTGGCATATAACTTCTGTCTGAATGGTTTTTTTCATGTTTGAAGTGTTATAACATGCTTCTGAGGCTGTTATTACATGAAAAATGTGCTTTGTGAAGATGTTTAGCCATTGGATTCTGTTTTTGAGACTTTCCTTTTTTTATTGCTCTAAAGTGCTTTTCAGCTCCTGAATAGCGTTTTCAATGCATTTACAATGTTTGGCATATAACTTCTGTCTGAATGGTTTTCTTGATGTTTGAAGTGTTATAAAATGATTCTGTGGCTGTTAATACATGGAAAACGTGTTTTGTGAAGATGTTTAGCCATTAGATTCCGTTTTTGATACTTTTCTTATTCATTGCTCTAAAGTGCTCTCAGCTCCTGAATAGCGTTTTCAATGCATTTACAATGTTTGGCATATAACTTCTGTTTGAATGGTTTTCTTGACGTTTTAAGCATTACAACATGCTTCTGTGGCTGTTATTACATGGAAATTGTATTTTGTGAAGATGTTTAGCCATTAGATTCCGTTTTTGAGACTTTCCTTTTTTTATTGCTCTAAAGTGCTTTTCAGCTCCTGAATAGCGTTTTCAATGCATTTACAATGTTTGGCATATAACTTCTGTCTGAATGGTTTTCTTGATGTTTGAAGTGTTATAACATGTTTCTGTGGCTGTTCATATATGGAAAATGTGTTTTGTGAAGATGTTTAGCCATTAGATTCACTTTTTGAGACTTTCCTTTATTCATTGCTCTAAAGTGCTTTTCAGCTCCTGAATAGCGTTTTCAATGCATTTACAATGTTTGGCATTTAACTTCTGTCTGAATGGTTTTTTTCATGTTTGAAGTGTTATAACATGCTTCTGAGGCTGTTATTACATGAAAAATGTGCTTTGTGAAGATGTTTAGCCATTAGATTCCGTTTTTGAGACTTTCCTTTATTCATTGCTCTAAAGTGCTTTTCAGCTCCTGAATAGCGTTTTCAATGCATTTACAATGTTTGGCATTTAACTTCTGTCTGAATGGTTTTTTTCATGTTTGAAGTGTTATAACATGCTTCTGAGGCTGTTATTACATGAAAAATGTGCTTTGTGAAGATGTTTAGCCATTAGATTCTGTTTTTGAGACTTTCCTTTTTTTATTGCTCTAAAGTGCTCTCAGCTCCTGAATAGCGTTTTCAATGCATTTACAATGTTTGGCATGTAACTTCTGTTTGAATGGTTTTCTTGACGTTTTAAGCGTTACAACATGCTTCTGTGGCTGTTAATACATGGAAAACGTGTTTTGTGAAGATGTTTAGCCATTAGATTCCGTTTTTGAGACTTTCCTTTTTTTATTGCTCTAAAGTGCTTTTTAGCTCCTGAATAGCGTTTTCAATGCATTTACAATGTTTGGCATATAACTTCTGTCTGAATGGTTTTCTTGACGTTTTAAGTGTTATAACATGTTTCTGAGGCTGTTATTACATGAAAAATGTGCTTTGTGAAGATGTTTAGCCATTAGATTCCGTTTTTGAGACTTTTCTTATTCATTGCTCTAAAGTGCTCTCAGCTCCTGAATAGCGTTTTCAATGCATTTACAATGTTTGGCATATAACTTCTGTCTGAATGGTTTTCTTGATGTTTGAAGTGTTATAACATGCTTCTGTGGCTGTTAATACATGGAAAACGTGTTTTGTGAAGATGTTTAGCCATTAGATTCCTTTTTTGAGACTTTGATATATTTATTGCTCTAAAGTGCTTTTCAGCTCCTGAATAGCGTTTTCAATGCATTTACAATGTTTGGCATGTAACTTCTGTTTGAATGGTTTTCTTGACGTTTTAAGTGTTACAACATGCTTCTGTGGCTGTTAATACATGGAAAACGTGTTTTGTGAAGATGTTTAGCCATTAGATTCCGTTTTTGAGACTTTCCTTTTTTTATTGCTCTAAAGTGCTTTTCAGCTCCTGAATAGCGTTTTCAATGCATTTACAATGTTTGGCATATAACTTCTGTCTGAATGGTTTTCTTGACGTTTTAAGTGTTATAACATGTTTCTGTGGCTGTTCATATATGGAAAATGTGTTTTGTGAAGATGTTTAGCCATTAGATTCCGTTTTTGAGTCTTTCATACTTTCATTGCTCTAAAGTGCTTTTCAGCTCCTGAATAGTGTTTTCAATGCATTTACAATGTTTGGCATATAACTTCTGTCTGAATGGTTTTCTTGATGTTTGAAGTGTTATAACATGCTTCTGTGGCTGTTAATACATGGAAAACGTGTTTTGTGAAGATGTTTAGCCATTAGATTCCTTTTTTGAGACTTTGATATATTTATTGCTCTAAAGTGCTTTTCAGCTCCTGAGTAGCGTTTTCAATGCATTTTCAATGTTTGGCATATAACTTCTGTCTGAATGGTTTTCTTGATGTTTAAGTGTTATAACATGCTTCTGTGGCTGTTAATACATGGAAAACGTGTTTTCTAAAGATGTTTAGCCATTAGATTCCGTTTTTGAGACTTTTCTTATTCATTGCTCTAAAGTGCTCTCAGCTCCTGAATAGCGTTTTCAATGCATTTACAATGTTTGGCATATAACTTCTGTTTGAATGGTTTTCTTGACGTTTTAAGCATTACAACATGCTTCTGTGGCTGTTATTACATGGAAATTGTATTTTGTGAAGATGTTTAGCCATTAGATTCCTTTTTTGAGACTTTGATATATTTATTGCTCTAAAGTGCTTTTCAGCTCCTGAGTGGCGTTTTCAATGCATTTACAATGTTTGGCATATAACTTCTGTCTGAATGGTTTTTTTCATGTTTGAAGTGTTATAACATGCTTCTGAGGCTGTTATTACATGAAAAATGTGCTTTGTGAAGATGTTTAGCCATTGGATTCTGTTTTTGAGACTTTCCTTTTTTTATTGCTCTAAAGTGCTTTTCAGCTCCTGAATAGCGTTTTCAATGCATTTACAATGTTTGGCATATAACTTCTGTCTGAATGGTTTTCTTGATGTTTGAAGTGTTATAAAATGATTCTGTGGCTGTTAATACATGGAAAACGTGTTTTGTGAAGATGTTTAGCCATTAGATTCCGTTTTTGAGACTTTTCTTATTCATTGCTCTAAAGTGCTCTCAGCTCCTGAATAGCGTTTTCAATGCATTTACAATGTTTGGCATATAACTTCTGTTTGAATGGTTTTCTTGACGTTTTAAGCATTACAACATGCTTCTGTGGCTGTTATTACATGGAAATTGTATTTTGTGAAGATGTTTAGCCATTAGATTCCGTTTTTGAGACTTTCCTTTTTTTATTGCTCTAAAGTGCTTTTCAGCTCCTGAATAGCGTTTTCAATGCATTTACAATGTTTGGCATATAACTTCTGTCTGAATGGTTTTCTTGATGTTTGAAGTGTTATAACATGTTTCTGTGGCTGTTCATATATGGAAAATGTGTTTTGTGAAGATGTTTAGCCATTAGATTCACTTTTTGAGACTTTCCTTTATTCATTGCTCTAAAGTGCTTTTCAGCTCCTGAATAGCGTTTTCAATGCATTTACAATGTTTGGCATTTAACTTCTGTCTGAATGGTTTTTTTCATGTTTGAAGTGTTATAACATGCTTCTGAGGCTGTTATTACATGAAAAATGTGCTTTGTGAAGATGTTTAGCCATTAGATAGCGTTTTCAATGCATTTACAATGTTTGGCATTTAACTTCTGTCTGAATGGTTTTTTTCATGTTTGAAGTGTTATAACATGCTTCTGAGGCTGTTATTACATGAAAAATGTGCTTTGTGAAGATGTTTAGCCATTAGATTCTGTTTTTGAGACTTTCCTTTTTTTATTGCTCTAAAGTGCTCTCAGCTCCTGAATAGCGTTTTCAATGCATTTACAATGTTTGGCATGTAACTTCTGTTTGAATGGTTTTCTTGACGTTTTAAGCGTTACAACATGCTTCTGTGGCTGTTAATACATGGAAAACGTGTTTTGTGAAGATGTTTAGACATTAGATTCCGTTTTTGAGACTTTCCTTTTTTTATTGCTCTAAAGTGCTTTTTAGCTCCTGAATAGCGTTTTCAATGCATTTACAATGTTTGGCATATAACTTCTGTCTGAATGGTTTTCTTGACGTTTTAAGTGTTATAACATGTTTCTGAGGCTGTTATTACATGAAAAATGTGCTTTGTGAAGATGTTTAGCCATTAGATTCCGTTTTTGAGACTTTTCTTATTCATTGCTCTAAAGTGCTCTCAGCTCCTGAATAGCGTTTTCAATGCATTTACAATGTTTGGCATATAACTTCTGTCTGAATGGTTTTCTTGATGTTTGAAGTGTTATAACATGCTTCTGTGGCTGTTAATACATGGAAAACGTGTTTTGTGAAGATGTTTAGCCATTAGATTCCTTTTTTGAGACTTTGATATATTTATTGCTCTAAAGTGCTTTTCAGCTCCTGAATAGCGTTTTCAATGCATTTACAATGTTTGGCATGTAACTTCTGTTTGAATGGTTTTCTTGACGTTTTAAGTGTTACAACATGCTTCTGTGGCTGTTAATACATGGAAAACGTGTTTTGTGAAGATGTTTAGCCATTAGATTCCGTTTTTGAGACTTTCCTTTTTTTATTGCTCTAAAGTGCTTTTCAGCTCCTGAATAGCGTTTTCAATGCATTTACAATGTTTGGCATATAACTTCTGTCTGAATGGTTTTCTTGACGTTTTAAGTGTTATAACATGTTTCTGTGGCTGTTCATATATGGAAAATGTGTTTTGTGAAGATGTTTAGCCATTAGATTCCGTTTTTGAGTCTTTCATACTTTCATTGCTCTAAAGTGCTTTTCAGCTCCTGAATAGTGTTTTCAATGCATTTACAATGTTTGGCATATAACTTCTGTCTGAATGGTTTTCTTGATGTTTGAAGTGTTATAACATGCTTCTGTGGCTGTTAATACATGGAAAACGTGTTTTGTGAAGATGTTTAGCCATTAGATTCCTTTTTTGAGACTTTGATATATTTATTGCTCTAAAGTGCTTTTCAGCTCCTGAGTAGCGTTTTCAATGCATTTTCAATGTTTGGCATATAACTTCTGTCTGAATGGTTTTCTTGATGTTTAAGTGTTATAACATGCTTCTGTGGCTGTTAATACATGGAAAACGTGTTTTCTAAAGATGTTTAGCCATTAGATTCCGTTTTTGAGACTTTTCTTATTCATTGCTCTAAAGTGCTCTCAGCTCCTGAATAGCGTTTTCAATGCATTTACAATGTTTGGCATATAACTTCTGTTTGAATGGTTTTCTTGACGTTTTAAGCATTACAACATGCTTCTGTGGCTGTTATTACATGGAAATTGTATTTTGTGAAGATGTTTAGCCATTAGATTCCTTTTTTGAGACTTTGATATATTTATTGCTCTAAAGTGCTTTTCAGCTCCTGAGTGGCGTTTTCAATGCATTTACAATGTTTGGCATATAACTTCTGTCTGAATGGTTTTTTTCATGTTTGAAGTGTTATAACATGCTTCTGAGGCTGTTATTACATGAAAAATGTGCTTTGTGAAGATGTTTAGCCATTGGATTCTGTTTTTGAGACTTTCCTTTTTTTATTGCTCTAAAGTGCTTTTCAGCTCCTGAATAGCGTTTTCAATGCATTTACAATGTTTGGCATATAACTTCTGTCTGAATGGTTTTCTTGATGTTTGAAGTGTTATAAAATGATTCTGTGGCTGTTAATACATGGAAAACGTGTTTTGTGAAGATGTTTAGCCATTAGATTCCGTTTTTGAGACTTTTCTTATTCATTGCTCTAAAGTGCTCTCAGCTCCTGAATAGCGTTTTCAATGCATTTACAATGTTTGGCATATAACTTCTGTTTGAATGGTTTTCTTGACGTTTTAAGCATTACAACATGCTTCTGTGGCTGTTATTACATGGAAATTGTATTTTGTGAAGATGTTTAGCCATTAGATTCCGTTTTTGAGACTTTCCTTTTTTTATTGCTCTAAAGTGCTTTTCAGCTCCTGAATAGCGTTTTCAATGCATTTACAATGTTTGGCATATAACTTCTGTCTGAATGGTTTTCTTGATGTTTGAAGTGTTATAAAATGATTCTGTGGCTGTTAATACATGGAAAACGTGTTTTGTGAAGATGTTTAGCCATTAGATTCCGTTTTTGAGACTTTTCTTATTCATTGCTCTAAAGTGCTCTCAGCTCCTGAATAGCGTTTTCAATGCATTTACAATGTTTGGCATATAACTTCTGTTTGAATGGTTTTCTTGACGTTTTAAGCATTACAACATGCTTCTGTGGCTGTTATTACATGGAAATTGTATTTTGTGAAGATGTTTAGCCATTAGATTCCGTTTTTGAGACTTTCCTTTTTTTATTGCTCTAAAGTGCTTTTCAGCTCCTGAATAGCGTTTTCAATGCATTTACAATGTTTGGCATATAACTTCTGTCTGAATGGTTTTCTTGATGTTTGAAGTGTTATAACATGTTTCTGTGGCTGTTCATATATGGAAAATGTGTTTTGTGAAGATGTTTAGCCATTAGATTCACTTTTTGAGACTTTCATACTTTCATTGCTCTAAAGTGCTTTTCAGCTCCTGAATAGTGTTTATAATGCATTTACAATGTTTGGCATATAACTTCTGTCTGAATGGTTTTCTTGATGTTTGAAGTGTTATAACATGCTTCTGTGGCTGTTAATACATGGAAAACGTGTTTTGTGAAGATGTTTAGCCATTAGATTCCGTTTTTGAGTCTTTCATACTTTCATTGCTCTAAAGTGCTTTTCAGCTCCTGAATAGTGTTTTCAATGCATTTACAATGTTTGGCATATAACTTCTGTCTGAATGGTTTTCTTGATGTTTGAAGTGTTATAACATGCTTCTGTGGCTGTTAATACATGGAAAACGTGTTTTGTGAAGATGTTTAGCCATTAGATTCCTTTTTTGAGACTTTGATATATTTATTGCTCTAAAGTGCTTTTCAGCTCCTGAGTGGCGTTTTCAATGCATTTACAATGTTTGGCATATAACTTCTGTCTGAATGGTTTTTTTCATGTTTGAAGTGTTATAACATGCTTCTGAGGCTGTTATTACATGAAAAATGTGCTTTGTGAAGATGTTTAGCCATTGGATTCTGTTTTTGAGACTTTCCTTTTTTTATTGCTCTAAAGTGCTTTTCAGCTCCTGAATAGCGTTTTCAATGCATTTACAATGTTTGGCATATAACTTCTGTCTGAATGGTTTTCTTGATGTTTGAAGTGTTATAAAATGATTCTGTGGCTGTTAATACATGGAAAACGTGTTTTGTGAAGATGTTTAGCCATTAGATTCCGTTTTTGAGACTTTTCTTATTCATTGCTCTAAAGTGCTCTCAGCTCCTGAATAGCGTTTTCAATGCATTTACAATGTTTGGCATATAACTTCTGTTTGAATGGTTTTCTTGACGTTTTAAGCATTACAACATGCTTCTGTGGCTGTTATTACATGGAAATTGTATTTTGTGAAGATGTTTAGCCATTAGATTCCGTTTTTGAGACTTTCCTTTTTTTATTGCTCTAAAGTGCTTTTCAGCTCCTGAATAGCGTTTTCAATGCATTTACAATGTTTGGCATATAACTTCTGTCTGAATGGTTTTCTTGATGTTTGAAGTGTTATAACATGTTTCTGTGGCTGTTCATATATGGAAAATGTGTTTTGTGAAGATGTTTAGCCATTAGATTCACTTTTTGAGACTTTCCTTTATTCATTGCTCTAAAGTGCTTTTCAGCTCCTGAATAGCGTTTTCAATGCATTTACAATGTTTGGCATTTAACTTCTGTCTGAATGGTTTTTTTCATGTTTGAAGTGTTATAACATGCTTCTGAGGCTGTTATTACATGAAAAATGTGCTTTGTGAAGATGTTTAGCCATTAGATTCCGTTTTTGAGACTTTCCTTTATTCATTGCTCTAAAGTGCTTTTCAGCTCCTGAATAGCGTTTTCAATGCATTTACAATGTTTGGCATTTAACTTCTGTCTGAATGGTTTTTTTCATGTTTGAAGTGTTATAACATGCTTCTGAGGCTGTTATTACATGAAAAATGTGCTTTGTGAAGATGTTTAGCCATTAGATTCTGTTTTTGAGACTTTCCTTTTTTTATTGCTCTAAAGTGCTCTCAGCTCCTGAATAGCGTTTTCAATGCATTTACAATGTTTGGCATGTAACTTCTGTTTGAATGGTTTTCTTGACGTTTTAAGTGTTACAACATGCTTCTGTGGCTGTTAATACATGGAAAACGTGTTTTGTGAAGATGTTTAGCCATTAGATTCCGTTTTTGAGACTTTCCTTTATTCATTGCTCTAAAGTGCTTTTCAGCTCCTGAATAGCGTTTTCAATGCATTTACAATGTTTGGCATTTAACTTCTGTCTGAATGGTTTTTTTCATGTTTGAAGTGTTATAACATGCTTCTGAGGCTGTTATTACATGAAAAATGTGCTTTGTGAAGATGTTTAGCCATTAGATTCCGTTTTTGAGACTTTCCTTTATTCATTGCTCTAAAGTGCTTTTCAGCTCCTGAATAGCGTTTTCAATGCATTTACAATGTTTGGCATTTAACTTCTGTCTGAATGGTTTTTTTCATGTTTGAAGTGTTATAACATGCTTCTGAGGCTGTTATTACATGAAAAATGTGCTTTGTGAAGATGTTTAGCCATTAGATTCTGTTTTTGAGACTTTCCTTTTTTTATTGCTCTAAAGTGCTCTCAGCTCCTGAATAGCGTTTTCAATGCATTTACAATGTTTGGCATGTAACTTCTGTTTGAATGGTTTTCTTGACGTTTTAAGCGTTACAACATGCTTCTGTGGCTGTTAATACATGGAAAACGTGTTTTGTGAAGATGTTTAGCCATTAGATTCCGTTTTTGAGACTTTCCTTTTTTTATTGCTCTAAAGTGCTTTTTAGCTCCTGAATAGCGTTTTCAATGCATTTACAATGTTTGGCATATAACTTCTGTCTGAATGGTTTTCTTGACGTTTTAAGTGTTATAACATGTTTCTGAGGCTGTTATTACATGAAAAATGTGCTTTGTGAAGATGTTTAGCCATTAGATTCCGTTTTTGAGACTTTTCTTATTCATTGCTCTAAAGTGCTCTCAGCTCCTGAATAGCGTTTTCAATGCATTTACAATGTTTGGCATATAACTTCTGTCTGAATGGTTTTCTTGATGTTTGAAGTGTTATAACATGCTTCTGTGGCTGTTAATACATGGAAAACGTGTTTTGTGAAGATGTTTAGCCATTAGATTCCTTTTTTGAGACTTTGATATATTTATTGCTCTAAAGTGCTTTTCAGCTCCTGAATAGCGTTTTCAATGCATTTACAATGTTTGGCATGTAACTTCTGTTTGAATGGTTTTCTTGACGTTTTAAGTGTTACAACATGCTTCTGTGGCTGTTAATACATGGAAAACGTGTTTTGTGAAGATGTTTAGCCATTAGATTCCGTTTTTGAGACTTTCCTTTTTTTATTGCTCTAAAGTGCTTTTCAGCTCCTGAATAGCGTTTTCAATGCATTTACAATGTTTGGCATATAACTTCTGTCTGAATGGTTTTCTTGACGTTTTAAGTGTTATAACATGTTTCTGTGGCTGTTCATATATGGAAAATGTGTTTTGTGAAGATGTTTAGCCATTAGATTCCGTTTTTGAGTCTTTCATACTTTCATTGCTCTAAAGTGCTTTTCAGCTCCTGAATAGTGTTTTCAATGCATTTACAATGTTTGGCATATAACTTCTGTCTGAATGGTTTTCTTGATGTTTGAAGTGTTATAACATGCTTCTGTGGCTGTTAATACATGGAAAACGTGTTTTGTGAAGATGTTTAGCCATTAGATTCCTTTTTTGAGACTTTGATATATTTATTGCTCTAAAGTGCTTTTCAGCTCCTGAGTAGCGTTTTCAATGCATTTTCAATGTTTGGCATATAACTTCTGTCTGAATGGTTTTCTTGATGTTTAAGTGTTATAACATGCTTCTGTGGCTGTTAATACATGGAAAACGTGTTTTCTAAAGATGTTTAGCCATTAGATTCCGTTTTTGAGACTTTTCTTATTCATTGCTCTAAAGTGCTCTCAGCTCCTGAATAGCGTTTTCAATGCATTTACAATGTTTGGCATATAACTTCTGTTTGAATGGTTTTCTTGACGTTTTAAGCATTACAACATGCTTCTGTGGCTGTTATTACATGGAAATTGTATTTTGTGAAGATGTTTAGCCATTAGATTCCTTTTTTGAGACTTTGATATATTTATTGCTCTAAAGTGCTTTTCAGCTCCTGAGTGGCGTTTTCAATGCATTTACAATGTTTGGCATATAACTTCTGTCTGAATGGTTTTTTTCATGTTTGAAGTGTTATAACATGCTTCTGAGGCTGTTATTACATGAAAAATGTGCTTTGTGAAGATGTTTAGCCATTGGATTCTGTTTTTGAGACTTTCCTTTTTTTATTGCTCTAAAGTGCTTTTCAGCTCCTGAATAGCGTTTTCAATGCATTTACAATGTTTGGCATATAACTTCTGTCTGAATGGTTTTCTTGATGTTTGAAGTGTTATAAAATGATTCTGTGGCTGTTAATACATGGAAAACGTGTTTTGTGAAGATGTTTAGCCATTAGATTCCGTTTTTGAGACTTTTCTTATTCATTGCTCTAAAGTGCTCTCAGCTCCTGAATAGCGTTTTCAATGCATTTACAATGTTTGGCATATAACTTCTGTTTGAATGGTTTTCTTGACGTTTTAAGCATTACAACATGCTTCTGTGGCTGTTATTACATGGAAATTGTATTTTGTGAAGATGTTTAGCCATTAGATTCCGTTTTTGAGACTTTCCTTTTTTTATTGCTCTAAAGTGCTTTTCAGCTCCTGAATAGCGTTTTCAATGCATTTACAATGTTTGGCATATAACTTCTGTCTGAATGGTTTTCTTGATGTTTGAAGTGTTATAACATGTTTCTGTGGCTGTTCATATATGGAAAATGTGTTTTGTGAAGATGTTTAGCCATTAGATTCACTTTTTGAGACTTTCCTTTATTCATTGCTCTAAAGTGCTTTTCAGCTCCTGAATAGCGTTTTCAATGCATTTACAATGTTTGGCATTTAACTTCTGTCTGAATGGTTTTTTTCATGTTTGAAGTGTTATAACATGCTTCTGAGGCTGTTATTACATGAAAAATGTGCTTTGTGAAGATGTTTAGCCATTAGATTCCGTTTTTGAGACTTTCCTTTATTCATTGCTCTAAAGTGCTTTTCAGCTCCTGAATAGCGTTTTCAATGCATTTACAATGTTTGGCATTTAACTTCTGTCTGAATGGTTTTTTTCATGTTTGAAGTGTTATAACATGCTTCTGAGGATGTTATTACATGAAAAATGTGCTTTGTGAAGATGTTTAGCCATTAGATTCTGTTTTTGAGACTTTCGTTTTTTTATTGCTCTAAAGTGCTCTCAGCTCCTGAATAGCGTTTTCAATGCATTTACAATGTTTGGCATGTAACTTCTGTTTGAATGGTTTTCTTGACGTTTTAAGTGTTACAACATGCTTCTGTGGCTGTTAATACATGGAAAACGTGTTTTGTGAAGATGTTTAGCCATTAGATTCCGTTTTTGAGACTTTCCTTTTTTTATTGCTCTAAAGTGCTTTTTAGCTCCTGAATAGCGTTTTCAATGCATTTACAATGTTTGGCATATAACTTCTGTCTGAATGGTTTTCTTGACGTTTTAAGTGTTATAACATGTTTCTGAGGCTGTTATTACATGAAAAATGTGCTTTGTGAAGATGTTTAGCCATTAGATTCCGTTTTTGAGACTTTTCTTATTCATTGCTCTAAAGTGCTCTCAGCTCCTGAATAGCGTTTTCAATGCATTTACAATGTTTGGCATATAACTTCTGTCTGAATGGTTTTCTTGATGTTTGAAGTGTTATAACATGCTTCTGTGGCTGTTAATACATGGAAAACGTGTTTTGTGAAGATGTTTAGCCATTAGATTCCTTTTTTGAGACTTTGATATATTTATTGCTCTAAAGTGCTTTTCAGCTCCTGAATAGCGTTTTCAATGCATTTACAATGTTTGGCATGTAACTTCTGTTTGAATGGTTTTCTTGACTTTTAAAGTGTTACAACATGCTTCTGTGGCTGTTAATACATGGAAAACGTGTTTTGTGAAGATGTTTAGCAATTAGATTCCGTTTTTGAGACTTTCCTTTTTTTATTGCTCTAAAGTGCTTTTCAGCTCCTGAATAGCGTTTTCAATGCATTTACAATGTTTGGCATATAACTTCTGTCTGAATGGTTTTCTTGACGTTTTAAGTGTTATAACATGTTTCTGTGGCTGTTCATATATGGGAAATGTGTTTTGTGAAGATGTTTAGCCATTAGATTCACTTTTTGAGACTTTCATACTTTCATTGCTCTAAAGTGCTTTTCAGCTCCTGAATAGTGTTTATAATGCATTTACAATGTTTGGCATATAACTTCTGTCTGAATGGTTTTCTTGATGTTTGAAGTGTTATAACATGCTTCTGTGGCTGTTAATACATGGAAAACGTGTTTTGTGAAGATGTTTAGCCATTAGATTCCGTTTTTGAGTCTTTCATACTTTCATTGCTCTAAAGTGCTTTTCAGCTCCTGAATAGTGTTTTCAATGCATTTACAATGTTTGGCATATAACTTCTGTCTGAATGGTTTTCTTGATGTTTGAAGTGTTATAACATGCTTCTGTGGCTGTTAATACATGGAAAACGTGTTTTGTGAAGATGTTTAGCCATTAGATTCCTTTTTTGAGACTTTGATATATTTATTGCTCTAAAGTGCTTTTCAGCTCCTGAGTGGCGTTCTCAATGCATTTTCAATTTTTGGCATATAACTTCTGTCTGAATGGTTTTCTTGATGTTTAAGTGTTATAACATGCTTCTGTGGCTGTTAATACATGGAAAACGTGTTTTCTGAAGATGTTTAGCCATTAGATTCCGTTTTTGAGACTTTTCTTATTCATTGCTCTAAAGTGCTCTCAGCTCCTGAATAGCGTTTTCAATGCATTTACAATGTTTGGCATATAACTTTTGTTTGAATGGTTTTCTTGACGTTTTAAGCATTACAACATGCTTCTGTGGCTGTTATTACATGGAAATTGTATTTTGTGAAGATGTTTAGCCATTAGATTCCGTTTTTGAGACTTTCCTTTTTTTATTGCTCTAAAGTGCTTTTCAGCTCCTGAATAGCGTTTTCAATGCATTTACAATGTTTGGCATATAACTTCTGTCTGAATGGTTTTCTTGACGTTTTAAGTGTTATAACATGTTTCTGTGGCTGTTCATATATGGAAAATGTGTTTTGTGAAGATGTTTAGCCATTAGATTCACTTTTTGAGACTTTCATACTTTCATTGCTCTAAAGTGCTTTTCAGCTCCTGAATAGTGTTTATAATGCATTTACAATGTTTGGCATATAACTTCTGTCTGAATGGTTTTCTTGATGTTTGAAGTGTTATAACATGCTTCTGTGGCTGTTAATACATGGAAAACGTGTTTTGTGAAGATGTTTAGCCATTAGATTCCGTTTTTGAGTCTTTCATACTTTCATTGCTCTAAAGTGCTTTTCAGCTCCTGAATAGTGTTTTCAATGCATTTACAATGTTTGGCATATAACTTCTGTCTGAATGGTTTTCTTGATGTTTGAAGTGTTATAACATGCTTCTGTGGCTGTTAATACATGGAAAACGTGTTTTGTGAAGATGTTTAGCCATTAGATTCCTTTTTTGAGACTTTGATATATTTATTGCTCTAAAGTGCTTTTCAGCTCCTGAGTGGCGTTCTCAATGCATTTTCAATTTTTGGCATATAACTTCTGTCTGAATGGTTTTCTTGATGTTTAAGTGTTATAACATGCTTCTGTGGCTGTTAATACATGGAAAACGTGTTTTCTGAAGATGTTTAGCCATTAGATTCCGTTTTTGAGACTTTTCTTATTCATTGCTCTAAAGTGCTCTCAGCTCCTGAATAGCGTTTTCAATGCATTTACAATGTTTGGCATATAACTTCTGTTTGAATGGTTTTCTTGACGTTTTAAGCATTACAACATGCTTCTGTGGCTGTTATTACATGGAAATTGTATTTTGTGAAGATGTTTAGCCATTAGATTCCGTTTTTGAGACTTTCATACTTTCATTGCTCTAAAGTGCTTTTCAGCTCCTGAATAGTTTTTTCAATGCATTTACAATGTTTGGCATATAACTTCTGTCTGAATGGTTTTCTTGATGTTTGAAGTGTTATAACATGCTTCTGTGGCTGTTAATACATGGAAAACGTGTTTTGTGAAGATGTTTAGCCATTAGATTCCTTTTTTGAGACTTTGATATATTTATTGCTCTAAAGTGCTTTTCAGCTCCTGAGTGGCGTTTTCAATGCATTTACAATGTTTGGCATATAACTTCTGTCTGAATGGTTTTTTTCATGTTTGAAGTGTTATAACATGCTTCTGAGGCTGTTATTACATGAAAAATGTGCTTTGTGAAGATGTTTAGCCATTGGATTCTGTTTTTGAGACTTTCCTTTTTTTATTGCTCTAAAGTGCTTTTCAGCTCCTGAATAGCGTTTTCAATGCATTTACAATGTTTGGCATATAACTTCTGTCTGAATGGTTTTCTTGATGTTTGAAGTGTTATAAAATGATTCTGTGGCTGTTAATACATGGAAAACGTGTTTTGTGAAGATGTTTAGCCATTAGATTCCGTTTTTGAGACTTTTCTTATTCATTGCTCTAAAGTGCTCTCAGCTCCTGAATAGCGTTTTCAATGCATTTACAATGTTTGGCATATAACTTCTGTTTGAATGGTTTTCTTGACGTTTTAAGCATTACAACATGCTTCTGTGGCTGTTATTACATGGAAATTGTATTTTGTGAAGATGTTTAGCCATTAGATTCCGTTTTTGAGACTTTCCTTTTTTTATTGCTCTAAAGTGCTTTTCAGCTCCTGAATAGCGTTTTCAATGCATTTACAATGTTTGGCATATAACTTCTGTCTGAATGGTTTTCTTGATGTTTGAAGTGTTATAACATGTTTCTGTGGCTGTTCATATATGGAAAATGTGTTTTGTGAAGATGTTTAGCCATTAGATTCACTTTTTGAGACTTTCCTTTATTCATTGCTCTAAAGTGCTTTTCAGCTCCTGAATAGCGTTTTCAATGCATTTACAATGTTTGGCATTTAACTTCTGTCTGAATGGTTTTTTTCATGTTTGAAGTGTTATAACATGCTTCTGAGGCTGTTATTACATGAAAAATGTGCTTTGTGAAGATGTTTAGCCATTAGATTCCGTTTTTGAGACTTTCCTTTATTCATTGCTCTAAAGTGCTTTTCAGCTCCTGAATAGCGTTTTCAATGCATTTACAATGTTTGGCATTTAACTTCTGTCTGAATGGTTTTTTTCATGTTTGAAGTGTTATAACATGCTTCTGAGGCTGTTATTACATGAAAAATGTGCTTTGTGAAGATGTTTAGCCATTAGATTCTGTTTTTGAGACTTTCCTTTTTTTATTGCTCTAAAGTGCTCTCAGCTCCTGAATAGCGTTTTCAATGCATTTACAATGTTTGGCATGTAACTTCTGTTTGAATGGTTTTCTTGACGTTTTAAGTGTTACAACATGCTTCTGTGGCTGTTAATACATGGAAAACGTGTTTTGTGAAGATGTTTAGCCATTAGATTCCGTTTTTGAGACTTTCCTTTTTTTATTGCTCTAAAGTGCTTTTTAGCTCCTGAATAGCGTTTTCAATGCATTTACAATGTTTGGCATATAACTTCTGTCTGAATGGTTTTCTTGACGTTTTAAGTGTTATAACATGTTTCTGAGGCTGTTATTACATGAAAAATGTGCTTTGTGAAGATGTTTAGCCATTAGATTCCGTTTTTGAGACTTTTCTTATTCATTGCTCTAAAGTGCTCTCAGCTCCTGAATAGCGTTTTCAATGCATTTACAATGTTTGGCATATAACTTCTGTCTGAATGGTTTTCTTGATGTTTGAAGTGTTATAACATGCTTCTGTGGCTGTTAATACATGGAAAACGTGTTTTGTGAAGATGTTTAGCCATTAGATTCCTTTTTTGAGACTTTGATATATTTATTGCTCTAAAGTGCTTTTCAGCTCCTGAATAGCGTTTTCAATGCATTTACAATGTTTGGCATGTAACTTCTGTTTGAATGGTTTTCTTGACGTTTAAAGTGTTACAACATGCTTCTGTGGCTGTTAATACATGGAAAACGTGTTTTGTGAAGATGTTTAGCAATTAGATTCCGTTTTTGAGACTTTCCTTTTTTTATTGCTCTAAAGTGCTTTTCAGCTCCTGAATAGCGTTTTCAATGCATTTACAATGTTTGGCATATAACTTCTGTCTGAATGGTTTTCTTGACGTTTTAAGTGTTATAACATGTTTCTGTGGCTGTTCATATATGGAAAATGTGTTTTGTGAAGATGTTTAGCCATTAGATTCACTTTTTGAGACTTTCATACTTTCATTGCTCTAAAGTGCTTTTCAGCTCCTGAATAGTGTTTATAATGCATTTACAATGTTTGGCATATAACTTCTGTCTGAATGGTTTTCTTGATGTTTGAAGTGTTATAACATGCTTCTGTGGCTGTTAATACATGGAAAACGTGTTTTGTGAAGATGTTTAGCCATTAGATTCCGTTTTTGAGTCTTTCATACTTTCATTGCTCTAAAGTGCTTTTCAGCTCCTGAATAGTGTTTTCAATGCATTTACAATGTTTGGCATATAACTTCTGTCTGAATGGTTTTCTTGATGTTTGAAGTGTTATAACATGCTTCTGTGGCTGTTAATACATGGAAAACGTGTTTTGTGAAGATGTTTAGCCATTAGATTCCTTTTTTGAGACTTTGATATATTTATTGCTCTAAAGTGCTTTTCAGCTCCTGAGTGGCGTTCTCAATGCATTTTCAATTTTTGGCATATAACTTCTGTCTGAATGGTTTTCTTGATGTTTAAGTGTTATAACATGCTTCTGTGGCTGTTAATACATGGAAAACGTGTTTTCTGAAGATGTTTAGCCATTAGATTCCGTTTTTGAGACTTTTCTTATTCATTGCTCTAAAGTGCTCTCAGCTCCTGAATAGCGTTTTCAATGCATTTACAATGTTTGGCATATAACTTTTGTTTGAATGGTTTTCTTGACGTTTTAAGCATTACAACATGCTTCTGTGGCTGTTATTACATGGAAATTGTATTTTGTGAAGATGTTTAGCCATTAGATTCCGTTTTTGAGACTTTCCTTTTTTTATTGCTCTAAAGTGCTTTTCAGCTCCTGAATAGCGTTTTCAATGCATTTACAATGTTTGGCATATAACTTCTGTCTGAATGGTTTTCTTGACGTTTTAAGTGTTATAACATGTTTCTGTGGCTGTTCATATATGGAAAATGTGTTTTGTGAAGATGTTTAGCCATTAGATTCACTTTTTGAGACTTTCATACTTTCATTGCTCTAAAGTGCTTTTCAGCTCCTGAATAGTGTTTATAATGCATTTACAATGTTTGGCATATAACTTCTGTCTGAATGGTTTTCTTGATGTTTGAAGTGTTATAACATGCTTCTGTGGCTGTTAATACATGGAAAACGTGTTTTGTGAAGATGTTTAGCCATTAGATTCCGTTTTTGAGTCTTTCATACTTTCATTGCTCTAAAGTGCTTTTCAGCTCCTGAATAGTGTTTTCAATGCATTTACAATGTTTGGCATATAACTTCTGTCTGAATGGTTTTCTTGATGTTTGAAGTGTTATAACATGCTTCTGTGGCTGTTAATACATGGAAAACGTGTTTTGTGAAGATGTTTAGCCATTAGATTCCTTTTTTGAGACTTTGATATATTTATTGCTCTAAAGTGCTTTTCAGCTCCTGAGTGGCGTTCTCAATGCATTTTCAATTTTTGGCATATAACTTCTGTCTGAATGGTTTTCTTGATGTTTAAGTGTTATAACATGCTTCTGTGGCTGTTAATACATGGAAAACGTGTTTTCTGAAGATGTTTAGCCATTAGATTCCGTTTTTGAGACTTTTCTTATTCATTGCTCTAAAGTGCTCTCAGCTCCTGAATAGCGTTTTCAATGCATTTACAATGTTTGGCATATAACTTCTGTTTGAATGGTTTTCTTGACGTTTTAAGCATTACAACATGCTTCTGTGGCTGTTATTACATGGAAATTGTATTTTGTGAAGATGTTTAGCCATTAGATTCCGTTTTTGAGACTTTCATACTTTCATTGCTCTAAAGTGCTTTTCAGCTCCTGAATAGTTTTTTCAATGCATTTACAATGTTTGGCATATAACTTCTGTCTGAATGGTTTTCTTGATGTTTGAAGTGTTATAACATGCTTCTGTGGCTGTTAATACATGGAAAACGTGTTTTGTGAAGATGTTTAGCCATTAGATTCCTTTTTTGAGACTTTGATATATTTATTGCTCTAAAGTGCTTTTCAGCTCCTGAATAGCGTTTTCAATGCATTTTCAATGTTTGGCATATAACTTCTGTCTGAATGGTTTTCTTGATGTTTAAGTGTTATAACATGCTTCTGTGGCTGTTAATACATGAAAAATGTGCTTTGTGAAGATGTTTAGCCATTAGATTCCGTTTTTGAGACTTTCCTTTATTCATTGCTCTAAAGTGCTTTTCAGCTCCTGAATAGCGTTTTCAATGCATTTACAATGTTTGGCATTTAACTTCTGTCTGAACTATTTTTTTCATGTTTGAAGTGTTATAACATGCTTCTGAGGCTGTTATTACATGAAAAATGTGCTTTGTGAAGATGTTTAGCCATTAGATTCTGTTTTTGAGACTTTCCTTTTTTTATTGCTCTAAAGTGCTTTTCAGCTCCTGAATAGCGTTTTCAATGCATTTACAATGTTTGGCATATAACTTCTGGCTGAATGGTTTTCTTGATGTTTTAAGTGTTATAAAATGATTCTGTGGCTGTTAATACATGGAAAACGTGTTTTGTGAAGATGTTTAGCCATTAGATTCCGTTTTTGAGACTTTTCTTATTCATTGCTCTAAAGTGCTCTCAGCTCCTGAATAGCGTTTTCAATGCATTTACAATGTTTGGCATATAACTTCTGTTTGAATGGTTTTCTTGACGTTTTAAGCATTACAACATGCTTCTGTGGCTGTTATTACATGGAAATTGTATTTTGTGAAGATGTTTAGCCATTAGATTCCGTTTTTGAGACTTTCCTTTTTTTATTGCTCTAAAGTGCTTTTCAGCTCCTGAATAGCGTTTTCAATGCATTTACAATGTTTGGCATATAACTTCTGTCTGAATGGTTTTCTTGATGTTTGAAGTGTTATAACATGTTTCTGTGGCTGTTCATATATGGAAAATGTGTTTTGTGAAGATGTTTAGCCATTAGATTCACTTTTTGAGACTTTCCTTTATTCATTGCTCTAAAGTGCTTTTCAGCTCCTGAATAGCGTTTTCAATGCATTTACAATGTTTGGCATTTAACTTCTGTCTGAATGGTTTTTTTCATGTTTGAAGTGTTATAACATGCTTCTGAGGCTGTTATTACATGAAAAATGTGCTTTGTGAAGATGTTTAGCCATTAGATTCTGTTTTTGAGACTTTCCTTTTTTTATTGCTCTAAAGTGCTTTTCAGCTCCTGAATAGCGTTTTCAATGCATTTACAATGTTTGGCATGTAACTTCTGTCTGAATGGTTTTCTTGACGTTTGAAGTGTTACAACATGCTTCTGTGGCTATTATTACATGGAAAATGTATTTTGTGAAGATGTTTAGCCATTAGATTCTGTTTTTGAGAGTTTCATACTTTCATTGCTCTAAAGTGCTTTTCAGCTCCTGAATAGCGTTTTCAATGCATTTACAATGTTTGGCATATAACTTCTGGCTGAATGGTTTTCTTGATGTTTTAAGTGTTATAAAATGATTCTGTGGCTGTTAATACATGGAAAACGTGTTTTGTGAAGATGTTTAGCCATTAGATTCCGTTTTTGAGACTTTTCTTATTCATTGCTCTAAAGTGCTCTCAGCTCCTGAATAGCGTTTTCAATGCATTTACAATGTTTGGCATATAACTTCTGTTTGAATGGTTTTCTTGACGTTTTAAGCATTACAACATGCTTCTGTGTCTGTTATTACATGGAAATTGTATTTTGTGAAGATGTTTAGCCATTAGATTCTGTTTTTGAGACTTTCCTTTTTTTATTGCTCTAAAGTGCTTTTCAGCTCCTGAATAGCGTTTTCAATGCATTTACAATGTTTGGCATATAACTTCTGTCTGAATGGTTTTCTTGACGTTTGAAGTGTTATAACATGTTTCTGTGGCTGTTCATATATGGAAAATGTGTTTTGTGAAGATGTTTAGCCATTAGATTCACTTTTTGAGACTTTCATACTTTCATTGCTCTAAAGTGCTTTTCAGCTCCTGAATAGTTTTCAATGCATTTACAATGTTTGGCATTTAACTTCTGTCTGAATGGTTTTCTTGATGTTTGAAGTGTTATAACATGCTTCTGTGGCTGTTAATACATGGAAAACGTGTTTTGTGAAGATGTTTAGCCATTAGATTCCGTTTTTGAGACTTTCATACTTTCATTGCTCTAAAGTGCTTTTCAGCTCCTGAATAGTGTTTTCAATGCATTTACAATGTTTGGCATATAACTTCTGTCTGAATGGTTTTCTTGATGTTTGAAGTGTTATAACATGCTTCTGTGGCTGTTAATACATGGAAAACGTATTTTGTGAAGATGTTTAGCCATTAGATTCCGTTTTTGAGACTTTCATACTTTCATTGTTCTAAAGTGCTTTTCAGCTCCTGAATAGCGTTTTCAATGCATTTACAATGTTTGGCATATAACTTCTGTCTGAATGGTTTTTTTCATGTTTGAAGTGTTATAACATGCTTCTGAGGCTGTTATTACATGAAAAATGTGCTTTGTGAAGATGTTTAGCCATTGGATTCTGTTTTTGAGACTTTCCTTTTTTTATTGCTCTAAAGTGCTTTTCAGCTCCTGAATAGCGTTTTCAATGCATTTACAATGTTTGGCATGTAACTTCTGTCTGAATGGTTTTCTTGATGTTTTAAGTGTTATAAAATGATTCTGTGGCTGTTAATACATGGAAAACGTGTTTTGTGAAGATGTTTAGCCATTAGATTCCGTTTTTGAGACTTTTCTTATTCATTGCTCTAAAGTGCTCTCAGCTCCTGAATAGCGTTTTCAATGCATTTACAATGTTTGGCATATAACTTCTGTTTGAATGGTTTTCTTGACGTTTTAAGCATTACAACATGCTTCTGTGGCTGTTATTACATGGAAATTGTATTTTGTGAAGATGTTTAGCCATTAGATTCCGTTTTTGAGACTTTCCTTTTTTTATTGCTCTAAAGTGCTTTTCAGCTCCTGAATAGCGTTTTCAATGCATTTACAATGTTTGGCATATAACTTCTGTCTGAATGGTTTTCTTGATGTTTGAAGTGTTATAACATGTTTCTGTGGCTGTTCATATATGGAAAATGTGTTTTGTGAAGATGTTTAGCCATTAGATTCACTTTTTGAGACTTTCCTTTATTCATTGCTCTAAAGTGCTTTTCAGCTCCTGAATAGCGTTTTCAATGCATTTACAATGTTTGGCATTTAACTTCTGTCTGAATGGTTTTTTTCATGTTTGAAGTGTTATAACATGCTTCTGAGGCTGTTATTACATGAAAAATGTGCTTTGTGAAGATGTTTAGCCATTAGATTCCGTTTTTGAGACTTTCCTTTATTCATTGCTCTAAAGTGCTTTTCAGCTCCTGAATAGCGTTTTCAATGCATTTACAATGTTTGGCATGTAACTTCTGTCTGAATGGTTTTCTTGACGTTTGAAGTGTTACAACATGCTTCTGTGGCTATTATTACATGGAAAATGTATTTTGTGAAGATGTTTAGCCATTAGATTCTGTTTTTGAGAGTTTCATACTTTCATTGCTCTAAAGTGCTTTTCAGCTCCTGAATAGCGTTTTCAATGCATTTACAATGTTTGGCATATAACTTCTGGCTGAATGGTTTTCTTGATGTTTTAAGTGTTATAAAATGATTCTGTGGCTGTTAATACATGGAAAACGTGTTTTGTGAAGATGTTTAGCCATTAGATTCCGTTTTTGAGACTTTTCTTATTCATTGCTCTAAAGTGCTCTCAGCTCCTGAATAGCGTTTTCAATGCATTTACAATGTTTGGCATATAACTTCTGTTTGAATGGTTTTCTTGACGTTTTAAGCATTACAACATGCTTCTGTGGCTGTTATTACATGGAAATTGTATTTTGTGAAGATGTTTAGCCATTAGATTCTGTTTTTGAGACTTTACTTTTTTTATTGCTCTAAAGTGCTTTTCAGCTCCTGAATAGCGTTTTCAATGCATTTACAATGTTTGGCATATAACTTCTGTCTGAATGGTTTTCTTGACGTTTGAAGTGTTATAACATGTTTCTGTGGCTGTTCATATATGGAAAATGTGTTTTGTGAAGATGTTTAGCCATTAGATTCACTTTTTGAGACTTTCATACTTTCATTGCTCTAAAGTGCTTTTCAGCTCCTGAATAGTTTTCAATGCATTTACAATGTTTGGCATTTAACTTCTGTCTGAATGGTTTTCTTGACGTTTGAAGTGTTACAACATGCTTCTGTGGCTATTATTACATGGAAAATGTATTTTGTGAAGATGTTTAGCCATTAGATTCTGTTTTTGAGAGTTTCATACTTTCATTGCTCTAAAGTGCTTTTCAGCTCCTGAATAGCGTTTTCAATGCATTTACAATGTTTGGCATTTAACTTCTGTCTGAATGGTTTTCTTGATGTTTGAAGTGTTATAACATGCTTCTGTGGCTGTTAATACATGGAAAACGTGTTTTGTGAAGATGTTTAGCCATTAGATTCCGTTTTTGAGACTTTCATACTTTCATTGCTCTAAAGTGCTTTTCAGCTCCTGAATAGTGTTTTCAATGCATTTACAATGTTTGGCATATAACTTCTGTCTGAATGGTTTTTTTCATGTTTGAAGTGTTATAACATGCTTCTGAGGCTGTTATTACATGAAAAATGTGCTTTGTGAAGATGTTTAGCCATTGGATTCTGTTTTTGAGACTTTCCTTTTTTTATTGCTCTAAAGTGCTTTTCAGCTCCTGAATAGCGTTTTCAATGCATTTACAATGTTTGGCATGTAACTTCTGTCTGAATGGTTTTCTCGATGTTTGAAGTGTTATAACATACTTCTGTGGTTGTTAATACATGGAAAACGTGTTTTGTGAAGATGTTTAGCCATTAGATTCCGTTTTTGAGACTTTGATATATTTATTGCTCTAAAGTGCTTTTCAGCTCCTGAATAGTGTTTTCAATGCATTTACAATGTTTGGCATATAACTTCTGTCTGAATGGTTTTCTCGATGTTTGAAGTGTTATAACATGCTTCTGTGGCTGTTAATACATGGAAAACGTGTTTTGTGAAGATGTTTAGACATTAGATTCAGTTTTTGAGACTTTCCTTTATTCATTGCTCTAAAGTGCTTTTCAGCTCCTGAATAGCGTTTTCAATGCATTTACAATGTTTGGCATTTAACTTCTGTCTGAATGGTTTTTTTCATGTTTGAAGTGTTATAACATGCTTCTGAGGCTGTTATTACATGAAAAATGTGCTTTGTGAAGATGTTCAGCCATTAGATTCCGTTTTTGAGACTTTCCTTTATTCATTGCTCTAAAGTGCTTTTCAGCTCCTGAATAGCGTTTTCAATGCATTTACAATGTTTGGCATTTAACTTCTGTCTGAATGGTTTTTTTCATGTTTGAAGTGTTATAACATGCTTCTGTGGCTGTTAATACATGGAAAACGTGTTTTGTGAAGATGTTTAGCCATTAGATTCCGTTTTTGAGACTTTCATACTTTCATTGCTCTAAAGTGCTTTTAAGCTCCTGAATAGTGTTTTCAATGCATTTACAATGTTTGGCATATAACTTCTGTCTGAATGGTTTTCTTGAAGTTTTAAGTGTTATAACATGTTTCTGTGGCTGTTCATATATGGAAAATGTGTTTTGTGAAGATGTTTAGCCATTAGATTCACTTTTTGAGACTTTCATACTTTCATTGCTCTAAAGTGCTTTTCAGCTCCTGAATAGTGTTTTCAATGCATTTACAATGTTTGGCATATAACTTCTGTCTGAATGGTTTTCTTGATGTTTGAAGTGTTATAACATGCTTTTGTGGCTGTTAATACATGGAAAACGTGTTTTGTGAAGATGTTTAGCCATTAGATTCCGTTTTTGAGACTTTCATACTTTCATTGCTCTAAAGTGCTTTTCAGCTCCTGAATAGTGTTTTCAATGCATTTACAATGTTTGGCATATAACTTCTGTCTGAATGGTTTTCTTGATGTTTGAAGTGTTATAACGTGCTTCTGTGGCTGTTTATACATGGAAAACGTGTTTTGTGAAGATGTTTAGCCATTAGATTCCTTTTTTGAGACTTTGATATATTTATTGCTCTAAAGTGCTTTTCAGCTCCTGAGTAGCGTTTTCAATGCATTTTCAATGTTTGGCATATAACTTCTGTCTGAATGGTTTTCTTGATGTTTAAGTGTTATAACATGCTTCTGAGGCTGTTATTACATGAAAAATGTGCTTTGTGAAGATGTTTAGCCATTGGATTCTGTTTTTGAGACTTTCCTTTTTTTATTGCTCTAAAGTGCTTTTCAGCTCCTGAATAGCGTTTTCAATGCATTTACAATGTTTGGCATGTAACTTCTGTCTGAATGGTTTTCTCGATGTTTGAAGTGTTATAACATACTTCTGTGGTTGTTAATACATGGAAAACGTGTTTTGTGAAGATGTTTAGCCATTAGATTCCGTTTTTGAGACTTTGATATATTTATTGCTCTAAAGTGCTTTTCAGCTCCTGAATAGTGTTTTCAATGCATTTACAATGTTTGGCATATAACTTCTGTCTGAATGGTTTTCTCGATGTTTGAAGTGTTATAACATGCTTCTGAGGCTGTTATTACATGGAAAACGTGTTTTGTGAAGATGTTTAGCCATTAGATTCAGTTTTTGAGACTTTCCTTTATTCATTGCTCTAAAGTGCTTTTCAGCTCCTGAATAGCGTTTTCAATGCATTTACAATGTTTGGCATTTAACTTCTGTCTGAATGGTTTTTTTCATGTTTGAAGTGTTATAACATGCTTCTGAGGCTGTTATTACATGAAAAATGTGCTTTGTGAAGATGTTCAGCCATTAGATTCCGTTTTTGAGACTTTCCTTTATTCATTGCTCTAAAGTGCTTTTCAGCTCCTGAATAGCGTTTTCAATGCATTTACAATGTTTGGCATTTAACTTCTGTCTGAATGGTTTTTTTCATGTTTGAAGTGTTATAACATGCTTCTGTGGCTGTTAATACATGGAAAACGTGTTTTGTGAAGATGTTTAGCCATTAGATTCCGTTTTTGAGACTTTCATACTTTCATTGCTCTAAAGTGCTTTTAAGCTCCTGAATAGTGTTTTCAATGCATTTACAATGTTTGGCATATAACTTCTGTCTGAATGGTTTTCTTGAAGTTTTAAGTGTTATAACATGTTTCTGTGGCTGTTCATATATGGAAAATGTGTTTTGTGAAGATGTTTAGCCATTAGATTCACTTTTTGAGACTTTCATACTTTCATTGCTCTAAAGTGCTTTTCAGCTCCTGAATAGTGTTTTCAATGCATTTACAATGTTTGGCATATAACTTCTGTCTGAATGGTTTTCTTGATGTTTGAAGTGTTATAACATGCTTTTGTGGCTGTTAATACATGGAAAACGTGTTTTGTGAAGATGTTTAGCCATTAGATTCCGTTTTTGAGACTTTCATACTTTCATTGCTCTAAAGTGCTTTTCAGCTCCTGAATAGTGTTTTCAATGCATTTACAATGTTTGGCATATAACTTCTGTCTGAATGGTTTTCTTGATGTTTGAAGTGTTATAACGTGCTTCTGTGGCTGTTTATACATGGAAAACGTGTTTTGTGAAGATGTTTAGCCATTAGATTCCTTTTTTGAGACTTTGATATATTTATTGCTCTAAAGTGCTTTTCAGCTCCTGAGTAGCGTTTTCAATGCATTTTCAATGTTTGGCATATAACTTCTGTCTGAATGGTTTTCTTGATGTTTAAGTGTTATAACATGCTTCTGTGGCTGTTAATACATGGAAAACGTGTTTTGTGAAGATGTTTAGCCATTAGATTCCGTTTTTGAGACTTTTCTTATTCATTGCTCTAAAGGGCTCTCAGCTCCTGAATAGCGTTTTCAATGCATTTACAATGTTTGGCATATAACTTCTGTTTGAATGGTTTTCTTGACGTTTTAAGCATTACAACATGCTTCTGTGGCTGTTATTACATGGAAATTGTATTTTGTGAAGATGTTTAGCCATTAGATTCCGTTTTTGAGACTTTCATACTTTCATTGCTCTAAAGTGCTTTTCAGCTCCTGAATAGTTTTTTCAATGCATTTACAATGTTTGGCATATAACTTCTGTCTGAATGGTTTTCTTGATGTTTGAAGTGTTATAACATGCTTCTGTGGCTGTTAATACATGGAAAACGTGTTTTGTGAAGATGTTTAGCCATTAGATTCCGTTTTTGAGACTTTCCTTTTTTTATTGCTCTAAAGTGCTTTTCAGCTCCTGAATAGCGTTTTCAATGCATTTACAATGTTTGGCATATATAGCTTCTGTCTGAATGGTTTTCTTGAAGTTTTAAGTGTTATAACATGTTTCTGTGGCTGTTCATATATGGAAAATGTGTTTTGTGAAGATGTTTAGCCATTAGATTCACTTTTTGAGACTTTCATACTTTCATTGCTCTAAAGTGCTTTTCAGCTCCTGAATAGTTTTCAATGCATTTACAATGTTTGGCAAATAACTTCTGTCTGAATGGTTTTCTTGATGTTTGAAGTGTTATAACATGCTTCTGTGGCTGTTAATACATGGAAAACGTGTTTTGTGAAGATGTTTAGCCATTAGATTCCGTTTTTGAGACTTTTCTTATTCATTGCTCTAAAGTGCTCTCAGCTCCTGAATAGCGTTTTCAATGCATTTACAATGTTTGGCATATAACTTCTGTTTGAATGGTTTTCTTGACGTTTTAAGCATTACAACATGCTTCTGTGGCTGTTATTACATGGAAATTGTATTTTGTGAAGATGTTTAGCCATTAGATTCCGTTTTTGAGACTTTCATACTTTCATTGCTCTAAAGTGCTTTTCAGCTCCTGAATAGTTTTTTCAATGCATTTACAATGTTTGGCATATAACTTCTGTCTGAATGGTTTTCTTGATGTTTGAAGTGTTATAACATGCTTCTGTGGCTGTTAATACATGGAAAACGTGTTTTGTGAAGATGTTTAGCCATTAGATTCCGTTTTTGAGACTTTCCTTTTTTTATTGCTCTAAAGTGCTTTTCAGCTCCTGAATAGCGTTTTCAATGCATTTACAATGTTTGGCATATATAGCTTCTGTCTGAATGGTTTTCTTGAAGTTTTAAGTGTTATAACATGTTTCTGTGGCTGTTCATATATGGAAAATGTGTTTTGTGAAGATGTTTAGCCATTAGATTCACTTTTTGAGACTTTCATACTTTCATTGCTCTAAAGTGCTTTTCAGCTCCTGAATAGTTTTCAATGCATTTACAATGTTTGGCAAATAACTTCTGTCTGAATGGTTTTCTTGATGTTTGAAGTGTTATAACATGCTTTTGTGGCTGTTAATACATGGAAAACGTGTTTTGTGAAGATGTTTAGCCATTAGATTCCGTTTTTGAGACTTTCATACTTTCATTGCTCTAAAGTGCTTTTCAGCTCCTGAATAGTGTTTTCAATGCATTTACAATGTTTGGCATATAACTTCTGTCTGAATGGTTTTCTTGATGTTTGAAGTGTTATAACATGCTTCTGTGGCTGTTTATACATGGAAAATGTGTTTTGTGAAGATGTTTAGCCATTAGATTCCTTTTTTGAGACTTTGATATATTTATTGCTCTAAAGTGCTTTTCAGCTCCTGAGTAGCGTTTTCAATGCATTTTCAATGTTTGGCATATAACTTCTGTCTGAATGGTTTTCTTGATGTTTAAGTGTTATAACATGCTTCTGTGGCTGTTAATACATGGAAAACGTGTTTTGTGAAGATGTTTAGCCATTAGATTCCGTTTTTGAGACTTTTCTTATTCATTGCTCTAAAGTGCTCTCAGCTCCTGAATAGCGTTTTCAATGCATTTACAATGTTTGGCATATAACTTCTGTTTGAATGGTTTTCTTGACGTTTTAAGCATTACAACATGCTTCTGTAGCTGTTATTACATGGAAAACGTGTTTTGTGAAGATGTTTAGCCATTAGATTCCTTTTTTGAGACTTTGATATATTTATTGCTCTAAAGTGCTTTTCAGCTCCTGAATAGCGTTTTCAATGCATTTACAATGTTTGGCATATAACTTCTGTCTGAATGGTTTTCTTGATGTTTGAAGTGTTATAACATGCTTCTGTGGCTGTTAATACATGGAAAACGTGTTTTGTGAAGATGTTTAGCCATTAGATTCCTTTTTTGAGACTTTGATATATTTATTGCTCTAAAGTGCTTTTCAGCTCCTGAATAGCGTTTTCAATGCATTTACAATGTTTGGCATGTAACTTCTGTTTGAATGGTTTTCTTGACGTTTTAAGTGTTACAACATGCTTCTGTGGCTGTTAATACATGGAAAACGTGTTTTGTGAAGATGTTTAGCCATTAGATTCCGTTTTTGAGACTTTCCTTTTTTTATTGCTCTAAAGTGCTTTTCAGCTCCTGAATAGCGTTTTCAATGCATTTACAATGTTTGGCATATAACTTCTGTCTGAATGGTTTTCTTGACGTTTTAAGTGTTATAACATGTTTCTGTGGCTGTTCATATATGGAAAATGTGTTTTGTGAAGATGTTTAGCCATTAGATTCCGTTTTTGAGTCTTTCATACTTTCATTGCTCTAAAGTGCTTTTCAGCTCCTGAATAGTGTTTTCAATGCATTTACAATGTTTGGCATATAACTTCTGTCTGAATGGTTTTCTTGATGTTTGAAGTGTTATAACATGCTTCTGTGGCTGTTAATACATGGAAAACGTGTTTTGTGAAGATGTTTAGCCATTAGATTCCTTTTTTGAGACTTTGATATATTTATTGCTCTAAAGTGCTTTTCAGCTCCTGAGTAGCGTTTTCAATGCATTTTCAATGTTTGGCATATAACTTCTGTCTGAATGGTTTTCTTGATGTTTAAGTGTTATAACATGCTTCTGTGGCTGTTAATACATGGAAAACGTGTTTTCTAAAGATGTTTAGCCATTAGATTCCGTTTTTGAGACTTTTCTTATTCATTGCTCTAAAGTGCTCTCAGCTCCTGAATAGCGTTTTCAATGCATTTACAATGTTTGGCATATAACTTCTGTTTGAATGGTTTTCTTGACGTTTTAAGCATTACAACATGCTTCTGTGGCTGTTATTACATGGAAATTGTATTTTGTGAAGATGTTTAGCCATTAGATTCCTTTTTTGAGACTTTGATATATTTATTGCTCTAAAGTGCTTTTCAGCTCCTGAGTGGCGTTTTCAATGCATTTACAATGTTTGGCATATAACTTCTGTCTGAATGGTTTTTTTCATGTTTGAAGTGTTATAACATGCTTCTGAGGCTGTTATTACATGAAAAATGTGCTTTGTGAAGATGTTTAGCCATTGGATTCTGTTTTTGAGACTTTCCTTTTTTTATTGCTCTAAAGTGCTTTTCAGCTCCTGAATAGCGTTTTCAATGCATTTACAATGTTTGGCATATAACTTCTGTCTGAATGGTTTTCTTGATGTTTGAAGTGTTATAAAATGATTCTGTGGCTGTTAATACATGGAAAACGTGTTTTGTGAAGATGTTTAGCCATTAGATTCCGTTTTTGAGACTTTTCTTATTCATTGCTCTAAAGTGCTCTCAGCTCCTGAATAGCGTTTTCAATGCATTTACAATGTTTGGCATATAACTTCTGTTTGAATGGTTTTCTTGACGTTTTAAGCATTACAACATGCTTCTGTGGCTGTTATTACATGGAAATTGTATTTTGTGAAGATGTTTAGCCATTAGATTCCGTTTTTGAGACTTTCCTTTTTTTATTGCTCTAAAGTGCTTTTCAGCTCCTGAATAGCGTTTTCAATGCATTTACAATGTTTGGCATATAACTTCTGTCTGAATGGTTTTCTTGATGTTTGAAGTGTTATAACATGTTTCTGTGGCTGTTCATATATGGAAAATGTGTTTTGTGAAGATGTTTAGCCATTAGATTCACTTTTTGAGACTTTCCTTTATTCATTGCTCTAAAGTGCTTTTCAGCTCCTGAATAGCGTTTTCAATGCATTTACAATGTTTGGCATTTAACTTCTGTCTGAATGGTTTTTTTCATGTTTGAAGTGTTATAACATGCTTCTGAGGCTGTTATTACATGAAAAATGTGCTTTGTGAAGATGTTTAGCCATTAGATTCCGTTTTTGAGACTTTCCTTTATTCATTGCTCTAAAGTGCTTTTCAGCTCCTGAATAGCGTTTTCAATGCATTTACAATGTTTGGCATTTAACTTCTGTCTGAATGGTTTTTTTCATGTTTGAAGTGTTATAACATGCTTCTGAGGCTGTTATTACATGAAAAATGTCCTTTGTGAAGATGTTTAGCCATTAGATTCTGTTTTTGAGACTTTCCTTTTTTTATTGCTCTAAAGTGCTCTCAGCTCCTGAATAGCGTTTTCAATGCATTTACAATGTTTGGCATGTAACTTCTGTTTGAATGGTTTTCTTGACGTTTTAAGTGTTACAACATGCTTCTGTGGCTGTTAATACATGGAAAACGTGTTTTGTGAAGATGTTTAGCCATTAGATTCCGTTTTTGAGACTTTCCTTTTTTTATTGCTCTAAAGTGCTTTTTAGCTCCTGAATAGCGTTTTCAATGCATTTACAATGTTTGGCATATAACTTCTGTCTGAATGGTTTTCTTGACGTTTTAAGTGTTATAACATGTTTCTGAGGCTGTTATTACATGAAAAATGTGCTTTGTGAAGATGTTTAGCCATTAGATTCCGTTTTTGAGACTTTTCTTATTCATTGCTCTAAAGTGCTCTCAGCTCCTGAATAGCGTTTTCAATGCATTTACAATGTTTGGCATATAACTTCTGTCTGAATGGTTTTCTTGATGTTTGAAGTGTTATAACATGCTTCTGTGGCTGTTAATACATGGAAAACGTGTTTTGTGAAGATGTTTAGCCATTAGATTCCTTTTTTGAGACTTTGATATATTTATTGCTCTAAAGTGCTTTTCAGCTCCTGAATAGCGTTTTCAATGCATTTACAATGTTTGGCATGTAACTTCTGTTTGAATGGTTTTCTTGACGTTTAAAGTGTTACAACATGCTTCTGTGGCTGTTAATAC
This sequence comes from Hypomesus nipponensis, assembly GCF_054491055.1. Lineage (NCBI taxonomy): Eukaryota > Metazoa > Chordata > Actinopteri > Osmeriformes > Osmeridae > Hypomesus > Hypomesus nipponensis. The sequence continues at coordinate 10,190,251 of NC_140376.1, read as the reverse complement.
ATGGAAAACGTGTTTTGTGAAGATGTTTAGCAATTAGATTCCGTTTTTGAGACTTTCCTTTTTTTATTGCTCTAAAGTGCTTTTCAGCTCCTGAATAGCGTTTTCAATGCATTTACAATGTTTGGCATATAACTTCTGTCTGAATGGTTTTCTTGACGTTTTAAGTGTTATAACATGTTTCTGTGGCTGTTCATATATGGAAAATGTGTTTTGTGAAGATGTTTAGCCATTAGATTCACTTTTTGAGACTTTCATACTTTCATTGCTCTAAAGTGCTTTTCAGCTCCTGAATAGTGTTTATAATGCATTTACAATGTTTGGCATATAACTTCTGTCTGAATGGTTTTCTTGATGTTTGAAGTGTTATAACATGCTTCTGTGGCTGTTAATACATGGAAAACGTGTTTTGTGAAGATGTTTAGCCATTAGATTCCGTTTTTGAGTCTTTCATACTTTCATTGCTCTAAAGTGCTTTTCAGCTCCTGAATAGTGTTTTCAATGCATTTACAATGTTTGGCATATAACTTCTGTCTGAATGGTTTTCTTGATGTTTGAAGTGTTATAACATGCTTCTGTGGCTGTTAATACATGGAAAACGTGTTTTGTGAAGATGTTTAGCCATTAGATTCCTTTTTTGAGACTTTGATATATTTATTGCTCTAAAGTGCTTTTCAGCTCCTGAGTGGCGTTCTCAATGCATTTTCAATTTTTGGCATATAACTTCTGTCTGAATGGTTTTCTTGATGTTTAAGTGTTATAACATGCTTCTGTGGCTGTTAATACATGGAAAACGTGTTTTCTGAAGATGTTTAGCCATTAGATTCCGTTTTTGAGACTTTTCTTATTCATTGCTCTAAAGTGCTCTCAGCTCCTGAATAGCGTTTTCAATGCATTTACAATGTTTGGCATATAACTTTTGTTTGAATGGTTTTCTTGACGTTTTAAGCATTACAACATGCTTCTGTGGCTGTTATTACATGGAAATTGTATTTTGTGAAGATGTTTAGCCATTAGATTCCGTTTTTGAGACTTTCCTTTTTTTATTGCTCTAAAGTGCTTTTCAGCTCCTGAATAGCGTTTTCAATGCATTTACAATGTTTGGCATATAACTTCTGTCTGAATGGTTTTCTTGACGTTTTAAGTGTTATAACATGTTTCTGTGGCTGTTCATATATGGAAAATGTGTTTTGTGAAGATGTTTAGCCATTAGATTCACTTTTTGAGACTTTCATACTTTCATTGCTCTAAAGTGCTTTTCAGCTCCTGAATAGTGTTTATAATGCATTTACAATGTTTGGCATATAACTTCTGTCTGAATGGTTTTCTTGATGTTTGAAGTGTTATAACATGCTTCTGTGGCTGTTAATACATGGAAAACGTGTTTTGTGAAGATGTTTAGCCATTAGATTCCGTTTTTGAGTCTTTCATACTTTCATTGCTCTAAAGTGCTTTTCAGCTCCTGAATAGTGTTTTCAATGCATTTACAATGTTTGGCATATAACTTCTGTCTGAATGGTTTTCTTGATGTTTGAAGTGTTATAACATGCTTCTGTGGCTGTTAATACATGGAAAACGTGTTTTGTGAAGATGTTTAGCCATTAGATTCCTTTTTTGAGACTTTGATATATTTATTGCTCTAAAGTGCTTTTCAGCTCCTGAGTGGCGTTCTCAATGCATTTTCAATTTTTGGCATATAACTTCTGTCTGAATGGTTTTCTTGATGTTTAAGTGTTATAACATGCTTCTGTGGCTGTTAATACATGGAAAACGTGTTTTCTGAAGATGTTTAGCCATTAGATTCCGTTTTTGAGACTTTTCTTATTCATTGCTCTAAAGTGCTCTCAGCTCCTGAATAGCGTTTTCAATGCATTTACAATGTTTGGCATATAACTTCTGTTTGAATGGTTTTCTTGACGTTTTAAGCATTACAACATGCTTCTGTGGCTGTTATTACATGGAAATTGTATTTTGTGAAGATGTTTAGCCATTAGATTCCGTTTTTGAGACTTTCATACTTTCATTGCTCTAAAGTGCTTTTCAGCTCCTGAATAGTTTTTTCAATGCATTTACAATGTTTGGCATATAACTTCTGTCTGAATGGTTTTCTTGATGTTTGAAGTGTTATAACATGCTTCTGTGGCTGTTAATACATGGAAAACGTGTTTTGTGAAGATGTTTAGCCATTAGATTCCTTTTTTGAGACTTTGATATATTTATTGCTCTAAAGTGCTTTTCAGCTCCTGAATAGCGTTTTCAATGCATTTTCAATGTTTGGCATATAACTTCTGTCTGAATGGTTTTCTTGATGTTTAAGTGTTATAACATGCTTCTGTGGCTGTTAATACATGAAAAATGTGCTTTGTGAAGATGTTTAGCCATTAGATTCCGTTTTTGAGACTTTCCTTTATTCATTGCTCTAAAGTGCTTTTCAGCTCCTGAATAGCGTTTTCAATGCATTTACAATGTTTGGCATTTAACTTCTGTCTGAACTATTTTTTTCATGTTTGAAGTGTTATAACATGCTTCTGAGGCTGTTATTACATGAAAAATGTGCTTTGTGAAGATGTTTAGCCATTAGATTCTGTTTTTGAGACTTTCCTTTTTTTATTGCTCTAAAGTGCTTTTCAGCTCCTGAATAGCGTTTTCAATGCATTTACAATGTTTGGCATATAACTTCTGGCTGAATGGTTTTCTTGATGTTTTAAGTGTTATAAAATGATTCTGTGGCTGTTAATACATGGAAAACGTGTTTTGTGAAGATGTTTAGCCATTAGATTCCGTTTTTGAGACTTTTCTTATTCATTGCTCTAAAGTGCTCTCAGCTCCTGAATAGCGTTTTCAATGCATTTACAATGTTTGGCATATAACTTCTGTTTGAATGGTTTTCTTGACGTTTTAAGCATTACAACATGCTTCTGTGGCTGTTATTACATGGAAATTGTATTTTGTGAAGATGTTTAGCCATTAGATTCCGTTTTTGAGACTTTCCTTTTTTTATTGCTCTAAAGTGCTTTTCAGCTCCTGAATAGCGTTTTCAATGCATTTACAATGTTTGGCATATAACTTCTGTCTGAATGGTTTTCTTGATGTTTGAAGTGTTATAACATGTTTCTGTGGCTGTTCATATATGGAAAATGTGTTTTGTGAAGATGTTTAGCCATTAGATTCACTTTTTGAGACTTTCCTTTATTCATTGCTCTAAAGTGCTTTTCAGCTCCTGAATAGCGTTTTCAATGCATTTACAATGTTTGGCATTTAACTTCTGTCTGAATGGTTTTTTTCATGTTTGAAGTGTTATAACATGCTTCTGAGGCTGTTATTACATGAAAAATGTGCTTTGTGAAGATGTTTAGCCATTAGATTCTGTTTTTGAGACTTTCCTTTTTTTATTGCTCTAAAGTGCTTTTCAGCTCCTGAATAGCGTTTTCAATGCATTTACAATGTTTGGCATGTAACTTCTGTCTGAATGGTTTTCTTGACGTTTGAAGTGTTACAACATGCTTCTGTGGCTATTATTACATGGAAAATGTATTTTGTGAAGATGTTTAGCCATTAGATTCTGTTTTTGAGAGTTTCATACTTTCATTGCTCTAAAGTGCTTTTCAGCTCCTGAATAGCGTTTTCAATGCATTTACAATGTTTGGCATATAACTTCTGGCTGAATGGTTTTCTTGATGTTTTAAGTGTTATAAAATGATTCTGTGGCTGTTAATACATGGAAAACGTGTTTTGTGAAGATGTTTAGCCATTAGATTCCGTTTTTGAGACTTTTCTTATTCATTGCTCTAAAGTGCTCTCAGCTCCTGAATAGCGTTTTCAATGCATTTACAATGTTTGGCATATAACTTCTGTTTGAATGGTTTTCTTGACGTTTTAAGCATTACAACATGCTTCTGTGTCTGTTATTACATGGAAATTGTATTTTGTGAAGATGTTTAGCCATTAGATTCTGTTTTTGAGACTTTCCTTTTTTTATTGCTCTAAAGTGCTTTTCAGCTCCTGAATAGCGTTTTCAATGCATTTACAATGTTTGGCATATAACTTCTGTCTGAATGGTTTTCTTGACGTTTGAAGTGTTATAACATGTTTCTGTGGCTGTTCATATATGGAAAATGTGTTTTGTGAAGATGTTTAGCCATTAGATTCACTTTTTGAGACTTTCATACTTTCATTGCTCTAAAGTGCTTTTCAGCTCCTGAATAGTTTTCAATGCATTTACAATGTTTGGCATTTAACTTCTGTCTGAATGGTTTTCTTGATGTTTGAAGTGTTATAACATGCTTCTGTGGCTGTTAATACATGGAAAACGTGTTTTGTGAAGATGTTTAGCCATTAGATTCCGTTTTTGAGACTTTCATACTTTCATTGCTCTAAAGTGCTTTTCAGCTCCTGAATAGTGTTTTCAATGCATTTACAATGTTTGGCATATAACTTCTGTCTGAATGGTTTTCTTGATGTTTGAAGTGTTATAACATGCTTCTGTGGCTGTTAATACATGGAAAACGTATTTTGTGAAGATGTTTAGCCATTAGATTCCGTTTTTGAGACTTTCATACTTTCATTGTTCTAAAGTGCTTTTCAGCTCCTGAATAGCGTTTTCAATGCATTTACAATGTTTGGCATATAACTTCTGTCTGAATGGTTTTTTTCATGTTTGAAGTGTTATAACATGCTTCTGAGGCTGTTATTACATGAAAAATGTGCTTTGTGAAGATGTTTAGCCATTGGATTCTGTTTTTGAGACTTTCCTTTTTTTATTGCTCTAAAGTGCTTTTCAGCTCCTGAATAGCGTTTTCAATGCATTTACAATGTTTGACATGTAACTTCTGTCTGAATGGTTTTCTTGATGTTTTAAGTGTTATAAAATGATTCTGTGGCTGTTAATACATGGAAAACGTGTTTTGTGAAGATGTTTAGCCATTAGATTCCGTTTTTGAGACTTTTCTTATTCATTGCTCTAAAGTGCTCTCAGCTCCTGAATAGCGTTTTCAATGCATTTACAATGTTTGGCATATAACTTCTGTTTGAATGGTTTTCTTGACGTTTTAAGCATTACAACATGCTTCTGTGGCTGTTATTACATGGAAATTGTATTTTTTGAAGATGTTTAGCCATTAGATTCCGTTTTTGAGACTTTCCTTTTTTTATTGCTCTAAAGTGCTTTTCAGCTCCTGAATAGCGTTTTCAATGCATTTACAATGTTTGGCATATAACTTCTGTCTGAATGGTTTTCTTGATGTTTGAAGTGTTATAACATGTTTCTGTGGCTGTTCATATATGGAAAATGTGTTTTGTGAAGATGTTTAGCCATTAGATTCACTTTTTGAGACTTTCCTTTATTCATTGCTCTAAAGTGCTTTTCAGCTCCTGAATAGCGTTTTCAATGCATTTACAATGTTTGGCATTTAACTTCTGTCTGAATGGTTTTTTTCATGTTTGAAGTGTTATAACATGCTTCTGAGGCTGTTATTACATGAAAAATGTGCTTTGTGAAGATGTTTAGCCATTAGATTCCGTTTTTGAGACTTTCCTTTATTCATTGCTCTAAAGTGCTTTTCAGCTCCTGAATAGCGTTTTCAATGCATTTACAATGTTTGGCATGTAACTTCTGTCTGAATGGTTTTCTTGACGTTTGAAGTGTTACAACATGCTTCTGTGGCTATTATTACATGGAAAATGTATTTTGTGAAGATGTTTAGCCATTAGATTCTGTTTTTGAGAGTTTCATACTTTCATTGCTCTAAAGTGCTTTTCAGCTCCTGAATAGCGTTTTCAATGCATTTACAATGTTTGGCATATAACTTCTGGCTGAATGGTTTTCTTGATGTTTTAAGTGTTATAAAATGATTCTGTGGCTGTTAATACATGGAAAACGTGTTTTGTGAAGATGTTTAGCCATTAGATTCCGTTTTTGAGACTTTTCTTATTCATTGCTCTAAAGTGCTCTCAGCTCCTGAATAGCGTTTTCAATGCATTTACAATGTTTGGCATATAACTTCTGTTTGAATGGTTTTCTTGACGTTTTAAGCATTACAACATGCTTCTGTGGCTGTTATTACATGGAAATTGTATTTTGTGAAGAATTTTAGCCATTAGATTCTGTTTTTGAGACTTTACTTTTTTTATTGCTCTAAAGTGCTTTTCAGCTCCTGAATAGCGTTTTCAATGCATTTACAATGTTTGGCATATAACTTCTGTCTGAATGGTTTTCTTGACGTTTGAAGTGTTATAACATGTTTCTGTGGCTGTTCATATATGGAAAATGTGTTTTGTGAAGATGTTTAGCCATTAGATTCACTTTTTGAGACTTTCATACTTTCATTGCTCTAAAGTGCTTTTCAGCTCCTGAATAGTTTTCAATGCATTTACAATGTTTGGCATTTAACTTCTGTCTGAATGGTTTTCTTGATGTTTGAAGTGTTATAACATGCTTCTGTGGCTGTTAATACATGGAAAACGTGTTTTGTGAAGATGTTTAGCCATTAGATTCCGTTTTTGAGTCTTTCATACTTTCATTGCTCTAAAGTGCTTTTCAGCTCCTGAGTGGCGTTCTCAATGCATTTTCAATTTTTGGCATATAACTTCTGTCTGAATGGTTTTCTTGATGTTTGAAGTGTTATAACATGCTTCTGTGGCTGTTAATACATGGAAAACGTATTTTGTGAAGATGTTTAGCCATTAGATTCCGTTTTTGAGACTTTCATACTTTCATTGTTCTAAAGTGCTTTTCAGCTCCTGAATAGCGTTTTCAATGCATTTACAATGTTTGGCATATAACTTCTGTCTGAATGGTTTTTTTCATGTTTGAAGTGTTATAACATGCTTCTGAGGCTGTTATTACATGAAAAATGTGCTTTGTGAAGATGTTTAGCCATTGGATTCTGTTTTTGAGACTTTCCTTTTTTTATTGCTCTAAAGTGCTTTTCAGCTCCTGAATAGCGTTTTCAATGCATTTACAATGTTTGGCATGTAACTTCTGTCTGAATGGTTTTCTCGATGTTTGAAGTGTTATAACATACTTCTGTGGTTGTTAATACATGGAAAACGTGTTTTGTGAAGATGTTTAGCCATTAGATTCCGTTTTTGAGACTTTGATATATTTATTGCTCTAAAGTGCTTTTCAGCTCCTGAATAGTGTTTTCAATGCATTTACAATGTTTGGCATATAACTTCTGTCTGAATGGTTTTCTCGATGTTTGAAGTGTTATAACATGCTTCTGTGGCTGTTAATACATGGAAAACGTGTTTTGTGAAGATGTTTAGACATTAGATTCAGTTTTTGAGACTTTCCTTTATTCATTGCTCTAAAGTGCTTTTCAGCTCCTGAATAGCGTTTTCAATGCATTTACAATGTTTGGCATTTAACTTCTGTCTGAATGGTTTTTTTTCATGTTTGAAGTGTTATAACATGCTTCTGAGGCTGTTATTACATGAAAAATGTGCTTTGTGAAGATGTTCAGCCATTAGATTCCGTTTTTGAGACTTTCCTTTATTCATTGCTCTAAAGTGCTTTTCAGCTCCTGAATAGCGTTTTCAATGCATTTACAATGTTTGGCATTTAACTTCTGTCTGAATGGTTTTTTTCATGTTTGAAGTGTTATAACATGCTTCTGTGGCTGTTAATACATGGAAAACGTGTTTTGTGAAGATGTTTAGCCATTAGATTCCGTTTTTGAGACTTTCATACTTTCATTGCTCTAAAGTGCTTTTAAGCTCCTGAATAGTGTTTTCAATGCATTTACAATGTTTGGCATATAACTTCTGTCTGAATGGTTTTCTTGAAGTTTTAAGTGTTATAACATGTTTCTGTGGCTGTTCATATATGGAAAATGTGTTTTGTGAAGATGTTTAGCCATTAGATTCACTTTTTGAGACTTTCATACTTTCATTGCTCTAAAGTGCTTTTCAGCTCCTGAATAGTGTTTTCAATGCATTTACAATGTTTGGCATATAACTTCTGTCTGAATGGTTTTCTTGATGTTTGAAGTGTTATAACATGCTTTTGTGGCTGTTAATACATGGAAAACGTGTTTTGTGAAGATGTTTAGCCATTAGATTCCGTTTTTGAGACTTTCATACTTTCATTGCTCTAAAGTGCTTTTCAGCTCCTGAATAGTGTTTTCAATGCATTTACAATGTTTGGCATATAACTTCTGTCTGAATGGTTTTCTTGATGTTTGAAGTGTTATAACGTGCTTCTGTGGCTGTTTATACATGGAAAACGTGTTTTGTGAAGATGTTTAGCCATTAGATTCCTTTTTTGAGACTTTGATATATTTATTGCTCTAAAGTGCTTTTCAGCTCCTGAGTAGCGTTTTCAATGCATTTTCAATGTTTGGCATATAACTTCTGTCTGAATGGTTTTCTTGATGTTTAAGTGTTATAACATGCTTCTGAGGCTGTTATTACATGAAAAATGTGCTTTGTGAAGATGTTTAGCCATTGGATTCTGTTTTTGAGACTTTCCTTTTTTTATTGCTCTAAAGTGCTTTTCAGCTCCTGAATAGCGTTTTCAATGCATTTACAATGTTTGGCATGTAACTTCTGTCTGAATGGTTTTCTCGATGTTTGAAGTGTTATAACATACTTCTGTGGTTGTTAATACATGGAAAACGTGTTTTGTGAAGATGTTTAGCCATTAGATTCCGTTTTTGAGACTTTGATATATTTATTGCTCTAAAGTGCTTTTCAGCTCCTGAATAGTGTTTTCAATGCATTTACAATGTTTGGCATATAACTTCTGTCTGAATGGTTTTCTCGATGTTTGAAGTGTTATAACATGCTTCTGTGGCTGTTAATACATGGAAAACGTGTTTTGTGAAGATGTTTAGACATTAGATTCAGTTTTTGAGACTTTCCTTTATTCATTGCTCTAAAGTGCTTTTCAGCTCCTGAATAGCGTTTTCAATGCATTTACAATGTTTGGCATTTAACTTCTGTCTGAATGGTTTTTTTTCATGTTTGAAGTGTTATAACATGCTTCTGAGGCTGTTATTACATGAAAAATGTGCTTTGTGAAGATGTTCAGCCATTAGATTCCGTTTTTGAGACTTTCCTTTATTCATTGCTCTAAAGTGCTTTTCAGCTCCTGAATAGCGTTTTCAATGCATTTACAATGTTTGGCATTTAACTTCTGTCTGAATGGTTTTTTTCATGTTTGAAGTGTTATAACATGCTTCTGTGGCTGTTAATACATGGAAAACGTGTTTTGTGAAGATGTTTAGCCATTAGATTCCGTTTTTGAGACTTTCATACTTTCATTGCTCTAAAGTGCTTTTAAGCTCCTGAATAGTGTTTTCAATGCATTTACAATGTTTGGCATATAACTTCTGTCTGAATGGTTTTCTTGAAGTTTTAAGTGTTATAACATGTTTCTGTGGCTGTTCATATATGGAAAATGTGTTTTGTGAAGATGTTTAGCAATTAGATTCACTTTTTGAGACTTTCATACTTTCATTGCTCTAAAGTGCTTTTCAGCTCCTGAATAGTGTTTTCAATGCATTTACAATGTTTGGCATATAACTTCTGTCTGAATGGTTTTCTTGATGTTTGAAGTGTTATAACATGCTTTTGTGGCTGTTAATACATGGAAAACGTGTTTTGTGAAGATGTTTAGCCATTAGATTCCGTTTTTGAGACTTTCATACTTTCATTGCTCTAAAGTGCTTTTCAGCTCCTGAATAGTGTTTTCAATGCATTTACAATGTTTGGCATATAACTTCTGTCTGAATGGTTTTCTTGATGTTTGAAGTGTTATAACGTGCTTCTGTGGCTGTTTATACATGGAAAACGTGTTTTGTGAAGATGTTTAGCCATTAGATTCCTTTTTTGAGACTTTGATATATTTATTGCTCTAAAGTGCTTTTCAGCTCCTGAGTAGCGTTTTCAATGCATTTTCAATGTTTGGCATATAACTTCTGTCTGAATGGTTTTCTTGATGTTTAAGTGTTATAACATGCTTCTGAGGCTGTTATTACATGAAAAATGTGCTTTGTGAAGATGTTTAGCCATTGGATTCTGTTTTTGAGACTTTCCTTTTTTTATTGCTCTAAAGTGCTTTTCAGCTCCTGAATAGCGTTTTCAATGCATTTACAATGTTTGGCATGTAACTTCTGTCTGAATGGTTTTCTCGATGTTTGAAGTGTTATAACATACTTCTGTGGTTGTTAATACATGGAAAACGTGTTTTGTGAAGATGTTTAGCCATTAGATTCCGTTTTTGAGACTTTGATATATTTATTGCTCTAAAGTGCTTTTCAGCTCCTGAATAGTGTTTTCAATGCATTTACAATGTTTGGCATATAACTTCTGTCTGAATGGTTTTCTCGATGTTTGAAGTGTTATAACATGCTTCTGTGGCTGTTAATACATGGAAAACGTGTTTTGTGAAGATGTTTAGACATTAGATTCAGTTTTTGAGACTTTCCTTTATTCATTGCTCTAAAGTGCTTTTCAGCTCCTGAATAGCGTTTTCAATGCATTTACAATGTTTGGCATTTAACTTCTGTCTGAATGGTTTTTTTCATGTTTGAAGTGTTATAACATGCTTCTGTGGCTGTTAATACATGGAAAACGTGTTTTGTGAAGATGTTTAGCCATTAGATTCCGTTTTTGAGACTTTCATACTTTCATTGCTCTAAAGTGCTTTTAAGCTCCTGAATAGTGTTTTCAATGCATTTACAATGTTTGGCATATAACTTCTGTCTGAATGGTTTTCTTGAAGTTTTAAGTGTTATAACATGTTTCTGTGGCTGTTCATATATGGAAAATGTGTTTTGTGAAGATGTTTAGCCATTAGATTCACTTTTTGAGACTTTCATACTTTCATTGCTCTAAAGTGCTTTTCAGCTCCTGAATAGTGTTTTCAATGCATTTACAATGTTTGGCATATAACTTCTGTCTGAATGGTTTTCTTGATGTTTGAAGTGTTATAACATGCTTTTGTGGCTGTTAATACATGGAAAACGTGTTTTGTGAAGATGTTTAGCCATTAGATTCCGTTTTTGAGACTTTCATACTTTCATTGCTCTAAAGTGCTTTTCAGCTCCTGAATAGTGTTTTCAATGCATTTACAATGTTTGGCATATAACTTCTGTCTGAATGGTTTTCTTGATGTTTGAAGTGTTATAACGTGCTTCTGTGGCTGTTTATACATGGAAAACGTGTTTTGTGAAGATGTTTAGCCATTAGATTCCTTTTTTGAGACTTTGATATATTTATTGCTCTAAAGTGCTTTTCAGCTCCTGAGTAGCGTTTTCAATGCATTTTCAATGTTTGGCATATAACTTCTGTCTGAATGGTTTTCTTGATGTTTAAGTGTTATAACATGCTTCTGTGGCTGTTAATACATGGAAAACGTGTTTTGTGAAGATGTTTAGCCATTAGATTCCGTTTTTGAGACTTTTCTTATTCATTGCTCTAAAGTGCTCTCAGCTCCTGAATAGCGTTTTCAATGCATTTACAATGTTTGGCATATAACTTCTGTTTGAATGGTTTTCTTGACGTTTTAAGCATTACAACATGCTTCTGTGGCTGTAATAACATGGAAATTGTATTTTGTGAAGATGTTTAGCCATTAGATTCCGTTTTTGAGACTTTCATACTTTCATTGCTCTAAAGTGCTTTTCAGCTCCTGAATAGTTTTTTCAATGCATTTACAATGTTTGGCATATAACTTCTGTCTGAATGGTTTTCTTGATGTTTGAAGTGTTATAACATGCTTCTGTGGCTGTTAATACATGGAAAACGTGTTTTGTGAAGATGTTTAGCCATTAGATTCCGTTTTTGAGACTTTCCTTTATTCATTGCTCTAAAGTGCTTTTCAGCTCCTGAATAGCGTTTTCAATGCATTTACAATGTTTGGCATTTAACTTCTGTCTGAATGGTTTTCTTGATGTTTTAAGTGTTATAAAATGATTCTGTGGCTGTTAATACATGGAAAACGTGTTTTGTGAAGATGTTTAGCCATTAGATTCCGTTTTTGAGAGTTTCATACTTTCATTGCTCTAAAGTGCTTTTCAGCTCCTGAATAGTGTTTTCAATGCATTTACAATGTTTGGCATATAACTTCTGTCTGAATGGTTTTCTCGACGTTTGAAGTGTTATAACATGCTTCTGAGGCTGTTATTACTTGAAAAATGTGCTTTGTGAAGATGTTTAGCCATTGGATTCTGTTTTTGAGACTTTCCTTTTTTTTTTTGCTCTAAAGTGCTTTTCAGCTCCTGAATAGCGTTTTCAATGCATTTACAATGTTTGGCATATAACTTCTGTCTGAATGGTTTTCTCGATGTTTGAAGTGTTATAACATGCTTCTGTGGTTGTTAATACATGGAAAACGTGTTTTGTGAAGATGTTTAGCCATTAGATTCCGTTTTTGAGACTTTTCTTATTCATTGCTCTAAAGTGCTCTCAGCTCCTGAATAGCGTTTTCAATGCATTTACAATGTTTGGCATATAACTTCTGGCTGAATGGTTTTCTTGACGTTTTAAGCATTACAACATGCTTCTGTGGCTGTTATTACATGGAAATTGTATTTTGTGAAGATGTTTAGCCATTAGATTCCGTTTTTGAGACTTTCCTTTTTTTATTGCTCTAAAGTGCTTTTCAGCTCCTGAATAGCGTTTTCAATGCATTTACAATGTTTGGCATATAACTTCTGTCTGAATGGTTTTCTCGATGTTTGAAGTGTTATAACATGCTTCTGTGGTTGTTAATACATGGAAAACGTGTTTTGTGAAGATGTTTAGCCATTAGATTCCGTTTTTGAGACTTTTCTTATTCATTGCTCTAAAGTGCTCTCAGCTCCTGAATAGCGTTTTCAATGCATTTACAATGTTTGGCATATAACTTCTGTCTGAATGGTTTTCTTAATGTTTGAAGTGTTATAACATGCTTCTGTGGCTGTTAATACATGGAAAACGTGTTTTGTGAAGATGTTTAGCCATTAGATTCCTTTTTTGAGACTTTGATATATTTATTGCTCTAAAGTGCTTTTCAGCTCCTGAGTAGCGTTTTCAATGCATTTTCAATGTTTGGCATATAACTTCTGTCTGAATGGTTTTCTTGACGTTTTAAGTGTTATAACATGTTTCTGTGGCTGTTAATATATGGAAAATGTGTTTTGTGAAGATGTTTAGCCATTAGATTCCGTTTTTGAGACTTTCCTTTATTCATTGCTCTAAAGTGCTTTTCAGCTCCTGAATAGCGTTTTCAATGCATTTACAATGTTTGGCATGTAACTTCTGTCTGAATGGTTTTCTTGACGTTTTAAGTGTTATAACATGTTTCTGTGGCTGTTTATATATGGAAAATGTGTTTTGTGAAGATGTTTAAACCATTAGATTCCGTTTTTGAGACTTTCCTTTATTCATTGCTCTAAAGTGCTTTTCAGCTCCTGAATAGCGTTTTCAATGCATTTACAATGTTTGGCATATAACTTCTGGCTGAATGGTTTTCTTGATGTTTTAAGTGTTATAAAATTATTCTGTGGCTGTTAATACATGGAAAACGTGTTTTGTGAAGATGTTTAGCCATTAGATTCCGTTTTTGAGAGTTTCATACTTTCATTGCTCTAAAGTGCTTTTCAGCTCCTGAATAGTGTTTTCAATGCATTTACAATGTTTGGCATGTAACTTCTGTTTGAATGGTTTTCTTGACGTTTTAAGTGTTACAACATGCTTCTGTGGCTGTTAATACATGGAAAACGTGTTTTGTGAAGATGTTTAGCCATTAGATTCCGTTTTTGAGACTTTGATATATTTATTGCTCTAAAGTGCTTTTCAGCTCCTGAATAGCGTTTTCAATGCATTTACAATGTTTGGCATATAACTTCTGTCTGAATGGTTTTTTTCATGTTTGAAGTGTTAAAACATGCTTCTGTGGCTATTATTACATGGAAAATGTATTTTGTGAAGATGTTTAGCCATTAGATTCTGTTTTTGAGAGTTTCATACTTTCATTGCTCTAAAGTGCTTTTCAGCTCCTGAATAGCGTTTTCAATGCATTTACAATGTTTGGCATATAACTTCTGGCTGAATGGTTTTCTTGATGTTTTAAGTGTTATAAAATGATTCTGTGGCTGTTAATACATGGAAAACGTGTTTTGTGAAGATGTTTAGCCATTAGATTCCGTTTTTGAGACTTTTCTTATTCATTGCTCTAAAGTGCTCTCAGCTCCTGAATAGCGTTTTCAATGCATTTACAATGTTTGGCATATAACTTCTGTCTGAATGGTTTTCTTGATGTTTGAAGTGTTATAACATGCTTCTGTGGCTGTTAATACATGGAAAACGTGTTTTGTGAAGATGTTTAGCCATTAGATTCCTTTTTTGAGACTTTGATATATTTATTGCTCTAAAGTGCTTTTCAGATCCTGAATAGCGTTTTCAATGCATTTACAATGTTTGGCATGTAACTTCTGTTTGAATGGTTTTCTTGACGTTTTAAGTGTTACAACATGCTTCTGTGGCTGTTAATACATGGAAAACGTGTTTTGTGAAGATGTTTAGCCATTAGATGCCGTTTTTGAGACTTTCCTTTTTTTATTGCTCTAAAGTGCTTTTCAGCTCCTGAATAGCGTTTTCAATGCATTTACAATGTTTGGCATATAACTTCTGTCTGAATGGTTTTCTTGACGTTTTAAGTGTTATAACATGTTTCTGTGGCTGTTCATATATGGAAAATGTGTTTTGTGAAGATGTTTAGCCATTAGATTCACTTTTTGAGACTTTCATACTTTCATTGCTCTAAAGTGCTTTTCAGCTCCTGAATAGTGTTTATAATGCATTTACAATGTTTGGCATATAACTTCTGTCTGAATGGTTTTCTTGATGTTTGAAGTGTTATAACATGCTTCTGTGGCTGTTAATACATGGAAAACGTGTTTTGTGAAGATGTTTAGCCATTAGATTCCTTTTTTGAGACTTTGATATATTTATTGCTCTAAAGTGCTTTTCAGCTCCTGAGTAGCGTTTTCAATGCATTTTCAATGTTTGGCATATAACTTCTGTCTGAATGGTTTTCTTGATGTTTAAGTGTTATAACATGCTTCTGTGGCTGTTAATACATGGAAAACGTGTTTTCTGAAGATGTTTAGCCATTAGATTCCGTTTTTGAGACTTTTCTTATTCATTGCTCTAAAGTGCTCTCAGCTCCTGAATAGCGTTTTCAATGCATTTACAATGTTTGGCATATAACTTCTGTTTGAATGGTTTTCTTGACGTTTTAAGCATTACAACATGCTTCTGTGGCTGTTATTACATGGAAATTGTATTTTGTGAAGATGTTTAGCCATTAGATTCCGTTTTTGAGACTTTCATACTTTCATTGCTCTAAAGTGCTTTTCAGCTCCTGAATAGTTTTTTCAATGCATTTACAATGTTTGGCATATAACTTCTGTCTGAATGGTTTTCTTGATGTTTGAAGTGTTATAACATGCTTCTGTGGCTGTTAATACATGGAAAACGTGTTTTGTGAAGATGTTTAGCCATTAGATTCCTTTTTTGAGACTTTCCTTTATTCATTGCTCTAAAGTGCTTTTCAGCTCCTGAATAGCGTTTTCAATGCATTTACAATGTTTGGCATTTAACTTCTGTCTGAACTGTTTTTTTCATGTTTGAAGTGTTATAACATGCTTCTGAGGCTGTTATTACATGAAAAATGTGCTTTGTGAAGATGTTTAGCCATTAGGTTCCGTTTTTGAGACTTTCCTTTTTTTATTGCTCTAAAGTGCTTTTCAGCTCCTGAATAGCGTTTTCAATGCATTTACAATGTTTGGCATATAACTTCTGGCTGAATGGTTTTCTTGATGTTTTAAGTGTTATAAAATGATTCTGTGGCTGTTAATACATGGAAAACGTGTTTTGTGAAGATGTTTAGCCATTAGATTCCGTTTTTGAGACTTTTCTTATTCATTGCTCTAAAGTGCTCTCAGCTCCTGAATAGCGTTTTCAATGCATTTACAATGTTTGGCATATAACTTCTGTTTGAATGGTTTTCTTGACGTTTTAAGCATTACAACATGCTTCTGTGGCTGTTATTACATGGAAATTGTATTTTGTGAAGAATTTTAGCCATTAGATTCTGTTTTTGAGACTTTACTTTTTTTATTGCTCTAAAGTGCTTTTCAGCTCCTGAATAGCGTTTTCAATGCATTTACAATGTTTGGCATATAACTTCTGTCTGAATGGTTTTCTTGACGTTTGAAGTGTTATAACATGTTTCTGTGGCTGTTCATATATGGAAAATGTGTTTTGTGAAGATGTTTAGCCATTAGATTCACTTTTTGAGACTTTCATACTTTCATTGCTCTAAAGTGCTTTTCAGCTCCTGAATAGTTTTCAATGCATTTACAATGTTTGGCATTTAACTTCTGTCTGAATGGTTTTCTTGATGTTTGAAGTGTTATAACATGCTTCTGTGGCTGTTAATACATGGAAAACGTGTTTTGTGAAGATGTTTAGCCATTAGATTCCGTTTTTGAGACTTTCATACTTTCATTGCTCTAAAGTGCTTTTCAGCTCCTGAATAGTGTTTTCAATGCATTTACAATGTTTGGCATATAACTTCTGTCTGAATGGTTTTCTTGATGTTTGAAGTGTTATAACATGCTTCTGTGGCTGTTAATACATGGAAAACGTATTTTGTGAAGATGTTTAGCCATTAGATTCCGTTTTTGAGACTTTCATACTTTCATTGTTCTAAAGTGCTTTTCAGCTCCTGAATAGCGTTTTCAATGCATTTACAATGTTTGGCATATAACTTCTGTCTGAATGGTTTTTTTCATGTTTGAAGTGTTATAACATGCTTCTGAGGCTGTTATTACATGAAAAATGTGCTTTGTGAAGATGTTTAGCCATTGGATTCTGTTTTTGAGACTTTCCTTTTTTTATTGCTCTAAAGTGCTTTTCAGCTCCTGAATAGCGTTTTCAATGCATTTACAATGTTTGGCATGTAACTTCTGTCTGAATGGTTTTCTCGATGTTTGAAGTGTTATAACATACTTCTGTGGTTGTTAATACATGGAAAACGTGTTTTGTGAAGATGTTTAGCCATTAGATTCCGTTTTTGAGACTTTGATATATTTATTGCTCTAAAGTGCTTTTCAGCTCCTGAATAGTGTTTTCAATGCATTTACAATGTTTGGCATATAACTTCTGTCTGAATGGTTTTCTCGATGTTTGAAGTGTTATAACATGCTTCTGTGGCTGTTAATACATGGAAAACGTGTTTTGTGAAGATGTTTAGACATTAGATTCAGTTTTTGAGACTTTCCTTTATTCATTGCTCTAAAGTGCTTTTCAGCTCCTGAATAGCGTTTTCAATGCATTTACAATGTTTGGCATTTAACTTCTGTCTGAATGGTTTTTTTTCATGTTTGAAGTGTTATAACATGCTTCTGAGGCTGTTATTACATGAAAAATGTGCTTTGTGAAGATGTTCAGCCATTAGATTCCGTTTTTGAGACTTTCCTTTATTCATTGCTCTAAAGTGCTTTTCAGCTCCTGAATAGCGTTTTCAATGCATTTACAATGTTTGGCATTTAACTTCTGTCTGAATGGTTTTCTTGATGTTTGAAGTGTTATAACATGCTTCTGTGGCTGTTAATACATGGAAAACGTGTTTTGTGAAGATGTTTAGCCATTAGATTCCTTTTTTGAGACTTTGATATATTTATTGCTCTAAAGTGCTTTTCAGCTCCTGAGTGGCGTTCTCAATGCATTTTCAATTTTTGGCATATAACTTCTGTCTGAATGGTTTTCTTGATGTTTAAGTGTTATAACATGCTTCTGTGGCTGTTAATACATGGAAAACGTGTTTTCTGAAGATGTTTAGCCATTAGATTCCGTTTTTGAGACTTTTCTTATTCATTGCTCTAAAGTGCTCTCAGCTCCTGAATAGCGTTTTCAATGCATTTACAATGTTTGGCATATAACTTTTGTTTGAATGGTTTTCTTGACGTTTTAAGCATTACAACATGCTTCTGTGGCTGTTATTACATGGAAATTGTATTTTGTGAAGATGTTTAGCCATTAGATTCCGTTTTTGAGACTTTCCTTTTTTTATTGCTCTAAAGTGCTTTTCAGCTCCTGAATAGCGTTTTCAATGCATTTACAATGTTTGGCATATAACTTCTGTCTGAATGGTTTTCTTGACGTTTTAAGTGTTATAACATGTTTCTGTGGCTGTTCATATATGGAAAATGTGTTTTGTGAAGATGTTTAGCCATTAGATTCACTTTTTGAGACTTTCATACTTTCATTGCTCTAAAGTGCTTTTCAGCTCCTGAATAGTGTTTATAATGCATTTACAATGTTTGGCATATAACTTCTGTCTGAATGGTTTTCTTGATGTTTGAAGTGTTATAACATGCTTCTGTGGCTGTTAATACATGGAAAACGTGTTTTGTGAAGATGTTTAGCCATTAGATTCCGTTTTTGAGTCTTTCATACTTTCATTGCTCTAAAGTGCTTTTCAGCTCCTGAATAGTGTTTTCAATGCATTTACAATGTTTGGCATATAACTTCTGTCTGAATGGTTTTCTTGATGTTTGAAGTGTTATAACATGCTTCTGTGGCTGTTAATACATGGAAAACGTGTTTTGTGAAGATGTTTAGCCATTAGATTCCTTTTTTGAGACTTTGATATATTTATTGCTCTAAAGTGCTTTTCAGCTCCTGAGTGGCGTTCTCAATGCATTTTCAATTTTTGGCATATAACTTCTGTCTGAATGGTTTTCTTGATGTTTAAGTGTTATAACATGCTTCTGTGGCTGTTAATACATGGAAAACGTGTTTTCTGAAGATGTTTAGCCATTAGATTCCGTTTTTGAGACTTTTCTTATTCATTGCTCTAAAGTGCTCTCAGCTCCTGAATAGCGTTTTCAATGCATTTTCAATGTTTGGCATATAACTTCTGTCTGAATGGTTTTCTTGACGTTTTAAGTGTTATAACATGTTTCTGTGGCTGTTAATATATGGAAAATGTGTTTTGTGAAGATGTTTAGCCATTAGATTCCGTTTTTGAGACTTTCCTTTATTCATTGCTCTAAAGTGCTTTTCAGCTCCTGAATAGCGTTTTCAATGCATTTACAATGTTTGGCATGTAACTTCTGTCTGAATGGTTTTCTTGACGTTTTAAGTGTTATAACATGTTTCTGTGGCTGTTTATATATGGAAAATGTGTTTTGTGAAGATGTTTAAACCATTAGATTCCGTTTTTGAGACTTTCCTTTATTCATTGCTCTAAAGTGCTTTTCAGCTCCTGAATAGCGTTTTCAATGCATTTACAATGTTTGGCATATAACTTCTGGCTGAATGGTTTTCTTGATGTTTTAAGTGTTATAAAATTATTCTGTGGCTGTTAATACATGGAAAACGTGTTTTGTGAAGATGTTTAGCCATTAGATTCCGTTTTTGAGAGTTTCATACTTTCATTGCTCTAAAGTGCTTTTCAGCTCCTGAATAGTGTTTTCAATGCATTTACAATGTTTGGCATGTAACTTCTGTTTGAATGGTTTTCTTGACGTTTTAAGTGTTACAACATGCTTCTGTGGCTGTTAATACATGGAAAACGTGTTTTGTGAAGATGTTTAGCCATTAGATTCCGTTTTTGAGACTTTGATATATTTATTGCTCTAAAGTGCTTTTCAGCTCCTGAATAGCGTTTTCAATGCATTTACAATGTTTGGCATATAACTTCTGTCTGAATGGTTTTTTTCATGTTTGAAGTGTTAAAACATGCTTCTGTGGCTATTATTACATGGAAAATGTATTTTGTGAAGATGTTTAGCCATTAGATTCTGTTTTTGAGAGTTTCATACTTTCATTGCTCTAAAGTGCTTTTCAGCTCCTGAATAGCGTTTTCAATGCATTTACAATGTTTGGCATATAACTTCTGGCTGAATGGTTTTCTTGATGTTTTAAGTGTTATAAAATGATTCTGTGGCTGTTAATACATGGAAAACGTGTTTTGTGAAGATGTTTAGCCATTAGATTCCGTTTTTGAGACTTTTCTTATTCATTGCTCTAAAGTGCTCTCAGCTCCTGAATAGCGTTTTCAATGCATTTACAATGTTTGGCATATAACTTCTGTCTGAATGGTTTTCTTGATGTTTGAAGTGTTATAACATGCTTCTGTGGCTGTTAATACATGGAAAACGTGTTTTGTGAAGATGTTTAGCCATTAGATTCCTTTTTTGAGACTTTGATATATTTATTGCTCTAAAGTGCTTTTCAGATCCTGAATAGCGTTTTCAATGCATTTACAATGTTTGGCATGTAACTTCTGTTTGAATGGTTTTCTTGACGTTTTAAGTGTTACAACATGCTTCTGTGGCTGTTAATACATGGAAAACGTGTTTTGTGAAGATGTTTAGCCATTAGATGCCGTTTTTGAGACTTTCCTTTTTTTATTGCTCTAAAGTGCTTTTCAGCTCCTGAATAGCGTTTTCAATGCATTTACAATGTTTGGCATATAACTTCTGTCTGAATGGTTTTCTTGACGTTTTAAGTGTTATAACATGTTTCTGTGGCTGTTCATATATGGAAAATGTGTTTTGTGAAGATGTTTAGCCATTAGATTCACTTTTTGAGACTTTCATACTTTCATTGCTCTAAAGTGCTTTTCAGCTCCTGAATAGTGTTTATAATGCATTTACAATGTTTGGCATATAACTTCTGTCTGAATGGTTTTCTTGATGTTTGAAGTGTTATAACATGCTTCTGTGGCTGTTAATACATGGAAAACGTGTTTTGTGAAGATGTTTAGCCATTAGATTCCTTTTTTGAGACTTTGATATATTTATTGCTCTAAAGTGCTTTTCAGCTCCTGAGTAGCGTTTTCAATGCATTTTCAATGTTTGGCATATAACTTCTGTCTGAATGGTTTTCTTGATGTTTAAGTGTTATAACATGCTTCTGTGGCTGTTAATACATGGAAAACGTGTTTTCTGAAGATGTTTAGCCATTAGATTCCGTTTTTGAGACTTTTCTTATTCATTGCTCTAAAGTGCTCTCAGCTCCTGAATAGCGTTTTCAATGCATTTACAATGTTTGGCATATAACTTCTGTTTGAATGGTTTTCTTGACGTTTTAAGCATTACAACATGCTTCTGTGGCTGTTATTACATGGAAATTGTATTTTGTGAAGATGTTTAGCCATTAGATTCCGTTTTTGAGACTTTCATACTTTCATTGCTCTAAAGTGCTTTTCAGCTCCTGAATAGTTTTTTCAATGCATTTACAATGTTTGGCATATAACTTCTGTCTGAATGGTTTTCTTGATGTTTGAAGTGTTATAACATGCTTCTGTGGCTGTTAATACATGGAAAACGTGTTTTGTGAAGATGTTTAGCCATTAGATTCCTTTTTTGAGACTTTCCTTTATTCATTGCTCTAAAGTGCTTTTCAGCTCCTGAATAGCGTTTTCAATGCATTTACAATGTTTGGCATTTAACTTCTGTCTGAACTGTTTTTTTCATGTTTGAAGTGTTATAACATGCTTCTGAGGCTGTTATTACATGAAAAATGTGCTTTGTGAAGATGTTTAGCCATTAGGTTCCGTTTTTGAGACTTTCCTTTTTTTATTGCTCTAAAGTGCTTTTCAGCTCCTGAATAGCGTTTTCAATGCATTTACAATGTTTGGCATATAACTTCTGGCTGAATGGTTTTCTTGATGTTTTAAGTGTTATAAAATGATTCTGTGGCTGTTAATACATGGAAAACGTGTTTTGTGAAGATGTTTAGCCATTAGATTCCGTTTTTGAGACTTTTCTTATTCATTGCTCTAAAGTGCTCTCAGCTCCTGAATAGCGTTTTCAATGCATTTACAATGTTTGGCATATAACTTCTGTTTGAATGGTTTTCTTGACGTTTTAAGCATTACAACATGCTTCTGTGGCTGTTATTACATGGAAATTGTATTTTGTGAAGAATTTTAGCCATTAGATTCTGTTTTTGAGACTTTACTTTTTTTATTGCTCTAAAGTGCTTTTCAGCTCCTGAATAGCGTTTTCAATGCATTTACAATGTTTGGCATATAACTTCTGTCTGAATGGTTTTCTTGACGTTTGAAGTGTTATAACATGTTTCTGTGGCTGTTCATATATGGAAAATGTGTTTTGTGAAGATGTTTAGCCATTAGATTCACTTTTTGAGACTTTCATACTTTCATTGCTCTAAAGTGCTTTTCAGCTCCTGAATAGTTTTCAATGCATTTACAATGTTTGGCATTTAACTTCTGTCTGAATGGTTTTCTTGATGTTTGAAGTGTTATAACATGCTTCTGTGGCTGTTAATACATGGAAAACGTGTTTTGTGAAGATGTTTAGCCATTAGATTCCGTTTTTGAGACTTTCATACTTTCATTGCTCTAAAGTGCTTTTCAGCTCCTGAATAGTGTTTTCAATGCATTTACAATGTTTGGCATATAACTTCTGTCTGAATGGTTTTCTTGATGTTTGAAGTGTTATAACATGCTTCTGTGGCTGTTAATACATGGAAAACGTATTTTGTGAAGATGTTTAGCCATTAGATTCCGTTTTTGAGACTTTCATACTTTCATTGTTCTAAAGTGCTTTTCAGCTCCTGAATAGCGTTTTCAATGCATTTACAATGTTTGGCATATAACTTCTGTCTGAATGGTTTTTTTCATGTTTGAAGTGTTATAACATGCTTCTGAGGCTGTTATTACATGAAAAATGTGCTTTGTGAAGATGTTTAGCCATTGGATTCTGTTTTTGAGACTTTCCTTTTTTTATTGCTCTAAAGTGCTTTTCAGCTCCTGAATAGCGTTTTCAATGCATTTACAATGTTTGGCATGTAACTTCTGTCTGAATGGTTTTCTCGATGTTTGAAGTGTTATAACATACTTCTGTGGTTGTTAATACATGGAAAACGTGTTTTGTGAAGATGTTTAGCCATTAGATTCCGTTTTTGAGACTTTGATATATTTATTGCTCTAAAGTGCTTTTCAGCTCCTGAATAGTGTTTTCAATGCATTTACAATGTTTGGCATATAACTTCTGTCTGAATGGTTTTCTCGATGTTTGAAGTGTTATAACATGCTTCTGTGGCTGTTAATACATGGAAAACGTGTTTTGTGAAGATGTTTAGACATTAGATTCAGTTTTTGAGACTTTCCTTTATTCATTGCTCTAAAGTGCTTTTCAGCTCCTGAATAGCGTTTTCAATGCATTTACAATGTTTGGCATTTAACTTCTGTCTGAATGGTTTTTTTTCATGTTTGAAGTGTTATAACATGCTTCTGAGGCTGTTATTACATGAAAAATGTGCTTTGTGAAGATGTTCAGCCATTAGATTCCGTTTTTGAGACTTTCCTTTATTCATTGCTCTAAAGTGCTTTTCAGCTCCTGAATAGCGTTTTCAATGCATTTACAATGTTTGGCATTTAACTTCTGTCTGAATGGTTTTTTTCATGTTTGAAGTGTTATAACATGCTTCTGTGGCTGTTAATACATGGAAAACGTGTTTTGTGAAGATGTTTAGCCATTAGATTCCGTTTTTGAGACTTTCATACTTTCATTGCTCTAAAGTGCTTTTAAGCTCCTGAATAGTGTTTTCAATGCATTTACAATGTTTGGCATATAACTTCTGTCTGAATGGTTTTCTTGAAGTTTTAAGTGTTATAACATGTTTCTGTGGCTGTTCATATATGGAAAATGTGTTTTGTGAAGATGTTTAGCCATTAGATTCACTTTTTGAGACTTTCATACTTTCATTGCTCTAAAGTGCTTTTCAGCTCCTGAATAGTGTTTTCAATGCATTTACAATGTTTGGCATATAACTTCTGTCTGAATGGTTTTCTTGATGTTTGAAGTGTTATAACATGCTTTTGTGGCTGTTAATACATGGAAAACGTGTTTTGTGAAGATGTTTAGCCATTAGATTCCGTTTTTGAGACTTTCATACTTTCATTGCTCTAAAGTGCTTTTCAGCTCCTGAATAGTGTTTTCAATGCATTTACAATGTTTGGCATATAACTTCTGTCTGAATGGTTTTCTTGATGTTTGAAGTGTTATAACGTGCTTCTGTGGCTGTTTATACATGGAAAACGTGTTTTGTGAAGATGTTTAGCCATTAGATTCCTTTTTTGAGACTTTGATATATTTATTGCTCTAAAGTGCTTTTCAGCTCCTGAGTAGCGTTTTCAATGCATTTTCAATGTTTGGCATATAACTTATGTCTGAATGGTTTTCTTGATGTGTAAGTGTTATAACATGCTTCTGAGGCTGTTATTACATGAAAAATGTGCTTTGTGAAGATGTTTAGCCATTGGATTCTGTTTTTGAGACTTTCCTTTTTTTATTGCTCTAAAGTGCTTTTCAGCTCCTGAATAGCGTTTTCAATGCATTTACAATGTTTGGCATGTAACTTCTGTCTGAATGGTTTTCTCGATGTTTGAAGTGTTATAACATACTTCTGTGGTTGTTAATACATGGAAAACGTGTTTTGTGAAGATGTTTAGCCATTAGATTCCGTTTTTGAGACTTTGATATATTTATTGCTCTAAAGTGCTTTTCAGCTCCTGAATAGTGTTTTCAATGCATTTACAATGTTTGGCATATAACTTCTGTCTGAATGGTTTTCTCGATGTTTGAAGTTTAATAACATGCTTCTGTGGCTGTTAATACATGGAAAACGTGTTTTGTGAAGATGTTTAGACATTAGATTCAGTTTTTGAGACTTTCCTTTATTCATTGCTCTAAAGTGCTTTTCAGCTCCTGAATAGCGTTTTCAATGCATTTACAATGTTTGGCATTTAACTTCTGTCTGAATGGTTTTTTTCATGTTTGAAGTGTTATAACATGCTTCTGAGGCTGTTATTACATGAAAAATGTGCTTTGTGAAGATGTTCAGCCATTAGATTCCGTTTTTGAGACTTTCCTTTATTCATTGCTCTAAAGTGCTTTTCAGCTCCTGAATAGCGTTTTCAATGCATTTACAATGTTTGGCATTTAACTTCTGTCTGAATGGTTTTTTTCATGTTTGAAGTGTTATAACATGCTTCTGAGGCTGTTATTACATGAAAAATGTGCTTTGTGAAGATGTTCAGCCATTAGATTCCGTTTTTGAGACTTTCCTTTATTCATTGCTCTAAAGTGCTTTTCAGCTCCTGAATAGCGTTTTCAATGCATTTACAATGTTTGGCATTTAACTTCTGTCTGAATGGTTTTTTTCATGTTTGAAGTGTTATAACATGCTTCTGTGGCTGTTAATACATGGAAAACGTGTTTTGTGAAGATGTTTAGCCATTAGATTCCGTTTTTGAGACTTTCATACTTTCATTGCTCTAAAGTGCTTTTAAGCTCCTGAATAGTGTTTTCAATGCATTTACAATGTTTGGCATATAACTTCTGTCTGAATGGTTTTCTTGAAGTTTTAAGTGTTATAACATGTTTCTGTGGCTGTTCATATATGGAAAATGTGTTTTGTGAAGATGTTTAGCCATTAGATTCACTTTTTGAGACTTTCATACTTTCATTGCTCTAAAGTGCTTTTCAGCTCCTGAATAGTGTTTTCAATGCATTTACAATGTTTGGCATATAACTTCTGTCTGAATGGTTTTCTTGATGTTTGAAGTGTTATAACATGCTTTTGTGGCTGTTAATACATGGAAAACGTGTTTTGTGAAGATGTTTAGCCATTAGATTCCGTTTTTGAGACTTTCATACTTTCATTGCTCTAAAGTGCTTTTCAGCTCCTGAATAGTGTTTTCAATGCATTTACAATGTTTGGCATATAACTTCTGTCTGAATGGTTTTCTTGATGTTTGAAGTGTTATAACGTGCTTCTGTGGCTGTTTATACATGGAAAACGTGTTTTGTGAAGATGTTTAGCCATTAGATTCCTTTTTTGAGACTTTGATATATTTATTGCTCTAAAGTGCTTTTCAGCTCCTGAGTAGCGTTTTCAATGCATTTTCAATGTTTGGCATATAACTTATGTCTGAATGGTTTTCTTGATGTGTAAGTGTTATAACATGCTTCTGAGGCTGTTATTACATGAAAAATGTGCTTTGTGAAGATGTTTAGCCATTGGATTCTGTTTTTGAGACTTTCCTTTTTTTATTGCTCTAAAGTGCTTTTCAGCTCCTGAATAGCGTTTTCAATGCATTTACAATGTTTGGCATGTAACTTCTGTCTGAATGGTTTTCTCGATGTTTGAAGTGTTATAACATACTTCTGTGGTTGTTAATACATGGAAAACGTGTTTTGTGAAGATGTTTAGCCATTAGATTCCGTTTTTGAGACTTTGATATATTTATTGCTCTAAAGTGCTTTTCAGCTCCTGAATAGTGTTTTCAATGCATTTACAATGTTTGGCATATAACTTCTGTCTGAATGGTTTTCTCGATGTTTGAAGTGTTATAACATGCTTCTGTGGCTGTTAATACATGGAAAACGTGTTTTGTGAAGATGTTTAGACATTAGATTCAGTTTTTGAGACTTTCCTTTATTCATTGCTCTAAAGTGCTTTTCAGCTCCTGAATAGCGTTTTCAATGCATTTACAATGTTTGGCATTTAACTTCTGTCTGAATGGTTTTTTTCATGTTTGAAGTGTTATAACATGCTTCTGAGGCTGTTATTACATGAAAAATGTGCTTTGTGAAGATGTTCAGCCATTAGATTCCGTTTTTGAGACTTTCCTTTATTCATTGCTCTAAAGTGCTTTTCAGCTCCTGAATAGCGTTTTCAATGCATTTACAATGTTTGGCATTTAACTTCTGTCTGAATGGTTTTTTTCATGTTTGAAGTGTTATAACATGCTTCTGTGGCTGTTAATACATGGAAAACGTGTTTTGTGAAGATGTTTAGCCATTAGATTCCGTTTTTGAGACTTTCATACTTTCATTGCTCTAAAGTGCTTTTAAGCTCCTGAATAGTGTTTTCAATGCATTTACAATGTTTGGCATATAACTTCTGTCTGAATGGTTTTCTTGAAGTTTTAAGTGTTATAACATGTTTCTGTGGCTGTTCATATATGGAAAATGTGTTTTGTGAAGATGTTTAGCCATTAGATTCACTTTTTGAGACTTTCATACTTTCATTGCTCTAAAGTGCTTTTCAGCTCCTGAATAGTGTTTTCAATGCATTTACAATGTTTGGCATATAACTTCTGTCTGAATGGTTTTCTTGATGTTTGAAGTGTTATAACATGCTTTTGTGGCTGTTAATACATGGAAAACGTGTTTTGTGAAGATGTTTAGCCATTAGATTCCGTTTTTGAGACTTTCATACTTTCATTGCTCTAAAGTGCTTTTCAGCTCCTGAATAGTGTTTTCAATGCATTTACAATGTTTGGCATATAACTTCTGTCTGAATGGTTTTCTTGATGTTTGAAGTGTTATAACGTGCTTCTGTGGCTGTTTATACATGGAAAACGTGTTTTGTGAAGATGTTTAGCCATTAGATTCCTTTTTTGAGACTTTGATATATTTATTGCTCTAAAGTGCTTTTCAGCTCCTGAGTAGCGTTTTCAATGCATTTTCAATGTTTGGCATATAACTTCTGTCTGAATGGTTTTCTTGATGTTTAAGTGTTATAACATGCTTCTGTGGCTGTTAATACATGGAAAACGTGTTTTGTGAAGATGTTTAGCCATTAGATTCCGTTTTTGAGACTTTTCTTATTCATTGCTCTAAAGTGCTCTCAGCTCCTGAATAGCGTTTTCAATGCATTTACAATGTTTGGCATATAACTTCTGTTTGAATGGTTTTCTTGACGTTTTAAGCATTACAACATGCTTCTGTGGCTGTAATAACATGGAAATTGTATTTTGTGAAGATGTTTAGCCATTAGATTCCGTTTTTGAGACTTTCATACTTTCATTGCTCTAAAGTGCTTTTCAGCTCCTGAATAGTTTTTTCAATGCATTTACAATGTTTGGCATATAACTTCTGTCTGAATGGTTTTCTTGATGTTTGAAGTGTTATAACATGCTTCTGTGGCTGTTAATACATGGAAAACGTGTTTTGTGAAGATGTTTAGCCATTAGATTCCGTTTTTGAGACTTTCCTTTTTTTATTGCTCTAAAGTGCTTTTCAGCTCCTGAATAGCGTTTTCAATGCATTTACAATGTTTGGCATATATAGCTTCTGTCTGAATGGTTTTCTTGAAGTTTTAAGTGTTATAACATGTTTCTGTGGCTGTTCATATATGGAAAATGTGTTTTGTGAAGATGTTTAGCCATTAGATTCACTTTTTGAGACTTTCATACTTTCATTGCTCTAAAGTGCTTTTCAGCTCCTGAATAGTTTTCAATGCATTTACAATGTTTGGCAAATAACTTCTGTCTGAATGGTTTTCTTGATGTTTGAAGTGTTATAACATGCTTTTGTGGCTGTTAATACATGGAAAACGTGTTTTGTGAAGATGTTTAGCCATTAGATTCCGTTTTTGAGACTTTCATACTTTCATTGCTCTAAAGTGCTTTTCAGCTCCTGAATAGTGTTTTCAATGCATTTACAATGTTTGGCATATAACTTCTGTCTGAATGGTTTTCTTGATGTTTGAAGTGTTATAACATGCTTCTGTGGCTGTTTATACATGGAAAATGTGTTTTGTGAAGATGTTTAGCCATTAGATTCCTTTTTTGAGACTTTGATATATTTATTGCTCTAAAGTGCTTTTCAGCTCCTGAGTAGCGTTTTCAATGCATTTTCAATGTTTGGCATATAACTTCTGTCTGAATGGTTTTCTTGATGTTTAAGTGTTATAACATGCTTCTGTGGCTGTTAATACATGGAAAACGTGTTTTGTGAAGATGTTTAGCCATTAGATTCCGTTTTTGAGACTTTTCTTATTCATTGCTCTAAAGTGCTCTCAGCTCCTGAATAGCGTTTTCAATGCATTTACAATGTTTGGCATATAACTTCTGTTTGAATGGTTTTCTTGACGTTTTAAGCATTACAACATGCTTCTGTAGCTGTTATTACATGGAAATTGTATTTTGTGAAGATGTTTAGCCATTAGATTCCTTTTTTGAGACTTTGATATATTTATTGCTCTAAAGTGCTTTTCAGCTCCTGAATAGCGTTTTCAATGCATTTTCATTGTTTGGCATATAACTTCTGTCTGAATGGTTTTCTTGATGTTTAAGTGTTATAACATGCTTCTGTGGCTGTTAATACATGAAAACGTGTTTTGTGAAGATGTTTAGCCATTAGATTCCGTTTTTGAGACTTTCATACTTTCATTGCTCTAAAGTGCTTTTCAGCTCCTGAATAGTGTTTTCAATGCATTTACAATGTTTGGCATATAACTTATGTCTGAATGGTTTTCTTGATGTTTGAAGTGTTATAACATGCTTCTGTGGCTGTTAATACATGGAAAACGTATTTTGTGAAGATGTTTAGCCATTAGATTCCGTTTTTGAGACTTTCATACTTTCATTGTTCTAAAGTGCTTTTCAGCTCCTGAATAGCGTTTTCAATGCATTTACAATGTTTGGCATATAACTTCTGTCTGAATGGTTTTCTCGATGTTTGAAGTGTTATAACATGCTTCTGTGGCTGTTAATACATGGAAAACGTGTTTTGTGAAGATGTTTAGCCATTAGATTCCGTTTTTGAGACTTTCCTTTATTCATTGCTCTAAAGTGCTTTTCAGCTCCTGAATAGCGTTTTCAATGCATTTACAATGTTTGGCATTTAACTTCTGTCTGAATGGTTTTTTTCATGTTTGAAGTGTTATAACATGCTTCTGAGGCTGTTATTACATGAAAAATGTGCTTTGTGAATGTTTAGCCATTAGATTCTGTTTTTGAGACTTTCCTTTTTTTATTGCTCTAAAGTGCTTTTCAGCTCCTGAATAGCGTTTTCAATGCATTTACAATGTTTGGCATGTAACTTCTGTTTGAATGGTTTTCTTGACGTTTTAAGTGTTACAACATGCTTCTGTGGCTGTTATTACATGGAAAATGTATTTTGTGAAGATGTTTAGCCATTAGATTCTGTTTTTGAGAGTTTCATACTTTCATTGCTCTAAAGTGTTTTTCAGCTCCTGAATAGCGTTTTCAATGCTTTTACAATGTTTGGCATATAACTTCTGGCTGAATGGTTTTCTTGATGTTTTAAGTGTTATAAAATCCTTCTGTGGCTGTTAATACATGGAAAACGTGTTTTTTGAAGATGTTTAGCCATTAGATTCCGTTTTTGAGACTTTTCTTATTCATTGCTCTAAAGTGCTCTCAGCTCCTGAATAGGCGTTTTCAATGCATTTACAATGTTTGGCATATAACTTCTGTCTGAATGGTTTTCTTGATGTTTGAAATGTTATAACATGTTTCTGTGGCTGTTCATATATGGAAAATGTGTTTTGTGAAGATGTTTAGCCATTAGATTCACTTTTTGAGACTTTCATACTTTCATTGCTCTAAAGTGCTTTTCAGCTCCTGAATAGTGTTTTCAATGCATTTACAATGTTTGGCATATAACTTCTGTCTGAATGGTTTTCTTGATGTTTGAAGTGTTATAACATGCTTCTGTGGCTGTTAATACATGGAAAACGTGTTTTGTGAAGATGTTTAGCCATTAGATTCCGTTTTTGAGAGTTTCATACTTTCATTGCTCTAAAGTGCTTTTCAGCTCCTGAATAGTGTTTTCAATGCATTTACAATGTTTGGCATATAACTTCTGTCTGAATGGTTTTCTTGATGTTTGAAGTGTTATAACATGCTTCTGTGGCTGTTAATACATGGAAAACGTGTTTGTGAAGATGTTTAGCCATTAGATTCCTTTTTTGAGACTTTGATATATTTATTGCTCTAAGTGTTTTTCAGCTCCTGAATAGCGTTTTCAATGCATTTTCAATGTTTGGCATATAACTTCTGTCTGAATGGTTTTCTTGATGTTTAAGTCTTATAACATGCTTCTGTGGCTGTTATTACATGGAAAATGTATTTTGTGAAGATGTTTAGCCATTAGATTCTGTTTTTGAGACTTTCCTTTTTTTATTGCTCTAAAGTGCTTTTCAGCTCCTGAATAGCGTATTCAATGCATTTACAATGTTTGGCATGTAACTTCTGTCTGAATGGTTTTCTCGATGTTTGAAGTGTTATAACATGCTTCTGTGGTTGTTAATACATGGAAAACGTGTTTTGTGAAGAAGTTTAGCCATTAGATTCCGTTTTTCAGACTTTTCTTATTCATTGCTCTAAAGTGCTCTCAGCTCCTGAATAGCGTTTTCAATGCATTTACAATGTTTGGCATATAACTTCTGGTTGAATGGTTTACTTGATGTTTCAAGTGTTATAACATGCTTCTGTGGTTGTTAATACATGGAAAACGTGTTTTGTGAAGATGTTTAGCCATTAGATTCTGTTTTTGAGACTTTTCTTATTCATTGCTCTAAAGTGCTCTCAGCTCCCGAATAGCGTTTTCAATGCATTTACAATGTTTGGCATATAACTTCTGTCTGAATGGTTTTATTGATGTTTCAAGTGTTATAACATGCTTCTGAGGCTGTTATTACTTGAAAAATGTGCTTTGTGAAGATGTTTAACCATTAGATTCTGTTTTTGAGACTTTCCTTTATTCATTGCCCTAAAGTGCTTTTCAGCTCCTGAATAGCGTTTTCAATGCATTTACAATGTTTGGCATGTAACTTCTGTCTGAATGGTTTTCTCGATGTTTGAAGTGTTATAACATGCTTCTGTGGTTGTTAATACATGGAAAACGTGTTTTGTGAAGATGTTTAGCCATTAGATTCTGTTTTTGAGACTTTTCTTATTCATTGCTCTAAAGTGCTCTCAGCTCCTGAAGCGTTTTCAATGCATTTACAATGTTTGGCATATAACTTCTGTCTGAATGGTTTTCTTGATGTTTGAAGTGTTATAACATGCTTCTGTGGCTGTTAATACATGGAAAACGTGTTTTGTGAAGATGTTTAGCCATTAGATTCCGTTTTTGAGACTTTCCTTTTTTTATTGCTCTAAAGTGCTTTTCAGCTCCTGAATAGCGTTTTCAATGCATTTACAATGTTTGGCATATATAGCTTCTGTCTGAATGGTTTTCTTGAAGTTTTAAGTGTTATAACATGTTTCTGTGGCTGTTCATATATGGAAAATGTGTTTTGTGAAGGTGTTTAGCCATTAGATTCACTTTTTGAGACTTTCATACTTTCATTGCTCTAAAGTGCTTTTCAGCTCCTGAATAGTTTTCAATGCATTTACAATGTTTGGCAAATAACTTCTGTCTGAATGGTTTTCTTGATGTTTGAAGTGTTATAACATGCTTTTGTGGCTGTTAATACATGGAAAACGTGTTTTGTGAAGATGTTTAGCCATTAGATTCCGTTTTTGAGACTTTCATACTTTCATTGCTCTAAAGTGCTTTTCAGCTCCTGAATAGTGTTTTCAATGCATTTACAATGTTTGGCATATAACTTCTGTCTGAATGGTTTTCTTGATGTTTGAAGTGTTATAACATGCTTCTGTGGCTGTTTATACATGGAAAATGTGTTTTGTGAAGATGTTTAGCCATTAGATTCCTTTTTTGAGACTTTGATATATTTATTGCTCTAAAGTGCTTTTCAGCTCCTGAGTAGCGTTTTCAATGCATTTTCAATGTTTGGCATATAACTTCTGTCTGAATGGTTTTCTTGATGTTTAAGTGTTATAACATGCTTCTGTGGCTGTTAATACATGGAAAACGTGTTTTGTGAAGATGTTTAGCCATTAGATTCCGTTTTTGAGACTTTTCTTATTCATTGCTCTAAAGTGCTCTCAGCTCCTGAATAGCGTTTTCAATGCATTTACAATGTTTGGCATATAACTTCTGTTTGAATGGTTTTCTTGACGTTTTAAGCATTACAACATGCTTCTGTAGCTGTTATTACATGGAAATTGTATTTTGTGAAGATGTTTAGCCATTAGATTCCTTTTTTGAGACTTTGATATATTTATTGCTCTAAAGTGCTTTTCAGCTCCTGAATAGCGTTTTCAATGCATTTTCATTGTTTGGCATATAACTTCTGTCTGAATGGTTTTCTTGATGTTTAAGTGTTATAACATGCTTCTGTGGCTGTTAATACATGAAAACGTGTTTTGTGAAGATGTTTAGCCATTAGATTCCGTTTTTGAGACTTTCATACTTTCATTGCTCTAAAGTGCTTTTCAGCTCCTGAATAGTGTTTTCAATGCATTTACAATGTTTGGCATATAACTTATGTCTGAATGGTTTTCTTGATGTTTGAAGTGTTATAACATGCTTCTGTGGCTGTTAATACATGGAAAACGTATTTTGTGAAGATGTTTAGCCATTAGATTCCGTTTTTGAGACTTTCATACTTTCATTGTTCTAAAGTGCTTTTCAGCTCCTGAATAGCGTTTTCAATGCATTTACAATGTTTGGCATATAACTTCTGTCTGAATGGTTTTCTCGATGTTTGAAGTGTTATAACATGCTTCTGTGGCTGTTAATACATGGAAAACATGTTTTGTGAAGATGTTTAGCCATTAGATTCCGTTTTTGAGACTTTCCTTTATTCATTGCTCTAAAGTGCTTTTCAGCTCCTGAATAGCGTTTTCAATGCATTTACAATGTTTGGCATTTAACTTCTGTCTGAATGGTTTTTTTCATGTTTGAAGTGTTATAACATGCTTCTGAGGCTGTTATTACATGAAAAATGTGCTTTGTGAATGTTTAGCCATTAGATTCTGTTTTTGAGACTTTCCTTTTTTTATTGCTCTAAAGTGCTTTTCAGCTCCTGAATAGCGTTTTCAATGCATTTACAATGTTTGGCATGTAACTTCTGTTTGAATGGTTTTCTTGACGTTTTAAGTGTTACAACATGCTTCTGTGGCTGTTATTACATGGAAAATGTATTTTGTGAAGATGTTTAGCCATTAGATTCTGTTTTTGAGACTTTCCTTTTTTTATTGCTCTAAAGTGCTTTTCAGCTCCTGAATAGCGTTTTCAATGCTTTTACAATGTTTGGCATATAACTTCTGGCTGAATGGTTTTCTTGATGTTTTAAGTGTTATAAAATCCTTCTGTGGCTGTTAATACATGGAAAACGTGTTTTTTGAAGATGTTTAGCCATTAGATTCCGTTTTTGAGACTTTTCTTATTCATTGCTCTAAAGTGCTCTAAGCTCCTGAATAGGCGTTTTCAATGCATTTACAATGTTTGGCATATAACTTCTGTCTGAATGGTTTTCTTGATGTTTGAAATGTTATAACATGTTTCTGTGGCTGTTCATATATGGAAAATGTGTTTTGTGAAGATGTTTAGCCATTAGATTCACTTTTTGAGACTTTCATACTTTCATTGCTCTAAAGTGCTTTTCAGCTCCTGAATAGTATTTTCAATGCATTTACAATGTTTGGCATATAACTTCTGTCTGAATGGTTTTCTTGATGTTTGAAGTGTTATAACATGCTTCTGTGGCTGTTAATACATGGAAAACGTGTTTTGTGAAGATGTTTAGCCATTAGATTCCGTTTTTGAGAGTTTCATACTTTCATTGCTCTAAAGTGCTTTTCAGCTCCTGAATAGTGTTTTCAATGCATTTACAATGTTTGGCATATAACTTCTGTCTGAATGGTTTTCTTGATGTTTGAAGTGTTATAACATGCTTCTGTGGCTGTTAATACATGGAAAACGTGTTTTGTGAAGATGTTTA
Source organism: Hypomesus nipponensis (assembly GCF_054491055.1). Taxonomy (NCBI): domain Eukaryota; kingdom Metazoa; phylum Chordata; class Actinopteri; order Osmeriformes; family Osmeridae; genus Hypomesus; species Hypomesus nipponensis. Next base: position 10,155,607 of record NC_140376.1, on the reverse strand, counting down.
GCCATTAGATTCCTTTTTTGAGACTTTGATATATTTATTGCTCTAAGTGTTTTTCAGCTCCTGAATAGCGTTTTCAATGCATTTTCAATGTTTGGCATATAACTTCTGTCTGAATGGTTTTCTTGATGTTTAAGTCTTATAACATGCTTCTGTGGCTGTTATTACATGGAAAATGTATTTTGTGAAGATGTTTAGCCATTAGATTCTGTTTTTGAGACTTTCCTTTTTTTATTGCTCTAAAGTGCTTTTCAGCTCCTGAATAGCGTATTCAATGCATTTACAATGTTTGGCATGTAACTTCTGTCTGAATGGTTTTCTCGATGTTTGAAGTGTTATAACATGCTTCTGTGGTTGTTAATACATGGAAAACGTGTTTTGTGAAGAAGTTTAGCCATTAGATTCCGTTTTTCAGACTTTTCTTATTCATTGCTCTAAAGTGCTCTCAGCTCCTGAATAGCGTTTTCAATGCATTTACAATGTTTGGCATATAACTTCTGGCTGAATGGTTTACTTGATGTTTCAAGTGTTATAACATGCTTCTGTGGTTGTTAATACATGGAAAACGTGTTTTGTGAAGATGTTTAGCCATTAGATTCTGTTTTTGAGACTTTTCTTATTCATTGCTCTAAAGTGCTCTCAGCTCCCGAATAGCGTTTTCAATGCATTTACAATGTTTGGCATATAACTTCTGTCTGAATGGTTTTATTGATGTTTCAAGTGTTATAACATGCTTCTGAGGCTGTTATTACTTGAAAAATGTGCTTTGTGAAGATGTTTAGCCATTAGATTCTGTTTTTGAGACTTTCCTTTATTCATTGCCCTAAAGTGCTTTTCAGCTCCTGAATAGCGTTTTTAATGCATTTACAATGTTTGGCATGTAACTTCTGTCTGAATGGTTTTCTCGATGTTTGAAGTGTTATAACATGCTTCTGTGGTTGTTAATACATGGAAAACGTGTTTTGTGAAGATGTTTAGCCATTAGATTCTGTTTTTGAGACTTTTCTTATTCATTGCTCTAAAGTGCTCTCAGCTCCTGAATAGCGTTTTCAATGCATTTACAATGTTTGGCATATAACTTCTGTCTGAATGGTTTTCTTGATGTTTGAAGTGTTATAACATGCTTCTGAGGCTGTTATTACTTGAAAAATGTGCTTTGTGAAGATGTTTAGCCATTAGATTCTGTTTTTGAGACTTTCCTTTTTTTATTGCTCTGAAGTGCTTTTCAGCTCCTGAATAGCGTTTTCAATGCATTTACAATGTTTGGCATGTAACTTCTGTCTGAATGGTTTTCTCGATGTTTGAAGTGTTATAACATGCTTCTGTGGCTGTTTTTGTCCATGGTAAAGGAGTGTTGTGAAGATGTTTCGCCTTTAGATTCCGTTTTTTGGACTTTCCTATATTCATTGCTCTAAAGTGCTTTTCAGCTCCTGAATAGTGTTTTCAATGCATTTACAATGTTTGGCATATAACTTCTGTCTGAATGGTTTTCTTGATGTTTGAAGTGTTATAACATGCTTCTGTGGCTGTTAATACATGGAAAACGTGTTTTTTTGAAGATGTTTAGCCATTAGATTCCGTTTTTGAGACTTTCATACTTTCATTGCTCTAAAGTGCTTTTCAGCTCCTGAATAGCGTTTTCAATGCATTTACAATGTTTGGCATATAACTTCTGTTTGAATGGTTTTCTTGACGTTTTAAGTGTTACAACATGCTTCTGTGGCTGTTATTACATGGAAAATGTATTTTGTGAAGATGTTTAGCCATTAGATTCCGTTTTTGAGAGTTTCATACTTTCATTGCTCTAAAGTTCTTTTCAGCTCCTGAATAGCGTTTTCAATGCATTTACAATGTTTGGCATATAACTTCTGTCTGAATGGTTTTCTTGACGTTTTAAGTGTTATAACATGTTTCTGTTGCTGTTCATATATGGAAAATGTGTTTTGTGAAGATGTTTAGCCATTAGATTCCGTTTTTGAGACTTTCATACTTTCATTGCTCTAAAGTGCTTTTCAGCTCCTGAATAGCGTTTTCAATGCATTTACAATGTTTGGCATGTAACTTCTGTTTGAATGGTTTTCTTGACGTTTTAAGTGTTACAACATGCTTCTGTGGCTGTTATTACATGGAAAATGTATTTTGTGAAGATGTTTAGCCATTAGATTCTGTTTTTGAGACTTTCCTTTTTTTATTGCTCTAAAGTGCTTTTCAGCTCCTGAATAGCGTATTCAATGCATTTACAATGTTTGGCATGTAACTTCTGTCTGAATGGTTTTCTCGATGTTTGAAGTGTTATAACATGCTTCTGTGGTTGTTAATACATGGAAAACGTGTTTTGTGAAGATGTTTAGCCATTAGATTCCGTTTTTCAGACTTTTCTCATTCATTGCTCTAAAGTGCTCTCAGCTCCTGAATAGCGTTTTCAATGCATTTACAATGTTTGGCATATAACTTCTGTCTGAATGGTTTTCTTGATGTTTCAAGTGTTATAACATGCTTCTGAGGCTGTTATTACTTGAAAAATGTGCTTTGTGAAGATGTTTAGCCATTAGATTCTGTTTTTGAGACTTTCCTTTTTTTATTGCTCTGAAGTGCTTTTCAGCTCCTGAATAGCGTTTTCAATGCATTTACAATGTTTGGCATGTAACTTCTGTCTGAATGGTTTTCTCGATGTTTGAAGTGTTATAACATGCTTCTGTGGCTGTTTTTGTCCATGGTAAAGGAGTGTTGTGAAGATGTTTCGCCTTTAGATTCCGTTTTTTGGACTTTCCTATATTCATTGCTCTAAAGTGCTTTTCAGCTCCTGAATAGTGTTTTCAATGCATTTACAATGTTTGGCATATAACTTCTGTCTGAATGGTTTTCTTGATGTTTGAAGTGTTATAACATGCTTCTGTGGCTGTTAATACATGGAAAACGTGTTTTTTGGAAGATGTTTAGCCATTAGATTCCGTTTTTGAGACTTTCATACTTTCATTGCTCTAAAGTGCTTTTCAGCTCCTGAATAGCGTTTTCAATGCATTTACAATGTTTGGCATGTAACTTCTGTTTGAATGGTTTTCTTGACGTTTTAAGTGTTACAACATGCTTCTGTGGCTGTTATTACATGGAAAATGTGTTTTGTGAAGATGTTTATTCATTAGATTCCGTTTTTGAGACTTTCATACTTTCATTGCTCTAAAGTGCTTTTCAGCTCCTGAATAGCGTTTTCAATGCATTTACAATGTTTGGCATGTAACTTCTGTTTGAATGGTTTTCTTGTCGTTTTAAGTGTTACAACATGCTTCTGTGGCTGTTATTACATGGAAAATGTATTTTGTGAAGATGTTTAGCCATTAGATTCCGTTTTTGAGACTTTCATACTTTCATTGCTCTAAAGTGCTTTTCAGCTCCTGAATAGCGTTTTCAATGCATTTACAATGTTTGGCATGTAACTTCTGTCTGAATGGTTTTCTCGATGTTTGAAGTGTTATAACATGCTTCTGTGGTTGTTAATACATGGAAAACGTGTTTTGTGAAGATGTTTAGCCATTAGATTCCGTTTTTCAGACTTTTCTTATTCATTGCTCTAAAGTGCTCTCAGGTCCTGAATAGCGTTTTCAATGCATTTACAATGTTTGGCATATAACTTCTGGCTGAATGGTTTACTTGATGTTTCAAGTGTTATAACATGCTTCTGTGGTTGTTAATACATGGAAAACGTGTTTTGTGAAGATGTTTAGCCATTAGATTCCGTTTTTCAGACTTTTCTTATTCATTGCTCTAAAGTGCTCTCAGCTCCCGAATAGCGTTTTCAATGCATTTACAATGTTTGGCATATAACTTCTGTCTGAATGGTTTTCTCGATGTTTGAAGTGTTATAACATGCTTCTGTGGTTGTTAATACATGGAAAACGTGTTTTGTGAAGATGTTTAGCCATTAGATTCTGTTTTTGAGACTTTTCTTATTCATTGCTCTAAAGTGCTCTCAGCTCCTGAATAGCGTTTTCAATGCATTTACAATGTTTGGCATATAACTTCTGTCTGAATGGTTTTATTGATGTTTCAAGTGTTATAACATGCTTCTGAGGCTGTTATTACTTGAAAAATGTGCTTTGTGAAGATGTTTAGCCATTAGATTCAGTTTTTGAGACTTTCATACTTTCATTGCTCTAAAGTGCTTTTCAGCCCCTGTATAGTGTTTTCAATGCATTTACAATGTTTGGCATATAACTTCTGTCTGAATGGTTTTCTTGACGTTTTAAGTGTTATAACATGTTTCTGTTGCTGTTCATATATGGAAAATGTGTTTTGTGAAGATGTTTAGCCATTAGATTCACTTTTTGAGACTTTCATACTTTCATTGCTCTAAAGTGCTTTTCAGCTCCTGAATAGCGTTTTCAATGCATTTTCAATGTTTGGCATATAACTTCTGTCTGAATGGTTTTCTTGATGTTTAAGTCTTATAACATGCTTCTGTGGCTGTTATTACATGGAAAATGTATTTTGTGAAGATGTTTAGCCATTAGATTCTGTTTTTGAGACTTTCCTTTTTTTATTGCTCTAAAGTGCTTTTCAGCTCCTGAATAGCGTATTCAATGCATTTACAATGTTTGGCATGTAACTTCTGTCTGAATGGTTTTCTCGATGTTTGAAGTGTTATAACATGCTTCTGTGGTTGTTAATACATGGAAAACGTGTTTTGTGAAGAAGTTTAGCCATTAGATTCCGTTTTTCAGACTTTTCTTATTCATTGCTCTAAAGTGCTCTCAGCTCCTGAATAGCGTTTTCAATGCATTTACAATGTTTGGCATATAACTTCTGGCTGAATGGTTTACTTGATGTTTCAAGTGTTATAACATGCTTCTGTGGTTGTTAATACATGGAAAACGTGTTTTGTGAAGATGTTTAGCCATTAGATTCTGTTTTTGAGACTTTTCTTATTCATTGCTCTAAAGTGCTCTCAGCTCCCGAATAGCGTTTTCAATGCATTTACAATGTTTGGCATATAACTTCTGTCTGAATGGTTTTATTGATGTTTCAAGTGTTATAACATGCTTCTGAGGCTGTTATTACTTGAAAAATGTGCTTTGTGAAGATGTTTAGCCATTAGATTCTGTTTTTGAGACTTTCCTTTATTCATTGCCCTAAAGTGCTTTTCAGCTCCTGAATAGCGTTTTCAATGCATTTACAATGTTTGGCATGTAACTTCTGTCTGAATGGTTTTCTCGATGTTTGAAGTGTTATAACATGCTTCTGTGGTTGTTAATACATGGAAAACGTGTTTTGTGAAGATGTTTAGCCATTAGATTCTGTTTTTGAGACTTTTCTTATTCATTGCTCTAAAGTGCTCTCAGCTCCTGAATAGCGTTTTCAATGCATTTACAATGTTTGGCATATAACTTCTGTCTGAATGGTTTTCTTGATGTTTGAAGTGTTATAACATGCTTCTGAGGCTGTTATTACTTGAAAAATGTGCTTTGTGAAGATGTTTAGCCATTAGATTCTGTTTTTGAGACTTTCCTTTTTTTATTGCTCTGAAGTGCTTTTCAGCTCCTGAATAGCGTTTTCAATGCATTTACAATGTTTGGCATGTAACTTCTGTCTGAATGGTTTTCTCGATGTTTGAAGTGTTATAACATGCTTCTGTGGCTGTTTTTGTCCATGGTAAAGGAGTGTTGTGAAGATGTTTCGCCTTTAGATTCCGTTTTTTGGACTTTCCTATATTCATTGCTCTAAAGTGCTTTTCAGCTCCTGAATAGTGTTTTCAATGCATTTACAATGTTTGGCATATAACTTCTGTCTGAATGGTTTTCTTGATGTTTGAAGTGTTATAACATGCTTCTGTGGCTGTTAATACATGGAAAACGTGTTTTTTGGAAGATGTTTAGCCATTAGATTCCGTTTTTGAGACTTTCATACTTTCATTGCTCTAAAGTGCTTTTCAGCTCCTGAATAGCGTTTTCAATGCATTTACAATGTTTGGCATGTAACTTCTGTTTGAATGGTTTTCTTGACGTTTTAAGTGTTACAACATGCTTCTGTGGCTGTTATTACATGGAAAATGTGTTTTGTGAAGATGTTTAGCCATTAGATTCCGTTTTTGAGACTTTCATACTTTCATTGCTCTAAAGTGCTTTTCAGCTCCTGAATAGCGTTTTCAATGCATTTACAATGTTTGGCATGTAACTTCTGTTTGAATGGTTTTCTTGTCGTTTTAAGTGTTACAACATGCTTCTGTGGCTGTTATTACATGGAAAATGTATTTTGTGAAGATGTTTAGCCATTAGATTCTGTTTTTGAGACTTTCCTTTTTTTATTGCTCTAAAGTGCTTTTCAGCTCCTGAATAGCGTATTCAATGCATTTACAATGTTTGGCATGTAACTTCTGTCTGAATGGTTTTCTCGATGTTTGAAGTGTTATAACATGCTTCTGTGGTTGTTAATACATGGAAAACGTGTTTTGTGAAGATGTTTAGCCATTAGATTCCGTTTTTCAGACTTTTCTTATTCATTGCTCTAAAGTGCTCTCAGCTCCTGAATAGCGTTTTCAATGCATTTACAATGTTTGGCATATAACTTCTGGCTGAATGGTTTACTTGATGTTTCAAGTGTTATAACATGCTTCTGTGGTTGTTAATACATGGAAAACGTGTTTTGTGAAGATGTTTAGCCATTAGATTCCGTTTTTCAGACTTTTCTTATTCATTGCTCTAAAGTGCTCTCAGCTCCCGAATAGCGTTTTCAATGCATTTACAATGTTTGGCATATAACTTCTGTCTGAATGGTTTTCTCGATGTTTGAAGTGTTATAACATGCTTCTGTGGTTGTTAATACATGGAAAACGTGTTTTGTGAAGATGTTTAGCCATTAGATTCTGTTTTTGAGACTTTTCTTATTCATTGCTCTAAAGTGCTCTCAGCTCCTGAATAGCGTTTTCAATGCATTTACAATGTTTGGCATATAACTTCTGTCTGAATGGTTTTATTGATGTTTCAAGTGTTATAACATGCTTCTGAGGCTGTTATTACTTGAAAAATGTGCTTTGTGAAGATGTTTAGCCATTAGATTCAGTTTTTGAGACTTTCCTTTATTCATTGCCCTAAAGTGCTTTTCAGCTCCTGAATAGCGTTTTCAATGCATTTACAATGTTTGGCATGTAACTTCTGTCTGAATGGTTTTCTCGATGTTTGAAGTGTTATAACATGCTTCTGTGGTTGTTAATACATGGAAAACGTGTTTTGTGAAGATGTTTAGCCATTAGATTCTGTTTTTGAGACTTTTCTTATTCATTGCTCTAAAGTGCTCTCAGCTCCTGAATAGCGTTTTCAATGCATTTACAATGTTTGGCATATAACTTCTGTCTGAATGGTTTTCTCGATGTTTGAAGTGTTATAACATGCTTCTGAGGCTGTTATTACTTGAAAAATGTGCTTTGTGAAGATGTTTAGCCATTAGATTCCGTTTTTGAGAGTTTCATACTTTCATTGCTCTAAAGTGCTTTTCAGCTCCTGAATAGCGTTTTCAATGCATTTACAATGTTTGGCATATAACTTCTGGCTGAATGGTTTTCTTGATGTTTTAAGTGTTATAACATGCTTCTGTGGCTGTTAATACATGGAAAACGTGTTTTGTGAAGATGTTTAGCCATTAGATTCCGTTTTTGAGACTTTCCTTTATTCATTGCTCTAAAGTGCTTTTCAGCTCCTGAATAGCGTTTTCAATGCATTTACAATGTTTGGCATATAACTTCTGTCTGAATGGTTTTTTTCACGTTTGAAGTGTTATAACATGCTTCTGAGGCTGTTATTACATGGAAAACGTGTTTTGTGAAGATGTTTAGCCATTAGATTCCGTTTTTGAGACTTTGATATATTTATTGCTCTAAAGTGCTTTTCAGCTCCTGAATAGGCGTTTTCAATGCATTTACAATGTTTGGCATATAACTTCTGTCTGAATGGTTTTCTTGACGTTTTAAGTGTTATAACATGTTTCTGTGGCTGTTTATATATGGAAAATGTGTTTTGTGAAGATGTTTAGCCATTAGATTCACTTTTTGAGACTTTCATACTTTCATTGCTCTAAAGTGCTTTTCAGCCCCTGTATAGTGTTTTCAATGCATTTACAATGTTTGGCATATAACTTCTGTCTGAATGGTTTTCTTGACGTTTTAAGTGTTATAACATGTTTCTGTTGCTGTTCATATATGGAAAATGTGTTTTGTGAAGATGTTTAGCCATTAGATTCCGTTTTTGAGACTTTCATACTTTCATTGCTCTAAAGTGCTTTTCAGCTCCTGAATAGCGTTTTCAATGCATTTACAATGTTTGGCATGTAACTTCTGTTTGAATGGTTTTCTTGTCGTTTTAAGTGTTACAACATGCTTCTGTGGCTGTTATTACATGGAAAATGTATTTTGTGAAGATGTTTAGCCATTAGATTCTGTTTTTGAGACTTTCCTTTTTTTATTGCTCTAAAGTGCTTTTCAGCTCCTGAATAGCGTATTCAATGCATTTACAATGTTTGGCATGTAACTTCTGTCTGAATGGTTTTCTCGATGTTTGAAGTGTTATAACATGCTTCTGAGGCTGTTATTACATGGAAAACGTGTTTTGTGAAGATGTTTAGCCATTAGATTCCGTTTTTGAGACTTTGATATATTTATTGCTCTAAAGTGCTTTTCAGCTCCTGAATAGGCGTTTTCAATGCATTTACAATGTTTGGCATATAACTTCTGTCTGAATGGTTTTCTTGACGTTTTAAGTGTTATAACATGTTTCTGTGGCTGTTTATATATGGATAATGTGTTTTGTGAAGATGTTTAGCCATTAGATTCACTTTTTGAGACTTTCATACTTTCATTGCTCTAAAGTGCTTTTCAGCCCCTGTATAGTGTTTTCAATGCATTTACAATGTTTGGCATATAACTTCTGTCTGAATGGTTTTCTTGACGTTTTAAGTGTTATAACATGTTTCTGTTGCTGTTCATATATGGAAAATGTGTTTTGTGAAGATGTTTAGCCATTAGATTCCGTTTTTGAGACTTTCATACTTTCATTGCTCTAAAGTGCTTTTCAGCTCCTGAATAGCGTTTTCAATGCATTTACAATGTTTGGCATGTAACTTCTGTTTGAATGGTTTTCTTGTCGTTTTAAGTGTTACAACATGCTTCTGTGGCTGTTATTACATGGAAAATGTATTTTGTGAAGATGTTTAGCCATTAGATTCTGTTTTTGAGACTTTCCTTTTTTTATTGCTCTAAAGTGCTTTTCAGCTCCTGAATAGCGTATTCAATGCATTTACAATGTTTGGCATGTAACTTCTGTCTGAATGGTTTTCTCGATGTTTGAAGTGTTATAACATGCTTCTGTGGTTGTTAATACATGGAAAACGTGTTTTGTGAAGATGTTTAGCCATTAGATTCCGTTTTTCAGACTTTTCTTATTCATTGCTCTAAAGTGCTCTCAGCTCCTGAATAGCGTTTTCAATGCATTTACAATGTTTGGCATATAACTTCTGGCTGAATGGTTTACTTGATGTTTCAAGTGTTATAACATGCTTCTGTGGTTGTTAATACATGGAAAACGTGTTTTGTGAAGATGTTTAGCCATTAGATTCTGTTTTTGAGACTTTTCTTATTCATTGCTCTAAAGTGCTCTCAGCTCCCGAATAGCGTTTTCAATGCATTTACAATGTTTGGCATATAACTTCTGTCTGAATGGTTTTCTCGATGTTTGAAGTGTTATAACATGCTTCTGTGGTTGTTAATACATGGAAAACGTGTTTTGTGAAGATGTTTAGCCATTAGATTCTGTTTTTGAGACTTTTCTTATTCATTGCTCTAAAGTGCTCTCAGCTCCTGAATAGCGTTTTCAATGCATTTACAATGTTTGGCATATAACTTCTGTCTGAATGGTTTTCTTGATGTTTCAAGTGTTATAACATGCTTCTGTGGTTGTTAATACATGGAAAACGTGTTTTGTGAAGATGTTTAGCCATTAGATTCTGTTTTTGAGACTTTTCTTATTCATTGCTCTAAAGTGCTCTCAGCTCCCGAATAGCGTTTTCAATGCATTTACAATGTTTGGCATATAACTTCTGTCTGAATGGTTTTATTGATGTTTCAAGTGTTATAACATGCTTCTGAGGCTGTTATTACTTGAAAAATGTGTTTTGTGAAGATGTTTAGCCATTAGATTCAGTTTTTGAGACTTTTCTTATTCATTGCTCTAAAGTGCTCTCAGCTCCTGAATAGCGTTTTCAATGCATTTACAATGTTTGGCATATAACTTCTGTCTGAATGGTTTTCTCGATGTTTGAAGTGTTATAACATGCTTCTGAGGCTGTTATTACTTGAAAAATGTGCTTTGTGAAGATGTTTAGCCATTAGATTCCGTTTTTGAGAGTTTCATACTTTCATTGCTCTAAAGTGCTTTTCAGCTCCTGAATAGCGTTTTCAATGCATTTACAATGTTTGGCATATAACTTCTGGCTGAATGGTTTTCTTGATGTTTTAAGTGTTATAACATGCTTCTGTGGCTGTTAATACATGGAAAACGTGTTTTGTGAAGATGTTTAGCCATTAGATTCCGTTTTTGAGACTTTCCTTTATTCATTGCTCTAAAGTGCTTTTCAGCTCCTGAATAGCGTTTTCAATGCATTTACAATGTTTGGCATATAACTTCTGTCTGAATGGTTTTTTTCACGTTTGAAGTGTTATAACATGCTTCTGAGGCTGTTATTACATGGAAAACGTGTTTTGTGAAGATGTTTAGCCATTAGATTCCGTTTTTGAGACTTTGATATATTTATTGCTCTAAAGTGCTTTTCAGCTCCTGAATAGGCGTTTTCAATGCATTTACAATGTTTGGCATATAACTTCTGTCTGAATGGTTTTCTTGACGTTTTAAGTGTTATAACATGTTTCTGTGGCTGTTTATATATGGAAAATGTGTTTTGTGAAGATGTTTAGCCATTAGATTCACTTTTTGAGACTTTCATACTTTCATTGCTCTAAAGTGCTTTTCAGCCCCTGTATAGTGTTTTCAATGCATTTACAATGTTTGGCATATAACTTCTGTCTGAATGGTTTTCTTGACGTTTTAAGTGTTATAACATGTTTCTGTTGCTGTTCATATATGGAAAATGTGTTTTGTGAAGATGTTTAGCCATTAGATTCCGTTTTTGAGACTTTCATACTTTCATTGCTCTAAAGTGCTTTTCAGCTCCTGAATAGCGTTTTCAATGCATTTACAATGTTTGGCATGTAACTTCTGTTTGAATGGTTTTCTTGTCGTTTTAAGTGTTACAACATGCTTCTGTGGCTGTTATTACATGGAAAATGTATTTTGTGAAGATGTTTAGCCATTAGATTCTGTTTTTGAGACTTTCCTTTTTTTATTGCTCTAAAGTGCTTTTCAGCTCCTGAATAGCGTATTCAATGCATTTACAATGTTTGGCATGTAACTTCTGTCTGAATGGTTTTCTCGATGTTTGAAGTGTTATAACATGCTTCTGTGGTTGTTAATACATGGAAAACGTGTTTTGTGAAGATGTTTAGCCATTAGATTCCGTTTTTCAGACTTTTCTTATTCATTGCTCTAAAGTGCTCTCAGCTCCTGAATAGCGTTTTCAATGCATTTACAATGTTTGGCATATAACTTCTGGCTGAATGGTTTACTTGATGTTTCAAGTGTTATAACATGCTTCTGTGGTTGTTAATACATGGAAAACGTGTTTTGTGAAGATGTTTAGCCATTAGATTCTGTTTTTGAGACTTTTCTTATTCATTGCTCTAAAGTGCTCTCAGCTCCCGAATAGCGTTTTCAATGCATTTACAATGTTTGGCATATAACTTCTGTCTGAATGGTTTTCTCGATGTTTGAAGTGTTATAACATGCTTCTGTGGTTGTTAATACATGGAAAACGTGTTTTGTGAAGATGTTTAGCCATTAGATTCTGTTTTTGAGACTTTTCTTATTCATTGCTCTAAAGTGCTCTCAGCTCCTGAATAGCGTTTTCAATGCATTTACAATGTTTGGCATATAACTTCTGTCTGAATGGTTTTCTTGATGTTTCAAGTGTTATAACATGCTTCTGTGGTTGTTAATACATGGAAAACGTGTTTTGTGAAGATGTTTAGCCATTAGATTCTGTTTTTGAGACTTTTCTTATTCATTGCTCTAAAGTGCTCTCAGCTCCCGAATAGCGTTTTCAATGCATTTACAATGTTTGGCATATAACTTCTGTCTGAATGGTTTTATTGATGTTTCAAGTGTTATAACATGCTTCTGAGGCTGTTATTACTTGAAAAATGTGCTTTGTGAAGATGTTTAGCCATTAGATTCAGTTTTTGAGACTTTCCTTTATTCATTGCCCTAAAGTGCTTTTCAGCTCCTGAATAGCGTTTTCAATGCATTTACAATGTTTGGCATGTAACTTCTGTCTGAATGGTTTTCTCGATGTTTGAAGTGTTATAACATGCTTCTGTGGTTGTTAATACATGGAAAACGTGTTTTGTGAAGATGTTTAGCCATTAGATTCTGTTTTTGAGACTTTTCTTATTCATTGCTCTAAAGTGCTCTCAGCTCCTGAATAGCGTTTTCAATGCATTTACAATGTTTGGCATATAACTTCTGTCTGAATGGTTTTCTCGATGTTTGAAGTGTTATAACATGCTTCTGAGGCTGTTATTACTTGAAAAATGTGCTTTGTGAAGATGTTTAGCCATTAGATTCCGTTTTTGAGAGTTTCATACTTTCATTGCTCTAAAGTGCTTTTCAGCTCCTGAATAGCGTTTTCAATGCATTTACAATGTTTGGCATATAACTTCTGGCTGAATGGTTTTCTTGATGTTTTAAGTGTTATAACATGCTTCTGTGGCTGTTAATACATGGAAAACGTGTTTTGTGAAGATGTTTAGCCATTAGATTCCGTTTTTGAGACTTTCCTTTATTCATTGCTCTAAAGTGCTTTTCAGCTCCTGAATAGCGTTTTCAATGCATTTACAATGTTTGGCATATAACTTCTGTCTGAATGGTTTTTTTCACGTTTGAAGTGTAATAACATGCTTCTGAGGCTGTTATTACATGGAAAACCTGTTTTGTGAAGATGTTTAGCCATTAGATTCCGTTTTTGAGACTTTGATATATTTATTGCTCTAAAGTGCTTTTCAGCTCCTGAATAGGCGTTTTCAATGCATTTACAATGTTTGGCATATAACTTCTGTCTGAATGGTTTTCTTGACGTTTTAAGTGTTATAACATGTTTCTGTGGCTGTTTATATATGGAAAATGTGTTTTGTGAAGATGTTTAGCCATTAGATTCACTTTTTGAGACTTTCATACTTTCATTGCTCTAAAGTGCTTTTCAGCCCCTGTATAGTGTTTTCAATGCATTTACAATGTTTGGCATATAACTTCTGTCTGAATGGTTTTCTTGACGTTTTAAGTGTTATAACATGTTTCTGTTGCTGTTCATATATGGAAAATGTGTTTTGTGAAGATGTTTAGCCATTAGATTCCGTTTTTGAGACTTTCATACTTTCATTGCTCTAAAGTGCTTTTCAGCTCCTGAATAGCGTTTTCAATGCATTTACAATGTTTGGCATGTAACTTCTGTTTGAATGGTTTTCTTGACGTTTTAAGTGTTACAACATGCTTCTGTGGCTGTTATTACATGGAAAATGTATTTTGTGAAGATGTTTAGCCATTAGATTCTGTTTTTGAGACTTTCCTTTTTTTATTGCTCTAAAGTGCTTTTCAGCTCCTGAATAGCGTATTCAATGCATTTACAATGTTTGGCATGTAACTTCTGTCTGAATGGTTTTCTCGATGTTTGAAGTGTTATAACATGCTTCTGTGGTTGTTAATACATGGAAAACGTGTTTTGTGAAGATGTTTAGCCATTAGATTCCGTTTTTCAGACTTTTCTTATTCATTGCTCTAAAGTGCTCTCAGCTCCTGAATAGCGTTTTCAATGCATTTACAATGTTTGGCATATAACTTCTGGCTGAATGGTTTACTTGATGTTTCAAGTGTTATAACATGCTTCTGTGGTTGTTAATACATGGAAAACGTGTTTTGTGAAGATGTTTAGCCATTAGATTCTGTTTTTGAGACTTTTCTTATTCATTGCTCTAAAGTGCTCTCAGCTCCCGAATAGCGTTTTCAATGCATTTACAATGTTTGGCATATAACTTCTGTCTGAATGGTTTTATTGATGTTTCAAGTGTTATAACATGCTTCTGAGGCTGTTATTACTTGAAAAATGTGCTTTGTGAAGATGTTTAGCCATTAGATTCTGTTTTTGAGACTTTCCTTTTTTTATTGCTCTGAAGTGCTTTTCAGCTCCTGAATAGCGTTTTCAATGCATTTACAATGTTTGGCATGTAACTTCTGTCTGAATGGTTTTCTCGATGTTTGAAGTGTTATAACATGCTTCTGTGGCTGTTTTTGTCCATAATAAAGGAGTGTTGTGAAGATGTTTCGCCTTTAGATTCCGTTTTTTGGACTTTCCTATATTCATTGCTCTAAAGTGCTTTTCAGCTCCTGAATAGTGTTTTCAATGCATTTACAATGTTTGGCATATAACTTCTGTCTGAATGGTTTTCTTGATGTTTGAAGTGTTATAACATGCTTCTGTGGCTGTTAATACATGGAAAACGTGTTTTTTTGAAGATGTTTAGCCATTAGATTCCGTTTTTGAGACTTTCATACTTTCATTGCTCTAAAGTGCTTTTCAGCTCCTGAATAGCGTTTTCAATGCATTTACAATGTTTGGCATGTAACTTCTGTCTGAATGGTTTTCTTGATGTTTGAAGTGTTATAACATGCTTCTGTGGCTGTTATTACATGGAAAATGTATTTTGTGAAGATGTTTAGCCATTAGATTCCGTTTTTGAGAGTTTCATACTTTCATTGCTCTAAAGTTCTTTTCAGCTCCTGAATAGCGTTTTCAATGCATTTACAATGTTTGGCATATAACTTCTGGCTGAATGGTTTTCTTGATGTTTTAAGTGTTATAAAATGATTCTGTGGCTGTTAATACATGGAAAACGTGTTTTGTGAAGATGTTTAGCCATTAGATTCCGTTTTTGAGAGTTTCATACTTTCATTGCTCTAAAGTGCTTTTCAGCTCCTTAATAGCGTTTTCAATGCATTTACAATGTTTGGCATATAACTTCTGGCTGAATGGTTTTCTTGATGTTTTAAGTGTTATAACATGCTTCTGTGGCTGTTAATACATGGAAAACGTGTTTTGTGAAGATGTTTAGCCATTAGATTCCGTTTTTGAGACTTTCCTTTATTCATTGCTCTAAAGTGCTTTTCAGCTCCTGAATAGCGTTTTCAATGCATTTACAATGTTTGGCATATAACTTCTGTCTGAATGGTTTTTTTCACGTTTGAAGTGTTATAACATGCTTCTGAGGCTGTTATTACATGGAAAACGTGTTTTGTGAAGATGTTTAGCCATTAGATTCCGTTTTTGAGACTTTGATATATTTATTGCTCTAAAGTGCTTTTCAGCTCCTGAATAGGCGTTTTCAATGCATTTACAATGTTTGGCATATAACTTCTGTCTGAATGGTTTTCTTGACGTTTTAAGTGTTATAACATGTTTCTGTGGCTGTTTATATATGGAAAATGTGTTTTGTGAAGATGTTTAGCCATTAGATTCACTTTTTGAGACTTTCATACTTTCATTGCTCTAAAGTGCTTTTCAGCCCCTGTATAGTGTTTTCAATGCATTTACAATGTTTGGCATATAACTTCTGTCTGAATGGTTTTCTTGACGTTTTAAGTGTTATAACATGTTTCTGTTGCTGTTCATATATGGAAAATGTGTTTTGTGAAGATGTTTAGCCATTAGATTCACTTTTTGAGACTTTCATACTTTCATTGCTCTAAAGTGCTTTTCAGCTCCTGCATAGTGTTTTCAATGCATTTACAATGTTTGGCATATAACTTCTGTCTGAATGCTTTTCTTGATGTTTGAAGTGTTATAACATGCTTCTGTGGCTGTTAATACATGGAAAACGTGTTTTGTGAAGATGTTTAGCCATTAGATTCCGTTTTTGAGACTTTCATACTTTCATTGCTCTAAAGTGCTTTTCAGCTCCTGAATAGCGTTTTCAATGCATTTACAATGTTTGGCATGTAACTTCTGTTTGAATGGTTTTCTTGACGTTTTAAGTGTTACAACATGCTTCTGTGGCTGTTATTACATGGAAAATGTATTTTGTGAAGATGTTTAGCCATTAGATTCTGTTTTTGAGACTTTCCTTTTTTTATTGCTCTAAAGTGCTTTTCAGCTCCTGAATAGCGTATTCAATGCATTTACAATGTTTGGCATGTAACTTCTGTCTGAATGGTTTTCTCGATGTTTGAAGTGTTATAACATGCTTCTGTGGTTGTTAATACATGGAAAACGTGTTTTGTGAAGATGTTTAGCCATTAGATTCCGTTTTTCAGACTTTTCTTATTCATTGCTCTAAAGTGCTCTCAGCTCCTGAATAGCGTTTTCAATGCATTTACAATGTTTGGCATATAACTTCTGGCTGAATGGTTTACTTGATGTTTCAAGTGTTATAACATGCTTCTGTGGTTGTTAATACATGGAAAACGTGTTTTGTGAAGATGTTTAGCCATTAGATTCTGTTTTTGAGACTTTTCTTATTCATTGCTCTAAAGTGCTCTCAGCTCCCGAATAGCGTTTTCAATGCATTTACAATGTTTGGCATATAACTTCTGTCTGAATGGTTTTCTTGATGTTTCAAGTGTTATAACATGCTTCTGAGGCTGTTATTACTTGAAAAATGTGCTTTGTGAAGATGTTTAGCCATTAGATTCTGTTTTTGAGACTTTCCTTTTTTTATTGCTCTGAAGTGCTTTTCAGCTCCTGAATAGCGTTTTCAATGCATTTACAATGTTTGGCATGTAACTTCTGTCTGAATGGTTTTCTCGATGTTTGAAGTGTTATAACATGCTTCTGTGGCTGTTTTTGTCCATGGTAAAGGAGTGTTGTGAAGATGTTTCGCCTTTAGATTCCGTTTTTTGGACTTTCCTATATTCATTGCTCTAAAGTGCTTTTCAGCTCCTGAATAGTGTTTTCAATGCATTTACAATGTTTGGCATATAACTTCTGTCTGAATGGTTTTCTTGATGTTTGAAGTGTTATAACATGCTTCTGTGGCTGTTAATACATGGAAAACGTGTTTTTTTGAAGATGTTTAGCCATTAGATTCCGTTTTTGAGACTTTCATACTTTCATTGCTCTAAAGTGCTTTTCAGCTCCTGAATAGCGTTTTCAATGCATTTACAATGTTTGGCATATAACTTCTGGCTGAATGGTTTACTTGATGTTTCAAGTGTTATAACATGCTTCTGTGGTTGTTAATACATGGAAAACGTGTTTTGTGAAGATGTTTAGCCATTAGATTCTGTTTTTGAGACTTTTCTTATTCATTGCTCTAAAGTGCTCTCAGCTCCCGAATAGCGTTTTCAATGCATTTACAATGTTTGGCATATAACTTCTGTCTGAATGGTTTTATTGATGTTTCAAGTGTTATAACATGCTTCTGAGGCTGTTATTACTTGAAAAATGTGCTTTGTGAAGATGTTTAGCCATTAGATTCTGTTTTTGAGACTTTCCTTTATTCATTGCCCTAAAGTGCTTTTCAGCTCCTGAATAGCGTTTTCAATGCATTTACAATGTTTGGCATGTAACTTCTGTCTGAATGGTTTTCTCGATGTTTGAAGTGTTATAACATGCTTCTGTGGTTGTTAATACATGGAAAACGTGTTTTGTGAAGATGTTTAGCCATTAGATTCTGTTTTTGAGACTTTTCTTATTCATTGCTCTAAAGTGCTCTCAGCTCCTGAATAGCGTTTTCAATGCATTTACAATGTTTGGCATATAACTTCTGTCTGAATGGTTTTCTTGATGTTTCAAGTGTTATAACATGCTTCTGAGGCTGTTATTACTTGAAAAATGTGCTTTGTGAAGATGTTTAGCCATTAGATTCTGTTTTTGAGACTTTCCTTTTTTTATTGCTCTGAAGTGCTTTTCAGCTCCTGAATAGCGTTTTCAATGCATTTACAATGTTTGGCATGTAACTTCTGTCTGAATGGTTTTCTCGATGTTTGAAGTGTTATAACATGCTTCTGTGGCTGTTTTTGTCCATGGTAAAGGAGTGTTGTGAAGATGTTTCGCCTTTAGATTCCGTTTTTTGGACTTTCCTATATTCATTGCTCTAAAGTGCTTTTCAGCTCCTGAATAGTGTTTTCAATGCATTTACAATGTTTGGCATATAACTTCTGTCTGAATGGTTTTCTTGATGTTTGAAGTGTTATAACATGCTTCTGTGGCTGTTAATACATGGAAAACGTGTTTTTTTGAAGATGTTTAGCCATTAGATTCCGTTTTTGAGACTTTCATACTTTCATTGCTCTAAAGTGCTTTTCAGCTCCTGAATAGCGTTTTCAATGCATTTACAATGTTTGGCATGTAACTTCTGTCTGAATGGTTTTCTTGATGTTTGAAGTGTTATAACATGCTTCTGTGGCTGTTATTACATGGAAAATGTATTTTGTGAAGATGTTTAGCCATTAGATTCCGTTTTTGAGAGTTTCATACTTTCATTGCTCTAAAGTTCTTTTCAGCTCCTGAATAGCGTTTTCAATGCATTTACAATGTTTGGCATATAACTTCTGGCTGAATGGTTTTCTTGATGTTTTAAGTGTTATAAAATGATTCTGTGGCTGTTAATACATGGAAAACGTGTTTTGTGAAGATGTTTAGCCATTAGATTCCGTTTTTGAGAGTTTCATACTTTCATTGCTCTAAAGTGCTTTTCAGCTCCTGAATAGCGTTTTCAATGCATTTACAATGTTTGGCATATAACTTCTGTCTGAATGGTTTTTTTCACGTTTGAAGTGTTATAACATGTTTCTGTGGCTGTTTATATATGGAAAATGTGTTTTGTGAAGATGTTTAGCCATTAGATTCACTTTTTGAGACTTTCATACTTTCATTGCTCTAAAGTGCTTTTCAGCCCCTGTATAGTGTTTTCAATGCATTTACAATGTTTGGCATATAACTTCTGTCTGAATGGTTTTCTTGACGTTTTAAGTGTTATAACATGTTTCTGTTGCTGTTCATATATGGAAAATGTGTTTTGTGAAGATGTTTAGCCATTAGATTCACTTTTTGAGACTTTCATACTTTCATTGCTCTAAAGTGCTTTTCAGCTCCTGAATAGTGTTTTCAATGCATTTACAATGTTTGGCATATAACTTCTGTCTGAATGCTTTTCTTGATGTTTGAAGTGTTATAACATGCTTCTGTGGCTGTTAATACATGGAAAACGTGTTTTGTGAAGATGTTTAGCCATTAGATTCCGTTTTTGAGACTTTCATACTTTCATTGCTCTAAAGTGCTTTTCAGCTCCTGAATAGCGTTTTCAATGCATTTACAATGTTTGGCATGTAACTTCTGTTTGAATGGTTTTCTTGACGTTTTAAGTGTTACAACATGCTTCTGTGGCTGTTATTACATGGAAAATGTATTTTGTGAAGATGTTTAGCCATTAGATTCTGTTTTTGAGACTTTCCTTTTTTTATTGCTCTAAAGTGCTTTTCAGCTCCTGAATAGCGTATTCAATGCATTTACAATGTTTGGCATGTAACTTCTGTCTGAATGGTTTTCTCGATGTTTGAAGTGTTATAACATGCTTCTGTGGTTGTTAATACATGGAAAACGTGTTTTGTGAAGATGTTTAGCCATTAGATTCCGTTTTTCAGACTTTTCTTATTCATTGCTCTAAAGTGCTCTCAGCTCCTGAATAGCGTTTTCAATGCATTTACAATGTTTGGCATATAACTTCTGGCTGAATGGTTTACTTGATGTTTCAAGTGTTATAACATGCTTCTGTGGTTGTTAATACATGGAAAACGTGTTTTGTGAAGATGTTTAGCCATTAGATTCTGTTTTTGAGACTTTTCTTATTCATTGCTCTAAAGTGCTCTCAGCTCCCGAATAGCGTTTTCAATGCATTTACAATGTTTGGCATATAACTTCTGTCTGAATGGTTTTCTTGATGTTTCAAGTGTTATAACATGCTTCTGAGGCTGTTATTACTTGAAAAATGTGCTTTGTGAAGATGTTTAGCCATTAGATTCTGTTTTTGAGACTTTCCTTTTTTTATTGCTCTGAAGTGCTTTTCAGCTCCTGAATAGCGTTTTCAATGCATTTACAATGTTTGGCATGTAACTTCTGTCTGAATGGTTTTCTCGATGTTTGAAGTGTTATAACATGCTTCTGTGGCTGTTTTTGTCCATGGTAAAGGAGTGTTGTGAAGATGTTTCGCCTTTAGATTCCGTTTTTTGGACTTTCCTATATTCATTGCTCTAAAGTGCTTTTCAGCTCCTGAATAGTGTTTTCAATGCATTTACAATGTTTGGCATATAACTTCTGTCTGAATGGTTTTCTTGATGTTTGAAGTGTTATAACATGCTTCTGTGGCTGTTAATACATGGAAAACGTGTTTTTTTGAAGATGTTTAGCCATTAGATTCCGTTTTTGAGACTTTCATACTTTCATTGCTCTAAAGTGCTTTTCAGCTCCTGAATAGCGTTTTCAATGCATTTACAATGTTTGGCATGTAACTTCTGTTTGAATGGTTTTCTTGACGTTTTAAGTGTTACAACATGCTTCTGTGGCTGTTATTACATGGAAAATGTATTTTGTGAAGATGTTTAGCCATTAGATTCCGTTTTTGAGAGTTTCATACTTTCATTGCTCTAAAGTTCTTTTCAGCTCCTGAATAGCGTTTTCAATGCATTTACAATGTTTGGCATATAACTTCTGTCTGAATGGTTTTCTTGACGTTTTAAGTGTTATAACATGTTTCTGTTGCTGTTCATATATGGAAAATGTGTTTTGTGAAGATGTTTAGCCATTAGATTCCGTTTTTGAGACTTTCATACTTTCATTGCTCTAAAGTGCTTTTCAGCTCCTGAATAGCGTTTTCAATGCATTTACAATGTTTGGCATATAACTTCTGGCTGAATGGTTTACTTGATGTTTCAAGTGTTATAACATGCTTCTGTGGTTGTTAATACATGGAAAACGTGTTTTGTGAAGATGTTTAGCCATTAGATTCTGTTTTTGAGACTTTTCTTATTCATTGCTCTAAAGTGCTCTCAGCTCCCGAATAGCGTTTTCAATGCATTTACAATGTTTGGCATATAACTTCTGTCTGAATGGTTTTATTGATGTTTCAAGTGTTATAACATGCTTCTGAGGCTGTTATTACTTGAAAAATGTGCTTTGTGAAGATGTTTAGCCATTAGATTCTGTTTTTGAGACTTTCCTTTATTCATTGCCCTAAAGTGCTTTTCAGCTCCTGAATAGCGTTTTCAATGCATTTACAATGTTTGGCATGTAACTTCTGTCTGAATGGTTTTCTCGATGTTTGAAGTGTTATAACATGCTTCTGTGGTTGTTAATACATGGAAAACGTGTTTTGTGAAGATGTTTAGCCATTAGATTCTGTTTTTGAGACTTTTCTTATTCATTGCTCTAAAGTGCTCTCAGCTCCTGAATAGCGTTTTCAATGCATTTACAATGTTTGGCATATAACTTCTGTCTGAATGGTTTTCTTGATGTTTCAAGTGTTATAACATGCTTCTGAGGCTGTTATTACTTGAAAAATGTGCTTTGTGAAGATGTTTAGCCATTAGATTCTGTTTTTGAGACTTTCCTTTTTTTATTGCTCTGAAGTGCTTTTCAGCTCCTGAATAGCGTTTTCAATGCATTTACAATGTTTGGCATGTAACTTCTGTCTGAATGGTTTTCTCGATGTTTGAAGTGTTATAACATGCTTCTGTGGCTGTTTTTGTCCATGGTAAAGGAGTGTTGTGAAGATGTTTCGCCTTTAGATTCCGTTTTTTGGACTTTCCTATATTCATTGCTCTAAAGTGCTTTTCAGCTCCTGAATAGTGTTTTCAATGCATTTACAATGTTTGGCATGTAACTTCTGTCTGAATGGTTTTCTTGATGTTTGAAGTGTTATAACATGCTTCTGTGGCTGTTAATACATGGAAAACGTGTTTTTTTGAAGATGTTTAGCCATTAGATTCCGTTTTTGAGACTTTCATACTTTCATTGCTCTAAAGTGCTTTTCAGCTCCTGAATAGCGTTTTCAATGCATTTACAATGTTTGGCATGTAACTTCTGTTTGAATGGTTTTCTTGACGTTTTAAGTGTTACAACATGCTTCTGTGGCTGTTATTACATGGAAAATGTATTTTGTGAAGATGTTTAGCCATTAGATTCCGCTTTTGAGAGTTTCATACTTTCATTGCTCTAAAGTTCTTTTCAGCTCCTGAATAGCGTTTTCAATGCATTTACAATGTTTGGCATATAACTTCTGGCTGAATGGTTTTCTTGATGTTTTAAGTGTTATAAAATGATTCTGTGGCTGTTAATACATGGAAAACGTGTTTTGTGAAGATGTTTAGCCATTAGATTCCGTTTTTGAGAGTTTCATACTTTCATTGCTCTAAAGTGCTTTTCAGCTCCTTAATAGCGTTTTCAATGCATTTACAATGTTTGGCATATAACTTCTGTCTGAATGGTTTTATTGATGTTTCAAGTGTTATAACATGCTTCTGAGGCTGTTTTTACTTGAAAAATGTGCTTTGTGAAGATGTTTAGCCATTAGATTCTGTTTTTGAGACTTTCCTTTATTCATTGCCCTAAAGTGCTTTTCAGCTCCTGAATAGCGTTTTCAATGCATTTACAATGTTTGGCATGTAACTTCTGTCTGAATGGTTTTCTCGATGTTTGAAGTGTTATAACATGCTTCTGTGGTTGTTAATACATGGAAAACGTGTTTTGTGAAGATGTTTAGCCATTAGATTCTGTTTTTGAGACTTTTCTTATTCATTGCTCTAAAGTGCTCTCAGCTCCTGAATAGCGTTTTCAATGCATTTACAATGTTTGGCATGTAACTTCTGTCTGAATGGTTTTCTCGATGTTTGAAGTGTTATAACATGCTTCTGTGGCTGTTTTTGTCCATGGTAAAGGAGTGTTGTGAAGATGTTTCGCCTTTAGATTCCGTTTTTTGGACTTTCCTATATTCATTGCTCTAAAGTGCTTTTCAGCTCCTGAATAGTGTTTTCAATGCATTTACAATGTTTGGCATATAACTTCTGTCTGAATGGTTTTCTTGATGTTTGAAGTGTTATAACATGCTTCTGTGGCTGTTAATACATGGAAAACGTGTTTTTTTGAAGATGTTTAGCCATTAGATTCCGTTTTTGAGACTTTCATACTTTCATTGCTCTAAAGTGCTTTTCAGCTCCTGAATAGCGTTTTCAATGCATTTACAATGTTTGGCATGTAACTTCTGTTTGAATGGTTTTCTTGACGTTTTAAGTGTTACAACATGCTTCTGTGGCTGTTATTACATGGAAAATGTATTTTGTGAAGATGTTTAGCCATTAGATTCCGTTTTTGAGAGTTTCATACTTTCATTGCTCTAAAGTTCTTTTCAGCTCCTGAATAGCGTTTTCAATGCATTTACAATGTTTGGCATGTAACTTCTGTTTGAATGGTTTTCTTGACGTTTTAAGTGTTACAACATGCTTCTGTGGCTGTTATTACATGGAAAATGTATTTTGTGAAGATGTTTAGCCATTAGATTCTGTTTTTGAGACTTTCCTTTTTTTATTGCTCTAAAGTGCTTTTCAGCTCCTGAATAGCGTATTCAATGCATTTACAATGTTTGGCATGTAACTTCTGTCTGAATGGTTTTCTCGATGTTTGAAGTGTTATAACATGCTTCTGTGGTTGTTAATACATGGAAAACGTGTTTTGTGAAGATGTTTAGCCATTAGATTCCGTTTTTCAGACTTTTCTTATTCATTGCTCTAAAGTGCTCTCAGCTCCTGAATAGCGTTTTCAATGCATTTACAATGTTTGGCATATAACTTCTGGCTGAATGGTTTACTTGATGTTTCAAGTGTTATAACATGCTTCTGTGGTTGTTAATACATGGAAAACGTGTTTTGTGAAGATGTTTAGCCATTAGATTCTGTTTTTGAGACTTTTCTTATTCATTGCTCTAAAGTGCTCTCAGCTCCCGAATAGCGTTTTCAATGCATTTACAATGTTTGGCATATAACTTCTGTCTGAATGGTTTTATTGATGTTTCAAGTGTTATAACATGCTTCTGAGGCTGTTATTACTTGAAAAATGTGCTTTGTGAAGATGTTTAGCCATTAGATTCTGTTTTTGAGACTTTCCTTTATTCATTGCCCTAAAGTGCTTTTCAGCTCCTGAATAGCGTTTTCAATGCATTTACAATGTTTGGCATGTAACTTCTGTCTGAATGGTTTTCTCGATGTTTGAAGTGTTATAACATGCTTCTGTGGTTGTTAATACATGGAAAACGTGTTTTTTTGAAGATGTTTAGCCATTAGATTCCGTTTTTGAGACTTTCATACTTTCATTGCTCTAAAGTGCTTTTCAGCTCCTGAATAGCGTTTTCAATGCATTTACAATGTTTGGCATGTAACTTCTGTTTGAATGGTTTTCTTGACGTTTTAAGTGTTACAACATGCTTCTGTGGCTGTTATTACATGGAAAATGTATTTTGTGAAGATGTTTAGCCATTAGATTCCGTTTTTGAGAGTTTCATACTTTCATTGCTCTAAAGTTCTTTTCAGCTCCTGAATAGCGTTTTCAATGCATTTACAATGTTTGGCATATAACTTCTGGCTGAATGGTTTTTTTGATGTTTTAAGTGTTATAAAATGATTCTGTGGCTGTTAATACATGGAAAACGTGTTTTGTGAAGATGTTTAGCCATTAGATTCCGTTTTTGAGAGTTTCATACTTTCATTGCTCTAAAGTGCTTTTCAGCTCCTTAATAGCGTTTTCAATGCATTTACAATGTTTGGCATATAACTTCTGGCTGAATGGTTTTCTTGATGTTTTAAGTGTTATAACATGCTTCTGTGGCTGTTAATACATGGAAAACGTGTTTTGTGAAGATGTTTAGCCATTAGATTCCGTTTTTGAGACTTTCCTTTATTCATTGCTCTAAAGTGCTTTTCAGCTCCTGAATAGCGTTTTCAATGCATTTACAATGTTTGGCATATAACTTCTGTCTGAATGGTTTTTTTCACGTTTGAAGTGTTATAACATGCTTCTGAGGCTGTTATTACATGGAAAACGTGTTTTGTGAAGATGTTTAGCCATTAGATTCCGTTTTTGAGACTTTGATATATTTATTGCTCTAAAGTGCTTTTCAGCTCCTGAATAGGCGTTTTCAATGCATTTACAATGTTTGGCATATAACTTCTGTCTGAATGGTTTTCTTGACGTTTTAAGTGTTATAACATGTTTCTGTGGCTGTTTATATATGGAAAATGTGTTTTGTGAAGATGTTTAGCCATTAGATTCACTTTTTGAGACTTTCATACTTTCATTGCTCTAAAGTGCTTTTCAGCCCCTGTATAGTGTTTTCAATGCATTTACAATGTTTGGCATATAACTTCTGTCTGAATGGTTTTCTTGACGTTTTAAGTGTTATAACATGTTTCTGTTGCTGTTCATATATGGAAAATGTGTTTTGTGAAGATGTTTAGCCATTAGATTCACTTTTTGAGACTTTCATACTTTCATTGCTCTAAAGTGCTTTTCAGCTCCTGAATAGTGTTTTCAATGCATTTACAATGTTTGGCATATAACTTCTGTCTGAATGCTTTTCTTGATGTTTGAAGTGTTATAACATGCTTCTGTGGTTGTTAATACATGGAAAACGTGTTTTGTGAAGATGTTTAGCCATTAGATTCCGTTTTTGAGACTTTCATACTTTCATTGCTCTAAAGTGCTTTTCAGCTCCTGAATAGCGTTTTCAATGCATTTACAATGTTTGGCATGTAACTTCTGTTTGAATGGTTTTCTTGACGTTTTAAGTGTTACAACATGCTTCTGTGGCTGTTATTACATGGAAAATGTATTTTGTGAAGATGTTTAGCCATTAGATTCTGTTTTTGAGACTTTCCTTTTTTTATTGCTCTAAAGTGCTTTTCAGCTCCTGAATAGCGTATTCAATGCATTTACAATGTTTGGCATGTAACTTCTGTCTGAATGGTTTTCTCGATGTTTGAAGTGTTATAACATGCTTCTGTGGTTGTTAATACATGGAAAACGTGTTTTGTGAAGATGTTTAGCCATTAGATTCCGTTTTTAAGACTTTTCTTATTCATTGCTCTAAAGTGCTCTCAGCTCCTGAATAGCGTTTTCAATGCATTTACAATGTTTGGCATATAACTTCTGGCTGAATGGTTTACTTGATGTTTCAAGTGTTATAACATGCTTCTGTGGTTGTTAATACATGGAAAACGTGTTTTTTGAAGATGTTTAGCCATTAGATTCTGTTTTTGAGACTTTTCTTATTCATTGCTCTAAAGTGCTCTCAGCTCCCGAATAGCGTTTTCAATGCATTTACAATGTTTGGCATATAACTTCTGTCTGAATGGTTTTATTGATGTTTCAAGTGTTATAACATGCTTCTGAGGCTGTTATTACTTGAAAAATGTGCTTTGTGAAGATGTTTAGCCATTAGATTCTGTTTTTGAGACTTTCCTTTATTCATTGCCCTAAAGTGCTTTTCAGCTCCTGAATAGCGTTTTCAATGCATTTACAATGTTTGGCATGTAACTTCTGTCTGAATGGTTTTCTCGATGTTTGAAGTGTTATAACATGCTTCTGTGGTTGTTAATACATGGAAAACGTGTTTTGTGAAGATGTTTAGCCATTAGATTCTGTTTTTGAGACTTTTCTTATTCATTGCTCTAAAGTGCTCTCAGCTCCTGAATAGCGTTTTCAATGCATTTACAATGTTTGGCATATAACTTCTGTCTGAATGGTTTTCTTGATGTTTCAAGTGTTATAACATGCTTCTGAGGCTGTTATTACTTGAAAAATGTGCTTTGTGAAGATGTTTAGCCATTAGATTCTGTTTTTGAGACTTTCCTTTTTTTATTGCTCTGAAGTGCTTTTCAGCTCCTGAATAGCGTTTTCAATGCATTTACAATGTTTGGCATGTAACTTCTGTCTGAATGGTTTTCTCGATGTTTGAAGTGTTATAACATGCTTCTGTGGTTGTTAATACATGGAAAACGTGTTTTGTGAAGATGTTTAGCCATTAGATTCCGTTTTTAAGACTTTTCTTATTCATTGCTCTAAAGTGCTCTCAGCTCCTGAATAGCGTTTTCAATGCATTTACAATGTTTGGCATATAACTTCTGGCTGAATGGTTTTCTTGATGTTTCAAGTGTTATAATATGTTTCTGTGGCTGTTAGTACATGGTAAAGGAGTTTTGTGAAGATGTTTCGCCTTTAGATTCCGTTTTTTGGACTTTCCTTTATTCATTGCTCTAGAGTGCTTTTCAGCTCCTGAATAGCGTTTTCAATGCATTTACAATGTTTGGCATATAACTTCTGTCTGAATGGTTTTCTTGACGTTTTAAGTGTTATAACATGTTTCTGTTGCTGTTAATGTGTGGAAAATGTGTTTTGTGAAGATGTTTAGCCATTAGATTCACTTTTTGAGACTTTCATACTTTCATTGTTCTAAAGTGCTTTTCAGCTCCTGAATAGCGTTTTCAATGCATTTACAATGTTTGGCATATAACTTCTGTCTGAATGGTTTTCTTGATGTTTGAAGTGTTATAACATGCTTCTGTGGCTGTTAATACATGGAAAACGTGTTTTGTGAAGATGTTTAGCCATTAGATTCCGTTTTTGAGACTTTGATATATTTATTGCTCTAAAGTGCTTTTCAACTCCCGAATAGCGTTTTCAATGCATTTACAATGTTTGGCATATAACTTCTGTCTGAATGGTTTTTTTCACGTTTGAAGTGTTATAACATGCTTCTGAGGCTGTTATTACATGAAAAATGTGCTTTGTGAAGATGTTTAGCCATTAGATTCTGTTTTTGAGACTTTCCTTTTTTTATTGCTCTAAAGTGCTTTTCAGCTCCTGATTAGCGTTTTCAATGCATTTACAATGTTTGGTATGTAACTTCTGTCTGAATGGTTTTCTCGATGTTTGAAGTGTTATAACATGCTTCTGTGGCTGTTAATACATGGAAAACGTGTTTTGTGAAGATGTTTAGCCATTAGATTCCGTTTTTGAGACTTTTCTTATTCATTGCTCTAAAGTGCTCTCAGCTCCTGAATAGCGTTTTCAATGCATTTACAATGTTTGGCATATAACTTCTGTCTGAATGGTTTTCTTGATGTTTCAAGTGTTATAATATGTTTCTGTGGCTGTTAGTACATGGTAAAGGAGTTTTGTGGAGATGTTTCGCCTTTAGATTCCGTTTTTTGGACTTTTCTTTATTCATTGCTCTAAAGTGCTTTTCAGCTCCTGAATAGCGTTTTCAATGCATTTACAATGTTTGGCATATAACTTCTGTCTGAATGGTTTTCTTGACGTTTTAAGTGTTATAACATGTTTCTGTGGCTGTTCATATATGGAAAATGTGTTTTGTGAAGATGTTCAGCCATTAGATTCACTTTTTGAGACTTTCATACTTTCAGTGTTCTAAAGTGCTTTTCAGCTCCTGAATAGCGTTTTCAATGCATTTACAATGTTTGGCATATAACTTCTGTCTGAATGGTTCTCTTGATGTTTGAAGTTTTATAACATGCTTCTGTGGCTGTTAATACATGGACAACGTGTTTTGTGAAGATGTTTAGCCATTAGATTCCGTTTTTGAGACTTACATACTTTCATTGCTCTAAAGTGCTTTTCAGCTCCTGAATAGTGTTTTCAATGCATTTACAATGTTTGTCATATAACTTCTGTCTGAATTGTTTTCTTGATGTTTGAAGTGTTATAACATGCTTCTGTGGCTGTTAATACATGGAAAACGTATTTTGTGAAGATGTTTAGCCATTAGATTCCGTTTTTGAGACTTTCCTTTATTCATTGCTCTAAATTGCTTTTCAGCTCCTGAATAGCGTTTTCAATGCATTTACAATGTTTGGCATATAACTTCTGTCTGAATGGTTTTTTTCATGTTTGAAGTGTTATAACATGCTTCTGAGGCTGTTATTACATGAAAAATGTGCTTTGTGAAGATGTTTAGCCATTAGATTCCGTTTTTGAGACTTTCCTTTTTTTATTGCTCTAAAGTGCTTTTCAGCTCCTGAATAGCGTCAATGCATTTACAATGTTTGGCATGTAACTTCTGTCTGAATGGTTTTCTCGATGTTTGAAGTGTTATAACATGCTTCTGTGGCTGTTAAACAGTGAGTTCAAAAACACACATAACCAAATAATTGGGGTGTGCTCGCAAACCATTGTAATCTCACATATATATTCTTATTATTTATTGTTTCTTTTCGCACCCCTAAGGATGCCTCAATATTTGGACTATTTAGACAACGTCGATGTCTAATGGTTCGTCTTGGTCTCGATTGCGTTGGTTCTATTCAGATTTATGTTCCGTTGCACGGTTTAGGTTTTAATTAAGTTTTTGTGGCAAAAGTGAAGCTAACGGTGGCTAACTTGTTAGCCACAATCACTGACGCTACTGACGTCATTAACTATCGCTTGACTACCTCTAGCAGAACATTAGTCAAGCAGCTCGTTAACTTCTGGGAGATAGCTAAGCTAACTGCTTAACTGCAAGGGAGCTGCAGAAACACCACAAGCAAAGAGGCCAGGGTGATAAGTATTTACTCATTTTACTTTGTGATATGAAACACAATTGTGAAGTGTAATGTACAATATAAGCTGATATAAGGAAGTAGTTACATCTACTTTCGGAAACAGTAGTCTACTATTTCACTGAAGCATTAGCATCATTAGCCTCTGTTGCCCGGGCAACACATACTACTGCGGTCTATGATGCATCTGTTTTCAATCGTTAAAATAAACATTCCTCACAAATACATTTTCGTTGTAGGATTTATTATGACATTAGATTACAAGTAAACGATTTGTTGGTGAAATTATCATTACCTGTGGTTTCAAACCAGTGTAGCTCTCTGCAACGCTGTACTGTAGCATAGTCTAGTAGCTAAAAAAAACATCTCCACAACTGTTTACAGTAGCCTACGTAGGAAGTCATACGGCGGCACTACCCTTAGTAAGGGCCTTATTTAAATCATCAGTCTTTCAATAAGTGAAATTATCTGACTAGTGACTACTAACCTGAACTCCATTGCCACAGCCTAAACTTCAATCGGTTCATGAAAAAAATTAATTTCAGCCTAGACCGTACAACGGAGGTAACGTTAAATCAAATTCAACCAACGCAATCGCTACCAAGACAGTCTAGTAGTAGTTGTACAATTTACCGGGGCAGCTTTTCCACACAGCAGGGCTATATCGCATTTTGTCTTGTTACTGACAATTTTCCCCTAGATAAATGTTACGTTTTTGGGGGCATATTTCCAGTTAGCAGATGGTACTATTTGAATCGCGATTCCATCTGAGATAGCTACTGCTGGTAACGTCGTTGTTAAAATAAGCTTCAAAGGGGGTTCTTTATTAATAAATGAATGCAATATGAGTAGGCTACATACCTGAAAATATCACTAGAAGGGAAAAATTTACAATGACGTTTAAGTCATAGATTAGGTAAATTTTTACACCGGTCTGCCAAATGTATTAGTTTTGATGAGGTTCAACTATGAGGTTCGCTGATCACCATTCCCTCTTGCAGGGGAAATTAGAAGACGACTATTTAATTCTACTCTTCACTCTTAGTATTTTGAGTTGTAAATGAGCAGAAAAAATATGCTTTTAAATGTATGTAATCTTTATAAATAATAAGTAGGCTGTGCATTTTAAAGCAAGCAAGCACACCCTACAATTTCCCCAGAAAATGTACCCTCTCTAGTTGAATGTTGAAATACAAGTACCTGGCACCCAAAAAAGTCACACTAATATTTAGTTGACTACGTTTAGCTTTGATTACGGCACGCGTTTGCTGTGGCATCGTTTTGATAAGCTTCTGCAATGTCACAACACTTATTTCTTTACAGAGCTGCATTCATTTTTTGTTGAGCTCTTGTATTGATGGGAGAGTTGGACCACAGCGCAAAGTCTTCTCCAGCACATCCCAAAGATTCTCAATGCGGCTAAGGTTTGGACTCCGTGATGGCCAATCCATGTGTGAAAATTATGTCTCATGCTCCCTGAACCACTCTTTCGCAATTTGAGCCCGATGAATCCTAGCATTGTCATCTTGGAATATGCCTGTGCCATCAGGGAAGAAAAAATCAATTCATGGACTAATGGTCATTCAGTATATTCAGGTGACCTCATTCTTTGGGTGCATAACATTGCTGAACCTAGACCTGACCAACTGCAGCAACCCCAGATCATAGCACTGCCCCCACAGTAAATCCATGTATTCAAACTAAAAATAAGTGTCCAGATTTTTTCTTAATCTGAATACAATTTAGATTTATTTCTGGAATTCTTTTGAATAAATTATTCATTTTCATTTTTCACTTTTATATTTGTTTTCCACATTTCATATTTTCAGATTCAAAACGTTTTTTTTTTATGGCTTCAAATCGTTTTTTTCAGTTTCAGATCAGATCAGTTTTTCAGTTTCAGACTTTTGGCCCCGATTTTGCATAGGGGGCGTAGCTATGACTGACTGTAAAGTAGTAATAGTACTAAAATACTTTAGTAATACTACTAAAAATCACATGTATATGGTGGATAGAAAGCATTCAATCATAGTTCTCAAGTCTGAAACTGAAAAACAGATCCGATACTGAAAAAAAGATTTAGCCGTAAAAAAAATAATAGTTTTGAATCTGAAAACATGAAATGTGGAACTGAAAACAAATAAAGTGAAAAATTCAAATGAATAATCTTATCAAAATAATTCCAGAAATTAATCTAAATTGCATTCAAACTGAAAAAAAATGGGTACACTTATCTTTAGTTTGAATACATGGTTTTATTTTAAAAAAATTAGACCAAAACTTGCATTTTCAATTTCAAGCTTTAATTTTTCAACTAAATACATATTTTTTAAATGAACAAATGATGTGGCCCTGATTTAGGTCCATACCTATGGAAGTATTAGAGATGGGAGAACATTTAGGTTAACAAATGAGGAGACAAATTCGACGGAATTTGGAAACAAAATTTAGAAGAGACTTTCTTTGTGACGCAAATGAGCCCAGACCTCCGACTGGCGTAGAAACAGCTTGCCTATGATTCAGATCGTCGGGAGGCTAACCAAACCACAGGCATAACTTGTGAGCATAGGCGATTTTACCACGGCATTTACCAGTCTATATTTTAATGAACAAGTCAACTTCTGTGTCCTATTTGTATTCTTTGTTGACTGACAATGGATAATTGTAAACATTCACATACATTAGAAGACACTTACACACAAGGCATGTAAATGTATGTAATTATTGTTACAGTACATGATTGTACAGTAGGCCTACTACATGCTTGATTTATGATTGTATTTTTTTCTCTTTGGGTCAAGTTACATGTCATGTCATGTAAGCTACCTTTCTCAGGGCTCTAAAGTGTCATGCATTGAGCATGACAGTCACTCATTTTGTTATTTTGTCACGGACTCCCCCACACATTGTATTTCTCAAGAGGAAAAACTATTTATAATATATTTAATATGCTGCAGTGCCCAACCAAAATTTCTCTGGCCGCGCCACTCTCACTATGGAACCGGCAGGAATCAAGCGCATCTCCCCTGGAGTTCTTAGTCGAGCCTGCCACTTATCAGCCAATCAAAAAAAGAAAGAGGCTACACAATAGACAACAAGGGCTTAACCACGCATTCTTTATTAAATATTATTTAATAATAATATTGGTAAAATACCAATCAGTCCCCCCCAATATACAGCAGAATATATGTTCTCTTTTTATGAACCCTGTCAATGGATCGGTCTCTTGTTATGTCTTATTTATTTTCAATTTATTTCAGTCAAGACAATCACGTATTAGATTTGAGCATTTATTGTTACATGACATGGACATGTAGATTTACTTTGGCGGAGTGGATGATCTACGGGAAGCACTCCCTGCCTCCTCGATGCAACACACATGACATATGAGGCAGGGAGCAATAGATATATAATCCCCCTGGTGGACAGAACATACAGACAGCATGGGGGAGAAGGGGATGGTGGAGGTTGACAGCAGCACTGATCATACAACAAATGGCTGAGTGTGTGCGTGTGTGTGCCTATCCGCGCGTCTTTTAAAGACGCCTTATCGGACGTGGCCCAATGGATATGCGCTGTTAACAAGGGTGTGGTAGTGGGCGGAGTAAAGGAAGGTGGAGTAAGATGCCTTACGTCCCCGATCAATGAGTGACACGCGCTGCCCGATTGCCCTTCCTGAATTAGCTGCGCTTACTTCAGTCAAGACAATCACGTAGTAGATTTGAGCATTTATTGTTACATGACATGGACATGTAGATTTACTTTGGCGGAGTGGATGATCTAAGGGAAGCACTCCCTGCCTCCTTGATGCAACACATACATGACATGACATGAGGCAGGGAGCAATAGAGATATAATCCCCCAACACGCCACCACTCCGCCAGACTATATGTAGAGCGGAGTACCGCTGCTCCTGAGCCACAGGAGGACCCCCTGACATCCCACTACATACGTACCAGTGGCGAAAACAAGCGTTTTCTGGATGCGGGGGTCATGCCAGCATTAATGATGACTGTGTGCATATCCATTGTGTTACATACCATCTGGTGTGGTTTACCGAGCCGTCCCACGCGCACATCCCGTGCAGACCCGGTGCTGGACGGAAGGTGAACCTGCGACAAGCCAAATACACCAACCATCCCTCCGGTACCCTTGTCATCCGACATTGGGCAGATAGTTACCTCCAGAGAGCTGCCCCTCTTTGCGCCTGTCAGCAAACCCATCAGGATGTACACAAAGGCAGCATGTACGCTGGAACACAAAGATATGTTTATCTAGTGAGAATGACTAGTGTCAGCAGAGCACCTGCTGTTCCCTGGCCGGTATCCAGGGTGTCTCCGCAGATATCTTGACTCGGACGCTGGATTCTGATCGATTTCTACTGAATCAGAGCACGTCTGCGGATCACCAGTGCTGTGCCAAGATCTACAGAGACATTCTACCATGCTTGTGATCCAGAAACCTCTCATCCATACAGGGCAGTTACAGTTATCTATAGAGACCCATTCCACTAGCGCCCATCAGCGACCCCAAAGATGTACGCGAGGCGCATGTTGTACCATCAATGTCCCTATGTGAGAATGAATAAACAAATGTGTCGGCAGAGCACCCGCCGTCCCTGGAGTCCAGGGAATCACTAGAGATCTCTCGATTCATATACTATGGATTCTGATTAATAGCTACCAGATCAGAGCACGTCTGCGGATCACCACGCCTAAACCGAGATCTAAAGAGATATTCTACTGTTATGGGTTAACAAGCCGACCCAGTCACCGTCTGTAATGCAGGCTTGTGTATTGACACACTGCAATTAGTAATTTGACCACGTGGCCGCAAGCTCGTTCACATCAAGCTCATAGATCTCTGGACTCCTACAATGTCTAGGGGCCAGCATTTCAAAACTTGTAATCCGGATCAGAATGATCAACCAAATCCCCCTGTGTTACGCATGTAGGTCTCCCCTGTATGCGTTTGTGGTTTCTCCCTTGTAATACTGCCAGGTGTTCCCTATGTGCCTGATTGCACTCCTTGGTTTCCCCGCCTTGCCTGTCCGTGGAGGAACCAATCAGCGGACGACTCCTGGTACAAAAGCCCAGCCAGTTGGATCCCTAAAAGAGACTCTTTTGTTTTTCCATTTGACACACCATACATGCATGCATACACCTTGTTTTGTTCACACATACATAATACAGTTTCATGTGAGTTTAATGTGAGTATGTACTTCTGTGGGGGCAGTTGTTTTCTGTTTTAAGTCTCTGTGTACCTGTGTTTTGTCGATACCTATGTCCCTGGGAGAAGGGGGGGTTTCTTAGCCAGCCGCCCATGGGCATACACCACCCGTAGAGGATACTGTCAATGCACACCAGAGAGAGAACTGAGCGGACAACCCTCTGTATTTTTTTGTTAGTTTCACTTAGCCTAGAGGACTTGAGGCAGGCGAGGTCAGTCAGGGGTGTTTTGTGTTATTCTTTCATTTCTTGGGTCCTGCTCAGCCCCTTCTCCCTAACCCCTTCACCGTGTGTTTGTATTAAACATTTACGTTTGACGGTGGCTTTGGTTGTCTGTGTCGTTGGTTGTCCCTCACTGTGCCTTACACTGCACCAAACTGCATGAGATCGATGTTACGGGTTTCTATACCACCTACCCTAGGCCGTTAGAGCCACCGGGGTCGTAACACCCTGTCGTCAACCACGGATCAACCTGATCCATCACGGTATTTCAAAACTTTGCCGGATTGGATCAGAGTGATCCTGATACCGGCAGATTGGGATGTCCAAATCCGTCACAGATAGGAAACAGGAAATGGAGCGAACATTTTACCAAAAAAAGGAGAAGTTAGCATAACTAATTGTCTCTAAATGTAAGTAGAATCTTGGTCAGTGTTAATGCGTCCTAAGACTAGATGAAAGGCAATCATTATATTGAGTTAACAAATTACGTAAATTATTGCAAAGTTGAAAGAAGAGCTCGGCGAAGTCAATTAAAGCCGAGTTCGCGCTAATGCAAGATAACCCTGCTCCATTGACTTCAGTGTTAAGGAGCTAACAAGTTAGTAAATAGGCTAGCGTCGGTAGGTCGCGGTCCACAGTTCACATTTTTATGCATTTACTCACAAGGCATTGTGTGTAGATTTTAAAATGTGTTGTACATATCTTTTTAGGAAACAGTTGTCAACAAAAGGGACAACCCTAAAACCTTAATATTTGTTTTTCTTTACAGATGTTTGTGGAAAGAGAAGACAGCCAGTTAACACAGACCTGCTCCAAATGGCATAACCTTTTGAGCTTTGGCTATGAAAATTAAGTGTGTACTGAATGCATGTTAATAAATACATTTGACTGATTTTCAGTGGAGGCCTTTATCAGTGGGTGTAATTTAACAAAAAAACTGTTAAATTAAATAAGGCATTCATTTTCACGGTGTTTGCTGAAAAATAAATGAATGTGCAAAGAAAATAAATATTGATCAAACAGCAGTGAAACTGAGCTATATCTGTATCAAACAAAGAACTTTTGGGAGAAGTTACACTCAGGCTGTTCAAACCGCTACATGTAATCTCCCTCAAATCCACCTCTGAGGTGGGATCAGGGTAATCCTGATTTTTAGGATCAAACTGATACAGATTTCCCACTTAAGTTTTGATATACTCAACAGCAGTCTTTTATCCGGATCAAAGGCAGGATTGGATTCCCGAATCTGAATCTGAATCTTCAGGATCTGATTTGCCGTTTTTTAGGATCTGATCAGGATTTAATCCAATCAAGGAGGATTAATTCTGTGGGATCATATTGAAATACCGGCCCCAGGACACAGTAAACGTTCACTGCACAATAGTGGTGAATTCCCCACACCTTGAAACATTAAAAGGTTGTGAAAGCACTGTATTTTTGCCGTATAGGGCCCGAGTACCCTTGTTCAGTCTGACACCAGTAATTCGAAGAGCATAGCCCTATAACAAGCAATCTCACAGAGGGCTCACATACGCCCACAGAAGTGGCCCTCGACCAACCTAACTCTCAGTGGCCTATGTTCAAGATGGGTAGAATGATAGTAGACGTAATCTTGATTCTGAATGCTGCTCTCTCCGTTCTTCAGCAGCTTGCTGAGGCTCTGAACACCTTAATTGAATACCCAATGCCAGTGTTTAACATGTCTGCGCTGTGCACTCCTTCGCCCCTGCTTTGACCACAAAGTTGCATCCTTTATCCACCAGTGTGGATTGAAAACTTTCCTCATGTATTCGCCGGCAGACAAACATAAGCCTACACGTGCACCGCGCACACACCCGGGCCTAAGGTCTAGCACCATCCGAGAAATCAGTTCTCCTGAAATAAAACAAGACAGTGCGCCACACCGTCTCTATAGCCTGAATGAATGCAGTGCGCAATGAGATTCCCACACTCTGGTCCAAGTGAGCAGTCTGACTAGATTGATATGTACAGAACCCAGGGTTTTTCCTGAATAGTGAACATTTTGGCGCGCGCCAAAGCCGTTTTCCCAAGCGCCAATGAGAAATCCCGAGCGCCAAAGGCAAAAAAACGTCTGCGATGAAGAAAAAAAAAAGCCGTGTTCATTACGTGTGCAATGCATGTCAGCGAATATGTTCTCGATAGTATGTTTCAAGTAGGCTACAGCCGAACCCTCGTTCTGTTTTGATCAATAATAATGGATTTGAAAAGCATGTCTTCTTGTCTGATCAATACGCAACTGTGAGGTACGCAAATGGACAGACTGGCCACTACCGCTGCGAGGGCCAGCCTGACGCGCACGAATACACCTGTACAAATGCAAATGAAATGTTCACTCAAAAAAAGTTTGATTTACGATTTCCAACGCAGCCTCCATTGGTATTCTTAACCTGGATCGATAATATATAGTGCAGTGTTTCCTCCGTGGCTAAATTTATGCCGCCACGGTATCAGAAATCAGGTTGTACAAAATGTTAGGCTGTCTATCAGCAGTGATTGTTAGAGTGCATGTCGGAGAATTGCACGGACACGTGCTTAACACCGCAGTTGAGATAGCGTGTGCGTCCTTGAGAACTGTAAGTCGTATAACTTATGTTGTCAGTTCATTTAAGCCTGTTATTGTATAAGTCTATAGTTCTTGCAAATTTAAATCAAGTTAACGGGTGATTTTCGTTGTTTGTATTCTTCCCCTGCTAGTCAAATTGCACATGTCTGTTGATTCGATAGCGATTGCTGCCCTTTCTCAGGTTTGTATTTTAGGTGCATTATTATGCCGAAGTAGTTTTTATTAATAAAAAGTGGGTTTATTTTTAATATTTGCTACAGAATGCTTAGCCTATCAAGATCAAAACAAAACGAGATCAAAACGGTTGCAAAACACCTGGAAATAAATACATTAATTAGAAAAAATAAGAAAAAAAGAATATATATATATATATATATATATATATATATATATATATATATATATATATATATACACATACATACATACATATGTTTTTTTGGAGCACCGAAGACCTATTTTGACCCAGGAAAACCCCTGGAACCTCCTTATGATGTGTAACAGTAAACTTTTCCCTACGCAATAACAAGCATCACGATGGAATGCAATTTGTGTAAAGCCATGAGATACGTCTCAAGTGCCAGGAAGTAACCCCGTGGGCCAAAGGGCCTTGTTCGGAGAGCTCGATAACCCCCAACCCAAAGAGGCAGCCACGTTGACACGAAAATCGAGGTGGCGGACGACTCCACGGAATCGTGATAGAAGAACTGACGCCGCGCCAATGGCCGCACAGCCCACCCAGAACGCATATCTGACCGCACCAGTCGTCTACACTATCATGAAAATTAGCAACGCGTCGAGAAGTCCAACAGACGGGACACAAACTCTGGGGCACGATGCATGAATAGAAGCGGTGCCCGAAGCGACCACCACAACGCCGAGGACACTCTCCAAGGGTAACGAGGCCCGCATGAAACGCTATCAGGATACAGAGAACTAAGGTAACAAGCCTACGGTCTACTCAAGGACAGAAAAATGTCCACGCAATCGGACGCGTCCGAACACCCAGAGGCAGTGCGGGTGGAGATCACGGAACATCCTGCCAAACCGTCCAGCAGGTGTACGATGCCGACTGATGCTCATTACCAAGGGAGTAGGTTTGATTTGGACATTGGTGGGGTCCGTGGGATATGAAAGTGCTTCCTAAAGTTGATCGATTTTTTTTGTATTCGCAATGATAATTGAAAAGAAATCAATAAATCGGCTTAATTAACATGTTTATAATGCATATCTGAATATCAAAAGAGAATATGCATTCTGTAATGTTATAGGTTAAAGCAACTAATGAAAGAAAATTAGTCAACTTAGAAGAGTTTTCAACTTTACTCTGGTGCAACTGTAAACAACATTAACAACATTGTAAATAAATATTCTTGAAATAATACAACAACAGGTGTATCACTAAATGTACAGGTCAGTATAATTTCCTGCTAGGCATTTCTTCCTCCAGTGCCCATGAGCCAGCTGCAGGGTCATCAGCCAGGAATCACTAATACTAACATACACACAGATTAGTGTCCATTGTGCTCTTCCTATTTGAAAGAACCAAACACATGCCTACGTCTTTCTGTAACAGAAATGAACTGCTGATAGATTTCTTTAAGGTCAATGTTGTCCAGTGTCTCCTGATGGACATGGCACACTGCAAGATTATTCAATCTGACTAGAGTCATGGTGGTTCTCAGCCGTGTTTTAAGCCTCCTGAGAGCACTGAAACTTCTTTCAGCCTCAGCTGATGCGACTGGTATGACTAAAAGCAGCCTGATAAGGGACTCAACCTGAGTCAGACCTCTCACTTCAACTGTCAATCCTCTCATTATTTCTGCCACTTCAACACTAGATTTGACAGTGTATTTGGACCTAAACATGGCTAGTTGGACCTTTAGTATGTCCCTGTTCAGCTCTGGGTACTGATCTACAATGTCATTCACTTCTCCAGTCAGGAGAGTTTCCTCCAGCTTTTGCAAGACATTTAGATCTGGTTGGTTGAACCTCTCCTGAAACTGAATGTGCACACTATCAAGCATTTTATAGAACTCTGTTCTATAATGCTCCTCTGCTGACTTGGGGATGTGCTGGCTTGCTTCACTCGTGAATCGTTTTGGTGGCTTTCTTTGGTGAGAAATCTAAATGGGCGCAATCCCAAGGGAGTCAACCATAGCCACTGCTTTCTCAAAAACCTCATGAAAGCTCTCCTCATTTCTTTTGGCATGTACCGTAGATTTCACACACTGTATGGCACTTCTCATACCTGCAACAGTTTCAGTCCTTTTTTGAAGGGATGTGTTCAGACACTCCAGCTGCTCTATCACTTCTAATGCCAGACAAAGACCAAGTACCGTTTTCCCTTTCTCAAACCTCTCACGCAGACCATTTGCTCTCATGCCTGTGTTTAACCCACTTGATGCCATCTCCTCCAAGCTAGACAAAACACGTTCATACTGAGACAGCACCACTCTGATAGCTTTGCCCCGCACAGTCCACCTGGTTGGACAAAGTGGTCTGAGTGATTTTAATGGTACCTCTGAACTTATGGCTTTGGAAAATATGTTCTTGAAATTTCATGATTGCTTGTTTAATGTGCCAAGCTCATGCACCAACTGTACACTCATTGATCAAGGGACTGGCTCTGCAT
This sequence comes from Hypomesus nipponensis, assembly GCF_054491055.1. Taxonomy (NCBI): domain Eukaryota; kingdom Metazoa; phylum Chordata; class Actinopteri; order Osmeriformes; family Osmeridae; genus Hypomesus; species Hypomesus nipponensis. The sequence continues at coordinate 10,115,203 of NC_140376.1, read as the reverse complement.
GCAGACTGCGTAATCAGGTTAAGACAGTGTGCCCCACAATGCACATACAACGGTTGCTGTCTCTTCAGTTCTGCTTGTGCTCCAGAATATTTGCCTGACATATTAGCAGCAGCAATATCATATGTCTGGCCTCTTAACCCAGAAATGGGAATAGCGAGCCTCAAGAGGACATCCTCAGCCATTCTTGCAATCTCCACTCCAGTAGTACCAGGGACCTCATACAAACCAATGAAAACCTCCCGTGGTACCAGGTCATGGTCCACATATCTAAAACAAATAGCCTCTTGTTCTGTTCCTGTGACATCTTGTGTGCCATCAATGATGAGTGAATACTGCAAAACTGGTAGCATCTGGATGGATTGTGCAATACTCCTGACAATACAGTTTCCTAGCATCTGCGAAACCTCGTTTTGCACTTGAGGAGAGGTATAGTCATGACAGCGAGCTAACCAAGTACTGAGACGTACATCATCCCTGGCTTTAAATTTCAGAAGTTGAAATAGATTGCCATCTTTTGTCTCATGGCCTCGCAGTGCTATGCCCTGCCTGGCAAGGTACTGTATTGATCCTACAATATTTTGTAGGCAGTACCTAGCATCCTCTTGTTGCTGTGCCCATGCACTTGAGAGCTGCGAATCTATTGGGCTTCCCTCTTGAGCACTAAGTGTCATGGCATGATGGTGGGATTTGGTATTTTGATGCCGCTGAAAACTGGCAAGTGCATTCTTCCAATTATTAAATCCCTTTGACGAAAAGGCAGGGTCTACCTTTTTATATAGTGTGCTTTTCTTTATAGTGTATGTTTTCACACAGTGAAAACAGAGAACCCCTTTGATGGAGGGGCTATAGTGCAGCCATGGATACTGCTTGAACCAACTCTCTTGAAAATGGAGGAGCTTGTGTGGCAGCTGTTGAGCTGGAATGTATTTTGGGTGAGGTTGGTTTGGTTTGTCCAGAATATCTTCTTGAATGCTGACACTCTCCCTGACCCTATCCTTGGTACTCTCCCTGCTGCTCTCTCCATTTGGATCAGTTTCCTAAGAAATCACAGTATACATTTGACCACGCTAAAGCAACTACTGCAAACACACTGTTAATATAGGCCTATAGTTATTCAGGTCATAATCAGACTAATATTTGACACAATGCTGAATCTCATGACTAACATATTAATCATTATTGAACCTCACCTGTGAATTTCCAGCCTCTCCTTCTCTAGCCTCTCCATCTTCTACAGCATCTCCTCCTCTGTCTCCTTCTCTATCCTCTCCTCCAGTCTCTCCTTCTCTATCCTCTCCTCCTCTATCTCCTCCAGTCTCTCCTCCTCCAGTCTCTCCTCCTCTATCTCCTCCAGTCTCTCCACTGTCTGTCACCTGACAGAGGTATGTTGATGCATGACATATGAACAGATATATTAGAGTACATACATGGGTAGACAAAATGTTCACACAATTATTCTGTTTTATTCCCCCAAAATATATATGTAGGCCTATAAAATCACATGAGCATCTGCAATGTGCTTGTTGTTACTGTAAATGAGAGGGAAACCTTGAAGGAAAATAAAGGTTATTAAATTTAATTATGTTTATTTATCCCAAAACATTTTTTTAAACCATTGCTCCCTTTCCACACAAATAAAACATGAAAATAATGGTAGGCCTATACCTTAAAATGCGGATCTCTTTGGCATTATAGCCTATGCTGACTAATAATCAATATCAGTATTGTTATGGCTCTAAAATATATAACCTTTTAATTAACTTACACGTTGACTTCTAAAGAAGTCTCTTATGTCCAGTTTTCGTTTCTTCGACATCCTACACGCACAGCGCGCGCGCACGCACAAGCATAAAACACACAAATATAAGTGTTACTGCAAATTACATCACTGATATTAAAATCCGTCACGCTGACGTGACCGAAGGCAGAACTTACACTCGCAGATGCAGATATTAGCTATGCACTGAGGCGTCCTGTTGCTCCTGTCTGGGACTAGCAAATTGCCGATTTTGCCGATTGGCAATCAAACAATACAACCGATTTAAAGAGCCGCAGGTACACAAACCTCTCATTTGGGTAGCCATTCCTGATTACAAGCTGGTGGTGTCCTATGACACGGGACTACGTCATTCCTCCCCTGAAGTCAATGCGAAGTCGAAGGCCACGGGAGCGCCTCCGAAGCAGTACCGGGGATTGGCGGATCCACCGGCGTTGCCCACCCCTCCTCCACCCCCTCCTCGAGCACTCATTTCCGTCAGAGGCCTCGACATCCAGAGGGGCCAACAGCACCGGGTCTTCCTCCCTGGACCAGAGCCTTCTCAGCGGGCACCGTTCGGGAAGAGAAGGAAGGAGAAAGGAGCGGCCTCGCTGCACTCCACAAATGTGCAGTTCATCATGATTACACTCAAGGAAAGAGACACGACCAGGACATTGTAGAGTCCAGGATGCGAACAAACAGTCCACCCCCGGATCGCAAGAGCCGGACATAGCAACACAGGCGAAAGCAACAACCGACAACGCAAGAATACAAACACATTGGCAGGCAGCACTGATCATACAACAAATGGCTGAGTGTGTGCGTGCCTATCGGCGCGTCTTTTAAAGACGCCTTATTGGACGTGGCCCAAAGGATATGCGCTGTTAACATGGGTGTGGTAGTGGGCGGAGTGAAGGAAGGTGGAGTAAGACGCCTTACGTCCCCGATAAATGAATGACACGCACTGCCCGATTGCCCTCCCCAAACTACCTGCGCTTAATGCTGTTTGTTAAGAAAAACTTAAGTGTGTGAATCCCCCTCCTACTTGTATACTTCTGTGATTTAGTTTGAATCTACCTTGCATCGTTCTGCTTTGTCATGGTTACCTAACACTTTTTCATCAGTCAGTTGAGCGCAAAGAAAGTAACGTTAGTTAACTTGTTGGAGAGGAGGTAGAGTAATGGAGGATTTGAGGTTATCTAAAAAGCGGAGAAAACTAGCCTAGCTGCCAGCCCAATTTAGCCCCGCCCACCAAAAAAAATGGTTGGGAAGTTGGGTCTGGGGTAGCTCGGTTGGGGAAAAAGTATGTCCGAACAGGAGCTGTTCAAACCAATCAAATTGTCAGGGCGGGCTTTGTACGATGATGGACAGATGATGAACAGTAACGTAATCAATCACGTCACCAAAGAGCGCTTGGGTTGAATTCGTTTTCAACAAACAACATACTACATTGCTCTGATTGGTTGTAGGTATATCCAATTGAGCAAAGAGGCATTTTGTTGAAAACACGTCCCATACTCACAGCCCAACGTAACGGTTTCAGACTCATATTCTGACTAGAATTATGAGTACAACAACGTCAGGCTAGGAGAAAACTGGACCGGCAGCCAAACATAAGCATTTTTTTTTTACAGTAATTTACTTGATACCTAGCTAAATGTGTAAGTGTTAGAAAAGTTAAAGATGTAGGCTAACTGTTATCCTGTAATAAGAATGATTCTGTGTTCAGCATTCCTTGTCAGTAGAGAGCCCTCTCCCAACATGAACTCTGGCTAACCCAAGGCTTACATAAACAAACTGACCTAGGCTGACCATTATCTTACTAGAGGTGCAATAAATGTTTTAACCTTATCTGTGCTGAGTGAATCATATGGTCAAGACGAGGGTCAGAGAACTCTGTAAGTTTCCATGCACACATGCGCGCCAGATCTATGCAAGGAGCCAATGAAGAAGAAATGGGACATTTGCATGCCTTTGTCTTAAGCAATAACTGTAAAGAGCGGGGCTGCTTAAATAGCTAGCTAGCACAACATTACACTTACATTTAGACATTTAGCAGACGCTCTTATCCAGAGCGATTTACAGTAAGTACAGGGACATTCCCCCGAGGCAAGTAGGGTGAAGTGCCTTGCCCAAGGACACAGCGTCATTTGGCACAGCCGGGAATCAAACTGGAAACCTTCAGATTACTAGCCCGATTCCCTAACCGCTCAGCCACCTGACTCTCACCTTACTCACACAACATGCTAGCTGACAAACTTTGTAGCACAATGGCGTGTTATGTTTTTGTCTCCTTGAGAGCCGGCCGCAAGCAATAAAGCTTTCTTGAACTTGTTCACCGACTGACTGTGCAATGCTTGATAGATTAATATTTCTGACAGTAAGCAAATAAAACGAGTAGCCTCTTAAAAGCATGAGTCGCTGTTTTTCTGATAAATGACATGTGGTCACAATGCAGGCAGTCACTGTCTGTGAATGTGAATTCAAATGGTCAATGTAGTCCTCGAAAATATGTTCTAAATGTGCGATTTTTTAAAATATATTGTAGGCAATGCACGTATAATGTAAATATATATGGGGAAGGGTATTCATTTGGACCCCCCCAATGTCCAAACCATGATTTGATAGACAACCTTGATAGACATTCAGAAAATAGCACTATTGTATCTGGGTAAGATTTAACGCAACAACCAATGGGAAAAAAAAACGTATCCTGGAATTCTTCTCGTGATTCTGCTACAACATCTTCCGAAACTTTAGTTCACCCACAGAGGAAACCACCGGAGCTCAAGCATCACTTTGAGCATGATCTCCTGTTTTAATGTAACAACAAATTCACAACTTGTTTGGCACAAACAATGACAACTTGACTGCTGTTAGAACATTTTCCCCAGATAATTAGCATCAGTTTTCATGAATGTCTGTAACTTTGCCAACAGTTTTACAGCCTGTTCACTGACAACAACTGTTCAGAACAAGTAGTCTAGGCCTAGTCATATTTTCGTTATCACACGATGACTGACATATTGTCACATTATAAACATCTCTCTCCACATAGGCTTTATCATTTTATTAGGACTAAATAAATTGAAGTGTATTGCATAGTCAATGTTATAGGTCACTTCATGTCATATTTTATCATTATATCATGGCCATGGATGCATTAATCATTGCATCTATCTTACAAAGATATGAGATAAAAAGCAATTAAGCATCCTCTCATTCGTCCTGAGAGGAAAGCCCCCTAAAAAGGCCAGGATAGAGGATGCTAGCCCAGAGAAGGTGGTTGAAAAGGTAGGCCCATTAGAGGAGGAGACAGAAGAAGAGACGGTGCAGGTGGAAGATCGCAGCCTTGGTTTAATATTATATTTAGCTAATGCTGATGCCAAGAGGGTATTTTCGATGGTCAGTTTGAACAAAACCTCAACATGAAACAGCTTGTCACTGTCCTCGATCATGACCCTAAAAATGGCTGGGCTTGAGCCGTACTGTTTTAAATGGGAGCCAACACCACATATGGTAAAGGAGTCCAAAAAGGCAACAAACACTTACAATAAACAACACCAGTTATAATCTCTCTCACACACACACGCACGCGGAAATTGAATACATACTTTGTATTTGGTTGAATTGTCTGTGCTATGTGTCAAATATTTTCTTCTGTAAGTCAGAGCAATTATTAATAACAAAAACACAAATAATAATATTATTCATGAAACACCCCCATTCCCGAGACCTTTCCATCCCGCCCCCCCTTTGACTCCCTGATGGGTGGTTGGAATGTCACTCCTGCCTGTCTTCAAAACTTGAGAGCCCTGCTTTCTAATTAACATGTAGTGACTAAAAATGCATATATTTTATTGTGAAAGGGACACGTTTTGGAAGTTTGACATTGTTGACTTCACTTGTTTCTTCCCAAATAAAATATACATTTTCGGTAACCATCGGCAACTGACTGACTCGTTTTTTACAGTCTGTGCTCGATAGCGTTAACAGCAATGAGTTGTTGAGAGGGGTGGTCGATGCTCTGCCTATGGGGCTGGGTTGGCTGTAGGAGATCGCTGTGACTGACAGGTGCATTCACTTGTTTCAGTCAGCGTTTGAAGTAGCGCGTTATAAGGTGAAGTTAGTATCATATTCGACGCTACTTTGCAGTGTCGGGTTAGGGACCGGGTGAAAATTACCCATACAATTTTGAAAAAAGATTACTTTTATAATATTTTTATGACTATAAAACCTCAAACAAACAGCAGAGTATTCCAAAATTGGCTGGTATAATTCTACACCCTTTACTTTTTCAATAATGTTTTTAAAAGAATGATAGAAAATCGCTAATCTCTGAAAATACCATGAAATCCACACTAATCTCAATATCTTTTTCAAACTTGCGTAAAAAAAGCACTTCCACACCCTTTCCTTTTCCAATAAAGGTTTGAATAAAAATTCAAATTAATTGCTAATCTCTGAAAATAACATGAAATCCTTACTAATCTCAATACGTTTTTCAAACTTGTTTAAAAAATTCTCAAATATACACAAGATTATTCTAATAATGTCTGGCCTACTTCCACATCCTTTACTTTTTAAATAATGTTTTAAAAGAAAGAAATTGCTTATCTCTACACTAAATTCTGACCAATTGTCACACAGCTGCAGGTCAACCAGGAGCTAGTCTGTGGTTTGATTGTGACAGTATAACCAACGTGTATTTTCACCAATATGCTTTCCAGCCAGGGAGATGGACAGGAAGGGACTAGGAACTCTGTGTGGTCCGTCATAGGAGACCAAAGTCCACTTGGGGACTTGGTCCAACATTGTCACACCAGCAACCATGCCGATGTTGACAGCTTAACCCACCCACACCACATGGGAGGTTAAATGGGAAACAGAGTGAAGAAAGTATAATTAGAAAATGCAAAGCCACAAATAAAAGTTACAATAACAGTATGGGTGAGGTCCCCACCAGTCAAGTGTGATTTAGTAAAGTAGTTAAGCAAGTTAAAAAGTTTTTGATACAGCCCTAATCGCCAAGACAGCACCAGCCACCCTAGATTAGAAAATGCAGTATGTTCAAGGGAAGAGAAACTGCATGAATGCTCAGTTACCTGATATATTTGTTGGAGTTGGAGGATGTGGGAGAGGGTCGCCTCCCTACGCCTACAGGTTGTGGGGGACTGACTGTTCTGACTGTTCTCTGTGTATATGGACCGAACAGAAGATCTAAGTATTTTGCCTTTTTAGGGCCCCAGTGGGGGACTCCATAGTGCTGCTGGGAGACTAGAACGAGTATGTGGAAAATGACAGGAACACCCGGAGAGGCATGATTGGGAGGAAAGGCCTCCCTAATCTGAACCCGAATGGGTGTTTGTTGTTGTATTTCTGTGCTAGTCATGGATTATCTATAGCAAACACCTTGGTCGAACATACGGATGCTCACAAGTGTACGTGGTACTAGAGCACCCTAGGACGAAGGTCGATGATTGATTTTGTAATCACGTCTTCCCCACCCGGGTTAGGGAATGAGTTCTTACTTAGAGATAGAGTGAGGTGCTCAGTCATCCGTGAGGAGCTCGTAGTAGAGCCGCTGCTCATTTGTGTCAAAAAAGCCAGGGGCCTCATGTATAAACGTTGCAAACGCACAAAAAGCTTACGTACGCTGGTTTTCACGCACACTTTGTGATGTATAAAGATTTACTTGATGTGAGAATGTGCGGGCCTTCACGGAAACTTTTGAGCAGACGTGAGAATGTGCGGACCGTACGCAAAGTCTTGTCTGGCTCTGTAACATGCCGAGACTCACCAAACATTACAAATAAAGTTTCCACTAGTACGTTTATGACGTTGACTATTCAAAAACATTAAACTGAAAGTTTAAATGCCAAACCCAAAACCCAAAACGGGAAATGCTGTATAGCCTTCTATTTATACCGCCACTACTTAATAACTTCTGTTTACTTGAGGCTGTCAAACGAACGACAAAATTACTCAGGAAATGCATGTCACGCTAACCCTATAGCTGCCATGCTGTTACGATGTGCCACCACTCTTTTCTTCATTTAAAGTTTTATATCGGACCATTTCTTCTTTATTTCTGTCATGGTCCGGTTCTCTGAACCCACAGCATTGATGGCCCTATAATAATAATAATTTTATTTGTAATGCACTTTACATTTAGCTAAGTCTCAAAGTGCTGCAGGTTAAAAATAAGTAAGGGCGCAAATAGTGACAGTTTTCCACTCTGCCGACTTTCTTTTGTCACTAATACCTGATGACAGGCCGCCAAACAGGACACATTTTCTCGCCTCCATCTCTGTTGTCAGAACCTCGATCTCACAGTCCCCGTATTTCTTTGAATAAACGCTGCGGCGTTTAATGTTCATTTTTGGTCCGGCGTTTCTTCGAGGAAGGCGTTTATTCGAAAAAATGCAGTAATTCAGATAAATAAATGACCTCAGGAGCGCATTTATAGTCCATCTGCATATTAGTTTATGGGAGGAGGCAAGGCGGGGTCAGTGGCTCGTTCACGTGCAGTCAATTTCACGTTGATTGTGATTTATAAAGGAAAGGTGCGCAGGATCTAGCGTATGACCGGTTTTATACATGTGAATATTTCTGTGCGTAGGTACTTTTCGAGTTTTGGCCGTACGCCATCTTCTGGTATGAAAGCTGCGCAATTCTTTATACATGAGGCCCCAGTTGAGGTGGTTTGGGCACCTGTTAAGGACACTGGTAAGCAAAGGGTGTGGAAGAAGGCAAAGCATTATTAGAGTAATCTGGTCTATATTTGATATTTTTCAGTACAATTTTGAAAAGATTAATAAAATTAGCAAGGATTTCATGCTATTTTCAGAGATTAGCGATTTTCTATCATTTTCTCTTTAACTTTATTGATATGTAAAGGGAAGAATACCAGATATTATTAGAATAATCTTGTGTATATCTGAGATTTTTTGACACAATTTCGAAAAATGTATTGAGATTAGTGAGGATTTCATGCTGTTTTCAGAGATTAGCGATTTTCATCATTTTTTAAAACATTTTATTTGAAAAGTAAAGGGTGTGGAAGTAGGCCAGACATTATTAGAATAATCTGGTGTATATTTGGTATTTTTTGACACAATTTCGAAAAATGTGTTGAGATTAGTGAGGATTTCATGCTATTTTCAGAGATTAGCGATTTTCATCATTTTTCAAAACATTTTATTGGAAAAGTAAAGGGTGTGGAAGTAAGACAGACATTGTTAGAATAATCTGGTGTGTATTTGAGATTTTATTAAAAAGTTTGAAAAAGATATTGAGATTAGCGAGGATTTCATGCTATTTTCAGAGATTAGCGATTTTATATCATTTTTAAATGTTTTATTGAAAAAGTAAAGGGTGTGGAAGTAGGCCAGACATTATTAGAATAATCTGGTGTGTATTTTATATTTCTTTAAACAAGTATGAAAAAGATAGTGAGATTAGCGAGGATTTCATGCTATTTTCAGAGATTAGCGATCAATTTGAATTAATTGATTAATTTGCTAGCAATTTTGTATACATTTTTAAAACGTTTTATTGAAAGAGTAAAGGGTGTAGAAGTATATCAGGTATTATTAGAATAATCTGGTGTAAATTTGAGATTTTTGACACGAGTTTGAAAAAGATATTGAGATTAGAGTGGATTCCATGCTATTTTCAGAGATTAGCGATTTTCTATCATTTTTAAAAGTTTTATTGGAAAGGTAAAGGGTGTGGAAGTATAGCAGGTATTATTAGAATAATCTGATGTATATTTGAGATTTTTTGACACAAATTTGAAAAAGATATTGAGATTAGCAAAGATTTCATGCTATTTTCAGAGATCAGCGATTAATTGAAATGTTATTCAAAACGTTATTAAAAAAATAAAGGTTGTGGAAGTGAGACAGACATTACTAGAATAATCTGGTGGCCGTTTGGTTTTTATATCCATAACAATAGTATAAAAGCCATAATTTTTCAAAGATGTATGGGTAATTTTCACCCGGTCCCTAACTCGACGCTGCAAAGTAGCATCTTCCCAATGTGAAACGAATGTGAATATGAAACAACTTCACCTCGCAACAGAGTAAATGGGCTGAAATACCCAAATAAATGGCCTGGTGCACGTGACTCTGTCAGGCTATGGCATTTTGTACTTCTGTCGATCAATTTCTTATATTGTTAGTTAGCCTACTGCATCCAATCAGCGCTGAAGTGTAGTACCTACCCTTTCCGTTCAGAGTTAATGTAATGTCGTTTTCCATTTGGGGGAGTGTTTTTGTATTGGGGGGAGGTGAACAAGTCATCCAATTGGGGGGGAAGTTGACTCGTTTTCGGGGGGAGTGTTTTCATTTGGGGGATGTACTCATATTAGGGGGGGTCTTTTGCACTTCAGGGCCACCGTACTTTGCGCCCCCAGTTTTAAAACCTAGAAGCGCCTATGCTTGTGAGTATACACATCATCCCTCAAGTTGGCCAAGGCGTGTTTAATGGTTCATCCAATATACATAACTTTCTAGGTCATCTTATTTGCTCATGCAACTTCTATTCAGTTTGGATTAAATGTAGAGTTAACTTGACCCAAAACATACATCTAACAAATCGTTAGAATTATTCGAATTTGGCTTCTTCTGGACCACATTGCCGCCAAATGACATAAAGGCCATTCGTGGTCTGCTACTGCATGCGCATGTGCTTTGGAAACATTGGGCCAGCCTGTAGCTTTGTGAGTATTACATTTGTGATTGGCTATGGCAACTTGACTGACGACGAAAATAGGTATTCTACCATAATGTGTGATTCCTCACCGTCTTATGAAGAATCCTCTAACCATGTTAGGCTAATTCATTATCTCATTTGATAAATCACAATTGACAGATCAAAATGGAAATGTTAGTTCGATATCTCGACAGGAGAGAGTCCAGTAGGTAAGTTTTTGTACTTAATCAATATTGACAATGTCAATATTTGCCACTGTTAAACTAAATAAAATGTTGTGCTCAGATACATTTTACAGTACACTTATTCGGGATACCAAGAAAATATAGCCCACACCTTTCATGTAACTTTTTAGCCTGTTCGTATTAAAACCGAACATCTGTTTTAAAGTTAATTTTAATAATATTGATAGGCCATCATAAGTAAACCTTCAAACAATACATAAACTAAGAGTAAAAAAAAATAAAAGCATTTGTCGGTCAAAACACACTGAACTTATCTTGTCAACGCCAATGCAAATGCGAGCGAAATTTTGACTTCTCCGTGTAGGCTATGAAAGCCGTGTGTTTAGTAAAGAAAACACTTATTTAATACCTATTTTGTGAATTATGAAAACGAATGAAAAACCTTTATCACAGAATAAAATGTCTTCGCGCAAAGCCTTATTTCTCTATAATTGTCCGGTTTGGATCTTGTCAGTAAAGAGTTTTTTATTTCCTGTACTGAGTAATTATTTAGACTAACGGCCATGAAATCTCAGTTTTTTTTTGCAAAAGTTGAACTTTAAGCTATATTCAAGTTCACCAGTGCTGTTGATTTGTGCTTTGTTTTTTGTTTCAGTTCCATAACCCAAAGTGTCATTAAAGAGGAGGTGCTGAGGGATGACCTGAAATACTATTTTATGAGCCCATGTGAAAAGTACAGGGCCCGAGGACAGGTCCCATGGAAACTGGGGGTGCAGATACTCAAAATTGTCATGATCACCACACAGGTAGTGTACATAATGACAATAAAATGATGTCTTGAGTATCTGCAAGACAAATAATGAACTGACATACTGTAACTTGTGTTCTATTGACGATATGTTCTACCCAAATTAGTTGACAAAAAATGTTTTTGTATTTTTTAATACCAATAGCTGATTTTGTTTGGCCTCAACAACCAGCTGGTGGTTTCCTATAAGGAGGAGAATGTAATGGCATTTAAGAACCTGTTTCTAAAAGGCTACAGTGGTGTGGATGAGGATGACTATAGTGTGGCTGTTTACACCCAACAAGATGTCTACGACAGGCTCTTTTATGTTCTGGATCAGGCAAGTCTTCCTTCATCTTTATATCTCGTCTTGCTTTCTTGATCAGTCAAAGGCATTCTGAAGTCATTCTAAAGCAGTTCCTTTATTCTAGAGCAATGACTATGTCACGGTGGTACTATTTCATTTAACTATTGAGTTTGACTGTACTGCGCTGAGTGACCTTGACGTAGTTGCACTGCAGTTGAAAAACAAAATAAAGCATTTAAATCAGTGGCAATTTCTTTAAGACTGCAAGGGAAGCTCTGCTTGTCCTAGCATTTCAAAAAATTAATGGTCAAATATTTACTATTGTGTTAACATTTTAAATGTTATTGACTTCATACACATCGTACGACCAGAGCTACTGCTTTACGGCAAGCTCTGGTTACTTCCACTTTTCTCTTGAGGCATCGACAACACAGCTGACAGGTTAGGATCCCTGTCAATACACATGCTAGAAAGAGTTTTGGCTTGCTAATGTTGTTGCTATTGTTGCTAATGCTCTGACATTCTGGTTCGGCTTCGGATGCCATCAAACGGGATCTCTGGTCGTAGTCAGTCCTTCACTAACCAATCAGCATTCGTTAGCAGAATGCTAGCGTGTTATAGGCAACAACGACTTACCCTGTAAGTAATCGAAAGGACATAAGTACTCGTTCATTCAACTTTTGACCTGTAATCTATGTTGAACATGCAAAAACTACAATCAAATCTGAGATTTCTCTACGACAATCAGGCGAAAGAGACAAATTTAGCCGTTTTTTTCTCCATAGACTCCCATTCATTTTGCACTCGACCGCAATCACTCCCAGTGAAACTCTGGTGGAACTGCAACAAAATTCGGTACAATAGGGCTTCACCGACGTCACGTTCTGGGCGATAACCCGGCTGCGCGGCCATATTGGAGGCACTCGGTGTAAACAACTGAACGAAGTACAACCAAAGAACGTTTATTCTATACTCTTTGGTACAACTGTAGCCATGTCTAAACGACCGAAATGGTCATCAAAACGCGTCCAAGATCCAAAGGCATATAGGGAAGGACTTGGACCACAAGAAAAGGGTTGATATTTTGAGAAATTAGGATTTATTGGCGGTGCAGATCCCCTATCAGTTAACCTAGCTCCCTCTACTTGGATTCGTGACGACCCGGTGATTCTGCCTTCAGTTGGATATCCCGATATTGTTAACTACCTTTCTCGCCGAACCCATACACATGCAGTAGTTTGATAGGAATTATATTATGTCAATGTCAGCTTTACAGTAAAAAAATCACAGTAAAAACAATAAAAGCAGTAATTGTTTTTACTATTTACTATAAAAAATATTATCATTACAATAGAACATTTGTTACGAGCTGCTGAAATAAACATTTCACAATACCTGACAAGAAATGTGCCGAACAAATACGGATTTTGTCCAGATTTTTCCCTCATAGATCTTGGTTGAGCTTTGCCGACCACAAGCGCCTCCTTTACTCAGATAATCTCTGGCATTCCTCTCGATCTGTCCTATTGGTACAACCTGAAACACGGCAATAATTCAACATTTTCCTTGACGACGTTCGGGATATATTTCAGTGCCAGTGCTTTGTTGTGATGCAGAGTGCCTCCAAGATGGCGACTTCCGGTCCGATGACGCGTCGTGAAAACCCTCTTTAGTTTCGAAACACTGAAAAAACCTGATCAAAGAAACCCCATTGAAGTCCATGGAAGCTGAGCTTCAACAGGGAAATGCACTGTGGCGCTACGGGAATGTATGAGAAGGAAGTCAGTCAGTCGACCGGCTGCTAATTTATGTCGCTGATTCTAAACGAACTCGTCTTTGATATGAACGTGTTCTAACGCATTTACAGTCGTAAATATTTGACCATTAATATTTTGAAATGTTAGGGGAAACTGAGCTTGAATAGCTTCGGCGACTTTGTACAAAACCACTGTCAATCAAAGGAAGACGCAGTTTTTTGACAGACCCTCCAATCATCAGGCGGAAGTCCAGCGTCCAGGCTAGCCCACTCCTCCATTCACCCCCAGAGACGCTGAGCGTTCAGGGTGGGATATGATCGCAGCATTTATCCAATGACCGTATAGCAGAGCCTGTTTAAGGAGAGCCTTGCCACTCCCTATTAAGACCCATTGTACCGAATTTGGCTGCAGTTCCACCAGAGTTCCACTGGGGGTGATCGCGAGCGAGTGCATGTTGAATGGCAGTCTATGGAGCTAAACGGCTACATTTGTCTCTTTCGCCTGATTGTCGTTGAGAAATCTCTGATTTGATTGTAGTTTTTGCATGTTTAACATGGATTATAGGTCGAAAGTTGAATGAATGAGTACTTATGTCCTTTTGACTTCTTACAGGGTGAGTCTTTGTTGCCCATAACATGCTAGTATTCTGCTAATGAATGCTGAATGGTTAGTGGAGGACTGATACGACCAGAGCTCCCGCTTGATGGCATCCGAAGCGGAATCCGAATGTCAGAGCATTAGCAACATTAGCAACAACATTAGCAAGCCAAAACTCTTTCTAGCATGTGTATTGACAGGGAGAGCCTAACCTGTCAGTTGTGTCGATGCCCTGAGAGAAAAAAGTAAGTGACCAGAGCTTGCCGTAAAGCAGTAGCTCTGGTCGTACGATGTGTATGACGTCAATGACATTTTCAAAAGCTTTTTAGAACAGAAAGGTGACTTTAAAACAATCTAACAGCCAACAGTGTGTATTTTTATTGCCTCCCCTTTCGAATTCAGAATTCAAATTACTAGACAAAAAATTTAATCCTGAGAAAAGTGGATTTTCAGGGGTACCGCTCCATAGACCTCCATTCATTCTGCACTCGCTCGTTAGCGCCCTCACATGGAACTTCAACCAGTTCAGAACCCGGAAGTTTCCAGAGAATGGCAGTTCTCTCTATATTAGACATTCTCTGACGTATAGTTTTGAAGCACTGAAAAAACCTGTTCAAAGCAGCCCCATTGAAGTCCATGGAAGCTGAGCTTCAACAGGGAAATGCACTGTGGGCAGAGCCTGTTTAAGGAGAGCCTACCCACTCCCTATAGACCAATTATCACCCAACGTCACACAACTGTCAAGCAGGCTCAACTGCGCATGTCTGTTGCAAAAGACAAACTTCTCTCCGATCTATTACACTTGGAGTGTCGATCAGGTCATCATATATCTCTGGCCACTGGATTGCAGGGCTTGATATTAACTTTTTGAGGCTTTGGACAAATACATTTACGTTTCACTTGTCTATGCACAAAAGTCACTTGACCCCGATCCCCTTAAATAGCCTGATCAAGTGATCGGGCAAAACTAGCCTGGCTAACGGAGGTCGCTTTAATCTCAAGCAAATGACAAATGAAACAGACTTGGTTAAATAAATCTGAGATGCTGGCTATCTTCATCAGGCTTGTATCTACATTAGGCAGTCCTCCCTGACGTTTCTGGTGTAGTATGGAATGAAATACAACATTGTGCACACTGCCAGTGAGCGAGTCTGACTGAGGCTAACGTCAAAACAGTGTAACGGGGATGCAGTCTCACTTAAATTGCCAGTTTAAACAAATCAGAAAACTAATCGGACCAGCTGGCTAAAAGCAGAATTCCCATAACTCTTGAAAGTTGCCCTGCTCGACTTTTTAGATGTAGAATTGACTGTAAAACTGTACAATTATGAACTTTGTGACATGACATGAAGACATGGTTGCCGCTAAACTATGCGGTCTGTACCGGGCGACATTCTCACTCAAATGTCAAGACTTTAGTGACCCGAATCAAAATACTGATGCGACAGATCAATGGGTAATCGCTTTCTCTCTTAAAGGCTGTCCTCCTCGACCTTTTTGGTCTTTTTAAATCTAACTATTTGTATTATCCCTGTGGTCCGTCCTTTTCCCATTTAAAATGCTATCCTTTCCCGGTTTTCTGCAGCCACATTTCGCGCGCATCCCGAATGTTTACAAACAAATAATTGGTCTATACGGTCAATGGATAAATGCTGCGATTATGTCCCGCCCTGGACGCTCAGCGTCTCTGGGGGTGAATAGAGAAGTGGGCTAGCCTGGACGCTGGGCTTCCGCCTGATGATCGGAGGGTCTGTCGAAAGACTGCATCTCCTTTTGATTGACAGCGATTTTGTACTATAAAAAGTCGCCAAAGCTAATCAAGCTCAGTCCCATCACAGATTTTGCAACTGTACTTTAAAGACAAACTGCTGCAACCTATTTCTTGGTATTTGCTTGGCAAAATTGCAAGCCAATTTTGATCATACATTCTATACAATTATACATCACATTCCTTGTTTCAGTTTAACCTAATTCCCAAATTTCCTTTGGGTTTAATATTTTTTCGTTAGATCGTTCATTCATTCATTCATTCATACAGTAGGCTAGGCTAGTGTTGTAGGGGTGAACTAGCCAGTGAACTAAAAATGTATATGATGTAGGCCAAAAATGAGCTTCCCCTGTTTCAAAGACCAGCAGCCGCCACTGATCTAAATCAATTTGTATTTAAAAGTTAACAACAATATACAACTCAACATACATAACTTTATTGCTGAAGTTCCTTCTGCACAAGACTGCCTGTCAATAAAATCTTACAAAATAGGCTGAAAGTGAATTCTAGAAACTGTGTTTTTATGGAGGCTGTATCCATGCAGTACGACCACCTGGGTCACCTTTCTGTGGGGCCTATCAACTATGCTGAGGATAATGGGAAGCCGGTGCCACTGATCATGTGTAAGGAGTACTACAAGAGAGGGAGTGTGAAGCCTTCTGACGAGGCCTACGACATAGATGCCCAGTTGGAAACAGGTTCTGTCATGCTCACCTTTGTAGTCGTCATGGTCAATTCTGAGCTATTGTTTGGCTTTGTCCTTTAATAGAAATTGTAAAAGTAGTAAACAAGTGAATTGGTATATAGAGAATAGAGCAAACAACGTACTTACATTATGCTAAGTGAAAAGGACTGGATCAAATGATGTACTATATTAAGCAGTTTTTTAATTTGTATTCATCTTTCCTAAAGTTTGTTTAAACTCCTTTAGTTTGTATGTCAAAAGATCCATCCTCTGTGCATGGATGGAGAACTGAAAATTCTTCATTTTTTGATCTGGAATTTTATAGGTTTGTAACCCTTAGAAAGTATTAATACATTTTTATGAAAAGTATTTTTTTGGCCTTGAAGTTGGTAATTTGTAATTGTTTTCTATTCAGGCTAGTAGATATCAAGATAACTTTCCAAATAAAAGGAATCAACCTCCAAACAGTGCGCTTGCATGAGTTACCTGACTGTTACACATTCATTGTCACTGTAAGGGTCCCTTTTTAGTGTAAACATCTTCCATGCCATGTACATAAAATAATGATGAATTATGTCTGAATAAAACTTTATTTCACTCACTTTATAGATTACATTTGACAATCAGTGTCACAGTGGAAAGGTAAAAATCTTCCTCGAGATCGATGCACTGAGTAGCCCATGCAAAAATTGGAAGATATCTGGGACTGGTAAATCCTTGTTTTTCCACTGTAAACTAAGAACACCACAGACATTGCAACTGTTAACATTATTATGTCCCACTACATATTGTTAGTAGATTAGACTTTTGGTAACTGGGGTGGGTTTATCTGTTTCTGCCCAGAAGAGACTTCTGTAATTTGGATGAGTTTATCTGTTTCAGCCCAGAAGAACACACACTATCTACAGTTTTTTGACGGTTTTGTCATCCTGGTATGTTTGACCTCAGCGGTGCTGTGCACTCGCTCCATCGTTTTGGCAGTTTGGTTACTTCAGGTGGGTCTTCGTATTTTCAATTTAGTCCATGTCTTTCTCTCTATAAGTGTTTGAATCACAACAAATGACACAAATATAGTCTGCTTTTCAACAGTGTTTCCTTGCATCTATTGATTTTTTTTAAATATGTCACTTCAATTAATGCTATACTATTATAGCTTCGCAGTTTTATGCCAACTTAATCAAACTGATGATGCATGAAGTGGTAGTTAAGACTTGACCTAACTTGGCTTGTTAATTCACTGCCCTTTGGCTGTTTTGCTCCTCGTTTATAGCGATTTTCAAGATTCCTCCATGACAATTCTAAACGCAACGTGTGCAAATCAGACAAAAAGGAGTTCTTAAATGGTTGGTATGTTTTGGTTATCGTCAGTGACACCCTGACCATAGTAGGATCCATATTGAAGATGGAAATACAAGCAAAGGTACATTCTCAGACTTCATGTTCATGTTTATTAATTTGAATTGCTATTCACAAACCTATTCACTTGAAAAGTGAAGTGTAAAAGGTTTCTCATTATACTGTAACCCCATAATGGTTGATTACAAATTTGAATGAAGAGGATAAGAAATCAAATTGTCCGTTGCATAGACACTGAGAGTCAATGTCCGTGGACTTTGGAGCAACATGGCTGAATGTAGACATTATAAAAACCCAGAGCTATTTACGCTAACCCAAGTGTGACTTCTGAGTCGAGCTTTTATAACCCCCGCACTAAGCTTATACTTTAAGCTGACATATGGAGAATAGAAGTCCCTTCTTTGTACACAGTATAGTTTATGGGGCTGGGATACTATCAGTAACTGTATTTATACAGTCTGTTGTGAATGTGTCAGTCTGACTCTTTCCTCTTTCGTCTATCTTTTTATATATCTCTTATTTAGAGTCTGACCAGCTATGATGTGTGCAGTATCTTCTTGGGAACGTCTACATTGTTGGTGTGGGTGGGGGTGATCAGATACCTTGGATACTTTCAGAAATACAATGTAAGTTTGTATAGAGACTGAGTAGTATCAATACTCCCCTTATTTAATCAGATATCAGTTCCCTGTGTCACATACGATTCTACACAAACAAACTGTGTCAGTCCCAAGTTCTGGAAAGACTACCACAACACGCACACAATAACCGCCCCTTTTTCCCCTACCAGTCTGTTAGATTTTTGCACTCTGTTTGTGTGCCCCAGGTTCTCATCCTGACCATGAAAGCTGCATTCCCCAAGGTTCTACGCTTCTGCTGCTGTGCTGGAATGATCTATCTTGGCTATACTTTCTGTGGCTGGATAGTACTTGGGCCCTACCATGAAAAGGTATGACTCATTGTATGATCCCATTACAGTCAGTACCATATAGTCTAGTGCAGTATTTATTAGTATAGTAAAGTGTCATGTAGATTGATGATAATTAAAATGCCAGCAATGAGTTAGATTTCAATTTGTTTAGGTATAGATTTAAAATGTTCATATGTTTTGTAACCACAGGGTAGCAGTGTCTATTCATTTTTAAGAGGTTTATTTTCTAGTTAAAGCAACCTGCCATTCCCAACAGAATATATGATATCATCAAGTGTTTAGCCATAATTGTCATCTAAGATAAATTAATTACGGAAGTAAAGTTTAACTGAATATAGATGTAACTCGTTTTTCTGACGTGGGCCAATGCCAATAAACAACTGAAAGTAGACATCTACAAAACCAAAAATCCAGTTTGTTGAATAAGGTGCAGATGATTTCATAAGTATATAGATTTGTGTTTTTTGGTACAAAGACAATCATGTTTATGAACCATAAATGCATTGCAAACGTGGACACAATCAAAATGCAAACCCATTCATCACACATTCTACAGCAATGTGCTCTTGTTAGATTGAAATCACTAAAGCCAATATTATATATGACACCTGTGACCAGCAGAGTGGCATATCCCATTGGAGTCTGTCACCACAGTGTAAATAAAGTGGGTTCAGTTCAGTGTCTATCAGACAACTGAAAGTGAAGACGTGGTCATGGGCGTCTGTCCCTTCAATGTCAGCAATTCCAGTTTGTGTGTTTACTGTGGAAGGTAAACAGCGGATGTGAGAAGGCTGCCAGGCCACATGTCCTCCTGTCCTCTTACCCAGAATCCATATGGTCTGAGTGGGCTGTGTTTAGATCCTATCTTTTTCTCTGTTTGCAGAGTTTGCTCCTCTGTATGTTTTCTACCACGTCTCATGACTGCTTTCTTTCTTTTCTCTGTCTCTATCGTTCATGGATCTTTGATCTTCCATTGGTCTCTTTCTGTCCCTCTTTTTCTATCTTCCTATGTCTTTGGTCTGTCTTTCTTCCTTTTGTGTCTTTCTATTATCTGTATCTTTCGTGGCCAACAGGGACCAATCCCCCCCCCCCTATATTCTGTCTGAGTATTAATATCTCTCCTTCATCCTCCCCCTTTTTATTTCTTATCATATCCCTCTCTCAGTTTGAGGGCTTAAGTCGTGTGGCAGAGTGCCTGTTCTCCCTGGTGAATGGAGACGACATGTTCACCACCTTCGCCCAGCTAAAGGACAGGAACACGCTGGTGTGGGTCTTTAGCCGTGTCTACCTCTACTCATTCATCTCCCTCTTCATCTATATGGTGCTATCACTCTTCATTGCTATCATCACAGATGCATACGAGACCATCAAGGTATTGACACCAGAACCAGATTATGCTCAAATCCATTATGATCCCAAGGCCTTGTAAAACATATAATTCCAGAGACAGAATTCTGACAGAAAAATGATGAGCCCTTATTAGAGATCAAATAACTGAGCAGAATTCTCCTCAAATGTGACTAATGAGGGGTTCATTAATGACAACATTCTCTACAGAGCCACACTTATGAATGGCCTTTTATTTTTTCAAACAGAACTACCAGAAGAATGGCTTTCCCTTAACTGACCTTCAGAAGTTCCTGAAAGAAGACAAAGACTTTCCTCCTGGTGAGGACACAGATACCAACTCACAGATGAGATTCTCATCTCCCTGCTGCTGTAGACGGTAAAGTGTTAATGTACTTCCATTATGTTAAGGTATTGGTCTGTAGACGTGACAGGCTGTAAAGAATGCTCTTAATTTAGGTAAATGTACTGCACAAATATTATTCAGTCATATCTTTTTTTGCTAACAACATCACATCTCAGTCCTTTCTGCAAGTTTTTATGCGCAACAATGAAAAACTTTGTTTCGTTTCATTGCCATGGCCAAATTCATGAGTTCTTTAGATACATGTCTTTTGTACCCATTTCCAAGCCAATCTCTGTCATCAGTGGCGATGCAGAGTTTCCTTTTCTGTGCTGAGGTTCAGCCTGGCCCTCTGTGGTCTCAGCAATGAAATTAGTGGTGGGAAAAATGCAGACACACCCAGCGATGTACTGATTACAGAGAGACTGGCTCAGGCTGGGAAGAGCCTTCTCCCTATGGCCGCCACAGATAAACAACTCGGGGTTTGGCGTTGAGACTGAGTCAAATCAACCAGTTTTCTTCTGCATAGTCCCATCTCTCCCCTGAATGTTTTGGGTCCTATTGATTTCGAGCCCATGGCCCCTTATTTCTTAACGAAACACTTGTCCAATGCCACAACTGTCCTGAAGGGATTCAAAGGTTTAATCACTATTATTTTTCTATTCACTGATTTGAATCAGTGATATAAATCTATAATGGAACGTTTTATAATGCTTAGATTAAATCTTAATGTTTGGTGGTTGACTTGATGTGCCCAGGTTTCCTTGTGAGAAATTACAAGATTTTTTTTAAAGTAGTTGTGAGGGTTCTTTTATTATGCTCCTTTTTTGTTCGTCCTCCTTCATTTGGTTTGGTTTTGCTTCAGGTTCTAGTTCTGGTTTTTCACTGTCTAGTTTTACGTTTCATGTTCCGTGTTGTTCTGGCTGTCATTTGGTTGTATTGATTTCACCTGTTAATAGTTAGCTTGCCTATTTAAGTCAGGCCCTTCATTTGTTTCATTGTGAGGTATTATTTGTGTTAGCGACATACTGAGCATAAATGTTCAAATTTATTTATATAGTGTTATAGACCTTTGCACTGTTTCTTTGACCTTGTATTGGGCCTAGCCCGTTGGATAATTTCTGCCTTGTGGATACCCGACTTGTTTCTGTTGACTACAATTTTTCCTTGTCCTTTTTGTGGAACAAAACACATAACCTTTTACTCGACATCTGGGTCCTCTTTCCTTTCTTGGATCTACCTGGGATTGTGACAGTAGTATTATACCACATACTTTTTCATCACACTAATGAAATTTTATTTAGTGAATCCAGTCTTTTTCATCATTTTCTCCCATTGCTTTTTCAACTGTTCCAAAGCCCTTCAAATGTTTCAACAGACCAGTGAGGTTGGTTTGAAATGTACAAGTTTGCAAGTCAAATGTGGTCAACTTAGTGCTACAGCAACACGAGTTGACATAGATGGCAAATCTGATCAAATAGTATGTAAATGTTTAGTTCTTTACTTGTACATTCTTTCATCTATTGACTTTCTTTGGTCTGTGAATCATCAGCATCTCCAACCTTTGTTATCTTATTCGTTGTCCCTCCTCCACTCTGATACTACAAACACTGTCAATTTCAGTGTGTGTGAACCATTATCCGTTATTAGCCATTATCAAGGGTCTGAGGTATCAAACCATTGCATTATGGATAGTCGCTTTGTGGTACAGTAGGATCTGTAAAGATCTCTGTAGCAGTTGTTTTCCTTGATCATTTTCCAGTAAAATATGGAGGGGCAACAGCTGAGTAATCCATTTCTACATTGAACCTCAGTAGCAGGGCTTGATGTTGGTTTGATGCAAGTTTGATAATGGTTGGCTAAGTTATCTGAGATCTGTTTTTGTCTATTCTGATGCACTTTACTGCATTAGTAATTCAACCATCAGCTTGAGGTTCCTTTGTTTGCACAATTTGTTTGCAAATTGCAGGCATCATTTTGGTGGTGGTATCAAATTGAAGGACATTCCCCCGGAGTGGTTTGTGCCTTCCTGCTCCATTCTCAAATTTAAATTTTTAATTTGATCACATTCTCATTGGCTTCAAAAAGCACTCTAGCAAACTTCCTAACCACATTAACAAAATCAATACATTGAGCATTCTCTCATTTGAGTTATTTCACTATTTAAACAAATATCTGCACTATAGGCCTTATGTAAAGAAATCCAAATGAACCAACAGTGTTGTGTCTCATACTCTTTGATAAAGTGAGTTATTAGATAGTTAACATTTAAGAGAAAAGTGCATTAAGGTCAGTTAACTAGTCTTTAATTGGCCATTACTGTATAAACCTAATGAAAAAACATGAACCATTGGTTCACTTTTAGTTTAGATCAAAGGAGCTTTATTTTTTTTTACTTTTACTTCATCAGTGTATCCAGTTGAGGATCTCTTTTGCAAGGAAGCCCTGCATATTCACTGTAAATAAGCTAGTTGCAGTGCTTTACAAGATCATGTCTAGTTCCTCCCGGGAAGCTTGTTGAAAATAAATAGTGTTGAAGAAAAGGAGAAGAACTTTCCTCAAAAAGTGCACTGTAATGTTAGAATAGTTTGGTTTCAGTTAAGATCGAGTTCAAAATAAAGTTAGATGAGCTGTCCCTTTAAGCAAAACATTTAGCTAACTAGCATCCCCTTTGATTGGTAGCGAGCAAACTCTGATAAAAAAATATCTTTAAATAAATAGCAATTTTGCAGATACTCGGGTCTGAATGAAACTAGCCCATTGAGTCCACAGAATATACATTACATTTCTCAATATGAAATTGCTATTAGATATGTGTGTTTGTTTTATTTCAGAGCTCCAAGACATGATGACATCACACTTATCAGCTGACAGCAAGCTCTCCTGACACTCCAGAAAATTATGGGAGAAGAGGATTCAGAGAACAAGGAACAGGATCCTCTGCTAGTGAGGAAAATACCCTGAAAAACATTGTTAAGCACAGTATTTACATATTGGCCAATCTGCTGACTCTTTGCTAATATTTGCTGTATTTCTATTTTGCGTATATCCAGGCTGACACCAGCAATGCATGGCAATCGATATTCATTTTAATCCACCCATGCAATGTTTCTGAAATACAAAGGAAATGTAAATATAAAATGTGTTGCTGGTTTAGACTTTCTTTAATGATCTTTAATACACTGAATGGACTCCTTTATCTACAAATGAGTGGATGTGTTATTGTTTGAATCTATGAATCAATACTCAACATTCAGTCTTGTTGTTATTGTTAATAGTAAACTGTGCATGTTGAATACACATTTTATTCGTACAATGAATTAGTTACCCAGTGCAAATATTGTTATATAATTTTATTGATTCATAATTCACTCAATGCTGTGTTCAAAACGTGTATCATCCTTAGCCAGGATGTAGAAAATGTCAGGTAGCATGAGGTAAGACAACGAGGGGACTTGGAGAATATGCTACTAAGTGCTTAATTGGAGTGATTTAGAGTGGTCATGTTGAGCTATTTTATAAACAAATATCTGTGCTAAAGTTAATTTGAGAACAGTGCAGTTATTCTCCAGTAACAAATTAACTAAAAGCACAGTTTCAGAATTCCATAGTCCAAGTTCAAGTCTTTTATTGTCAGATGCACAGAACAACACAAGGTCAGTCTGGGCACTGACTTTCCTCGGACAAGACAACACAAAGCAACCTGGCATAACATAACATCTTATGCAAGAATTTAGTTTAACATTGATTACATCTATGATACGCTCAAATATAATAAACCTCCTAAATATACAAAATAATATAAAATATACAGTACAGTATACTAAACCTCTAATACACATAATAACCTATAAGCTTATAAACCTATACTAACCTAGAGAGAAGTGCTTGGCCGTAATGCAAGGTAGCAATGGTGCTTTACTGTTGCATTATCTATTTGTGTGGTATGTCAAGACAGGCTTTGTGGGGAGATAACCTTAGGGATACATCAGTAAAAACATAAGAAAATCCTTATTCCACTTAACATTTAAAAATGTGTATTCATTTAAGCTGTAGCAGATGATTTAATACAAATACAAATAGTGCATATACAAAGACCAGCTAAAAAATCTAAGAAGAAATCAGAAAATCTGAATCAGAAATGGTTTTAATTGCCCTGAAAGTTTGCACAGACTAGGAATTTACTTGGCAGGAAGGTGCATACATTCAATAGCCTGACGTTGTTATACTCATAATTCTAGTCAGAATATGAGTCTGAGAACTCTCCGTTGGGCTTTGACTACGGGGCGTGTTTCAAACAAGCCTGGAAAACAAATGCCTCTTCGCTCAATTGGATAGACCTACAACCAATCAGAGCAACATAATATGTTGTTTGTTCAAAACGAATTCAACTTAAGCGCTCTTTTGTGACGTGGGTGATTACGTTACTGTTGATCATCTGTCCATCGTATAAAGCCCACCCTGGCAATTTCATTGGTACGCCCAGATTCTGGTTTCCTGTAGTTGTTCCCCAATACGAGACCCTCCAGACCCAACTTCCCGAACACATTTTTTTGAGGTCGGGGAGAAGTTGGGCTGGCAGCCAGGCTATATATTCAACATATAGGAGTAAATCTTAAATAAGTGGTGTAGTGTAAGTTTAAACAAGTCTAACTATACAAAAGGTGCAAAGTTTAATTAAAGGCCATATGGCAGGTTAACCACCTCTGTTGATTAATGGGTACATAAAGCATTCAATATATGTATATTATTCAAGAAATCTCCAAATGGTATATCACAATGGTGTTTAAGACCAGTTTTGTCATGTTTTGTGTTAGCATTAGCATATTAGCGCAATTCAACAATGACGTCACGTTGTAGAGTCCTGGACCAAGGTAGCCTCAGTCTAGTACTAGAACGATGGCCACTGACCGGGATGAAGAAGAGGTGGCAAGAACCACTAATGTATATGATGGCCCACAGCTGGCCGTCAAAGCCAATTAAATAATTCATTTATCATTTATCGTATGATTCATTTATTAAACGGTTCATTGTACCGAGGAGAATGAGTGGAGAGTTGAAGTGTCCTCCTGGTGAGTTGCTATCATTTAGCAACGCAGCAACGTGGAGCTTGTCTATGAACAGCAGTGCACATATACTATTTATTTCTACTGTCAGCTGTGTCTACTGTCTGTTTTCTTTAAAAAGACAATTGAATGTGCTGTATCTAACCAACTGGCAAACTTTCGCTCTCAGAACAACCTACTAGACCACAACCAATCAGGCTTCAAGACTGGCCACTCCACAGAAACTGCCCTCCTGTCAGTCACTACTGCCCTCCAGTCTGCCAGAGCTGCTTCAAGGTCATCCGTCATCATTCTGCTGGACCAATCTACATCTTTTGATAAGGTCAACCATCAGATCCTGCTCGCTAGACTTTCTGAGATGGGCATCTCTGGCACTGCACTTCAGTGGATCTCATCCTACCTGTCGGGAAGATCCTACCAGGTCTCCTGGGGAGGCAAAGTGTCAGCCCCCTGCCAGTTCTCCAATGGTGTCCCACAGGCTCTGTCCTTGGACCCCTCCTCTTCTCCCTGTACACCACCTCACTTGGATCGATCATCACCTCCCATGGCTTCTCCTACCACTGCTACGCTGACGATACGCAGCTGTCGGTCCCCCTGACTGATCCGGGGATCTCAGCCAGAATCAAAACCTGCCTCACAGACATCTCCGCCTGGATGACCGAGCACCACCTCCAGCTGAACCTCGCCAAAACAGAACTTCTCATCATCCCAGCCAAACCCTCCACCTCCCACGATCTCTCAATCACCCTGGGATCTGCGACGGTGACCCCTTCATCCTCTGCCAGGAACCTTGGGGTTACCATGGATGACAAGCTCTCCCTCACGGCCCACATTGCTGCAGTCGTGTAGATTCACCCTCTACAACATCCAGAAGATCAGGAGATACCTGTCTGAGCATTCCACCCGGCTGCTAGTCCAAGCACTAGTCCTCTCCAAGTTGGACTACTCCAACTCGCTGCTCGCCAGTCTCCCAGCATGCACAACCCGCCCTCTCCAGAGGATTTAGAACACAGCAGTCGTCTGGTCTTCAACCTACCCAGATGTTCCCATGTCACCCCGCTCCTCATCTCCCTTCACTGGCTATCCATCACAGCCCGTATCAGATTCAAGACCCTGGTACTGACCTTCTGAGCGGTGAACGTTACTGCTCCTGCCTACATCCAGTCTCTCCTCCAGCCTTACACCCCCACCCGCCACCTACAGTCTTCTTCTAACAACTGTCTGGTGGTCCCACCTCTCAAGACCGCCCGTTTCCAACCCAAGCTCTTTTCCTGTCTGGCCCCCCAATGGTGGAATCATCTCCCCACCTCCATCAGAGATACTGACTGTCTCCCCACCTTCAAGAAAAGGCTAAAGACACACTTGTTCCGGGATGCAACGGTACTTAAGATTTGTTGGATCCGATGTTAGTTTATTTCCTCAAGGATTACAATGACACTTACTGAGGGACTTGTTGCACTTGTTGGTTAGTTGTAACTTGTTGGTTAGTTGTAACTGAGTTAACGTCTTGTACTTGCTGTAAATTATATTATTGTTGTTGCTTGCTTTCCTACAGGTACACTCTTGCACTTTTGAGGTTCATGCTGTTTAATTTGTAATAATTTTTTTAACTACTTGCACTTATGTTTCTTAATATTGGCAATTGGTTGCTAATCACGATGTATGCTCATGTTTTGGCTTCCCGCAATGTTTTTGGGGGCTAACTCATTTATGATCATTGACCTTTGCACTTCTTGTAAAGCTTTCTCTTGGAAATCGCTTTTAATAAAAGCGTCTGCTAAATGAATAAATGTAAATATATGAGAGAGAATATAGATTGTGCTTTGCCAAAGGTTATACACCCACATATGTAATTGTCACAATAATAAATAATTACATTTGACAAATGCTGAAGGAATTCTGAAGAACATGTAGGCTATAATACATGTTCAGTATATTATATAGGCCTAGTTCAGAAATACAGTTCAATAGCCTTATGAGATGTTATTGTTTCACTATAGTTGAGATTTTTGCACTGTGCCTGGTAAAATACAGACGGTTCCTGGGCTTTAACAACTCATACTGTTGTGTTTTTCTTAACATGTGGCTTAACTTTTAAATGGTCTTGTATTGCTGTTTTAAATCCAATGCATTAATGATCTATTGCATTTGTTGAACTGTTTTGGCCGACTTTTTAAAATATAGTTCTTCTCAATATTTTTTATTCAGTCAACAACCTTTGACATTCAAAGTCTGAACATGGTTCAGACATTCAAACCCTACCAGGCAGGCAAGCCATTTAAGATATTCTTAAGGTAGGTCAAAGCAACAGTATAGCCCGCACTGTAGTGGCTCCAATGCAACCACTCACAACACTGGAATTTAAAAGTCGATCAAAGACAGTGGTGGTTCACGCCCTCTGCGTCAGTGAATTCTCTTGCTCAAAATGTTTTTTGCCCTCGATCACTTCACTCACAAACACCCTCACCTTCTATAGTCAGCGTTGCCTACTGGAAAGTTGGAGACACTTTCAATAATGTGCTATGGATAACGTTTATTAACAAGGGTTATAGAGGAAAGCGGGTTGTTCGGTTAACCCGACCTGTTAGGTAAAGTATATATTTGTTATTTTAAGTTGTTAGGTGCTTGAACTATTTAATTATTGTCTTGTCTGAACGAACTGGGTGCTGCTACTGACGAATGGCGTTAACTTGGAATTATTGTCTCTTCGTCGTAAATTACCGCCGGTGGTTTCTTCACTTATTTTGGAGACTATTGTTCGAATTTCATTTTGATATGATCGCCGTGTCTTAATTGTGTACTCATTATCGACACAAATCACAAGAAGTTACAATTTGGAAGAACTGTACATCCACGTAGACAGTCATTTGCTCAAAAGGTAGGCATATTAGTTTCTTAATTGTTACTTAGTGTTTTCAAATAATTATAGCCCCAAATGAGAATCGTTTTCAAATGAATTATTAATAAAATGAATATACTTATCCCTAAATGTAATTTACCTGTTATCATTAAAGATTAGGGAATTGGCTTTGGCAGAGTAATAGTAAGTGAATTATACCAGTGATTAACCACAGCTCTTTTATCTAGTAGGTCTCACTATACAAACTGTGTCTCTGTTATGGGAGAGAATGTGTGACTGCTGATTTCAGAAGCTGCTTCCAGTTAAAATATGTTTGACATGTGAACTGCCATTTAGAGCTGGGTCATTTCATCTTTCTGAGTTCAAGAGGTATTTGGCCTTGAGAAAACTGGCACTGCACAAAGATTTGATTTGTAAAAAAACAGTCTGATCTAAAATGTTCATCACCTTCCTTTGACTAAATTATCCAATGTAGGTTAAAACAGCATGGTAATGTGCACTGCAGAGAAGGGCTTGTAAAGGGAAGTAGAGATTTCTGGAGCTGCACGGTTGCATTTTCAATGTTTTTTCATCCACAGACTTTCAGCTCAACATGGCCAGTCAGAACCACTGCTACCACGATGAGCTCATGGGATTCTTCTACAACAACAGCAACCAGACCAAAGAAGAATGGGGATCCTCCTCATCCCAACTCATTCTTGTCCAGGTGGTTGGCTCCCTATTCTGCTGCTTCATTCTTGTTTCCAACGCCATGGTCATCACTGCTGTCGTCACCAACAAGAGGTTCCACTACCCCTTCTACTATCTTCTTGCCAACCTGGCTGCCTCTGATTTTCTGGCAGGGATAGCATATGTGTACCTCATGTTCAACACTGGCCAACTGTCCAGAACGCTAACCGTAGGGGGATACTTCTTCCGCCAGGGTCTTCTAGACACCAGTCTCTCAGCTTCGTTAGCTAACCTACTAGTGATAGCCTTGGAGCGATACATCTCAGTCATGAACTGGAAGGTCCACAGCAACCTGACCAAGCGAAGGGTGACCTTGCTGATTGTGCTGGTCTGGAGCATCTCTATTGTTATGGGGGCTGTGCCTAGCCTGGGGTGGAACTGCATTTGCAACCTGGAGGACTGCTCAACCCTTGCTCCCATCTTCAGCAGGAGTTACCTGATATTCTGGTCTGTCTCCAATCTGGTGGTTTTCCTGATCATGGTGTCCATCTATATTAGGATTTATATGTACGTCAAGAGGAAGACAAATGTGCTGGGTCCCCATACCAGCGGCCGCAAGAGGACACCCATTAAGCTGATCAAGACTGTCATGACCGTGCTAGGTAATGATGTAGAAGGGTCTCTCTAACACACCGTGTTATTGTTGAAAGTGACACTGTCTAACTTTTAAATGAATGTTGTTTGCATTGTAGAAATGCCCTTGAATCATTACCATACAACGTGAACAAAACATGGGTCCGAAAACGTTGTTAAAGTACAGTTGGAATTCCTACTCAAAAGCTAGGTCCAAAATTCACTGAAACTCATATATTGAAAAAAAGTGTTGAACACACTGAATTATTAAATCAGAATCAGAATTTGGTTTTATTCGCCATGTAGGTTTACACAAACACAGAATTTACTGTGGCCGGAAGCTGCAGTAATTGTTATCAGATCCAAACGTAGGTACTTGATTCCCACTAACTTTTATGGCAAATCTCCTTTCCAGATACAGTAGCAAAACACAGCTCAAAAATGTGTTATGTTTGAGTTTCATGGCATTAGCTTGCCACATGATGAGTTTGCTTTGTTTTGTTTTTTCTATATCTCTTAAGTCTTTGCGCTGGTTGTCTGGCAGATAGGGAGCTTGGGAGTAGCCTCTGCCTCGGACACACTGTCTTCAGGACTGCTGTGTAATTATCTCTCTCAAAAGGACACTGCTTTGCCCAATAGGCTTCCAAGCAAATTCTGTAAAATGGTTCCTACCAAACAACCTCCACAAAAATAACCTATACTTGAGAACTTTTTTGCCCATGTGCAGTTGTTCTCGGAAGCTGTTGTTAGATGGATTTAGCTGACCTGAACTGCTTTTGTCCTGTTATGTGCTTCTCAGGTTTCAGTTTGCGATGATGATGATGATAGCATTATACTGGTGTTAAAATAACTCAAAGGAGTTGAAGTGTCATTGTATGTAGTATGTTGAGAACTTGTTGTAATCATCAAAAATGACCATTTCATTCCAAAATCTAGAATACTAACAAATGTTCCTAAAATGTGTATGTGATAATGACATGAGGGAGTGAAGTATGGAGGAGCAAAAGCAGAAAAACCTCAACACCCCTCATTTAGTGGACTAAGAAGCCGGGGATCAAGTCTACTACAACTCTTTTGTTTCACTGGAACTGAAAGAAAAACTGGGTCAACCAGTTCATAGTCCCTCTGGAAACATCCACACATGCTACAGTAACTTTGGGCAAAAGGGTTGAATAAGATAGAAAAATAACAACTTTTGAAATAGCAGAGTTCAGCAAATTACACTATTTTTGCACACTCAACAATACTTTACTACATTTAAGGACCATTTTCAGATTGTTTGAAAGGCTCAGTGCCAGTACCTCCAAGTAAATAATTTGCGATGTCTCCAGCTGTGTAGGTTCAAACAGGCTTCATACATTTGAGTCACAATGCTGTTATTTTATCCAGCAAGTGATGGCCCCCTTTGTAAGATATGTATCTTGTGCATGTGAGAGTTTGATTGTGAGAGAAGATTGTGATTTAAGAGATTTTTGAAAGCTGGCATGAAAGACGCACATGTGCAATAAACATGCCGGCCTCTTTCCCTAGATTTTTTATTTTTTGTATTTAAAAGATTTGAAAGGATTAAACATGCACTTAAATAGAAAATATGTAAGATATACTGCCAGGGGAGATCCATTTGGTGAGGTTTTGCAGTAAAATCTGAACTCTGTTTTACACTCATGCCTCACATTGACAAAACAAAGAAAAACTACTGAAGTCAATGCTGTCAGCATTGTATTTTCATTGGTAGTATTATATTGTGCAAGTAAGGGTGTGTTCCCTCTTTACATTGTGGAGAACAAGCCTTGTTTTTGTTCAGCTGAGATGAGGAGTTAAGAACAGGCCAGCAGCAAAGACATGCCGTGGCGTGCACTTTCGCCCCTTTCCTTGAAATCTCTTAGAAACTCCGGCCTCGTGTCCCAACATGTACTCCCGTTCGGGTGATATTGTTGTCTCATATTTCAGTTGAATTTGCGATCAACATTAATTGTGCAGACAATTATGACCAACACAGCAGCAGACTTCAAACACTTTAGATGATTCTGTGACATTGGCTTCCTTGTGAACTTGTACTGGCAAGCTTTGAGGTTCTATATGTGGAGGAACTTAACTGTCATCAAGCTGTTGCCGTTGTCTACAGATAGACATTCACGGTAGTGTGGAATTGTTAGTGAGGTTTCTTAAATTAATCTGTGGTTTCTAACATTTTGTGCTGTACTCCTACAGTTATCTATACTGTGGCTACTAGATAGTATGCTTAAAAGGTACGTAGGTAGGAAGGTATTCTTAGTATGATCAAGATGCCATTGAGCTTACATGGGTGAACATGAAAGAAACCTGGTGATCAATTTTTTAACTGTGTATGTTTTGGTGTTCTTTATCCCAGGTGCATTTGTGATCTGCTGGACACCGGGCCTGATTGTCCTACTGCTGGATGGTCTCCACTGTGAAAGGTGCAAGGTGATGATCTTTAAACGCTGGCTCCTTCTTCTCGCCGTGCTCAACTCAGTGATGAACCCTGTCATCTACTCATACAAGGATGAAGAGATGTGGACCACCTTCAAGAACCTGCTGCGTTGCGTGTGCAATGGCACCCGCCGCCAGAGGTCCTCCAAGGCCAACACCAAACCCCTCAGCTCCAACCAGGAAACCGGCGTCAGCCAGCTCACATCTGAAGAGACGAAGAGTGACGCCAAAGACATGCTCCAAACTTGAATCTGGCGCCCCAGTTCCAGTTTCACGTTTAAAGTGAAAAATGTGGCTGAATATTCAAGAGACACGTTACAGTCATTGTCTTCGTATCCTCAAGGTATAGCAAGACGACTATCTTGGAGGGATGCTCATACTTGGTACACTTCCTAGATGCAACACAGGTTTTCTGTGCATTGCTATAAACCCAATATGAGTTACTGTCTTTTGTGCTACTGGAGGTAGCACAGTAGCAGAAAATGGAGGAGGAAAGTTCAAGTTATGATAAGACATACCGTCAGTACATTTATTTCTTTTTACTTTCACATCAAACATCAAATGTTGACTTTTTTAATAGACCTATTGTTTATAGAACTTTTCAGAGATCTTTTATCAGGGAGAACTTGTTTTCTTTTATTGAAACACTATAGTACTAGATTGTAGTTCACATTCAAAACTGTACTCCTTGTGTATAAATTGAGGTTCTATACAGTAGCACTGTTGTACTGTATGTGTTCGTAAGCACAGGGAAATATAAAGGACAGTAAATTACTATGTATGTCTTGTCACAGTCTACTGTGTACATATGTCATTTTTAGTTCCTTTCAAATAGATGACAACTAGATTGATCTGATTGTTTCTAGGCAAAGTCACAATTGCGATTCAGAAGGAGCAGACGAACTGCTGAGGTATTTTCATGCCGACATCAGGTGTGTTATTAGTTGCATAACATTTTCACCCACAGTTATTCCTTTATTTATTTATTTTTATTCTAACCGAGGCAAACCTGTTTTGTCTATCTTGGAGTTTTTACACATCCTTTCTGAAGTGACTTGGAACAAAGCTGATGGCTGGGGCACTGGTTAAACAACGCTTTAACTGAAAAAGAGCAGGGCTGTAAAAAATGTTGCAACACACTGGATTCCTGATGTAGTTTCCCTTGCTTGAAGGAACCTCAGAAGATATGACTGAACCAAGTCCTATTGTAAATAATTTACAGGGTCAATAAAACTCTTAACCTACTGTACAGTATGTATGTTATTTGACCACTCCTTAAATAAAAGGGATTGATTAAATTAAAACAATTTATATCTACTAGTGTTGTCACTTTTGGAATTTGACATATAACATGTCACGTACACTATGTGCTTGTAAACAGGATGATTCATGTGTCCGGTGTGGCTGATAAGACTGCTATGATAAGTCTGTAGTAGTCCAGTCAGACACCATAAAAACCACAAGACAGTGTGATTGGTTACAGAGTCTGGATTTTCTCTTGGAGATCTGTAAACAGGAAGGTGCACTGGGAGAAACAGATTTTGGTCTTACAAACAAATCAAGGTGCGAATGGTCTCTATGGAAGTTAACTGGTTTATAATGGTAATAAGTAAAGTATATCTGTTATGTCGCCTGTCGTTGATTTAACTTTGTATTTCGCGTTGTGTTCTCTCGCCGTATTTTTGTCTCCCATTCGATATTTCTACCAGACGCTTCCTGATTGGTCTATGCTGGTTCCCTCAGCTAACCACTCATCAGTCCTCCCCATAACAACCAATCAGCAACCCCCACCCATGCATACAAAGGCTGCTCGCTTCAACGCCCAAAGAGAGCTGTCACCCCAAGAACTGTGTGTGTGGTCCGCGACTGTGTGTTTGAGTTCTGAGAGAGAACTGTACCTTTGTTAGAGTCTTCTGAAGTGAGTTCATACACGATTTATCCTTTTGTCATAGAATATGTTTGTTCTTTTTTGCCGCTACACTGAGTGCAGTGCTTTGTTTCCCCCTGCAAAAAACAAGGGGATAGGCAAGCTAACCAAGGGTCTACACCTCCCATCATGCAGATACAGTCCTGTCAACCATCTTGCTGTACGCGTTTGGGTCAGCTGTGTTGCATTCTCCTTCTCCGCGCTAGGCACACAATATCTGGGGAGGGTGTGTAACGATAAATTTGGATCATGGTTAGGGTTTAGCTTTCTGACTATTCACCGACGTATCACCAACTTTCTGGCTAAAAGTGTCACAGCCCTGTCCATTGCATTTCTTGCAGTTTAAGCAGATTGAACATAAGAAATTGACATGTAGTCCGTGGTGGACTTGGGGCTGAACAGTGACCATATTTCATGAGCTCGAATGGGAATAGGATTTTCTCAAGTGGGATTTGCTCTTCAGTTAATGACCTAATGACTGACCTCTGGTTTCCAGGACATAATCAATCTATTTGTTTAGGTCTTCCAGAAAACTGTTCCACTATACTGGGAAGGTACAATAGCTCCTCTGAGTAGGCCCAGTATACTTACAGTTTTTCTCAGTTGTTGACATACAAAAAGCGAATATTCTGCACAATTTGCACAACCTTCACTTCATGTACCAATCGCTCGACCCAATTTGGCACAACTTTAAACTCTCATCTGCATTAGACTCTGACTTTCCTTTCTTAAACTCTGATGTCAATTACACATCACCTTGTTGTCAAAACACTACACACAATGTTCAGTTGTTGCACACAATTCTCAAGTAAAGTCTCAAAGCATCAACCTACAACACACAAATATTCAAATCTCTAAACACTCAGGTCTGGTGAGCAATTTGTGATCAGGACTGCAGCATTAAAAGAGCCTTGAGCCTTTTCTGATGAACAATGGAGAACTTAGAACATATCAACAACCAGAGAAGGAGAGGGATAAGAGTGAAAGGAGGAAGAGGAAGACAAGGTAGAGGACAAGGAAGAGGAAGGAGAGGATGACAAGGAGGAGGAGGAGGATAAGGAGGAGGACAATGACAAGAAGGAGGAGGAGGAGGAGGAGAAGAAGGAGGAGAAGAAAGAAGAAGGAGAACTCTAATCTCTAATGAGATTTGGGCCACCGTGGTTGACCATGTGCTCCACCATGGTTTGAACATGAGGGAGGCTGGCCAGAGGGTCCAACCAAAATCTCAGCCGCTTCACAGTTGCTGCCATCATTAGAACATTTAGAATGGAGAACAGGTATGATTTATATTTGCCTTGTGTACTGAAATACTGCCTATCAATATATTACAGTGTGCTCACTATAATTGTATTTTGCAGGACTGAAAGAGAACCACACCGTGGAGGAAGAACATGCACTTTCACAGCCGAACAGGAGACTGACATTGTGAAAATGGTTTGTGAAAACAACATGATCACACTCCGACAAATACAAACCAGGATCCTGGTGGCTGACCATGC
Source organism: Hypomesus nipponensis (assembly GCF_054491055.1). NCBI lineage: Eukaryota > Metazoa > Chordata > Actinopteri > Osmeriformes > Osmeridae > Hypomesus > Hypomesus nipponensis. Next base: position 10,079,558 of record NC_140376.1, on the reverse strand, counting down.
CACATTCAGAAACATCCAGACCGTCAACCTCTCTATAGACCGTGTTCTCCACAGGAATGCCATGATGAAACAAGTGTACAGGGTCCTATTCGACCGGAACACAGACCACATCAAGGAGTTACAGAGTTTGTGCTTGTAAGTCCCATACATTCAGCACTGACACATGCATGTACTGTACCTGTAATCCAATATTGTTCCTTTTCTACAGTGTCTCACTGTACCCCACTGTGTTGACCCATCTGTGTCCATACTATAACTTGCATTATCCTGCTGTCTGTTCCAGCGGATCCAGGAGCATGACACAACTAACTAGAGAGGGTACAATTTCTGGGGAAATTGTAGGGTTTGCTTGGTTGCAGAGGGGTCTGTTTTTTAATGACATTTTTACAACTGATATTTCTGTATATTTTATATAGAAAATGCATAGCCTACTTATTATTTATAAAGATCACATAGATTTTAAAGCATATTTTTTTCTGCTCATTTACAACTCAAAATACTAAGAGCGAAGAGTAGAATGAAATAGTTGTCTTCTCATTTCCCCTGCAAGAGGGAATGGTGATCAGCAGCCTCATTGTTGATTAAAAACGAATACATTTGGCAGACCGGTGTAAAAATTGACCTAATCTCTATGACTTAAATGTCATTTTATGTTTTTCCCTTCTCGTGATATTTTCAGGCATTTAGCCTACTCATATTGCATTCATTTATTAATAAAGAACCCCCTTTGAAGCTTACAGGTCTCTACACTAACCTTTTCCACTGGTGAAACTTGCGCTACTAACTTTTTAAGTTACTGGCGCAAAACATAGTTATTTATGTTATTATTATTGTTATAAAATGTCATTGTGGAGCTCTGAGGCCTGTTCCATAAAGCGAGTTTACCGAATGAGCCAGATTTATGTCAGTTAGTCGGACTCATTTCTAGTTCATTCGGTTCCATAAAGCTAGCTCAACGTAGTTTGAACTTGGTTACTATGGCAACTTAGGCTGCGAAACTAGTCTGGTCAGGGTCAGACTAACTGTCAGGCTTAGCGTGACTTGGTGATAACCAGACGTTCCTGTAACACTGACCCAACGGGAAAACAATAATTTACCACGTATATTCTCATTTTCTTATTCTCATCCATTCAATCTGTTCAACATTGATAGAAAATCAACTTAAATAGCCTACAACACTTAGCCTAATGCATTAAACAATGATGAACAATGCTTTGATAGGCTACACACCATAGCCGTCAATGTATGGATGTTAGTTTGTGATTTCAAATGTTTAGGCATCAGGCATAGGCCTCTCAGTCTAAATTATCAGAGTATAATTATCATAGCAATATAATTGTTAACAGTAGCTGACAATTGCAAAACAAACCTAAATCCGCCCTAAATTTCCCCGACACAAAAACCATGTAAAAAAGTTAGGCTACTGGATGTATTGATTAATAGTAGGATTTTTTTTAAACAATGTCAAAAAAGCCAATTTAGATGGTTTAGAGGGTTTCTTTTATTCAACGGAAGTAAATGTCTAAAAAGGTCCTCAACCTACTTAGCCTGTCGTTCACGACGTCAATCAAGGCGTGTCATTTTATTTTGATCGAAGCGGTGGATGAGGGAGCTGTCATAGTACACGATTTAAAGGGAACGTTCTTTCTGGAAGAAGTCACGTGGCCGTGTGCATTACTTTTGCCGTGGTGGATTATATGATCCATGTTTTACCTCTCGGGCTGCTTAAGAATTATGGAAGCAAATCATGACCAAAATTCAAATGAAAATGCATTTCCAGAAATGCTTTTTCATTTTTGGAATGTGGCTGCATTATTTGACTCATAAATAAAATGAGTAATCAATCATTCTATTTGCATTTAAATTTTCTTCTTTAAGACTGCTCATTCTTTCACTTAATTAAAATGAAAACGAAAAAGACATTTGAAATTTAATTTTCAAAATATGCCCCAGCAAATAGATACCAAAATTCGATTTGAAATGTAAAATTCGAAAATGAGAGGCCGCTCAAAAAAGCTAGACTTAAAGTCCTAAACCAGACTTGAATAAGTTTAATTAGTCAAGCGGGGCTTCAGCGGTTCCATAAAGGCCAATTTCAGCTCACGCAGTCCTGCTAATTCAAGTCATATTTACGTAGTCCAGCTAATTGCCCGTGCACCCTATTCTTAAGCAGCCCGAGAGGTAAAACATGGATCATATAATCCACCACTGCAAAAGCAATGCACACGGCCACATGACTTCTTCCAGAAAGAACGTCCCCTTTAAATCGTGTACAATGACAGCTCCCTCATCCACCGCTTCAATCGAAGTAAAATGACACGCCATGATTGACGTCGTGAACGTAGACCTTCGTTGATTAAAAAATACCCTCTAAACTAATCTAAATTGACTTTCTTTGACATTGTTTAAAATAAATAGCCTACTATTAATTAAAACATTATCCAGTAGCCTAGTGCTAACTTTTTAACATGGGTTTTGTGTCGGGGAAATGGGGGGCGGATTTAAGTTTGTTTTGCAATTGTAGGCTACTGTTAACAATGATATTGCTATGATAATTATACTCGGATAATTTAGGTTGAGATGTAGGCCTATGCCTGATGCCTAAACATTTGAAATCACAAACTAACAGTTACATCCATACATTTAATGGCTATGGTGCGTAGCCTATCAAAGCATTATTCATCATTGTTTAATGCATTAGGCTAAATGTTGTAGCCTATGTAGGCTATTTACGTTGATTTTCTATCAATGTTGAACTGATGAGAATAAGAAAATGAGAATATACGTGGTAAATCATCGTCTTCCCGTTGGGTCAGTGTTACAGGGACGTCTGGTTACGCACCAAGTCACGCTAAGCCTGACAGTTAGTCTGACCCTGACCAGACTAGTTTCGTAGCCTAAGTTTCCATAGTAACCAAGTTCGAACTACGTTGAGCTATCTTTATGGAACCGAATGAACAAGAACTGAGTCCGACTAACTGACATAAGTCTGGCTTATTCGATAAACTCGCTTTATGGAACAGGCCTCTGGTCTATCGAATCCGTCTTAGATCCAAGCTGCCTAGTGCAGTTTCCAAAACATGTAACACAACAAAACACACTCCACAAACCAGAAGTCGCAGTCTTTGCGGTATCTCAATACACAGTCTTTGGTTTCCCAATAAAAGAAAAAATAAAGAAAAAATAATAACTACTTACTAACCGAGAGTGAGGTCATGCCGGGAAATATCAAACTGAGGCTGGAACGTATTGACCGAGCGATAGCGAGGTTGATACGGCAAAGCCGAGGTTTGATATTTCCCGGCATGACCGAACGGTCGAGGTTAGTAAGTAGTTCATTGTATGGCATTTTTCGCTTCTTTTCATTTTGTAAACAAAAATAAATGGTACCTCTAGGCTAATTGTAGCTAGCTCTCAAGTCTTCTCACGGTGTGTTTCATGTGTTGCCCAGCAACTCATTACTTTTGATAGAAAGCGGACAACATGGTTCTGCTAAAATGGTTAATTTCAACACAAAATAACGACACAAGTGATTCAAAGAGTCTAGTCTTCATCCTCACTTTCGATGACAAATCTTTTCAGCATCATCTGGATAGTAAAACTCAGCAGCTGACTCGTCAATATCGCTCATTTTGAAGCTGACGTCAGAGGGCAATACGGATCAGAAAGCTTGTACTGTCGTTGCCATATAATAAAGTAAAATAATAATAAAAACAAAAAGAACAAGATATAATAATAATAATAATAATACAAATAAAAGAAGAATGTAACTCAACAAAATACAATCCGCAGTTGAGAAACGTGTTTTAACAATTGTGAAGAACTGTAAGACACCCAGCACATGCAGTGTTGTAGGCTCTAAACACAATCTAGATTATATATTTTTCTTTAAGTACCTTTAAAAAAAACTTTAAAATGTAATTATAAATGAAGCAGAGCATGTATCACAAGAACACAATCAACATTTGCGATCAGAACAGCATGATCCAACATTGTTTTTAGGCTGTGCTAAGGTGAAGAGATGAAGGTTAATCAAGGCTCCGAGAATGAGGTCCGGACCTTGATTGGAGAGTCTCTTTGCCTGATTGAACAATTAGGGGCTTCAGTACCCCTCCTAGCTTAGAGTAGAGGGCAAGTGGAACGCACACGCACCAACACTCACACACAGACATAAACGTTCATACTAACAGGTCAGTTGGTCTGTCAGCCTGGAGCTGCCTCTCACACAGTAACAGTTCTCATGGCTCTATGGAGTACCTCAGTCCTCTACCTTTCTCTGTTCTTGGTGAGTACATAACACAGTTGTGGAATCCTGCTGTACGTCCATGTAAAGAGGCTGTTACCATTGGGTTGTCATAAGACATTATGCTTGCCTATAAGGTTATTGGAGGTGTGGTAGATGTAAGCTTTGTGTTTTCAATAGCACGATGTCTGTGTCAATACCTTGCCAGTTTGTGTAAGTAAATATACAGTTCATTCATCCAATTGAGTGTGATAATCAAACTGGTTGGATATATAACCTGGTTTTCCCTGCTGTTGAGGAAACTCCCGGTGCTTTTGTTGCCATGTCAGAAACATTTGTGGCTGCGGACATGACCTGCGTCATTTCATTTTGCCAAATAGATTTGTAAGGTTGCTTAATTTTTGCTTTTTTGCTGTATTTAGTTTTTTTATGAATCCACTTTTTAGGCTGAATGAAATGACAAACTACTGAGATTTCCTTCTCAGGTTTTATGAGACATCAACTTCTACAGTTGGTTTTGTGAAAGGGCTCATTTATGTGTTAACCATAACAGCAATTTGCTTGGGTTGAAGCAGTTTGCGCCATAAATAATTTGGTCACTATCCTGTTCATGGTTTAGAGATGCCCTTATTGATACTTACAGTCTATCATCAGAACATGATCATCATTATAATCCAAAAGGTGTTTGGATGTGCTAATTCTACTATGTCCTAATCCGTAAGGTGGTGGATGGTTGGCATGATCTGGATAACACAGAGTATGACTGTTGGCCAATAGATAACCCTAATGACTACAACATGATCAACTGTGGAGGTACGTTGTGAAAATTGTAAAAATGTTGTCTTTGTTCCCAATTGTATATTTCACTTACCATTTTGTTTGTCATTAAAGCTTGTGAGGGATATGAAAACTTTAAAAGGATCAGTGGATGTTAATATTTATCTTCTTTTGTTAATACAAACTCAGCTGCTTTTTTGTAAATTATTCTATCTTTTGTCAACCTTACTCTATTGTTGTGAAATTAACTGTAGCTACAATATTGTAGCTCTGTGTACAGTGTTGCTGTGAAGTTACGTTTTACTTAAATTTGTCATACATTTATTTAAATGTTTTGTTTTGGTCTTTTTTTGATGGTCATAATTCACCATCCGGCAAGCAGTCATTAAGAACAGATGCGTTTGATGGTCACACAGAACTGATGCATTGTCATGATAATAATGTTGTCACGTTTGTAAAAAGAGTTGCTGTGAATGTATGTTCTACATACTTGCATGAGTGTTGATGTGCGTACAGTATGTGTGTACACACATGCAATTCTGTGTGTTTGTGCGTTTGCAGGACTGGAGATGGCCTGGGTGCAGCGACCTCCAGAGAAGGTGACTGACGGAGAGGAATTCAATGTGACGTACACTGTGACAGCACCGGATTCCTTTTATGAGTATGCAGTCAAGAACAAGATCTTCCAGTTCAGGTGATTAAGCTTGTGTCTGGAATTGTTTCTGTGTCGGATGCACCGCAATATCACTACAATGGATGAAATCCATTGCTTCCTGTTTATTTTAGAAAGTATTAGAACAATTTGATGAAGTGTTACAGTAAAAAATGTAGAAAGAGTAACTGTCTCTCACTATTTCTCTCTGTCTATATACACTATATATACTACAAGACCAAAAGTACGTTAAAATGTGTTCAGGTCAGGGATCATCTTAAAGCCAATTACCAATGGGGGCTGTTTTTATGGTTTTGGGCAAGAGCCCTTAGTTCAACTGGTGGAATATTAATGCAAAAGCTTTTTGGTTTCACCTTGATAATGCCCATATTATCCCCACAATTGAGATCCATACAGAAAATGTTTTGTTTGATGGTGTTTGTCTGACCCAAACAAAATTAAATGCGTTTGGGAAACTTTCTAATGCTATCTGCAAGCCAGGTATGATCACCCAACATCAGTTTCTAGCCTCCTTAATGCTTTATTTGGTTAAATGGAAGCAAATTCTGCATCAAGTTCCAGCATTTCTTGAAAAGCCTTCCTGGAAAATTGAAAGCAGGTATATAAACAAAGTGGGAACCAACTCCATGTTAAGGCACACAGTTTTAAAATGAGATGTTCAACAAGCAGGTATTCGTAAACTGAGTGGGGTCCAAATATATAGTCATATAATGTTTACACACACACACACTCACATGAAAGCACAATAACATACCCACATCTTTCCTCAGCAATGCTTCAGAAGCCAAAAGGTTCTGCCATGAACATGACTGCCCTGCCAACTGGAACAATGCCAACGAGATCAACTGCTGTGTTTACCATGCCAACATCCACTCCTGCCCTCTTGCCCTCATGGTTAGAACAGAACCACCAGACACTTGAGGAGAAGTGGCTCATTTTAATGTGTGAATGCATCCAGATTAGTGTTAACACACCTCAAGCTCATCCAACACACACACAAATAAAAATACAAATTATTAATCATTGTTCTTAATTACCAAAAGCAGTCCAAGTGGAATTTATTTGTGCTCCTTTTAACGTTGGTCTATGAATGTTAACAGAGGCAAGGAGGAATCTGTGGACCATGGATCCCTGATGACGGCAAGATAGTGACACACACAGTGTCCAAAGCAGGAAAGATGAGTCAGCAGCTCTGGACTTCAAAGGTGCTGACTCATGAATGTGGTTCTCCTGTGATTGGTACAGAAAGTTTAAAAAAAGTCCAGCGGCTACTGAAATCGAATCAAATGAGTGCATAGTCATAGCTGGGTGTGCTGTTCATTGCACACACTATTCCTTACTCAAGTATTGATTAATGGTCTCCTCTAGGTGGTTCTGGTCCATGTGGGAGTGACCTCGGTTATCGCTCATATCAAAATAGGACAAATGCATGCAGCGCTGGAGTCCAAAGTGCTGGTTGTCAGTGCCCAAGGTCAGTGTGTCAACATTTATTGTTCTGTACAACATTGGAATCCCTCAAGGCTGCTCATCTGCAAGCTCTTTGTAGCCACTTTTGTACTCAATGCCCAACATCCCAAATTGTTGTTTTGTGATGTCATCCTTGAGATCTAGTCTCCCATTTTAGGACCACCTCTGCCATTCACTATACATGATGGATCAGCTGTGTTCTGTTCTTTCATAACACTCATAGGTACTTTAATAACAGTTGCATATACATCCATTTGAGTGTTTGACAGTCTGTGTGTGTGTGTGTGTGTGTGTGTGTGTATACCAGTGTGTGGGGATGATGTGTGTGAGTTGGAGGAGAGCTGTCTCAACTGCCCAGCAGACTGTGGCGTCTGTCCAATGTCCATTACCATAAAGGTGGCCATCGGACTGCCAGTCGCCCTCTTCTGTTGTGGTTTCATCTTAACCATGGTGGTACGGCACCAGGGCAAATGCAGACACTCAATATCTTTGAAAAATGTCATTCTCAGTCAATATGTCACTTTGTGTCAATATGACACATTTTCAATATTTCATTTTTCATAAAACATAGTTGTTTTTTTCTGTAGTGGCTCCAGTATCAGAAACAAAAGATGTTTTGGGATGAAAGTTGGATCATCAGTTATAAGAACATAATGTTTGGTACGTTGTTTCAGACAAATTCGGTTAGATTTGGTTGTATATACAAATAATTTATTTCAAGAATACAAATACTAAATGTGTTGCTGATATGTTAACTAGTCCCCATTCATCTCCCTCTGTATCCTCCCCAGGAAAAGCATGTTACATGGGCTTCTGCAGCACCACCAGTCTACAACCGGTAAAGAGTCACTCCAGTGTCAGCCGAACGACTGATGTGACTGTATGTACTGTGGTCAACAATACCTTCAAACAGGGTTTCATTCAACCTGGCATCTAGTGAGAAGTCCTTCTTTTATATTTCTCTCCATTTTATTCATTCTAGTCTTTTTCAAATGTTTATCCAAGTATTTATCTGTTTAGTGAATGTCATACAATCTATTGACTGACAGTGATGGGAGAACTGTAGCAGTGAAACACATCCAAAAGAAACATTTCACTCTCACAAAAACCATTAGGAAGGAAGTGAAAGAAGTAAGGTAAGTTAAGTTCTTATTGAGCCAATACAATGGGCAACTCTTTTGTCAAATACTGTACTTACTAAATGTATTCTGAACCGGAATAATGCAATTTCCTCTGTAAAATATTTCTTACTAGGGAATTGGATCACCCTAACCTCTCTAAATTCATTGGTGGATCGACTGAAGTTCCCTATGTCAGTATTATAACTGAGTACTGTCCTAAAGGAAGTCTTGCTGATGTCCTACTCAATGAGGACATCCCAATCAACTGGGGATTCAGGTGAATAAATGAATCTGATTAGATCAGTTTAAAATGTTCTACAGATAATCTTGAGATATTCTACAGTAAAAGCTCATTCTGCCTGCTTTGTGTACTGATAATTAGGTTGTCCTTCGCCACTGACATAGCACGGGGCATGACTTATCTTCACCAACACAAAATGTTTCATGGGAGACTCCACTCAAGGAACTGCATCATTGATGACCGCTGGGTCTGCAAGATCTCAGGTGATTAAAATTATTTAATCTACTTTATCATGGCAGGATTGTTCATAAAGGTAGGTTGATGTATCACTTGACATCTTTTACAAAACATTAAGGAGGATTCTGTGGTTTCACTTGGTTGTGACTACTATGGCTGATATGGAAAAAGAGAAGTGAAGGCAATTTCTTTTCCTAGACTATGGGCTTACTGCATACAGAAAGGAGGACTTTGAGGCAGTCAGCAATGGGTTCCACTGTGTGGATATTTACCGTATATACTGCGCCCCCGAGGTCCTTCTGGGAAGCAGCTCCAGTATTACTCCAGCTGCTGACATTTACAGGTATTACTATTACAAGAATTATTGGCACCGGTTGAAAATATTTTTCATTTATCTGGATTCATGATTTAAAATAGAATCTGTAATGAATTGTGTATAAGTATATGTATACAGCGTTCTTGAATGAACATTGTTTGCTCCACTCCCTAGTTACTCTATCATCCTAGTTGAGATTGCTACTCGCTCTGACCTTATCTCAGTGAGTATGAAATACCCACTTTTAGGCTAGTGGACTTGGTGTTTGTAAACCTGTTGTTGTAAACAGTGTCTTCTTATGCCCACTGACCAGGACCAAAATGAAGGGGTCAAAATGGATATCATGTGGCGGCCTCCACTGCCTGAAATGAAAGCTGGGAAAGCGGACACCGACTGTCCTAATCGAGGAGACTACTGTGAGGTCTGTTACAGGATTTTGAATTTGGGTAGACAGTTTTAGGTGTTTGTTTGTTCAGCTCTTTTAGAAAAAAAAATACAGATCAACACTATCATACTCTTAAGCCCAATTTATACTTAGGTCGCCGACACTTTTGAAAAGGTCGCCGACATAAATGGCGTCACGGTCGACACTTTTAACTGTCGCTTGAAAGTGTCGCCTACCAGGAGAAATTTCTACTGGCGCTGATGTCGTCACATAGTGTCGCGCAAGTGTGATTGGCTAGATAGACGGCACGCGTCGTTGACTGCATTGTTTTGAATTTTCAGTGAACGCTCAACAGCTGTTTAAGATGGAAGGAAAAGAGGAGAGATTGGCAGAGCAAGTTAGAACATATCCACACCTTTATAATGCCTGTCAAAATTAGCTACAGCCATTTTTCTCCGATCGATCACCTAGGCTACAAAGCGTAAACAATGTAACCATAGCTATGTGTTTGCCGAAGTATAAATGCAGCAGCTTCAGCGACACTTTTTTATCTTCGTCTGCGACCATTTCAAAAGTGTCGGCGACATAAGTATAAACTAGGCTTTATGGCCTTTGACTCTACTTTGATGTCCAATGTGTTAGCCAATTGACTACAATACAGCCAAACTCCTTTCATATTGACAGCTAATCAAGAAGTGCTGGTCCCATAACCTCACTTTGAGGCCAACGTTTGACCAGGTGAAGAAGATACTGGATAAGATGAACCCACACAAAGTTAGCCCTGTCGACATGATGATGAACCTGGTAATTTACTGTAGGGGTGTGACATAATTGTTTGTTATAAAATACAACAAAATTAATAAGTACAAATATTTCTTCAAAATATATATATATGGTTTTTTTAAAACATATTAAAAAAACATCACAATCTTTGGCTTGTAATTTGACGCATTATCAGATATGTTCAATGTATGTTTCAAATCCAATGTGATTGTTACGTAACACAAACTAAATATTTTGAAAATCCTTCCTTTCTAGATGGAGAAATACAGCAAGCATTTGGAGGCCATTGTGGCTGAAAGAACACAAGATCTTCTTCAAGAGAAACAGAAGACAGATCGCTTGCTTTACAGTAAGTCAGTAGGCTACATCAAGAGGACTTGCTGTGTATAATTCTTCCATGCTTACAGTAATTTTATTTTTTTAAATAATTGCTGCTATCTAGTGGTAAAAACATGATGCCAGCAGTTTTGTAAGATTTTAACGGCTCTCAGGTATGCTACCAAAGCCAGTGGCTGATGACCTCCGGCAGGGTCGTACTGCAGAGGCACAGAGCTACTCCAACGCAACAGTCTACTTTAGGTAAGTGATACTGAAGGGTCTTCATTAATAGCCTACCAACCCAATAGTTTAGCTTTTTATGACAAAAAAAATATTTGTTTTGAAAAATACACTTTTTATTTTCCTCATTGGGAACAGTGACATAGTGGGTTTCACACAGCTGTCTGGTGCCAGTACTCCCCACCAAGTGGTAAACTTTCTCAACCAGCTCTACACAACCTTTGATGACATAATTGACAATTACGACGTGTACAAAGTGGAGACAATTGGGGATGCTTGTGAGTATTTTTTGCATAAAGCATGCATCGTTTGTCTGTCTGTCTGTCTCACTCATCTCTTTCTCTTCTTCCCTTTGTGTAATTTCTGTCTTTCCAGACATGGTTGTTTCTGGTGTTCCCAATGAAAACGGCATAAACCATGCAGGTGAAATTGCCAGCATGGCCTTGGACCTGGTCAATGTTTGCCATGCCTTCAAAATCCCCCACAAACCCACCACCCAGCTAAAGATACGAGCAGGCATCCACTCAGGTACTCTCTGCCTGAAACCTTTCTATGTTATAATCTCATTGCCTGAATGAAATTAGAATAAAATGTATGACTGGTATGCTTTTTTTCATTTATGATCTGAGACCCATTTACAATCATGATGTGTACATTTGTTTTTTCATAGGACCTGTTGTAGCAGGTGTTGTAGGGACCAAAATGCCTCGGTACTGTTTATTTGGTGACACGGTGAACACGTCTTCACGGATGGAATCAACAAGTGAAGGTACTCAGGCAAAAATGAGATTAGGGTACATTACTTTAATTTATACCTGTATCCAGGTTGAATAGTTTAAAAGAGCGTGTGAGACACGCTAAAAATAAAATCTCCTGTTTGTTTTGTTCAAGCCAAGGTTAAGCGCATTGTTCATAGAGCAGCTAATGACGTTGACTTTGAAAGGGCCACAGAATGAGTCCCTGTGCGAAGCTTGATTTCTTCTTTCTCTGCCTTCCTGCACCCTGCAGAGCAGTTACATCACTAGGAAGAGGGGGGGGGGGTATTTATGTACACTGAGCTCCTAATCCTCTGATCCAAGACAACAGGTTAATGGTGGCAAAGGTGCTCTAGAGACTATCCCAGATTGGAAAAGTGAAATACAATAGCAATAGATAATGTTGATACAATATGGAGATATTTCTTACATACATTCAGCAAATAAACAAGTTGATACATCACACATTTTTTGAGTTTTTTCTCTGCAGTTTGTAGGTCTGAATTCTTGTAATGTGGCACCTATGTAAAAGAAAAGGATCCGTCTCCACCAATAGTGGGATATTGATTAAGGTTTTGGGATTTATACAACTTTGTCAGTCAACGGAGAGGAGAAAGACCAAAAACCTGACAAGAATAGAGACCAAGTAGAAGAAGCAGTAATGGTTTGTTTAAAAGTCTCTCTGACTCTCTGAGTCAGCGAGTTCATCAACAGCTGGTGATGGAAAAGCATATTAATGAATACAGAAAGACAGTTCTAGTATCATATCAAATGGGGCCCTGACAGCTTTCTTTCTGGTCAAGAACAGGCCATGGGAAGAAAAAAGAAAAAAGGTGACAAATACAAATGTAACAATTATTTATTGTTCATTAATTTCTAAATATATGGAGACATCTAGACAATGACATGCTCAAAATGAGGTGACCGACGACAACAACAAAATTACAAAACAAAGAGTACAAAATACAGACTGTAATCCAAGAATCAATCAACATACAGTAGTATTATGAAGACAACAAAATGACAAACGTGAAGATAACAATAGATTATATACTATAACATAATAAGAATATAGCTGCAATCAGCAATGTGGTGGCCAAGCAGTTCAGATGACACAGAAGAAACTTTCGACATCTAGTGACTGCGGTGTACCTGGCTTCCTTTGCAGTGGCTTACAGTCTCGTTAAACAGAGAATCAGAGGCAGGACAAGCTTGTCAGCTTTGGCTGGATTCGAACCTCTAACGTTGAAGTTTCCAGGACACCAATTTATCCTAGTGAGCTATTCTCAATGCTGGAAATCACAGATTTCAGTTACTGGGTAAAAATATTAGCAGTTTTTCCTGTGGCAAGCGTGGTCAGATTTGGCCCAAGTTTAAACAGCTGTAATTCAGTTTTATTTTGACATGTCAAGGTGGTTGTGGTTTGAAGATAATTTGTGCCAAATTAGGTGAATTTTTGATATTCACCAAAAACGTTTCAATCATTCATTCAAAATGGCGGCCACATCAATTCAGCTGGTATCACAATTTAACATGTGTCAGACACATGATCGCCCCCTAGCGGTTAGATGACACAACCTTTTGTGGACCTCTTTGGAACAGGGTCCCGAGCACCTGTACCAAGTTTGATGGCACTCAGCAAATATTTCCTGAGATATGATCTCAGTTCCTGTTTTGGCGGTTTCATCGCCGACTTTGATCAGCTTTACCGGAAAAACAGTTTTGAAAATCAAAAACCATCTGAAAACGTTTGTGAGGCTTGATCTGAAGATACTTTTTTGCTTATTGCAGCGCCACCTAGAGGTGAAATGGCATGACCTATTGGACCTCTTTAGAACAGGGTCCCTAGTCTTTTTACCAAATTTGGTGTCAATGCAGTAAGGAGGTGCTGAGATATGACTTCACTTCTTTTAGGGTGGCTTGGTTGACGACTTTGATTGACTGTTCCAGTCAAAAGGTTTAGAAAATCAAAAAAACTTGATGTCTTTTGTGAGGCTTGGTCTGAGGATGATCTGTGCCAAATTTGGTGAAGATTGGACAACTAGAGGTAGCGAAAAAACGTTACATTCATTCAAAATGGCGGCCACATCAATTCAGCTGGTATCACAAGTTAACATGTGTCAGAAACGGGATCTACTAAGATATCAGGAGACAAAGGAATCACTTAAATAAGACAAACAAATCAAAAGTTATTGGTCAACACACAATCCTACCTATTGTAGTGCCCCCTAGAGGTTAAATGACACTACCTGTCTCAAACCTCTTAATAAGAGGGCCTTGAGTCCATACACCAAGTTTGGAGTCAATGCATCAAAGATTGGCTAAGATATTACCTCACTTCCCTTTTTCCGGATCAGTTGCTCAATTTGATTGGCTGTAACTAACAAACGGTTGCAAAAATCAAAACGCCATGTGATGTCTTTTGTGAGGCTTGGTCTGAAGTTAAATGGTGCAAATTTTTGCCTATTGCAGCGCCACCTAGAGGTGAAATGGCATAATCTATTTTGGACCTCTTTAGAACAGTGTCCCTAGTCCCTATATCAAATTTGGTGTCAATGCAGTAAAGAGGTGCTGAGATATGACCTCACTTCTTTTATGGTGGCTTGGTTGACAACTTTGATTGGCTGATGACTTTGATTGGCTGTTCGAGTCAAAAAGTGTAGAAAATCAAAAAAACATGTGATGTCTTTTGTGAGGCTTGATCTGAAGATAAATTGTGCCAAATTGTTGCTGATTGCAGCGCCACCTAGAGGTGAAATGGCATGACCTATTTTGGACCTCTTTAGAACAGTGTCCCTAGTCCCTATACCAAATTTGGTGTCAATGCAGTAAAGAGGTGCTGAGATATGACCTCACTTATTTTATGGTGGCTTAGTTGACGACTTTGTTTGGCTGTTCCGGTCAAAACGTTTAGATGATCAAAAAAACATGTGATGTCTTTAATGTAGCTTGGTCTGAAGATGATCTGTGCCAAATTTGGTGAAGATTGGACAAACCTTATAGGAGAGGTAGCGAAAAAACGTTATATTCAAAATGGCGGCCACATCAATTCAGCCACATAAATTTGATGTGGCTGTAACTAACAAACGGTTGCAAATTTTTTGTGAGGCTTGGTCTGAAGATCATCTGTGGCAATTTTGAAGAAGATTCGACAAGAATTGTAGGAGGAGTAGCGAAAAAACGCTTTTTCTTTACATTCAAAATGGCGGAAAATCTATGGAACTGGGTATGATGTCATAGAGTGCGTTGAACTCGTCTTGATCCAGGGAATCCAACGATACCTCATTTTGGACAATGGGGCATATGGTTCAAAAGTAACATGTGTAAACACACCTTCAAATTTGACCCATTGGTGGCGCTAGATGGTTGGAATGGGAGACATGGTGACTTGGTGAAATTGATGAGGGGACTGATCCCAAAGAATGTGCCAAATTTCACAACTTCTGACGATACGGTTCTAGGGGCTGCCATAGACTCCCATGGCAGAAGAAGATGTGTAATAATAATAAATATAGCTGCAAGCAGCAATGGAGGGGCCAAGCAGTCCAGAGCAGGACATGGCCTCTATAGCACTTGCGCAACAATTAAGTCACAATAACCTGTTGAACTCATGCAACACACCAAGTTTGGTTGAAATATCTGTTTGCGTTCAAGAGTACTGAGTGTTCAAAGTGTTTTTTTTCTGGTATAACACCACAGGCCTCCTCTGCTCCTCGTGGGAACGATGGAACCCAAGTTTGGTGACAATCGCACAAATGGTTGCTGAGTTACGCTCTCACGTGTCTTTTGCGGCTTTGCCGCCGCCTTTGATCGGCTCTACCGAACAAACGGTTTTGAAAATGGAAAATCCATCTGACACCTTTTTGAAGCTTGGTCTGAAGATCATCTATGCCAAATTTAGTAAACATTGGACAAAATTTTGGGCGTGTAAAAGGTTTTTACACTTTTCCATGAAATCCAAAATGGCGGCCGCGTCAATTCGGTTGTTATGAAATATTATCGATGGTGAAGCTTGATATCTCACAAGACATCAACAGACAAAGAAATTACTTTATTAAGGTAAAAACTTCAACAGTTATTAGCCAAAACACGTTAATGCTTCCGGCCACGCCCCCTTTTACTCACATGACACCATTTTTGGAGGACATACTCAGAATAAGGTTCCGTGACTTTTGTCACTTTTGTGCGGCTTTTGTGCGGCTTAGTCTGAAGATCATCTCTGGTAATTTTTAAGAAGACTTGACAAGAATTGTAGGAGGAGTAGGCTTTCAAAGGTTTTTGATAAAACCGGAAATAGCGGAAACTCTATATAACCGGAAATTGACGCCATGGTGTGCATTGAACTCGGCTTGATCCAGTGAATCCAACGGTATCTCATTTTTGAAAATGGGTCATGCGGTTCAAAAGTTGCGTGTGTAAACACAAGTCCAACTTTGACCCGTTGGTGGCGCTAGAGTGCCTGAGTAAGGGACATGAAACTTTGTGAATTGGACCAGGGGACTGTCCCCAACGGTTGTGAGGATCACAATTCTAATCGATAACTTTTGTGCGGCTTGGTCTGAAGATCATCTCTGGTCATTTTGAAGAAGTTTTGACAAAATTGTAGGAGGAGTAGGCTTTCAAAGGTTTTTGATAAAACCGGAAATAGCGGAAAATCTATATAACCGGAAATTGACGTCATAGGGTGCGTTGAACTCGGCTTGATCCAGGGAATCCAATGGTACCTCATTTGTGAAAATCGGTCATACGGTTCAAAAGTTACATGTGTAAACACAAGTCCAACTTTGACCCGTTGGTGGCGCTAGATAGGTCTAATGGGAGACATGAAACTTGGTGTAACTGTAGAAGTGACTGTCCTTAATGAGTGTGCCAAATTTCACAAAAAGTTACCATATGGTTCTAGGGGCTGCCATTGACTTCCATGGTACAAGAATAAAAAAAAGAACTAGAGAGCATACAATTTCTGGGGAAATTGTGAGGGTGTGCTTGCGGCTGCCCCAGCTGCCCATACTCTCCTGGTGTTTACATATTTCAAAAAGCATTTAAGTGTATGACTACAGTTCTGACCATTGTGTTCCCTTGATAATAAGTTTGTAAAAATGACATGCATCACTCAGATGGAGGAGAGGTGATACTGGTTGGTTGGAAGAGAAGGAGGCCAAATGTAGCTCATAAAGGTGCAGCGCTAGGTAACTTATTAAATTGTAATCAGATATAAACAACTTGTTGGGTGCCCTATTATGTCCTATTATCCTCCTATTATGTAATTTTAACGCCCTGAACGGCATCATTTGAGTAATGAGGGCAAGCGCAGGCTTATTGATTACTTAAGAAAAGTTTCATTATGCATGATAGAGGAGCCTAGTTAGAGAAGGATTTAGCAGTTTTATTATTACAAGCCTATTTTATTAATAATTTTCAGAGTAACCTCAAACCCTTCTTTTGTTTCTTTGACCTTACATTTTCTTTGAGGGCTTATAGTGGTCTCGGTTTAACATCATTATTTATAGCGACATCATTACCGGACACTGTTAGCTCACAATGTAGACAAAGAATGCTCCTGCAACAAAGTTGTTACTTAGTAACAAATAGCCAGCTAGACCATATGCTAGACGCCCAGCAGAAGTTTGTAGCCAACAAAGAATGCTCGTGAAACAAAGTTGTAACAAGTAGCCAGCCAGACGCCGAACAGAAGTTTGTAGCTATATAAAGGCCTATATAGGCTACTTGATTTGGCTGCAAGATTAGCTGATTTTGGGTGTCCAAGATATGATGGATTCTGATCTGTATCAATAGTAGCTACAGAGCTCGACATTAAGGATTGTCCGAGACGAGTGGATTTTAACCCTATAGCCGTCTTTGCTATAGGGTTAAAGGGTCAATCGTAGGCTATGGGACGTTTAATACTCCAGTTTGTCTAATAATGTGTAGGACCATGTTTCTCAAGTGGTGGGTCAACGATTCCCGACCCAAAAGTGGATCGCAAGCTGGTGTAGCCTCGGACATATTGATTCATAAAAGCATCTAAATGTAGCCTATCAACGTCAATATATTAATGTTTTCTGTTATTTTAAAGCAAGCTCAGAGACGTATGAATGTAGAGTTGCTCGCTATATAGGCCTAGAGTAGCCTACCGGACCTAGCCTACGTGACGCCGCTTTTTATGACACACTTCAAAGATGGTGCGATTTAACCCTGTAAGACCCCATGGTTGTAAAATTACAACGGCACTTTGAACGGTCTAATTGCTCTTTTTTTTACATTTTGGGTGGCTCTTAAAAGAGCCGTTGTTGTGTGTGCTGTGGCTAGCACAGGAGTCGTCGGAGACCGTCTTGGATGTTTCCCAAGAACACATTGTTTCCAACGTGATCAAGGTGGACACCGTCGGGTCGGTACATCCACACGAAACCGTGTCTTATTTGGGGGTGTTGAATGCTCCCCATCCCACGGTCGGCCAGGAAGCTAGACACCGCTGCGTTGACTCGACGTCTTGCCCTGTCGATACCAGAAACGCTGGTGCTCCTCTGATACCTCCAGACGCAGCGTTCCAGGATGTCCGAAAACACCAGCAGAGTGTTAGGGAACATCTCCATGATGGCCCCCAGGTCTCGCTTCATCCGCCTCGTCAGTTCTAGCCCGGTCACTTGGCCGAGGTCGTTTCCCCCGACGTGGAGCACCATTATGTCCGGGCTGGGAAGCATGTCACGCTTCTCACGGAGCTTAGGCACAAGGTCTGCCCACCTCATGCCCCTCACCCCTACCCATTCAATATGGCACTCCAGTGCAAGGTTGGGGTACAGTCCGACTTCCTCTGCGTGCAGCGCAAGCCAGTAGACCAACGAGCTGCCAACGATCCAGACGTGGGGACGACTTTGGTTTTCCATGGTGTGATATGATCCAACATCCAACATCTGCCTCTTATATACTAGCTGGCTTCCCGCTTCTTCTTTTTCAAACAATGCAAGGCTAACATCTGCCTGTTTATTTGCCGCCTGTGTCTGTGTTGTTTTTATTCACAATATTCTCATTGGTTGGCCTTGAAGACAAATATAGCTCTATATTATTTCTGAGACACTCGTCCTATTATGTAATTTTAACGCCCTGAACGGCATCATTTGAGTAATGAGGGCAAGCGCAGGCTTATTGATTACTTAAAAAACGTTAAGTTTCATTATGCATGAGGATTTAGCAGTTTTATTATTAC
The DNA here is from genome assembly GCF_054491055.1 of Hypomesus nipponensis. Classification (NCBI taxonomy): domain Eukaryota; kingdom Metazoa; phylum Chordata; class Actinopteri; order Osmeriformes; family Osmeridae; genus Hypomesus; species Hypomesus nipponensis. The sequence continues at coordinate 10,060,798 of NC_140376.1, read as the reverse complement.
AAGCCTATTTTATTAATAATTTTCAGAGTAACCTCAAACCTTTCTCTTGTTTCTATGACCTTACATTTTCTTTGAGGGCTTAGTGGTCTCGGTTTAACATCATTATTTATAGCGACATCATTACCGGACACTGTTAGCTCGCAATGTAGACAATGAATGCTCCTGCAACAAAGTTCTAACTTGGTAACAAGTAGCCAGCTAGAAACCGAGCAGAAGTTTGTAGCCATATAAAGGCTTATATATAGGCTACTTGATTTGGCTGCAAGATTCGCTGATTTTGAGTGTCCAAGATATGATGGATTCTGATCTGTATCAACAGTCTAGCCTTGTAGCTATAATAAGGCTTGTCCGGGAAGAGTGGATTTTTTTTTGTATGGCAAGTCTGGAAGATCAATTTAGGCTAGTGCTACTTGCCCCAATGCACTGGACAAGTTATTAAAACTCAAACAAAATAAAATGCAATGTTAGGCCTACTTCACGTTATGTGCCACTCATTACGTCTATCGATTTTATTTGAGCGAATTCTGCTTCGGTAAAACCACCAACCCAAGATCTCTAAAGACTAATTTCCTGCTCAACACTTCAACGGGGGCTTATTACTTGAAAGATGAATTAGGCTATTTACGGTTGTCTCAGTTACACTATGAGGGGTGGGAAATACTGTGAAGAAGGCAAATGGCTAGTAAAACATAACATTTCATAATAATTTCAGTAAATCAAGCAGCGCTGCAAGACCCAGTGAAATGTATATCCTACAGCTAAGCAAGGCTGAAGCAGGCTGACATGAATTATTTTAATGAACAGACAAAGTTTTGACATTGACAAAGTTTAGGCTGTGGCAAAGAAGTTCAGGTTAGTAGTCAGATACTTTCACCTATTGAAAAACTTTTGAGTAAGGGGAAAGCCGAACACGTTCCGTCGCCGTTTGACTTCCTAAACAGCGGGAGATGTTTTTGTTAGCTACTCATTAGTGTCTCGGGTAGGCTACAGCGTTGCAGTGAGCCACACTGATTTGAAACCACAGGTAATGGTCATTTCACCAACAAATCGTTTAGTTGTAATCTAATGTCATAATAAATCCTACAACGAAAATGTATTTGTGAGGAATGTTTATTTTAACGATTGAAAACAGATGCATCATAGACCGCAGTAGTATGTGTTGCCCGGGCAACAGAGGCTAATGTCATGATGCTAATGCTTCAGTGAAATTGTAGACTACCGTTTCCGAAAGTAGATGTACTTCCTTAATAATATTACCTTATATTGTACATTACACATCACAATTGTGTGTCATATCACAAAGTAAAATGAGCAAATAGTTATCACCCAGGCCTCTTTGTTTGTGGCGTTTCTGCAGCTGCCTTGCTGTAAAGAAGTTAGCCTAAGCCTAGCCATCTCCCAGAAGTTAACGAGCTGCTAAACTAATGTTCTGCTAGAGATAGTCACGCGAGTTTTCGTGACGTTAGTGACGTTAGTGGCGTCAGTGACTGGGACGTTAGTGACGTTAGTGGCGTCAGTGACTGTGGCTAGCAAGTTAGCCACCGTTAGCTTCACTTTTCGTCACAAAAACGTAATTTCTACTAAACCGTGCAACGGAACGTAAATCCCGATACAAGCAACTCAATCGCTACCAAGACGAAACTTTTGACACCTAAGTTGCCTATGTAGTCCAAATATTGACAAAGTTTTAGGGGTGGGAAAATAAATAAATAATAATATATATGTGAGATAACAATGGTTGTGCCCTTGCCGAAGGCAAAGCACACCCAATAAAACTAACAATAACAATAGGTTTCTTCCTTACGGAGGAATCCTAAATATAGCTGCAAGCAGCAATGGTGGGGCCAAGCAGTCCAGAGCAGGACATGGCCTCCATAGCTCTTGCGCAACAATTAAGTCACAATAACCTGTTGCACTCATTGCAACACACCAAGTTTGGTTGAAATATCTGTTTGCGTTCCAAAGTACTGAGTGTTCAAACTGTTTTTTTACTGGTATAACACCACAGGCCTCCTCTTGACGCCATGGTGTTTATTGAACTCGGCTTGATCCAGGGAATCCAACGGTATCTCATTTTTGGAAATGGGTCATACGGTTCAAAAGTTGCGTGTGTAAACACAAGTCCAACTTTGACCCGTTGGTGGCGCTAGAGTGCCCGAGTATGGGACATGAAACTTTGTGAATTGGACCAGGGGACTGTCCCCAATGAGTGTGCCAAATTTCAAAACTTTCGACCATGCGCTTATGGGGGCTGCCATAGACACCCAGTCCTAAGAATAATAATAATAATAAATATAGCTGCAAGCAGCAATGGAGGGGCCAAGCAGTCCAGAGCAGGACATGGCCTCCATAGCTCTTGCACAACAATTAAGTCACAATAACCTGTTGCACTCATTGCAACACACCAAGTTTGGTTGAAATATCTGTTTGCGTTCCAAAGTACTGAGTGTTCAAACTGTTTTTTTACTGGTATAACACCACAGGCCTCCTCTGCTCCTCGTGGGAACGATGGAACCCAAGTTTGGTGACAATCGCACAAATGGTTGCTGAGTTATGCGCTCAAGAGTCTTTTGCGGCTTCGCTGCCGCCTTTGATCGGCTCTACCGAACAAACGGTTTAGAAAATGGAAAATCCATCTGACACCTTTTTGAAGCTTGGTCTGAAGATCATCTGTGCCAAATTTTGTAAACATTGGACAAAATTTGGGGCGTGTAAAAGGTTTTTACACTTTTCCATAAAATCCAAAATGGCGGCCGCGTCAATTCGGTTGTTATGAAATATTATCGATGGTCAAGCTTGATAACTCACAAGACATCAACAGACGAAGAAATTACTTTATTAAGGTAAACACTTAAATAGTTATTAGCCAAAACACGTTTATGCTTCCGGCCACGCCCCCTTTTAGTCACATGACACAATATTTGGAGGACATCCTCAGAATAAGGTTCCGAGTAGGCATACCAAATTTGGTGTCACTGTCTCAAAGAACTGCTGAGATATTACTTCATTTCTTGTTTGGTGGCTTTCCTGATGACTTTGATTGGCTGTCACGGACAAACGGTTGTGGGGATCAAAATGCTCTACCATAACTTTTGTGCGTCTTAGTCTGAAGATTATCTCTGGTAATTTTAAGAAGATTTGACAAAAATTGTAGGAGGAGTAGTCTTTCAAAGGTTTTTGATAAAACCGGAAATAGCGGACACTCTATAACCGTTTCGCTTCGCTGCTTGGCCCCTAATAATAATAATAATAATAAGAAGAAGAATAATAATACTAACAATAACAATAGGTGCCTCGCAGCTTCGCTGCTTGGCCCCTAATAAGAAAAGGTAGAATCACTTATGTGGCTTCGCCGCTTCGCGGCTTGGCCACCAATAATACTAACAATAACAATAGGTGCCTCGCAGCTTCGCTGCTTGGCCCCTAATAATAATAATAATAATAATAATAATAATACTAACAATAACAGCAGCTTCGCTGCTTGGCCCCTAAATATAGCTGCAAGCAGCAATGGAGGGGCCAAGCAGTCCAGAGCAGGACATGGCCTCCATAGCACCTGCGCAACAATAAAGTCACATTAACCTGTTGCACTCATGCAACACACCAAGTTTGGTTGAAATATCTGTTTGCGTTCAAGAGTACTGAGTGTTCGAAGTGTTTTTTTCTGGTATAACACCACACGCCTCCTCTGCTCCTCGTGGGAACGATGGAACCCAAGTTTGGTGACAATCGCACAAATGGTTGCTGACTTACGCTCTCACGTGTCTTTTGCGGCTTCGCCGCCGCCTTTGATCGGCTCTACCGAACAAACGGTTTTGAAAATGGAAAGTCCATGTGACACCTTTGTGAAGCTTGGTCTGAAGATCATCTATGCCAAATTTAGTAAACATTGGACAAAATTTGGGGCGTGTAAAAGGTTTTTACACTTTTCCATGAAATCCAAAATGGCGGCCGCGTCAATTCGGTTGTTATGAAATATTATCGATGGTCAAGCTTGAAACCTCACAGGACATCAACAGACAAAGAAATTACTTTATTAAGGTAAACATTTCAACAGTTATATACTAACAATAATACTAACAATAACAATAGGTGCTTCGCCGCTTCGCGGCTTGGCCACCAATAATGTAAAGGAAGAATTTGATGATACTTGATCTACTGATTGGGATTACATTCAAATGGCAATTTGTCCCATTACTCCTATGCATACTTCTTTGTTATGTCCCCAGCCCTTAAAATACAGGTAAGTGGAGATACAGCTGAGCTGCTTCACACTCTAGGAGGGTATGTCCTGACTTGCAGGGGATCACTTAATGTCAAGGTAAGCTAACAATAACTAAACAAAATAAAATATGTCTTTAGTATGTATATTTAAATATTATTATCCAATTAAAGATGAGGGGTAAGTGACATACTATAAATAAGCAATCCATGCCTCTTAGTTTAGATACATATGTGCAGGGGCGGTTTTAGGCACGGGCAGACCGGGCAGCCGCCCGGGGCGGCATTTTTTCATGACATGTGGGGGGCGCACAAGCATAAAAAAAAAGAAATCTCTGCGCGGTTTTCTCTTATCTATCATTTCAGTTTGTGGGAGCAAGTAATAAACTTGCCCTGGGCGCACAATGTGCTAGAACCGCCACTGTATATGTGACAGACTGTTCACTATTCTTTACAACAATGGGAATTAGTCAAGATACAGCTGAGCACTATGTTTTAGCCATTTTCATGTGAGATTCCATTGATTTCTCTGTGTATTTGCTTATGTGTACAGGCTCTAGATCTAAATTAATGTAGGATTGTTCACTAAACTCACTAATAATCTATAAACATTTGAGGATTTTGCATGTGTATATTTCAGGGAGATTTGATTCTATTTGTAATTATTTTTTACTTTTTTTGTATTTATTTTTACTTTCTGATATTCCCTTTATTGGTTTCCAAAGTATTTCTGAATGCAATGACCATACACCCCATTTGAATAGAAGGATTTCGTTATAGCACAGGGTTGATACTGACTTATGAAATACAGGTTGGAACAAAAGGTTGGGTGGGGGGTAGGGGAGACATTGGTCCAATGAGATGGGACCCCATACTTCTTTCTCATTGGAAGACTGTATGTCTCAATTAGGGTCTTGCCTCAGCAGCTGAGTGCACATATCCCCTATCATTCTGTATTCATGAGGATGCACATGCTCTCCAAACACTGTCCCTCTTTATTAAGAGACACACTCAACTGGTAGAAATGCTCTGGATAGAAGAGACTGCGAGACAAACATACTTTGTGTTTTGTTCTTCCAGGGTAAAGGTGATATGACAACATGGTGGCTGGAATCAAAGAGAGAAGAGGATACAGACCCTGTGCTTAAAGCAACTGACTTCAGAAGTGTCCCTGTACCCGTTAGCAACTAGTCAACTAGCCATATGTACCACAGTAGGTTTTAGCCAGTTCAATTAGAGTATTGTTCAATTAAAACCTGACATATACAGTTTCCAGAGCTTTAAGACTCATAGAGCTACAGTATGTTGAGAATCTGATCTGTGGAAAGTACATTCATTGGTATTGTGTTAGTATTTGTTTATGTATTCTAACTGGAAAATATATGAAGAGATGCAAACAACAAGGTATTATAATCAGTCATTCTCACATTGTACCTTTACATGAGTACCCATCTGATTGTCTTAAGAAAAGTAAAATAATATTTTAGGTTACACAAAGTAAGCACCTCTAAAATAACTCAAAATAATAGGCACTGTATACGGGCATACTGTACAGTGAGTTGAAATTTATATCATGTGGCAGAACAAGTGAATAAAATGCATTTAATTGTGTCATTAGCATTTGAAGATGTAAATACAGTTACCAACTGATAATTGCTGTGTTTCCATGTTATTACAATGCATTACTTTGGTGGTGGAGTGAAAGTAGTAGTCATTTAGCATTTTGTATTTTCACACATCTCATGATTAAAGAGCTACCAAAAATAAGTAAAATATGTAAATGAAGTAGAATTGCTCCACTTCTGTTCATTTGCATTTACTGTCAAGTAGGCCTACTAGTAAAGTAGTCTATTTCATATTTTTCACAATTGCTAAAACACTAAACACCAAATGTTCAGTGAACTAAACCAATTTGTCAAATCAGACACTCTTTTGGCAAAACTCTAAACACAGTCTCATTCACTAAACACATTTTGCACTGTAATGCACTTGTGATGCAAAATGGTAAACACAGGGGGCAAACAGTAAACACAACTACAACACAGTTGTCATTTGTAAAAGACTCTAAATTGTTCACACTTCTAATGGTGGTTTGGGACAATGTTAGCTTTCACCGTGGTGTCTATATACAAGAATAGTTCAACATCAACCAGCATTTTTACTGTAAATGTTTACCTTCCACCATACAGCCCTTTTCTCAACCTAATTGAAGAGTTTTCCTCTGTGTGGCGGTGAAAGGTCTACGACTGAAACCCATATACCAGGGTAATTCTGATAGAACTGCCACCCAGACAACCTCAACCCTCAAAGAAGACAAGGAAAAACTCTCGGAAAAGGAGGAGAGAAAATTGAAGAAACCTTGGGAGTAGCAATTCAGTGAGGGATCCCCTCCTTCAGAGACGGTAGGCAAAACAGAGGTGCAGAACACAGGCTAAACATAGTCATACATCAGGACAGTGTCAATGGGTGTCGAAACACCAAAATCCAGTGTTTCAAAATCCCAAATCAATTATCTTTATTACTACGTAAATGCATTTACTGTGTATACAAACACAAATTTGTCTTTACATGGAACTACATTTCCTGGTTGTGTTCTCCATTTTTATGTGTTGTGTCTAATGATTGCTTCATTGTGTTTATATATTGATTTGCTATGTTTATGATCTAACAGCATTGATTTTGAGCACAGGTTACATGAATTAGTGGCGAGTGTTTGATTTTGCCGGAAGAGTCAGAGGTTTTGGAAATTGAGTTTGAATATTTGTTTTTTTGTTTACAGTTTTGAGAAAATGGTTGACTGTTTCAAGAAATGTGTTTTAGCAATCGTGACAAACTGTGAATAAAGCACCGAAATTGAAATTAGTAGATCTTGATGAGTGTGTTTCATTAATATAATGCGATATGCAAAATACTGGATATTAAAAATTAAGGTAACTTTGCGACATGCAGCGTCAGCCTGTAAACAGTGATTCCATGGAATACATCAAGATAAATTTGAGGACAAAAAAATAACTGCATTACAGGACTGCATCCCCATGGCATGGATGTTCTGAAGGTACTACCGCTGACCCAAACTTTCCTGTTAAGGTCAACAGACTGGGATTACAGCCAATCAAGAAAGCAGGAGTTGGTTGCCTAACAACGCCTTAACCAATCATAGTACTGTTTGGCTTGTCAGTTTCTCTCCGAGTCCGGGTAGCAAGTGGACAAGCTAACTCGTGCTAGAGGCAGGTCACCAAAGCATACTTTTAGAAAGGCGGACAATCATTTCAAATTCTTATAATGAAAACCGTAAGTGAAATTATTTGACGCATACTTGGGTTACAAATCTGATTGTATGTTTTTGATAACCCAATTACGTTGGATTGATTGGCGGGATATAATTTTTTCCAGCAAATGTTAGACGCTTTTTGGTTTGACAGCTCAGTTCGAGCTCTCAGTCCTCAGGCTCTGTCAGAACACAAGGCAAGGCCACTAGGGTAAGGTTAATGCTAGTAGTAGGGGCTACCTAGTACTTGTGATTGTGAAAAATGGTTGTGTTGGAACAACATTAGCTGCCTGCACGTTTCATTTTATGCTAACGTTAGTTAATTTATTACAGCTAACTATGTCGCGTTTCAAAAAGAGGACTACAGTACTACAGTAGCGTTATTTGTTTCGAACTTTACAGTAGTAGGCACACACCGTCTTGTTCTAGTCTCGTTCTTGGCTGCTGCTGTCCTGAAAGTTGTGTTGTGCCTCCTTTTTACCTTCATACCATGTACTGGCCTCGTTAGCTACGTTGCATACAGTAACACCTCAAACGTCTAACAAAAATGGCATGCTTTCCTTAAATGGAAGACTTGACTGTAATTTACAGAAGCAAAAATGTAATCTGGTTTAGGAAGTGAAATAATGGCCAGTTAATTAAATGTCTGAGTAGCTAAGCCTTGTAGGCTGGCCATCTGTCCTGTGATTCCATTACATTATTACAAGTATCACCATAAGGCACTAATGGGCTGACTATAAAACACAATTTCAGCTCTTAAACATTTGCTATTTCATTTCAACATGTGATTTAATCTTAAAGTGTGTTTTTGTTTTACCTCTAAATGTTAGCTAGTTCTGAACATCTTAGTTTAAATGGTAAATGAATAAGGTAGCCAGCTACTGTTAGGCTAACTAGTTTAGAAAGTCTAAAACCTCAAAAAACATTTTCTGATCGAACTGAAATTTGCAAAGACAGCAATGTTTAGTGGATTGACAGTCTCAAGTATTTGTCTTTTTCTGTAGAAAGGTAGGCCTACACAATATGTTTTTTATTAGGCTGCGAAAAATAGGCAAGGCAAGATGTTAAATGTTTCATTCTTAAATGTGTGCTTTATTTCACGTAAAGCTGTTGTACTTCAAACACAAATAAATGCAACTATGATATGATTAGCCTAGAACTTTAGCACAATGGCCAGATCTTTACCTTTTTTGTTATCCAGCCTAGTTCTTGTCCCATATGCCATATTGTATTGAATGAGCATCATTAATGGTAGTCAAGCTCCATTTTATAGCTCAATCTGTTGATTTAATTACATTTAATTTAATGTCTTTAAATTTACAGCCCACATTTGCCTCACTGTGCAACACAGTTCATTGCCACTGATAAATGATTTGGCTGTGACCATCCTAATCCCCTCCTTCGGTCTCATCTCTCAACTATCTTGTTTTCATTCTCTGTGATCATCCACTGCCCTGTGTAATCCCATGTGCCATGTGCACTGTTTGGTGCTGCTAATCTGAACCCTCTATTTTAGGAGCTGTCTGCGTAGGTGAATTGGTGAGCTGCATGTGTCTGCTTGCGCAAAGCTGATGATCCAGACACATTTGGTGAGCTCTGTAGGCTGTTTGTTGTCTAGAGGGTGAGGAACACATTGCAACAATGCCTGAGTCTTCAGTAGGTGAGTAAGGTCTTATAAAACAACACACACATTTGTTCTGTAGTACACAGTAGATATTGTTAAGTTGATGAGTTGCTTACATGAATAACACAATTTACTCTCGTCTTGTCTCTTCATCGGTGCTCGACATAAATCAGGCCTCTAGTGTGAAGGAGAAGATTAAATTGTCACAAGTAACCGATTAATGCTATTTAAAGAGTGTGTGTGAATCTAACCTCAATTCCAGACCACACACATGCTAAAGGAATATTGCCTTGGTTTTTACTCCATGACGCAATCTTGTTTATAGGCCTACCAAATACATCTACACATCATCTCAATCTTTGGAGGCTCTGTATGTTATTCTGGTAATGAAAAGGGATACTTTTTGCGGGGGTCAGATGGCTGAGCGATTAGGGAATCGGGCTATTAATCAGAAGGTTGCCGGTTTGATTCCAGGCCGTGACAAATGACATTGTGTCCTTGGGCAAGGCACTTCACCCTACTAGCCTCGGGGGGAATGTCCCTGTACTTACTGTAAGTCGCTCTGGATAAGAAGTAAACTAAATGTAAATGTACTAAAACATGAACAAAATGTCAACATTCCATGTCATTTGTCCTCTTCAGAAATCAAGGACATCTGCAGTTCTTCAAGATACAGAATGTCTCCTTTAAGGCAGCTCTGCCAACAATCTGTGCTCACTTTGCCAACGTCCAAACACCCCTACAACGAGCCAAGTGCCTTTTGCACTGAGGAGAACATATCAGAATGCCTCTGCTACATCAATCAGGTAAACTGCACCTATTGTCACTGTAAATTTTATTCTAATGACATTAAGAGGAATAAATTCAGTGATAGTTTTGATCTGATGAGTGTGTTGTTTAATGTTGAGCAGTGGCAGAGTCTCATAAATCACCTTCACATCACATTAATATGTACGCACATTAAGCCTTTTTTTGATGTGTGGCATTAAAAACAGCTACAGGGTTTTCCGCAGAAAATCTGTTAGTAGGGTGGTAGGGTGGGGTGCCGCCGTCAAATTTCGGCGGGGGGGGGGGGAGACTGGCGTTTTGGAATGGAAGAGAGAAAACAGGACAGAGTAACACGGCGGGTATCATTTTTCTTTACATTGTAGTTAAAGGCGGCAGGTGTGTGTTGCTTAGGCGGCCGGCTTAACTGTAAACTGCTGTGGGAAACCCTGAGCTATGAGCTAAGCCACACATCCAATCTGTGAGCCACACATGCAATCAGTGCATTTAAGTTAGCTCATCAGTGGTTCATTCATCCCTTAGGAAATTTGGTTAACACAGGTGCCACACATCACATTAACACATATGAACATACAAACCAAATATATCATAAGAATATAAATACAATTAAATAAAAATTGCTGTCCCAATGTAGGAGATGTCCTTGCTGGGACTGCCGTGTGTGGGCGTTGAGTCGAAGGGGATCTGGAAGCTGAACAACGTGGCTGTGCTGAACAGCATGTATGACCTGCTTCGGCTGCACCGGCAGAGCCTGCGAGCTGTGGAGGACTTGGAAGTGGAGCAGCTCAAGGCCAGCAGCAACATGGACTATCTACAGCACAGCTATACCAGGTTGAAGGTAGACTACTTGTCTGTCATGAACCGCTCACTCCCGTCAACGCCTGGGCGATCCTCGTCGGCGTGCATGTTTGTTTTGAACGTTCGGAGGAATTCTTCCGGAAGCTTTTCCTTGGTTATCGAACCAAACTTGGCTTCAGTGTCTGTTTTGTGTCCTTGCAGGATCAACTCGAACTGTCTAGAAGGGAGAACACTGGACTGCTTGAGAGAGAGCGCCAGCTACAGTTGAAGGTGAAGAGCTTGCAGAACTGCCTGAAGAATGAAAAAGAAGAGGTAGGTATGAGTTCAGAGTTCAGCTGAGATGTGGAACAGGTTTGCACCTCTCCTTTTCCAACTTTGAACGTAATCAAATACCTACTCCCACGAGAGAAAAACAGCATGCTAACTGTAATATGGAGAGGTCAGATGGCTGAGCGGTTAGGGAGTCAGGCTATTAATCAGAAGGTTGTTGATTTGATTCCCGGCCGTGCCATGTGACGTTGTGTCCTTGGGCAAGGCGCTTCACCCTACTTGCCTAGGGGAGTGTCCCTGTACTTACTGTAAGTCGCTCTGGTTAAGAGCATCTGCTAAATGACTAAATGTAATATTAACGTCCATTGTTGCCTTACCAGGTGCAGAAACATCAGAACATAATCGCTAGTCGAGCCACTCAGTACAATCATGACATGAAGAGGAAAGAGAGAGAGTTCAGTAAACTGAAAGAGCGCCTGAATCAACTTCTGATCGACAAAAAAGAGAAGAAGCAAGGTAATAACACTAGGCTATATTGTGAGAATTTAAAACACACCAAATTGTAGATAGATACATTTTACACATCCTGCTATTCTCATTAGAATACATTGTTAATCATTCTTTATTATTCGCAGCCATTGAAGTATTAAACTACATAGGGCGATCTGATGGGAAAAGAAGCCTTTGGAAAACGGGTAAAACCGAGGGAAGGTAACTACAGTGCACAAATTCAGACTTCTTTAAGTTGCATTTAAATTAAATTAAATGGGGCTTATGTAGTTAAGATGATGTTCTTGTTGCACTGGTAAAATACACACCCTTGTTTTGACCTTACCACTGAAAGACTGTCAGAAATGAAATTAGGTTGACTCGTTTTTCTCAGGCACGAGGGTGAGATGTACAAGACCCTTCTGAACGACTACGACAGCCGCCAGAAGGATCTGGTGGGGGAGAATGCAGAGCTGAAGAAAGTCTTACAACAGATGAAGAGGGAGATGGTGTCCATTTTAAGCCAGAGGAAACAGACCCTCAGAGACGAGAAACTTGATGACGATCATGAACAGGTTGGTCCAGTAGTGGCTTATATCTTTCCACGTTTTTTTGGGGTGCCGTGTCAATAGGAAGCTTAGTGTTTCAGTTTTCACAATAGCATTATCAGTCCCCTTGGGTTTCATCAAACACAAAACTGTAGATGGCTTGAGAATAACAAACTGCCCGGCAACAATTGAACCTAAACCGCTTCCAAATAATAAGAGTGGATGCTCAACGTCACCTCATGTCGCAGGCTGGCTCAGAGGAGGAGGAGGTATTCGACTCTAGCAGGGAAAACCTGGAGCTGTCGTGTGAGCTTGCACGGGAGAAACTCACCAACAGCATCCGTCTGCAGTGGAGGAGACTCAAGAGCCACATGGAGAGACTCGACAGCCAAGGTAGTCTCTGTGGTAGTAGCAAATACAAGACCAGCCAGATGTCCATTAGTTAGTCACTGACTTCATAATGTGAGGTGCACATTATATTACTATAATCAGAATCAGAATGGGATTTATTCGTCATGAAAGTTTGGAATTTGCTTTGGCAGGAAGGTGCATGCAATAAACATATAGGAACCTAAAATTTTAATATGTGGACTATCTATACTAAGGGTACATAAACTAGCAGTACTAAGTGGAATTTGAATTCAATAAAATTTACAATAAAATAAAATATAAGTTGCCGTAATTTACAATATAAAAATTCAAAAAATACAAATATTACAAAAAATACAATGTACAAGATACCATTTTTTAATGCAGTGCAAAATACAGTGTGTTTTAAGCAGGACGTCATTAGAGTCAATGTGGACCCTTAGCCTTGTTGAAGAGGCCAACAGCGGAAGGGAAGAAACTGTTTTTGTGGCGTGAGGTATTGGTCCTGATGGACCGCAGTCTTCTGCCGGAGGGGAGTGACTGAGGGAGTGTCCAGGGTGGGAGGAGTTGGCCACAAACTTCCTCGCTTGCCTCAGGGTCCTCGAGTTGTGCAGGTCCTCGAGGGTAGGCAGATTGCAGCCAATCACCTTTTCGGCAGTGCAGATGATACGCTGCAGCCTGCTCTTGTCCTTGGCAGTGGCAGCAGCGTATCAGACGGTGATGGAGGAGGTGAGGATGGACTCAATGATGGCTGAGTAGAAGTGCACCATCATTGTTGTTGGCAGGTTGAATTTCTTCAGCTGCAGAAGGAAGTACATCCTCTGTTGTGCTTTCTTGATGAGGGAGACGATTTTCAGTTCCCACTTGAGGTCCTGGAAGAGGATAGTGCCCAGGAAGCGGAAGGACTCCACAATGTTGACTGGGGAGTCACACAGGGTGATGGGGGTGAGTGGGGCTGTGTTCTTCCTGAAGTCCACAACCATCTCCACTGTTTTAAGAGCATTGAACTCTAGGTTGTTCTGGCTGCACCAGGTCACCAGGTTGGCCGCTTCCCACCTATAATCAGACTCGTCTCCACCAGAGATGAGCGCAATAAGGGTGGTGTCGTCCGCAAACTTCAGGAGTTTGACGGACTGAATACTGTTCAGTGTATTATGCATAACAGTGTAATTGTATACAATAACATCACAGTACCTACAGAGGGCCAGCCATACTGAGACTTTACTTATGACTGGCCTTCTGTAGGTGCAATGTTTTTATGCACAATGATCTTTCTTGTTTCCATCTAATATAACATTAATAACTATACGGCATTTCCTTTAATGACCACAACAAGCAAGAGTAAAACAGTGCTTTTTACTATTAATATTGAATATATGGTAGTTATCCACTGACTTGTTCTCCATTCATCTAAATCTGGTCCCTATAATGTAAATCACAGTGTCCCCCTGGACAGGTTTTTAGTTTCCATTCCCTTTTTTCAGTGAGGTAACATTTAATTTGGGGGTTTTAGTTATGGTTATTTAATACAAACTCAATCACAAATCGAAAAGTATTTGTCGCAAGGATTAATGCTACGGGTTTGCCGTGGTTGCTGTTTAGCGTCCTTGGTCGGAGATAGAGCCATCATGGACACCATCCCCAGAGAGGCTCACGAGGAGGAGATACACAGTTTGAAACTGGAGGTTCAGCAGTGCAAAGACTTCATCCGCACACAGCAGCAGCTCTTGCAGGTATGGGCAGGTTACTTGGATAGGTTGCAAAAGCTGTAATTATTTCTACTCAGTCTACCTCTGCCAACCTATTTTCACCCTCTATGTTGTCAAAATGGGATTGAAAGGCATTTTTCTGGTAAAATAACTACATTTCCCATCAATGAATGTTAACTGCCGTATTTTTCGGATAAATTGCATTTTCTATAAACCACACCCCACCAGAATGGGAGCTTTGTATTTGTAAATCTGAGTATAAACCGCACTGGAATATATGCCACACTCAGGGCTCGACATCAAGGCTTGTCCGCTTGTCTGGGACAAGTGGATTTTTGTAGGGCAAGTGGATGAGAACTTTACTTGTCCCACTGGACCTCAAACTAAATAAAATGCTATATTACTTCACGTTATGTTCCAATTATTACGTATATTTTACCAAATTTATTTGACCGAATTCTGCATTAGCAAAACACAAAATAAGTGACTTTGTCCCAAGATCTCTACAGACCGTGCAGCTAATTTAATGCTAAACACTTCAACGGGGGCTTATTACTTGAAAGAGGAATTATTTACTGTGTCATTGCAATTACACTATCAGGGCTTAAAAAAACTGTGACTTGCTCAAGCAGGCAAATGGCTAGTAGAACATTTCATAGTAAATTTAGTAAATCAAGCAACGCTGTAAGACCCAGTGAAATGTTATACAGCTAGCAAACTAACGTTAGCTAGCATCGCTACGACATTGGCTAACTCTACTTTGGTAGGCTATCCTCAGTATTTGCAAGTTATCTAAACTTATACTATATCTAAAATATGAGAAATGGCCGCGAGACGAGCTTGCACGTGTTTGTGTGTCTATGTTGCTTCACTCCGTGGGCCTGCACCTCGTCCATTACTGTTTACAACGTTAGCAGGACTACTTGGTTGGCGTTGGCTTCTCAGCGTAAGAAGTACAAGGTTTGGTGTGAGAGCATCTGAGCAGGGGCGATTCTAGGATCAGACCTCTAGGGGTGCTCAGCCCCCAATTAGAATGTGACATGAATACAGTGCCTTGCCAAAGTGCTAAACCCCCTTGCTAATATAAATCCCTAATTTCACTTGATAACAATTAATAAATGTATGTATTATTATGCAAAATATTGAATGAATGAAAACTAAGGATGTCCCTTTCTTCATGAACTACCAGCATCAAATGACAATAAAGAATGATACTTTTTTTTTATTATTATTTTTTTTTAGGACCCCTAAAAAGGGTCTAAAATCACCACTGGTGTATAGCCTACTTTACAGTCAAATATTTGCTGATATTTAACTACATACATTTAACCGATACAAATGCTGCTTAAGCTTGCTACACCACTGCTGACGCTAGTAAACTAGAAACGTCAACACAAATTTTTTTTATATATAAAATGATAAATCTTTACCCGGACAAGTGACTTTTGTGTATGGACAAGTGAAACATTAATGTACTTGTCCAAAGTGCCTCAAAAAGTTAATGTTGAGCCCTGCACACTTGATACGAGAACAATGATACCACAGGGGTGTGGTACTCATCGGGGATGAAAAAGGTGACAAGGATCCGAACCCCTCGGGGGTCCGGGGCATGCTCCTCGGGGATATATATTTTTATATATATATATATATATATATATATATATATATATATATATATATATATATATATATATATATGCATAGTCAGTGAACACTCTGAAATGAATTTGAGGATTAAAGGTCACATGACCAAAAAGCTATTAAAGTTTTATGATTTATTTTGAATAAAGAATTAATTGTTGATAACTTGAGATGAAAATAAACAAAATAAAGGCTTTGCAGTATGAATGCATACATCTTCAACAGTTAAACATTATTTTGACGCTCCTAGTTCATGTTGTTGAGAAGCTATTGACTTTTGATGTTGATGGTCACTAAACATACGCGTTGTTTAGGCAGCCGAAAGCATTTGCTAAGCTGCCGGTCGTAGTGGTGCTAACACGGGTTAAAATAACACAATACTGGGCGTCCGAATATCTGTTGAATATCAACATTACCACGGTCATTCACCAGCCTAAAATACAATACAATCAAATCATCTCTGTCCATGACTGCACCTTTAGCTTGCTCTGGGTAGCCTATGTGCCCCACACAGGTATAGCAGAACTGCCCGCAATATAGTTAGGCTATAGCCTGGCTGCCAGCCCAACTCAGCCCCGCCCACAAAAACATTTGATTGGGAAGTTGGGTCTGGGGTAACTCGGTTGCGGAAGAAGTATGTCCAAACAGGAGCTGTTCGGACCAATCAAATTGTCAGGGTGGGCTTTATACGATGATGGACAGATGATCAACAGTAACGTAATCAACCACGTCACCAAAGAGAGCTTGGGTTGAATTTGTTTTCAACAAACAACAAACTATGTTGCTCTGATTGGTTGTAGGTATATCCAATTGAGCGAAGAGGCATTTTTTTTACGAGTTCGGTTGAAACACGCCCCATACAGCCCAACGGAGCGGTTTCAGACTCATATTCTGACTAGAATTATGAGTATGGCAACGTCAGGCTAGTTAGGCTACGTTGTTATCCCCAAAATAGCATTTTGTGGCCACTAATTAGCATTTTGTGATCACAAATTTTGGATGTCATGTCTGGCGCTCTGAGGTTACAGACCCGAAGACTCTAAATAAAAAGTGTGCGTGTCATGGTGACATTGGTTGGCCAAACAACAAGCTTGAAAAAAATATTCATGACAGCTTGCGTTCGCAGATTAGGCTACCCCCCCCCCCCCTTTTTTTTATTGCAGATCTACACAAATCACACAAATGACCGAACTGCGATTTTTGACGAAAGGTGACGAGTTTGTACCCCTGCAAGCAATGCACGAGTATAGGCGATCTTACAGCATGCCATTGTGTAACAGACTTCGAAAACTAAAGTAAGTTGGTGCGTAATGTATGTTTTCTATTGCCCGGGAATTAAAGGTCATATGAAAAACTTCGCTTTAGCTTTAACATTAATATGAGTTCCCTAGCCTGCCTTTGGTCCCCCAGTGGCTAGAATTTTTGATAGGTGATGTAAACCAAGCCCTGGGTGTCCTTCTCCGCCTTTGAGAAAAATGAAGGCTCAATTGCTCTGTTTGAAAATCTCCTCCTTGTGACGTCACAAGGAGCAAGGTCTCCCCTCTCTCTGCTTTGCCCGTCCAGATAGTCTGGCCCGCACTTGAGAAACTGAGCTCTGACCGTGCAAGGGCGAGAGCGATATCGGTTTTTCCTGGAGAGACGTCATGGCGAGCAAACGAACAAAGCATAACAGTTGCTCAGTGCTTGGATGTACAAATGAAAACAATTCTTTTTTTAGTTCCTTCATCCGAGCCTCTGCACAACCAGTATCTTAATTTTATTTTTGCTAGAAATGCGCCAACACAACTTCCCAAAGGTTTGCATGTCTGCGCCAAACATTTAAGCCACCACTGTTTCCTTAACTTGAGCCAGTACAAAGTTTGCTGACCATCTGAAACTAAATTCTTGATCAGTACTAACTCTTCTTGGTCCAGCTACAAACCTCGGACAAGTAAGTCAACTTACGCTATATCAGTTTGTTGCTTACTATATGGTTACCTAGCTTGCTACCCTTAACATCTGGCTGTAACATTAGCTCTGCAGCTAACAGCTGAGGTACTGTCGCTAATGTAAAGGTAGATAGCATCAAGTATGTGTGTGAATATACATTCTGTAACGCAGTTTTGTACACTTCGTTGTTATGTGGATAACCGTTCTGCTGTTGGTGTTATGGCACGCGCGATATCCGCCTTTCCCCACATTGAAATGACTGAGTGTGCAGCTCTGAAAACCTGGGTTATCAGATGAGAATGGTCAATTTCGAGGCATTTTACAGCAACAGGTCTATGAACCATTGCGATACATCCACTGTAAACCTTAGCGCATGGTGCTGCCTCTCTCCTCCTTATTAGCATTTAAAGCTACAGACACAGAAACGCGTTCTGAGGAAAGCTCATTGTGGGACTACTCGTAGTGGCTATAATTCTGCACCAAGGCTGAATTTCGGGAAAGAGACTTCAGATACAGTATTAGGGGACCACTAAGGCCTATATAAAAGCATCCAAAAACAGCATTTCAAGTGACGTTTAACTAATATTTACTTTTAGACGCGTGATTTCAAAATATTTCTGACGGTCCCCAAAGCGCAAGTTATTTTTCCGAAACGCTAGCTAGCTAGCTTTAGTAAGCTTCCGGGCTAAGTTAACTAGCATAATACTTGTAGCAATGCTACTACCTGCAAGTGCTACTTGTTAGCCTTCTCATTAGTAAATTTTGAAGCCATACAAAAGCGTTTGTGGCATAGTTTTTGTCCATCGGAAAATATTCAGTTGGAATGTTCGAAATCCCATACGCAACGTTACCAGTGGCGGTTCTAGACTAATTTTACCTGGGGGGCCAAGGGGGGGCCAGTGTTTAATCGGAAGGGTATATTAAAAAACGGAAACAAATTGTATTTAAACATTAAATACTTAAATTTGCTTTACATTAAAATCATACTAAATGCTCTGGCTCTCCCTCTTCCAGCTCCTCAGCTCTCTCAATACCTTGATATGTTTCTCTAACTTTATTTACTGGGGCAAAAAAGGCTGCAATGTCCCTTCCTCGGTTCATGATGACTACTAGAAGAAGAAAAACGTGTAAAAAAAAAACCCGGGGGGGCCACAGGGGGGGCCAGGGACATTCTGACAGGGGCACTGGCCCCTGTAGGCCCCCGTGTACAAACGCCCCTGAACGTTTCGCTGTGAGACCCGCATTCAAACTATCACATAGGTGCGACACTACTCCCCTTTAACGGGTTAACGCTAAATAGCATTCACAAAAAAAGTGTTTCTACTGTTGTTTTGTTACAAAAAACGCCCTCCGAAATATAAACCGCACCACCACAAGAAACATTTTAACTCGGGGTAAAACCGCGGTTGCATTTCCGAATAATACGGTATGCTGTGCGTCACTCATATTTCCTGCTCTGCTCGTCGTCCACCCTTGCAGCAACAGTTGAGCACGCCGTGTGACGAGGAGACATCAGCCCTGCTCAACGACTGCTACATGCTGGAGGAAAAGGAGCGCCTCAAACAGGAGTGGAGGGCCTTCGAAGAACAGAGGAGGAACTTTGAGACTGAGAGGAGGAACTTCACGGAGGCAGCAATTAGACTTGGCCATGAGGTGCATTGAGCCTACCTTTGATATGTTTGACCTCGGGTTTGTTTCAGTTATTAGGTCAAATAACATGGAATTGCTGTTAAAGAGTAACTGATTGAAGATGACAATGGACTTTTTACAGGATACGTCAAAGAAAAGCTTTCAGTTTTATAATCCCAGTTCGGTTTAATGTTGACAAGGTATATTAAGATGGAAAGGGGTTATTTTGTGCAAGTGAGACTTATTTTACCCTATTTGTTCTGCAGAGACAAACCTTTGAGGGGGATCGTGCCTCGTGGCTCAAACACCAGTTTTTGAACTTGACTCCCTTTGCTGACCAAAAGAAATCTCAGATGTCAAAGTCTCAGAGTGTCTTGTCAGTCTGTAAGTACTGATCACATGAAAACCATCATCAGTATATTTAACAATACTTAGCTGTTCATTATAAACAACATTGAAAAGAAATTGATCTACAAATAATGTACTTTAGACATGTCTACTGTCACTAAAAGTAGGAAGCTTCAGAATGTGTATCAATACGTAATATTGTGCAGTTCAGTGTAATATTCCTGACCATCATCTTCTAGCAGGTACTGAGCCAGAGGTTAAAACTGTGTCAACAGTTCAACTGGATAAGTCACTATCCCACACAACTTCCTCAACACCTAGAGCTTCTCAAATGAAAACGACATCCACAGCCGACCTGCAAAGTACACTACGCCTTATTCCAGAAAACAGGTACTTTTACCATTGTCACAGTCTGTGTCACAGACTTCTCATAACAGAACAGAATAATACTCATTGGCCGAAAAAACTAATCCAAAACTACACAAAACAACAAACGGATATGAAGAAAAGTGCTGAATAAGTACTGTGCCTTCCTTTCATTCGCCTAGATACTGTTGTGTCAAACATCATAAATATGTGATATATACATCTTAAGTCATAAAGTCTTTAATCTAATGCTGTTGAAATTGTATCGCCAGTCCAAGCACAGTCCAACCAAAGAGAGGAAGCCTGCAGGAATTGGGCATTGTCTTAAATGGGGATGTTACCTTCCAGCACACGAATCTGAATGGAGGACAAGATACGCTCAGAGGAGAGAAAAACTGTTCCATTTAAATCTGTGTACCCTTCGTTCTTTCATTTTTCAGTTTCAAAAACAAATCTGAAAAACAAACTTGTTTTTTGGTTTTTCTGTTCTAAAACCAGAATGGAAAAACGGGGAGAAAGAACGTCAGGATTCAATCCGTGTACCCTTCGTTCTTTCATTTTTCAGTTTCAAAACCAAATTGGAAAAACCGAAAAACAAACTTATTTTATGTTTTCTGTTTTAAAACCAGAACGGAAAAACAGGGAAAAAGAACAACAGAAATCACTAGTTCTGTAGCTGTTTTTGTGTTTCAAAACCAAAACGGGAAAATGAAGTTTTTGATTGTTTCGTTATTGTAATATTTTGATTGTGGAATTCTGGTGGAAATGTGGAGGTGCAGGCACATTCAGTGCACAGTTCAAGATGGCTGCAATCTTGATAGTTTTTCGGGGGATATCCTGCATGTACAGGCACAGGTTAAGCTCCTTCCCATGGTCGACCATCACCTGGTCCCACATCCCATTGTTGACTACTGCACATCTGGAACGATTGTATTTGTTTATATAACATGTCCAGTTAGTGCAAAAGACATCCACAAATCCATTAAATGCATTAGACTCAATGATATACAATGCATAGACCAGGCATACTGAAGATACCTTTAATTTTATAATAAGACTTGCAAAACACAATTTCAAATTCACTAATTCAGTTCTTGATAGGGAGCGCTAAAAAGCATGTTTATAATAAGCATGTCTGGCTTGGTAGCTGGCCAATGCCTAAAGGGGTGCCTACTGATTGCGGAGAGGGGTACTTAAGTGATGTCCGCAGACACCCCCTGTGGACAAAGGGTAATGTGAGTTTAGATATAGTGACATGGAAGAGAAAGGGGAAGAGGTGAGAATCTCTGCAGCGCTGAATCATGTTATGTATGGACAGGTAAGGAGGGCTCAAATGTTCTACAAAGCAGAAATGGGGTGTTTTAAAACAAGTTTGTTTTTCGTTTTTTCCGATTTGGTTTTGAAACGGAAAAATGAAGGAACGAAGGGTAGACAGATTCATATAAAGCCACAAATTAGCATCATGGATATTTTGTTTGACATCTTGAGAGACACCTATATGGAAATGCCAAACAAAAATTGTTTGTCTGTAGAATTTCTGAAACAGTTTTTATGTCTTAATGTATTTGATGTCTTCTCAATATTCATTGAGACCTGGTCAATTAGGTTTTTGGTACCGTAGAGGGGTATTGGTTGAGCAGCATTTGTTTGCTGCTGTGTGATTGTGTAAATGAATGAGAGAGAAAAAGATTATGGATTGTAATGTTTTGTTGCTAGATTTCATTTATATGTTTAGGAATCGTGTTTATTGTCATTTTATGTAGTATTGCACTGCTTCTTGCGGTGTAGTCTAGTTTTTTAATGATGAATGTCTTGTGTAAGAGCTGAGAAAGTCAGACAGAGTAATGTAAATTATTTTCTTTCTTGAAACATGACATTGTTGTAGAATGTACTTTTAGAATATGCTGCTGTTACACTGAATACAATAACATACAGTGTAGTTCTTGAAATTAATGTTAAAATGTATTTTTTCAGATTGGATTGTGTTGAAACCGAATAGTGAAAAATGAACTTGAGGTGTTGTGTGGTAAAGGACAGAACTTTCTAAAAGTGAGTAGGCATGGTAGAATGATTATGTTCTACTCAAACTCATGAATGTTTATGGTTTCTTTGTGGTTTTCCTTAATTTTGCATTTAGTCGATAGAGGAAAAGAAACATAGTAACTTCAGAGACTTTCAAGTTTTTTCAAAATGTATTTCAACTTAACTGATCAAGCATGAAACAGGTAAGGATACATCCCAACACCTTTAAATTACAACTCTGCTGTTAAGAGCTTTTATGTTTCTGCTCCGCCAGGGCACTAAGCACACTCAGCAGTACAGCGACAGGCCACATGGGCATCCACAGTCTCCCTCAGGTCCACACTCTTCTCATAGATGCTGGTCAGCTGACTCAGGATAGAATCTAAAAATGACAAGAAAGGAATTGCAGAAACAACTGCATAGTGATTTGTGCTTTGAATGTATTACATTCCCTGCAGTTTATTAAAACAATCATTCGAGACTCACCATTTGGCTGGCAGTGGAAGCCAATGGTAACAGGGGTGGTCTTCACTGGGTCGCAACCGTCCAGACAGCGCAGCACAGGCTCCACAGAGTAGCATTTGGACTCCTGGCCATTGACAAAGATCTGCTTCTCCAGCTTTACAGATTCAAGCTTCATACGACATTCTAGAATATTAAAGTATGGTTAAGTTCTGTATAGACAACATACACTTTTCATGGTTTGGAATAATAATAACCTACGCTGAACTTTTCACACAAAAAACGTCAGTTTAGTAAAATACGGAACATTGTTTTACCGGTGGTGTCACGGCAGCTCTCAGCTGGAAGCACCCAGGAATGGGCAAAGCTGACTGGGCTCTTGCTCAGGCGTCCACTGGGCATGCGGAACTCCTGTCTGACTTCCCCATCAGCTTTACCACAGATACCACAGGTCTGACCCTTCATCCAGTCCACAACTTGGACCTAGTACAACAATAAGGACATCTCTTATTAGGTTATTTAAATGTTAGGAGAATTGTAATCAAGTGTTTCTTTGCTTTATGCTGCCTTTTGTGTTGGTTGTATTGGTTTCTTACCCTCCATGAGTTATTATCGAAGTACACTTCATGAAGACCATGGCTTGAAGCCAAGAGAGAAACCCCATCACCATTTTGTTTGATCTGGATGGAACCTTAATAAAAAGTGGTCATTTTGTGTCCTTGTTAGTTTTGTGGTGTATGGTTGTGGATTGTACTCTCATGAGATCATAGCTGTAGTAAATGAATCAAGAGTAAGATTTTACAGCTTAAGTAGCACAACTAACCGGTTGGATGTTGGTATGGGAGGTTTTTGGTTGGAATTTCCATTCCATTAACCTTCACCATTACATTGTTGTCCTTGATAGACAGGTCAATATCACTGAAATAGACACAAATGGTGAAACTTAATATTATGTTATACATTTTTTAATTTTTACATCCAGTTCTTAGATGGAACTCACATGTTAGCTACTTTCACATTGAGGTGGTTCTTTTCATGGGCGTGATCTTTCTTCAGTAGAACCATAAATTTGAGCTCTTGTGTGCAATCCTGAGCCACAACTTGGTAGCAGGAGAGTGGCATTTCACTCTGGTACCTCTTGTTGTTGAATGTAGTCAGTGTGTTTCCATCCATGCTACATTTAGCTATAGAAAGAAATTGGTTAGGATATGTATTTTGATATTTTGATATTTTCATTCATTAAAGTGTTTCATATCACCTGCATTGGCCTGGGCGAACAAGTAATGGACTCTATTAACAATGTTGTCGTCTAAGGGATCAAGCCCACTGTTATCGAAAGGTAAAGACATGGGAAGGACCACAGCCTGTTTGTACAGTGTCATCTGTAATTTAGAAATAATTTTGTGAGAAGATAAAAGTGATTTTGAGTTTGAAAAACAACCACAAAATTGTATTTATTTTAAATTGAATCATTTTCCACTCACCTTTGCGAATTTCAGAATGATATCAAGAGTCTTTTTGGATGTTGCAACCATAGTCAGAGAAATCTGTTTGTTACTATTTTTGGCTTTAGTCTGCACCATTCCTGCTAGGGAGGCTGCATCAGGAATATGTGCAGATACACTGTAAAAAATAAAAAAGCTGGTTACACTTGTAAATTATCTGGCTAGCACCATGTTATGGAGAAATAACGAGAACATCCTACCTTTTAGCATAACGTCTAAGAACACTGGGAAGTTTGTTCCAAGAAACCCTCAAACGACCTGCTTCTCTCTGGGCAACAAGACCTGTCTCCGCAGTGATAAAGGTTTCATATTCTTTGCATTCAAGACCCCAGGCAATCTTGGCCTAGTGAGAGAGGTTTGTACAGTTTACTACCAAAAAGACATACCAAAACATTGTGTCAGACCGTAACTAAAGGATTGCCCATGAGAGATTGGTTCTTACTGTGACTTTATGTTGGCTGAGCAGAATACCATCAGCACACATCATCCAGTTGTCACCCTCAGCCAGAGCAGCGATGATGATCTGTGCTCTGGATGTAGCTTGGTCCATGTAAGCAGCAACCTGGTATCCCTGCATTTTACGGTCAACTCTTACAGCACGGATGAGGATGGCCATAGTAGGAGAAACAGCATTTCCAAGGAACTTATTCTGAAAACACAAACGGACATGGTGATACAATTCCTCCCGGATTTATCCTTTTTCCATGAGAAACATCCTGGTGAGGATGTTTCTTATATACTGTAGATAATTGTTACCTGTTGGTTGATTGCCTCAAAGCTGGAAGCACTGCTTCTGCTGGATTGAGAAATGAGTTGAGACTGAAAGAGTTAACAGAAATTACAATGATTTTCTGTGTCTTTTTGCATTTTAATTATAAACCAATTTGAAGTATATGTTACAGTGAAAGCATAACTCACCCGTTTCTGATGGTTCGTATTGAATGTTGGAATCTTTACCTGTTAGGAAACGGGTCATTTGCACATTGTCATATTCTTGATAGTCAATTTTAATCAAACAAGCTTTTTTTTCACAAAGAAAATACTTCTAGCATAATTACTCTGGTCTGGCGACCGCTGGAAGAGCTGGAGCTGGAGGAACTAGAGGAACTGGAAGAACTGGAGGAACTGGAGCTTGAGGAACGGCTGCTTGAGCTTAGTTTGCTTTTTCTCCTGCTGCTGCTGCTGCTGCTGCTGCTGCTGCTGCTGCTGCTGCTGCTGCTGCTGCTGCTGTTGTGAACTCTCTTGTTAAGTGCGACAGCATTTATATCAAGGATCTTTCTTTTGGCCTGGGAGGATGAGCTGGATGAGCTGGAGGAAGAAGAGGATGAGGAGGAAGAGGAAGACCGAGAGCTGCTGGAACGAGAACTACTGGAGCTGGAGGAAGATCTGGTACCATTCTTGCCAAGCAAGACTTTCTTCAGTTTCAACAGGACATTTTTTGCATTGGGAGATTCATCATCTTCGTTCAGAGTGATCACTTTAATGATCTTCTCAGCTGCCTTCAAGCCAATTTGTACCTCCATCTCCAGTTTCTCAATGGCGGGTCCAGAAGCTGCCAAAATACATTTTAAAAAATTATAAATTTAACAAAAACAACGCATAAAGAGTTTTTGCATGTCATGTTTTGTCAAAATTCTTGCCTGGCACAATGGTTGCAAGGGCTGAATGCTTTCCAATCAGTTTATAAAGTGGAGAGTTTTTGATGAAGGCCACATTCTGAGAGGCAACCTCAAGACATGCTTTGAGACCAAAGGCAGTGGTTTTAGCACAAAGAGTCCTCTTTAATACTTTAATGTAAGATTTGATGTTGGAGGACAGATCAGAATTATTGATTTCAGAAGATCTTGACTGTAAAAGAAAACAAAATTGTACAACATTACTATTGCATTTAAATGACTATTGATAAAAAAAAAATGAAATACTGCAAACAAACTCACCCAACTATCAGCAAGAGAGGAGGAAATCTTAGACGACAACTTCTCCCTGGAAATCGATGCTAAGGCTTTAGCAGGAATCATAGGGGTAATTCTTTCAGTAGGGAGATCCTCCACATTTCTTGCAATAGCAAAGGTCTCAACTCTGTTGAAGGAAGACCAAAGTTGCTAAATAACTAAATGTAAGTTTTTTCAAACATTTGATCAAGGAAGAGGTTGGACTTACCGTGCTGCTACAATGTGAGCAGGAGCAGGTACAGGCAAGGCCTCAATCTTAAAGTTGCCATTTGCGATGTCAAGTCTAGCTGCTAGTTTAGCAGGTAAAATTGAGTAGACCTTTGCTCTTGTCATCACAGCAGCCTGCATCAAACCAGTGTTCAACCCCATCACAGCAAAGGTATGCAGAGAAAGGCTTCAAGAAAAAACAGTTATTTAATAAACCTGTCAGTGTGACATCAGTGAAGTCAGACAATATATTTGTAATCAATACACATTTTAGCCCTACCTTGGTTTGACCTCAGCATGAAGCTGAATGTCTGTTTGTAACAAGTGAGCAACGTGGATTGGCTCTGGCAATGCTGGTGTGAAGGTGGCTTTAACTATTGACAAAACATATAAACAAAATGCTCATAAAAGAGAAAAAAATTATGAGCTCTCTAGAGTGTTTGTAGTACATACCATTGATATCTGCAGCAGCCACAGCAGCAGTATAGAGACCAAGTTCCATGGGCAGACCAGCAGCTGTGGGGAAGATGTGACGCACCTCTGCAGCCAGCACGGGCTTAGCGTACTGGAAGGAGGTTCCAGACAGCAGTGCTTTTAGAGCATGTGCTCCCAGTGATTTAGCAGAGGGACTGGAAGCCAGCTGTAGAAAATAGATGAAATATTTCAGGGATGTAAATTGATATAATTCTTTATCTCAGCCTAATGAATGCTGTAAGTCTTAATTGTCCTTTGCCATACCTCAATGGCCTGATCAATGATGGTCCTGTCAAGGTTGGCAAAGGCAATTTCCTGTCCAAAGAATTTCACATGTATGGAGGCCAAAGGTTTGTTCAATGGCAAGGATCTCCAATCCATCAACTGTGGAAAGAAGAAATAATCAAACCTATCTCGCAAAGCTGTGTTTCATCAGGAGAAATATTTGTTAAGAATCTTGAAACATACAGACTTAATGACGCGTCTCATCTTTGTGATCCTGTCAGCATTTTCATCAGCCTGGGGCATTTTCAGAAGAGCCTCCTGGAGTCCTTCAGTTGCCACTCCAGCCTAAGAGAAAGTGATTTCTTAGTATGAAATACAGAAAACAAAAAACAATTGTAAATTGAAAAAAAAAAGTATATATATGTTGTATACATGATCATGATATATATTTTACCTCCAGAACATCAGCAGCTACTCCAGCAATGTAAATGCGTGACTTGGCTACCACAGCTCTGGGCAATAAGGTGGCAGCATCATTGATGTAGAAAGCACTGGCAGCAGCACCAATCATCAGAGGATCTTAAATAGGAGAAAGGCCAGAGTAGTTCCATTTATAATTTCTTAATTAAGTTCACTGGCAAATACAATCATAGGTCTTGCATGAGTAAATGTCCTTACGGTGATAGGCATCCAGATGAATAGCTCTGCTGAAGCGACTGCTCAGCCTGTTCAACCTGGAGCTGAGAATCTTCATTGCAACATTGCATGCTGCGGCACTACAAATGCATAATCAAACCGTTTAATCAGCCGTGAAGAAAGACAGAGATATATGTTGTGAAAAATTGTGGGGAAAAAAGGTCTTACACTGGAGCAAAGTCAGGGGCGGTGCTCCTGGTCAGGGACTTCATGTGAGAGTAGGTGAAGCTGGCCACCTGCAGATTTTCCTCTGTCTTCAGGATGTTTGCAAGGGTAGTCACAAGACCCATCGAAGGCCTAGTCTCAAACAGCACAACGCAAGCAACCATGCGTAGTTCTGGGTGGAGAGCCCTGTCCGTGAAGAGCTGCACAGCCACTTCCTGAATCTAATTCAAAAGGACAAATGTTAGCTTTAGAAACTACATAGATGGAAACATACCGCAAACCTTCTGATATACTCATTAAGCTCACCAATTTGGGCTCCCTTTTTGCAATATTTCTCAAGGCCAAGATAGCATCAACCTGGACTCTCAAAGGCAGAGCAGATGCTGCAGTTCCGAGCATGGGCAGGAGCTTGGTGATTGGCTTAAGACTAGCAGGATGACCAGCATTACCAAGGACTTTCAGAAGCAGGGAAAGTTCATCAATTTTGTCCTGAGAAGCAGCTTCAGTGGCAAGATCTTGAATGGGCTGTAAAGGTTGAAAGACACATTAGGTGGCTCATTATGTGCAATAACTTTCAAGTGATGAGTGTAGAAATATTTGCTTTACCTTTACAAGTTCAGAAGGGCAATTGGGTTTTGCGTTACAGTATTTGAAAACCATGGTACCATAACCAAGCATTGCAATCTCACGCAGAGCTGGTTGTGCTTGAATTTTGTGGTGAAAAGCCAGTTCCTGGTTGAGGGAAAGTGATTCATTTACATGATGTTGTATTTATCAAATTGACATCATGTTCACATGAAGATGTACCTACCTGAACAAGCTTGACACTCTCCATATTAGCTGTCACCATGTGTACACCAGCCACAAGAGCTTGAGCTGCCTCAGCAACGGAAATGTCACCAGCGATAAACTTCTCCTTGATAAACCGGATTGCAACAGGAGATCCGATAGATGGAATAGCATTCAGGATCCAGTGTCTGAAAATAAGTGTTGATATTTTCTGTTTCACCAGAAGTCAAAGTGTGGTCCAAGCAACTGCATTTTCTGAGAACCTACCTGAAAGCTGGTTGGGCCTTGAACTGAGACCAGATGGCTTCAATATTCTCCAGGCGGGCTGCACGTAACAGCTGGATTAGCTCCACAAACTTCAAAGGAGCATCTTCATGAACCTCAGCAATGTTGTATTTGACCAAATGATTCAGAACCTCCACAGCCTGTAGAGAATGAGAAACATTGTCAATAATCAATCACATTATCAGTAAATGTCAAATGACATTTGAAACTTAACACAGTAAATGTATTCACTTTACCTGTGCCTGTGGGTTGTGTATCTTAAGAAGATGAATGGGTGTCTGAAGAAGCTCAGAAGCAAACTCATACTGCAGCCATCCACGGTGGCTATATTCTTCTTCAGCAGGCTTAAGTGGAGTCTTCTGAATCTCAACAAATGTCCAGACTTGTCTTTAAAATGAACAAATAATATACATTAAACATTTGTAGCATTATAAAATGATAAATATCTGAAAATGTCTTCATCGAGTCTATTTACTTTGCCTCCATCTGGGCAGCTCCGGTCATCTCGTTGAATGGAGAGAACTGATGGACCTCAGTAACAGTGGCTTCCATGATCAGAGCACCATTGGCAGTTGGCTTCATGATGTAGTTGTAGGCTGCAGCTCCCCTCAGGTTCTTTCCAGCCTGAAAAGGTAGAAAGCAACATTGCACTACAATGTGGGAAATGTCTACAGGCTTTTTATAAGGATTTTTTGGGGGGGAAATCCTACCTGCTGACAAGTTACACATTTTTCAGTGTAAGTCAAACCAAAGTCCTTCATGAGTCTCTCCTGGCAGTTATTCAGATCCTTGGTCTTTGTCAAATGGATGCGCTCAGCCTTAGTGTCCTCATTGATGACATAGTGGGTCTTGCACACTCCTTGAACTCCAGCCTGCAGAACGTAAATGGAAAATGAGAAAGGAACATCATGTGCAAGGATTTGTATTTTCCCTTAGAAGGTAGAAGTCAGACCTCTTGCAGCTCATAGACGTTCTGTGTCTTCTTGATGTTCAGCTGAAGGATGTTCAAGATGCCTCTGTGGATATTCAACACCTTTGTAGATACATCAGATGGGGAGAATATTTTTCCCACAACTCCATTGGCATACTCAAACTTGATGGGTTTCTGGAGCTGAGCAGCCAGAGCTGAAGTGAGCTTTGCAGCTGGAACAAAACGATCTTTGGGCCAGACACCACTGTACTCAAAGATCTCTGGGTCCACAAGCTACAAGGAAAAGCAAACTCAGTATTAAGAACATTGTGCTTTTGCTATTGAAATACAAATGTTCAACTAGATTTAGGATACAATGTGCATACCTTCAGAACATAGATATCTTGGGCAACTGCGCCAATTAAAACTTTGCTGATGAGTTTTGATCCTGCGCTTGCCAGCCCTTCCTCAGGCAGACCGCTCAGGTGTACTGCCTCATACTTGTACACATAGGTATTTTTGGCAGCAAACTCAGGTGCTGTAGAAACAATTTAAGACATAATTATAGTGCCTTTAATCTGCTAATGTGTAAATACTGTATGTAATATTATTATATTTTGCATGCAAATATTTTGTTTAGCAATAAACTATTGCTGACCTAAATGGTACAATTTGTGTGATGTTGTATTGAAAAAGTGTGAAAATGTGGAACTCACCAAAGTTAAGATCT
This sequence comes from Hypomesus nipponensis, assembly GCF_054491055.1. Classification (NCBI taxonomy): domain Eukaryota; kingdom Metazoa; phylum Chordata; class Actinopteri; order Osmeriformes; family Osmeridae; genus Hypomesus; species Hypomesus nipponensis. The sequence goes on along the minus strand of NC_140376.1, from coordinate 10,030,381 downwards.
TGACTCGCTAAAAGATTCAATTTTTGTAACAGTTATTAGCAATTCTCTTGAAATTGTTAGTGTTAAAATAGTATATGCATTGCGTAAAACATGAAAAACAGGAAAAATCTTCGATATACCGCGAACAGGAAAAAACTAATGTACTTACCCACAAGGGCTAGAGTCAGGGCAAGCACGACCGTTCTCATGGTGGGATGAGGTGAGATGAGATGGACAACTCCTCAGAAAGCCATTTCAAACAAAATCTTTGTTGACAATGTTGAATTATTAACTTATGTCAGATTTCACACTCGGTATGTAGGCGGCTGATTGGTTTGATGACTTGCCTGGCTCCATCCCTGCAGGTTAGGTCAACCTGCCCTAAAGCAACTTAGCATGCCAAAGATCAATGTTCGCTGGTTCATCTGAATTGCTTTGAAAAGTAATTTAATGCAACTATTTGTATATTGTCATGTCTAAAATTAGGTCCCATATGACATATAATATGAATTCATCATATAACAGAATTTAAAAAGAGGTAAAATCAAAAGATTCTGGGTTGTTTGACTATGGTTACTTATAACATTACATGAGAGCTTTTTTATGTTTTACACCCATCAAGCTACTGTAAAATAGAATTTAAATGCAAAATGTTGTGTATATGAATAAGTACATGCAGTGAAACTACTCCCAAACATTGTGAAAACAAAAGATAAATTACGTAAACCAGCTGACTGGTTTACCTTTAGCACTGTTTAATTTCATTTGTCTAAGCAACAACTCAAAAAGCTTGTGCTCAGGAACATTGTCAGTCATTTAATGGTCATTCAAACCTTGGTAAGTTACAGAGAATGGGAAATACTGCCACATAATAGATAAGATGAACCACCAAAGAATCAATAATGGTTGGCTTGACCTGGAGAAGTGTGTCTTAGTTCACAGAACTACTGTATGAAGTAGAAATAGTTGCAGTATAGTGCATTCACTTACAGTTTACATTATAAACTTGAAAGCCAATTCCTGTTTTTACATATAATAGAAAGAAAAGAATGCACTCATAATTAGTGCAGATATAATGTATATATAAATCTGGTGCTCACATAAAAGTCTGGCTCTAAATATGTGCGGGATTAGGCAACCTTGTGTGTCATGCCCAAGTTAAGTTACTTATAACAGAAGTGTACATTTGCTTTCAGCTGCCCAAACAATCTTTCACAAATAAGATTCTAGACATGGCCTCGGCCTGGTGTTTTAATAGTATATGTCATGATATGGCACTATTCGATAGATGGCTGTTCACTTGACCCACAAACTAAACCTAAATGTACATCTCTGGAAAATAAATTGTGACCACTGCACCTTTTTCTTTCATAAAGAAAAGTTGAGACGGACAATTTTGAGTGAGGAACAGATTTTCTGCATTTGGCCACTGCAAATTTTACCCTTCTGTTCCTTACTCAAAATTGTCCTTCTCATCTTAAAAAAAAAAAAAAGGTGCAGTGGTTTCTCAATTTATTCCAGAGCTGTATAGAAACAGAAACGCCTCGGTAAATTCTGTTTACAGTCATCAACTGTTTTTTGTTAATATATATTATTATTTTTTACAAAAAACCTTTTCAAGGAAACAGTGTAGGAGTTATTACACTGATCCCATTAGTAATATCCTAGTTTTTATGATTTTACATCATCATGGATTTTTAAAATGGATGTTTTCAAATGCATTTATTCAAAATATATCTATTTTATGAAATGACACAAAAACGTAATCATTGTCTTAGTGTTTATTCATGTATTGTAATCACAAAAATGTATGATGTGACTTTACCACCCAATACTTTGTAGAACTACAGGCAGTCATTAAACTAAAACCATCCAACACAATACAAAACCAACTCATATTACATAAGTAGGCTTATGTTTTTCATATGGGTGAGAAAAAGCAGGCATTATGTTGTATTATTTGACAAATATGTTGAAATGATGCGGTTTGAAACAACAAAAGATGCAGTGATTAATTCCTAGGACATTCCAATGGGTGTTATTAAGCATTCTAATCACAGTCCTAACTTGGAAACGCATTGCATCACTGTGTCTGGCTCACTATACATGCATTTATGGGATTTACTGTGTACTTACGTTATTCACTAATCAATAGAACTTTCACAAATCAATAGAACTAGTCATTGGATACTCGTTAAAATGTTCTCATGTGAGTTTGCTATTGATAAGAGTAGATTGTGTATGTGTCAAGTTGAATAGATGTTCAGGGTCAGGAGAAAGGACTGGTTAAATGTCCCTTGTGATGACTACGAGGAAAGCTCCAACTATGATCTCTCTCTGCCCCGAGAGTGGCCATGGATTGGGAGCTGTGAATCTTTCTCTGTGACTGTCAAAATCTATGTTGATTTAATTTGGCCCTATAAAACATGGTCCTCTGGCCATTGAAGCTAGGAGACATGATTGAGACCCAAGCCTGGTGTTATGCTGTCATTTATTGTCAGAGGTTTTCTCTCCGAATCTTCAGATTGATAAAAATACAGAACTGAACTTAGTCACTCTGTTAATGTAAAGACTGACAATTTACTGTCTTCACCAGAGGCAAGTTCTCTGCTGGGGATCATACTGGACAGCTCTGAGGAGGAGGCTGAGAGATGCCGATGGCCATCATGGACAACCCATCTTATCCCCATAGTGATAATGCAATGGAGAACCCCGCGGCCACAGAATAGACAACCAAATTGATTAGAGGGCACAGTATAATCCATTAGCTTGTAAGATAAATGAAGATATTATCAATTTCATGAATAAAATGACATAAACACAATTGAGATAGTGAATTGCAAACTAACTTTATTAAAAGAAAGCAATTATAATTCATACAATATAAATGTGACTTTGGATTCATTTAATAACTCAACATTACATTGATACCTGCGCCCACTAATAACTCCACTTACAGTATCTCTAGCACATGAGATGTAAAGGTAAAGCATACTTGCTTGTACACAATGTGGGCACATTCCTCTGCTCTAACATTGCTGACATCAAATATCAATCAAATGGTTTTGATGGGTTGAAACCTAGGAATACGCTAGAGAGTAGTTGGACGACTAGGGGTTGTCTTCTTCTTTTGCTGGGTGAGATCAGAGTGAATTACCTTTTTTGTATTTTTGCATGTTCAGAAAAAGTCAGATGGCTAAGCAGTTAGGGAATCGGGTAATTAATCAGAATTTTGCCAGTTTGATTCCCGGCCATGTGAAATGACGTTGTGTCCTTGGGCAAGGCACTTCACCCTACTTGCCTTGGGTAGAATGTCCCTGTACTTACTGTAAGTCACTCTGGATAAAAGTGTCTGCTAAATGAGTAATTGTAAATGTAAGACCAGCAGCTCAATAAACATAGGTGGGCTGTGTCCTTTCTTCAGGCTGAATTCAGACGAGCTGTCCAACCAGCTGGACAAGGTCAACAATGTGGGCTATGGACAGTGGCTTTGGACAGCTTGGTGTTGTCAGGCCAGGTAGTCATGAGGACTCTGGTCCTCATACAATTCAGTAGGACACCAGAGAAATAAGAGGGAACAATTTTCAGATGTTTTTTTTAGATGTTTACCCCTGCCGCCCGCCCCCCAAACCCACATAAACGGCGCGACAATGGGTGTGAACACACAAACGCAATACCTTTTCTTATGCCAGCAGAGGGCGCTAAACACAAAAATGTTGGAAAATGTCGACCTTCTCTTCATGCCCTGCCTAGAATCGCAGGCATGCTAGTTTAGTGTTGGCGCTAAAACCTACAGGCAGGTAGCTTCAGGAGCAGGGTTGGAGACCCCTGGTATAGTCTATTCCTTTCTTGTCACGTCTCATGACTTGGGGACAAGACCATGCAAGCAACCTAGCATAACATAACATAGGCCTGTAAGTAAAAAGAACATAGATTACATCTATGATAAGCTTAAATAAAATAAAAATGATAATAAATATAGCTGCAAGCAGCAATGAAGGGGCCAAGCAGCATTCAATATGGAAATTCAATGGCTAAAGAAGCAAAGTTAACGTTTAATAAAATATTAGCTTTTTAAAAATTGCATTATACTTTTTGGTTACCCCGAAACTTCTGATTACCTTCACGGCATTGTGCCAAAGACATATACCAAAAAAAATTACGATGAGCCGACGCGTTCAGTAAATATGTAATTTTGAGACAACGTTTGAAGTGGCCGACGTAAATGGCCGACGTGGGAAGGCATAATATTTTACGACTCGGTGTGCCGAAAAGAATTGGAAGAGTCAGATCTTGTGCTTCTAGGTCAAACTGTTCAGAATTTTTGATTACTTTTAGTCGGCATGGTCTGAAGATGATCTGTTAAGATTTTTATGAAAATCGGAGCAGCGGCCTAGGAGGAGTTCGAAAGAGTTTAGTCGAATCGTCTGCATCTAAGGAATCCAATGATACCTCACGTAAGAAAAACGGTCTTACGGTTTTAAACTTGTGGACGTAAACACACCTTCAAATTTGACCCTTTGGTGGCGCTATAGTGCTTCAGGGATCGACATGAAACTTGGTGACAATAATCAAGAGACCGTTCCCAATCAGTGTACCAAATTTCAAAACTTCGCTCCAATCGGTTCTATGGGCTGCCATAGACTCCTAGTCCTAAGTATAATAATAATAAAACTAACAAAAACAATAGGTGCCACAGCAGCTTCGCTGCTGCTTGGCCCCTAATAAACTTCCTAATATACAGAAAAGTATGCAATATACAGTATACTAGACCTATAATACAAATAATGACCTATACTAACCTTATAGACCTATACTAACCTAGAAAAGACCTATACTAACCTAAGACAAGCGGGGTACAGTTAAGGCCGATTTATACTTCTGCGTCTCCGTTAACGGACAGACGCACGCACGGAGTCGGACGGAGTTGGACGGACTGGTTGAATTTATACTACTCCGACGACTCCGCGTGCTGAAAGCAGTTCACAGCCAGAACAGTAGATGACGCTGCACTGCGATGCTAGCTAGGTTATCGAAAGGTCGGAGCAAATTTACAAATGAACCATTTCATCAATAAAATAAGCACATTTTCAGCAACTACACTGTCCATTTCTCGTCACATTTTAATTCAGATGCTGATTTACATGTACCGTTTAGCTGAAATAAGAGTTGTAAAAACTTACAACAATGGCGGTCAAAGGATTCTGTTCTCTTGTTGGTCACGGCAATCCCGCCCCCCACCCCTGACGCAATACGGACCAATCATAGCCAAGGGGTATCCGTAAAAATACGCACGTACAGACGGATAGTCAGGAAAATCAGGAGGCGCACGCAGAGCTGTGCGAGGGCTCTGCGAAGACACGCAGAGGGCGTTTCTTGAAGGAGAGGGCGTTCCCCGTGTGCATGTGCGTAAAAACGCAGAAGTATAAATCGGCCTTTAGTGTAATATTGAGTTGATGGTGACAGTGTCTAAAGTGACTAGAGAGAAATGTATCGGTAATACTAACTACTTACTAACCGAGAGTGAGGTCATGCCGGGAAATATCAAACTGAGGCTGGAACGTATTGACCGAGCGATAGCGAGGTTGATACGGCAAAGCCGAGGTTTGATATTTCCCTGCATGACCGAACGGTCGAGGTTAGTAAGTAGTTTATTATATGGCATTTTTAGCTTCTTTTCATTTTGTAAACTAAAATAAATGGTACCTCTAGGCTAATTGTAGCTAGCTCTCAATTCTTCGCATGCTGTGTTTCATGTGTTGCCTAGCAACTCATTACTTTTGATAAAAAGCGGGCAACATGGTTCTGCTAAAATGGCTTTAATTTCAACACAAAATAAAGACACAAGTCTAGTCTTCATCCTCACTTTCGATGACAAATCTTTTCAGCATCATCTGGATAGTAAAACCCAGCAGCTGACTCGTCGCTCATATTGAAGATGACGTCAGAGGGCAATACGGAGCCGTATTGACCGCTGAGGAGGGCAATACGCGTCTGGCATGACTCCCCATTAGAAAGCTCGTACCGTTGTTGCCATATAATAATTTAGAATAATGGTCCGTGCTAACGAGTAGCTATTTTATACTACTAACTAATGTGGAACCTAAATTAAGTAATAGCTAATTTACTACAAAGGTAGTTCCTTGGTAGGTATTTTATTATTACTAAATAAATATATTATATACTTGTGAACTATGACCAATTAAGAAAGAATGACCAATTAATTATTAATCATTTTTTTAAAAAAAATGTTTTACTTTTAACATGGTCATAACATTTCAGAAGCTTGTGCCTCAAATGGGTTCTTTGTGGAAACCAGTTTATGAATATTATATCCCCCCAAAAACGTTAGCTACAGGTTGAGATTGTGACTACTCTTACCAAAGGATGGACTGTTTGTTTATTTCAAACTTAAACATGGAATAATACAAATTATAATTATAATTTGTTTAACATTTTTAATAATTAGGAAGTGATGCTGACCTGCTCATGACTGGATTAGTTCACTATTAGGAGCTCTTGAGTGTCAGTTCAATATGTTTCAGACTCCAAAGACCTACCTTTATGTTACCGTAGCCGCCTGAGGAAGACTTCTCTTTAGGATATGAATATAAACATATTGATGTTCTCTTGTCAAAAACAATTTGCACCCTTAATGAAGACATTGACTGCATTTATGTTGCGATAAGCACAAAACCACATCTTCCAGATTACAATGTTTGTTAGAATATAACTAGTGCCTCACAGCAATGTATGCATGTACCGTATGTGTCAAATATAAAATTTGACTTATATTACTTGTGAAAACCAGTATAACTCCTCACTAATTACTCAAGCGTTACCTTGTCATCCTGCAGGAACTACTAGTGATGTGGACCATTATTTTAAATTGACAAACTGTAAACTCCTCAATAATTACTCAAGCGTTACCTTGTCATCCCGCAGGAACTCCCTGTGATGTGGACAGGGGCGTTTCTACACGGGGCCTACAGGGGCCAGTGCCCCTGTAAAAGCAACCCTGGCCCCCCCTGTGGCCCCCCTGAGCTGACAAAATATATATATATATATTTTTTTTTTTACTTTTTTTTTTTAAACACATTTCTTCTAGTAGTCATCATGAACCAAGGAGGGGACATTGCAGCCTTTAAAAAAAAAAGTTAGAGAAATATATCATAAAAAAGTTAGAGAAACATATTAAGGTGTTGAGAGAGTTGGGGAGCTGGAAGAGGGAATTTTGTATGATTTTAATGTGAAGCAAAATTTAAGTATTTAATGTTTAAATCTAATTTGTTTCCGTTTTTAATGTGCCCCTCTGATTAACCACTGCCCCCCCCTTGGCCCCCCAGTAAAATTAGTCTAGAACCGCCACTGGATGTGGACCATTATTTTAAAGTGACAAATATGTTAACTCCTCACTAATTACTCAAGCGTTACCTTGTCATCCTGCAGGAACTACTAGTGATGTGGACCATTATTTTAAAGTGAAAAACATAATTCCTCTCTAATTACTCAAGTATTACCTTGTCATCCACAGTAACTGTAATCTGGACCATTGTTTCAAAGTGAAAAACATGTTAACACCTTACTAACATGTCACCCCGCCAGATCTACACTGTAAAAAAAAAACTGTGTAAAAAACTGTGTAAAAAAACTGGAACAATCTGGCACCTGGGACGCCAGATTAAACCCATTAAATTATGGTAAAAATGTTTTTTTCATTAACATCAATTAACCGTGAAATAATTTTTATTTTACAGTACCAAATGTACAAGATATATCTGATATCACATTATAGGCTGTTCTTTGCCGGTAAATATGACTTTTATTAATATAACTCCTCTGTAAAAAAAACAGCATTAAGCAGCACTTAATTAAGTTATTATGATTTTACATGTTCATTCAAAGCCACTCGTGTGCACAACACACAACATTCAGATGCTGTAATCAGAATCCAAATACTACAGACATTAACAGTCAATAACAACAATTGGAAAGGATTATACCTCGTTAAACATTACTTCATAAAACAGGTTAGATCGGCATCTAACTGGACAACATTTACACTCAGAGTGAACACTTAATGTATCCAAACCAGTGGCGTAACTATAGGGAGTGCAGGGAGTGCAGCTGCACTAGGGCCCGTGGCGAAAGGGGGCCCGTCCTCGATCTCAAGTGAGAACTCTACCTGAAGAACTGACCGGGCCCCTCGCTCCGCGTAAATCACAGAAAGGTTAACATATGATCCAGTCCGATCAATTCACAAACATTTCTCAATTATGGTGTCAGTTATTCTCACCTGTCCAATAAACATTTTAACAATAGTCAGTTTTAACAACAGCAAATAGCCTAATTCATTTAGCCTTATTTGTCTTTTGCTGAATGAAACGAATTTCGTTTTTATTAAGTAATATTGTCTGGGTAATATGTTGTCAACGATTCAATAGCCCACCCACACGTTGTGATCGTTTGCCATCCTGTTGTGTTGCGCCTTGTGTGTTGAGTAATTGCGGTTACGCTACCCCATGCCCTACATTCAAAAACACAAAAGTGGCTGCAGGAAGCGGCACGAACGCAAAGAGCAGGATGAAAGGGTGGCAAAGCTGGCAAAATTATCTTCATTTGGATTTGTGGCGAGGACGCTACGTCTGACCCCCAGCCAAACAGCAATGAGTGAAACTCAGCCACCAGGGTAGGCTAACGTTTACTGTCTGGTATAGCCAACTGAATGCATTTAGACATGGCTATTAAACGTCATTAAATGCACGTATAGGCATAAGGCAGCAGCCAGGTTATATATTGAAAACAATGTGCAGGATGTTGTTGGAAAATAGCTAACGATAGATAGGCTAATCACTCAGCATGGCTAATCAATCAATTCACAATGTGTATTGTAATAAGCAGTGTTGGGAAAGTTCACTTTCTACATGAACTAGTTCAATTCATAGTTCATAATTCAAAATGTTGAACTAAGTTTAATGCTCCAAATAATGAACTAAGTTAGTTCCGTTCTTTTTTTCAATAGGCCTATGTAGCTGCCGTCTGCAATACCACTCTCTGCCTCTACGCAATTCGGCGTTCTCACACTTGCATAGACAGTAGAAGAAAGAAAGAAATAAAAATAAAGAACACGCAGCGATTGACAGGTTGGGTAACCCTGGACACAAGACTGTTAACGGTGTGTTTTTAGCCTGGAAGTCTTTAGAAATCTGGCACCTTATTAAACAAAATTAAAAAGTGTGAACGCGCCATTCACAGACACCAGAATGAATGCATCCACTGCACAGTATTGTTCATCAGGCAGCAATACAGAAGGCTACGTTCAGTTCACGTTCACCAAAATTATGAGCAAGTTCATGAACGTGTTCAGACGCAACACTGATAATAAGTACACTTCCATGCGCCTCGCTAAGATCAATATCCCATAATTTCGCCCGATGATAGGTCGGTTAAGGGGCCCGTTGGTGAGATCTGCACTCGGGCCCGCCAAGTCATTGTTACGCCGCTGATCCAAACTACAGACCATCACAGTACACATCAAAACAGAACAAACACAACAACAAAACTCAAAACAATGCTTATCTAACTAAGTTTAAACCTTTAACTCTGTAGCTTTTCATTTTGCCGCGGGGCATTCTGGGTAACAGGAGTGTTGCCGCTACACAACTATCTAATCAACTTTCTTTTGTCCTTCTCTGGCGTCTTTACATTTATTAATTTAGCAGACGCTTTTATCAAAAGTGACTTCCAAGAGAGAGCTTTACTATAAGTGCATTGGTCAATGATCATAAACAACAAGATAGCCCCAAAAAGGCTTTTGCAGGCTTTTGTAGTCTTTGATATTGACTGGTGCATGGTGGGATTGCATGACGTCAACTACCCAAGCTCAATTCACATAGGTTCCTATGTCTAAACCAAAAAATATGTTATTAAGTTATTTGTCCGTGGGATGAAGGCAAATATCTGCAAAATAACTGTTAAAATAGTAATATTGTATTTTTAAAATTATAAATTTATAGTTTGCCATTGTCTTACCCTAACCCTATTTTATGAGAGGCCGTATAGGCCATAATTCATACTTGGTCTCACATACGACACCATAACCTCACATATATACCATTATACTCTCACACATACACCATTATACTCTCACAAATACACTATTATACTCTCACATATACACCATTATACTCTCACATATACACTATTATACTCTTGCACATACAACATTATACTCTCACATATACACTATTATACTCTCACATATACACTATTATACTCTCACATATACACTATTATACTCTTGCATATACACCATTATACACTCACATATACACTATTATACTCTTGCACATACAACATTATACTCTCACATATACACCATTATACTCTTGCACATAAACTGGCATACTCTCTTACACAGACAAAAATACCCTCTTGTATGCACCATCATACTAAAGTATGACAATATAAGAGAGATAAATAGTATGTGTGAAACAGAATGATAGGATATGTAGGTAAGATTACTAGTCTATGTGAATAAGAATAGTTATGTGTGTAGCCGGTGTCTGGTGAAACTCACTCCTCAAGTACGTAAGCGGCCACCAGCGTCAGCAAATTGCTAGCTTTTCGTTGGCGTAGTTGGTAGTGGTGGCGCTTGGGAAGTCAGAGGTGATAAGTTCGACTCCCAGGGGGAGCGGACAGTGGCCTGTATATCTCTGACGGAACTTGCAAGACCATGTCTGTTACAGTGGTGCCGTGACCCGGATCGCTAGTTTAGCATCATCCAGCCGGCCGGAGTGAGTTTGAGGGGTGAATGTAGCCGGTGTGTGGTAAAACTCACTCCTCAAGTACGTAACCGGCCACCCGCGTCAGCGGATTGCTAGCTTTTCGTTGGCGTAGTTGGTAGTGGTGGCGCTTGGGAAGTCAGAGGTGGTGAGTTCGACTCGGTGAGAGCGGACGGATGCCTGTATACCTTGTATACGGAACTTGCAAGACCACGTCTGTTACATGTGCAAGAGGGACTACTTGTCTATGTGAGAGAATTCGATTGAAACGGAAGGCAGTTTGATTGAAAAGGCCCAAGAGTTTAAGAGAGTTTGAGAGTTTGAGAGTTTGATTGAAACGGAAAGCAGTTTGATTGAAAAGGAAGTAGTACTGAATTCTCAGTTCCTGATTGGCTTACAGCCTTGTAGCCAGAGCAGTGCTTGCTAAACTGGAGCAACAAGGCACAATTAAAACAAGCAGTAGAACGACACTTAAAATGAACATTTACAGTTTTTTGTTAGCAAGTTTAGCACGGTAGACATGATTTTTCATTTGATTTACCTTCTTTTGCTAGGCCCGTATGTTTTTGTGGAAGTTAATGGTAATGATGAGGACATTACGTTGTTTTTTACTAATACAATGCGGTGTGTTCATGACATTATAAGGGAAACTGACAGCATGGGAACTGACAGCATGGGTTTGCAAAGATAATTTAGTGAGCTTGATTCTTACACACAGACAATGTTTTCCTTTATTTTGATTAGCCAGCAGTTAGGAGGGAGTGACAGTCGGGAAAGTTTGCGTGCATTTGAGGCTACGTATGCCTGTCTTCATTCAATCATCAATTCAACTAAAAATTCGAAATCATTAGAAGTGAGACAACAACCTATGTTTGATTCAAGAGCACCTCCAACCATCTGAAATGGTCTTCCTGGTCGCCCTCAGTACAGTATACGTAGTGATGATTAAACGAAGACAGGCATACGTAGCCTCAAGTGCGACCAAACTTTCCCGACTGTCACTCCCTCCTAACTGCTGGCTAATTAAAATAAAGGAAAACATTGTCCGTGTGTAAGAATCAAGCTCGCTAAATAATCTTTGCCAAACCACGCTGTCAGTTCCCATGCTGTCAGTTTCCCTTATAATGTCATGAACACACCGCATTGTATTAGTAAAAAACAACGTAATGTCCTCCTCATTACCATTAACTTCCACAAAAACAAACGGGCCTAGCAAAAGAAGGTAAATCAAATTAAAAATCATGTCTACCGTGCTAAACTTGCTAACAAAAAAATGTAAATGTTTATTTTAAGCGTCGTTCTACTGCTTGTTTTAATTGTGCCTTGTTGCTCCAGTTTAGCAAGCACTGCTCTGGCTACAAGGCTGTAAGCCAATTAGGAACTGAGAATTCAGTACTACTTCCTTTTCAATCAAACTGCTTTCCGTTTCAATCAAACTCTCTCACAAGTATTCTCTCTTGCACATATAACTATTCTTATTCACACCAACTACGCCAACGAAAAGCTAGCAATTTGCTGACGCGGGTGGCCTATTACATACTTGAGGAGTGAGTTTCACCACACACCGGCTACACACATAACTATTCTTATTCACATAGACTAATCTTACTTACATATCCTATCATTCTGTTTCACACATACTATTTATCTCTCTTATATTGTCATACTTTAGTATGATGGTGCATACAAGAGGGTATTTTTGTCTGTGTAAGAGAGTATGCCAGTTTATGTGCAAGAGTATAATGGTGTATATGTGAGAGTATAATAGTGTATATGTGAGAGTATAATAGTGTATATGTGAGAGTATAATGGTGTATATGTGAGAGTATAATAGTGTATATGTGAGAGTATAATAGTGTATATGTGAGAGTATAATAGTGTATATGTGAGAGTATAATGTAGTATGTGCAAGAGTATAATGGTATATTTGGGAGAGTATAATGGTATATATGTGAGGTCATGGCATGTATGTGAGACCAAGTATGAATTATGGCCTATACGGCCTCTCATACTATTTCCTGTAATTCAGAAATACAGAAAAAAACACGTAATTATTGTTTATTTTTTACAGTGTACAACATGAAACACCTGCAGTGATTGGTTAACACTTTTTAAAATTTTATGCACTGGAAGATTTCAAGTGCCAAAGTTGTCAGTGTCAGTCCTCTGGTGTATTACACCAAAACATTATCCTGGCTATCACCAGACCAAGCTCAATATAACAGCCAGCCTAATGCTGCACTGTTGCGGTGTTGCCCCAGGCTCTGGTACGACGCGCTAGGCAGCTATGCCTGTACCTGCTGCTCGTCTTGGGTCAATGAGTCCAGAAGCCGGCTAAAGATAGTATCCTTCATTCCAGGAATTTGGTACAATCAAAACATCCATACAGCACGAGTAATTGTTGAAAGCAGTCAAAACCATTTGCCCTTTTGGGGTCACCACTGGCCCTACCTGTATCCCCCTGGCTCATATAGCCGAGCCAAACCCCACAGTACCATTACATATTTCAATAGTATGAACCTGCAGAGCCGGAACAAGGAAAACTCCGGCATATGTGATGAGGTTTGATGACACAATTATATAGAAAGGTATAATATTTGAAAATATTTTCTAATAATATAGAAAGGTATAATATTTGAAAACATGTTCTAATAATAAATATTGGATAATGAAAGCAATTAAAATCACACATATTTTGAAACAAATGTACATATTTCATAAATGTCAAGATCCAGTGTACTTTGATCAAATTAAGTAAGCAAATTAAGGAAGATATAATAGTCTAAAGAAAATGTAGAAAATATAAATGTGATCAAATGAAGTAGGCCTAAGCAAATTAAGGAAGCTAAAATAGCCTAAAGAAAGGGAGGACAATGTATCAATGTGGACAGATGTGTGATGCCCGGAGTGACCTTAAAGGTTTTCTGGGACTACAGAGAACCAATGTACACCCTGCAACATGAGCCTTAAGGATTGTGGCACCTTTGCAGATACTCTGAACTCGTTCTAGAGTTGCTTTGATGGGCTTAACTTCACCAAAGAGCCAAAGTCAACAAAGCATTATGTCCTGATAACATCAGTAATAACAAGCTCCTGGAGACCTGCTACAAGCAACTGGCCCTGTCCTCTGTGAACTGTTCAACTGGTCCTTGGAGGAACACACAGTTCCTGCTCTTTGGAACACCTCTGCCTTGTTCCAAAGAAGAGCAGACCCAGACTTCCCAATTACTTCCAACATGTACCTCTTACATCAGTGGTGATGAAGAGTTTTGAATGTCTGATACTTTTGTAACTACAAGAGACAATCCAGAACCTGGCAGATCAACTCCAGTTTTCCTACATGAAGTGTAGAAGTCTCGATGATGTTGCCCTTACTTTCCTGCATAATGCACTCCCATCTGGAAAAACTAAAAGCACATGCTAGGCTTGTGTTTGTGGAGTATCTAGGGCCTTCAACAGAATGTAGCCACATCTGTTGGGAATACAACTACTAAACATGAGTAAATCCTTGATTCATGCTGCAGATGATTAAATTACACACACACGCAGGGTTCTGTCAAAATACTTATGCAATGTATGTATTCTGTGATTCGTTTAGTTATTTTATTCTATGCTCTATTATACATAAATATCAAAGTTATCTGAAGAAATACAAGTTTAACTCTAATCTGTTATACTTTAATTTATTTCATATTATCATTAAAAAAAAACATTTTCTTTGAGTGATGTGGGATGCTTGTGCTGCGGAGGATCCACCGCTTGATCCTCTACAGTGGATGGGCTGCATGAGGATGCTTCCTTTGGTGTGGATGGGCATGCTAGATGATGTTTTGTATTGGACGGACATGACTCAAAACATTGACCCCATCAGTGGATCAGATCATCTTTCATATACCTGTAAATACTGCACTTGCCTGTGTGCATGCTACATTTTGTATGTGTCTGACACCACAAAGTTCTGGAAAAGTGAAGTTATATTCTATTCTATTTGCTCTGGCTTTTGCAGTCACTCAATCTCAACCACAAATGTGTAATGTTAGAGAGGCAAGACACAAGGTTGACTCTCAGGGCAGATTCAAGATATACATTGTTTAATGACAATCACCCCTCCATATCAATCCACCTAGACCTCCATATCGACATCCATACAACTTCATCCTTCAGTGAGAGATAGAAGCAAGAAAAACAAATATTAAAAAACATTATGGATATTTGACTGTTCTTGACCTTTCACTATTCAAACCCCATATTGTGAAGTCGGTAACAGCACTACTTACTAGTTGAATCAGTTACCCTAACAAAGTAGTGTACATTAATCAGCATTACTTAAGTGGTTGATAATAAAGGTATTAATCATAGATTATAAAGTTGTATGGCATTGTGCAGAAAATGTACATTCTCTACTTACCTCCGATGATAAACTGGTGCAGAGATGAAGACCTTTTCTGCATCCTGCAGGGACAGATTCCTCAGCATACTCAGGCTGTAGCCTATATGATGGCCTACAAAAATTATATGGTTAATTTTTAAGACTGTAGGCTGCAGATTTAGTTTCTGACAGATCAAATCCACTTGCTTTTAACCTATCAAGTTTTATTAATGTGCTGGCTTTATCATAAGACACCTACAGTAGTTGGGCTTGCCAAAATAGCACTATGGTTTCAATAAAACAAAACAAAATGGTCTAAAAGTTGGTATTTCATAAAATCATCATAAGTGAACAGATAATTGTACCAGAATTGTTTTGAACGTTTAGCTAACTTAAATATGTTGAACAATACTTGATAAGCTACGTTGCGCTACTGTTTCATTAAACAAATAAACAGAGTAACAATTTACAGTTCGTTTTTAAGGAAGCTATGTGTGTAGAGCTAGTAAGCTAGTGCTATAACTACTGAATGTTATCTGTAGCTAATCAAGTAGTTTGTTTGACGTTGAAAGCCACTCCAGTGTCTCCAGTGTAACCTACACCCAAGCCAGTAGGGTGTAGGTTACATATGTGAGCAGACCCCGGACACCCCGGAGACCCCGGACACCCCGGAGAGCTGCAGTTTCAGGACCGCAGTTTCAGCTCTTCACTAAGAGCCAGTGGTAGCTAGAACAGTATTTCCCATGGTTTGTTCAATTAAATGAATAGGGGAGGAGGCGGCGTACAAAAATGCACTTTATTCACAGTAAGATGTTACACAAGCTACCAATACAACAAGCGGCACCAAGGCTGCGATTTCGTTATAATGCCGGTTACAAAATATCAATGCAAACTATCAACCCAAAAGAGGTCACTCTCACTGCAAAGAAACAAAGAAAAATAAGACCCGTCCAACAAAATAAGTGACACTCAAAACAAAACTTGGAGGTAACCACCTCCAAGTTTTGTTTTGAGTGTCACTTATTTTGTGTCACATAGGCACACAACGGCAAACCGAAAGCCCTAAACCGCTGTTCTATAGTAGTTGCCCAGGAACAGCAAATGGTTTCTAAATAGTTACTTTCATCAAAATCTACGGTGGGGAAAAACAGTGGCTACTAATGAATCCTGAAAGTAGCAAACATCATATTAGCCCTTAGTCCATCAAACATTCCGAGTTTACATACAATTAAAACTTTGTGCAATTAGTACCAATAATGTACGACTGCCACGATGTCATAGACTGCCGATGGAAACAATGTATTTCTAACACGGGGCACTACAGAGACAATAATTGCATAATCAACACAGAGCAGTGGCATTTCCCATTTAATCCCACTATTTAATACACATTGCATTGACCGTCATAGAATCCCAGATAAAACACAAACATCAGTAAACCCATGCTGAAGCTTGTCCTTACCCGCTTCACGTTAACCACCGCTGGCCAGCTCTGATTGGAAAAAAAAGACTAACTGTGGCATTTCAGCTACCTTTATTTAATTGAAATTAACCTGGTCACGTGACAGAACCAGGTGAACCCTGGTTTATCCCCCTCCCACATGTCACATATTTCCCCCACTTTAAAAGGTTACGTCCCGGTGCCGGTGATCTCACTTCTTTCTAATGCCATGGCCTAAAATAACAGCTAGGGATAAGGTTAACTGACTGAATGCCATTTTGTTGGACTTGTAGGTGTTGGGTAACTGACTGTGGCAACCGGAAGGGGTTGGAGTGTTGGCCTACTCGTGCCCGTCTTAGGCGTCTCACTGGGTCTTCTCCCATCTGCATCATTTCTTGGGGTGGGTCTGACTCCACCTCTGGAGAGGAGCTACCTGTGGCAACTACTGTCGTCATTGGGGTTGCCTGGTCACCTTGTGGCGGGCAGTAGCTGGGCAGTTGTTGTCCAGTCACTGTCCCTTCTTGTCCAGCTTCGTAGCATGGCCTTGCACATATTTGGCTCTTACACTCAATCTAACCTATTTAAGATTTCAGATCGGGCTGGGTTTACCCAGTCCACCAGAACATAATAGCCAGTAATTGCAGACCATGCCGACTCAGAGATCATTTTCTATTTAAAAAACATGGTAAATGCACCAGAAAGCGGGACATTTCATCTGCATCCTAAAATAAATTTGGGGGAGAAACCCCCAGACCCACGGCAAAATGTGTGTGTCCCCCACTCTCAAAAAGCTGCTGACGCCCGCCCATGACAGGGACATTCCCCCAGGGCAAGTAGGGTGAGGTGCCTTGTCCAAGGACACAATTAAAATCTATATAGCTCAAATGCTATGGAACCAAAATGGCCCAACTGAAAAGTAAAAAGGAAAGAATGCCACTAAATGTAAAGAATAATGGCTTAGCCTGTCGCCCCTTAAACAAAAAACTGCTGCGTTATTGTTACGTACGATGTTAAAGGTAACAATGTTTGACTGACAGTACTGGACCAGCGGAGGGTGTCAACGGTGTAGCCGGGCACAAACGATGCAGCGGGGTCATACGGATCATGTACATTTATTAATACAGCTGCAAAAGGGTATCGGCAAGCCGCAACAAGTGAACAAATAACAAGGATCAATAGACAAGGGACGTACCAGTACATAAAGTCACGGAGAAGGGACTATGAGCGATTCCCGATGAGACAAACAAAGTGCACTACGCTAAGGACCGAAACGGCCCTGTTGGAAAACCACTAACTAACCTAGTATTTCCTAAACTAACTACACTAAACTCTAAGTTACAAAAGGTGCAGGTGGAACCGCTCCTAAACTACTGTGCATAACATCGGTTATCTACGTGTTGAGGAGTATACCCATGGGTCTCTACACTAACTCCCTTCTCTTACACATCTGGACAAATAAACAGCCGCTCAGCGCGACTCGCCCCTCTCTCCCATACGCCAACCAAAACACGCTTTATCGGTGACGACGGTGTCTAATTAGGCCCGATTTGGCACAGCCGCCTCAGGTCCGGATCTTGACGTCGGGGCGCGCACTCCGACGTCATCATCAGCACCGTCGCAGGATCACCTACAGACAGGACACAAACACGTTCTCTGACCCTTTCTTGTGGTGGATCACCAGATTGAAACCTTGGACCATCATTGACCAGCGCATAAGTCGATGGTTATTGTTGTACATGCGTTGTAAAAATACAAGGAGGTTATGGTCAGTAAACACCACAATAGGAAGCGTCGTGGAACCCAGGTACACCTCAAAAAACTGCAAGGCTAACAACATGGCCAGTGTCTCCTGCTCGATAGTGGAGTAACGGGACTGGCAACCGGTAAACTTACGGGAAAAATAGCAAACGGGATGATCAATTCCGTCAGTACCTTCCTGGAGCAACACGGCACCAGCACCCACTGCGCTCGCGTCCACCTCCAACTTGAAAGGAGTACTAAAATCAGGGGCAGACAAAACAGGAGAACTACACAACAAAGATTTAATTGAATTAAACGCATCCTGACAAACATCGGACCACACAAACCCTACAGACGGACTAAGTAAAGCCGTCAAAGGGGCAGACACAGAAGAGAAGTTCCGGCAGAAACCACGATAGTATCCAGCCATCCCCAAGAATCTGCGCAACTCACGCCTAAGTGACAGGAGGAGGAAACGCGGCAATAGCAGAGACCTTAGAAGCTACGGGACGTACTTCTCCCCGGCCAACCTGTTTGCCGAGATACGTGACCGTTGCCTTCCCAAACTCGCACTTAGCCAAATTCAGGGTCAGATTGGCACTTGCTAAACGTTCAAACACCTTGGTAAGCGACTTCACATGTTCACACCACGTCGCCGAAAACACCACCAGATCATCTAGATATGCCGAGCAATTCGGAACGCCCTTATCCCCGTCTGTAAGGCTGTTCGCAACCACTGTGTCATGTAAGTCACTGGGGTCTTCATCTAGACGCGACTGGGCACGCGTCATTACACATGAGGGAAAAACACCGGGAAACTGCGTATGCATAGCATCAGGGCCTGACCTCACCTCGGGCACATCCAACACTTCGATAACAGGCATCACTCGACCACCCGCAATATCATTTCCCAGAATTAAGGAGACCCCTTTTACTGGAAGGGAATCTTGTACACCTACTTTAAACCGTCCGTTTACCAACGTGGACGATATGTACACAGTATGCAGGGGCACAGCTGAGTATTCCATCCCGATACCTTGCAACAGCACCTTGGATCCACAGGAGGAGTCTACCGACCAAGGCAAGACTTCTGAGAGGATTATCGACTGGGCTGCACCAGTGTCTCTCAAAATGTGTATGGTCTGCTCGTCTTTTGACTCTCCCGTTAGTGACACGGATCCCGTTAAAATAAAGGGTAGATAACTGGGGTCGGGACCAGGCTGCTGAGACACTACCTGAGGCGATGAGCAAAGCAAACCCATGCCTTTCGCAGGTGCTTTTGGTGATGAGGGAGACTGGTGGTTTTTTTAATGCCCGACAGTCTGCTAGGACATGGCCTCTACGATGGCAATAATAACATTCCCGTTCCTCTCTGGGGCGCTGGTAATTGTTCCCTGTACGTTCCTCTCTTTGTTTAGCGGGAGGAGCAAAGGAACGTCTTTCATCTGAGTCACGAGCTGGCTCACGTTGAGGAGCCGTGAACACAGTCTTGTGCGTGAGCACAAACTCGTCCGCCAATACTGCTGCTTGTGCTAACGATACTACCTTTTGTTCGTTCAGATGCAACACCAAGCGTTCAGGCAGGCCGTTCTTGAACTCCTCCAAAAGAACAAGGTCTCTGAGGGTATCGAAATCAGTGGCCTTGCTGGCGGTGCACCACCTGTCAAAGAGAGTCTCTTTCTCTCTGGCAAAGTCCACATACGATTTCGTAGGGGCTTTACGGTAATTCCTATACCTCTGCCGGTAAGCCTCCGGCACTAACTCGTACGCACGAAGCACCGCGGACTTTACACAATCATACCGCAAGCTCTCCTCCAGAGATAAAGCGGACACCACATCTTGGGCTTTACCGGAAAGTTTGCATTGCAACAACAAGGGCCACACATCCGTAGGCCAGCGCATAGATGCCGCTATGCGTTCAAACACACTGAAATAGGAATCCACCTCGGATTCTCTAAATGGTGGTACAAGGGCAATGTTTCTACCCACGTCAAACCTGTCGGTATGATGTGGTTGGGAACTAGGATGGTGAATAAAACCAGAAACAGCAGGGTTCGGTGGCATCACGTTCTGTGCCCCTAACTCCAGCTGACGCATCCTGTACGCACCGTCAATCTCCAGCCTTCGCATCTCGAGTTCATGAGTAAGCTCAACCTGCCGGGCCCTCTCCTCCCTGTCTATCTGCAGGCGTGTAAGGCGCACTCTTAAGCGAGCCTGTTCGGGTGAACCAGGGGTGGAACCCGGTCGTGGCGACAATGAAGGAGTCCTCTCATCCTGAATACCCGAAGCAGCGTCGGCTTCCTTTGGTCGTTCCGTGGACTTTAACACCTGTATGCCCACCAAACCACGTAATAATACCTCAGTCAGCTCGGGTTTGAGGAGCTGTTTCGACACTGGTATCTGATAGTGACTAGCCAAGGCACATAGATCCTCCTTGCGACACTGACGCAGTAACTCCTCTTCAGGAGTATCAATAAAAGCTTGGACAGCCGCCATTGCAACGTGCATGAAACACAAACGATACTCCGTTAACACACCACTAGGAAAGTAACAATATCAAACATATAGGATCATAGATATCCCGGACGAGCCCCCATTCTGTTACGTACGATGTTAAAGGTAACAATGTTTGACTGACAGTACTGGACCAGCGGAGGGTGTCAACGGTGTAGCCGGGCACAAACGATGCAGCGGGGTCATACGGATCATGTACATTTATTAATACAGCTGCAAAAGGGTATCGGCAAGCCGCAACAAGTGAACAAATAACAAGGATCAATAGACAAGGGACGTACCAGTACATAAAGTCACGGAGAAGGGACTATGAGCGATTCCCGATGAGACAAACAAAGTGCACTACGCTAAGGACCGAAACGGCCCTGTTGGAAAACCACTAACTAACCTAGTATTTCCTAAACTAACTACACTAAACTCTAAGTTACAAAAGGTGCAGGTGGAACCGCTCCTAAACTACTGTGCATAACATCGGTTATCTACGTGTTGAGGAGTATACCCATGGGTCTCTACACTAACTCCCTTCTCCTCTTACACATCTGGACAAATAAACAGCCGCTCAGCGCGACTCGCCCCTCTCTCCCATACGCCAACCAAAACACGCTTTATCGGTGACAACAGTGTCTAATTAGGCCCGATTTGGCACAGCCCTCAGGTCCGGATCTTGACGTCGGGGCGCGCACTCCGACGTCATCATCAGCACCGTCACAGGATCACCTACAGACAGGACACAAACAAAACACACACACCCTACAGGCAGGAGTGGGAGCCGTAACAGTTATAGAGTCTCTCACAATTCTGCCAGTAGGTTAGTCATGTGGTTCACTACATCTGGGGGTTGCTGGCTGATAGGTGGGGCTCTCTCCTTTCGTATCGAGGCCACATTGTGGAGCACAACACAGGCTGTCACAATCTGATAAGCCCGGTCTGGGGCCAGTCGGTGGCCACGCAGGCAGTTAAAGCATGCCTTTATGATGCCAAAGGTCATCTCTATCATGACCCTTGTTCAGTTCAGGGCCACATTAAAAGCAGTCTGTGGCCATGTGCTGGGGTCAGGATAGGGGGTCATAAAAAAGGGCTGGCAGGCGTTCCCTCGGCCCCCTACCAGCAATCCACTGAAGAGCCCTGAAGAAGAACATTAATATGAGCATAATCAGTATACCAAAATGCAATACAACATGTTACTTACAATTGCCACACCTTCCTCTAGTCTGTGGCACAGACTCCCTAAAGATCCGGGAGTCATGGACTGACCCAGGCCACTTTGCCTCAATGCTGGTCACCAAGTATTAATGGTCACAAGTCATCTGCAAAATGATCTTGTGTTAAAATCCATCCACATAACAGCATTAACATGAGGGATACATCAATGTGCATTAGAAGTATGGAGGACCAAACCTGCCATATTTAAAAATGAATGAATGAATAAATAAATGTCCACATCCATGCATTTAGACATAAATAAATGAATACATGTACTAATTAATGCACAATTGTCAATCAATATTACCTTATAATTTACATGTATTTATGTATTTATTTGTGTATTCATTTATTTATTCATTTATTTATTCATTCATGTATTCATTCATTCATTTATTCATTCATTTGTTCATTCATTTATTCATTCATTTATTCATTCATTTATTCATTCATTTATTCATTCATTCATTCCTGTATTTCTTCTTCTCAATATGTTAATGAGATGTGTCAATCAAAATAGGTAGGCGGTATTTGACACACCATTGGCTAATCGTTTTCCACGCTTTGTATTCGATTATGTAGCCTTACATCCATCCTTGCTGTCATGGACAACATAGCCTACATGGACAGGCTGGCCGACCTTGTTGAAAACAAATATTTAATTCACCATATATGATATTTGGATAAACAAACATGTTATAAAGATTTTACTACGTTAGTTGTGGGCTATCACTTAACACCCAACTTCACTACGCTGACCGGCCAACCATGTGTTTACCCCGATAAAAACGTAAACATTTTAAAATAAAAAAATCCTGATTGTTGATTGTCAAACCAACATATTTGTCCTGTGTGTGAGCGAGATAGACAATCTGGCATATAGCCCCCAATCAAGAAGGAGAAATTTGTGAAGATTGACGACACAAAGTTAATCATCGAAGATGAAAAGTAGCTTAGTCCTAAATGGAGTTGTATGCCCCATAGCACATATTTTACAAAGACTACGGCAACAAAAGCCAAACGTTGCCACGTTATGTTGGGAATGGGATGCCGTTGCGACGGTTATTGTTGGAGCAACAAGTTGCCTAAATAGCCTGTAGCCTATGCCATGTTTATGTACATGTCAGCTTTACATGTAGAAAAGAAAATCTCAGAGAAGGTGAAAGGCTTGGTGACCGGCGTGGAGAAATGCTAGTGTGAACAGCATCGCGCCATTCGTAGTATATTGTGGCGCTCCAGGGCGCTTCGCAGCCAGTGTGTCCCAGGCGTTAGCTAGATTGAATCTATGGCTCTGGATTAATTGCAATGTCTGAACATCAGTTTCCACGCCTACTGGCCTCCTCTCATTATCATATTGGGAACAATGAATGAATGAATGAATAAATAAATGCATTAATAAATACATGAATAAATGAATATATAAATGAATGAATGAATAAATAAATCAATACATAAATGAATACAAAATAAATAAATACATAAATGTAAAATATATGTAACTATTGATTGACAATTGTGCATTAATTAATATATATATTCGTTTATTTCTGTCTAAATGCATGGATGTGGACATTTATTTATTCATTCATTCATTTGTAAATATGGCAGGTTTGGTCCTCCATATAGAAGGACTCCTACTTTACCAGTATAACCAAACATGTGTAGCTTGTCCTTTTTGCTTTACCTGAACGTTGATGCTGTGGAATGACCTGCGATTAATGTAATCACCTAAGGAGTAGGATGAATTTCATATGCAACATGGGGCCTAGATTATTTATAGATGAAGTTTCAATTTAAGTGAATATTTACCTGCAATGTCATAAAATCACTCTTTAATTGCCTGCATGGGCAGGTGCCCTGGGAACAAATGTGTTCAAGAGCTGTGCTAGAGCAAGCACCACTTTCCGAATTGTGCGGCAGACGTAGTAGCGAAGTAAAGCCCAATTTATACTTAAATACTTTTGAAAAGGTCGCCGACATAAATGGCGTCACGGTCGACACTTTTAACCGTCGCTTGAAAGTGTCGCCTACCAGGAGAAATTTCTACTGGCGCTGATGTCGTCACATAGTGTCGCGCAAGTGTGATTGGCTAGATAGACGGCACGTGTCGTTGACTGCATTGTTTTGAATTTTCAGTGAACGCTCAACAGCTGTTTAAGATGGAAGGAAAAGAGGAGAGATTGGCAGAGCAAGTTAGAACATATTAGGGATGGAGATTTGAACTGATTTCACTATTCGAATAGTATCCGAAATTATTTTCGAATATCCGGATAATCTATTTTATTAATGTGGTTCCGTTATGTAATTAGCCTGACGTGACGCAAAGCATACAGTAAACACATGAACCACCACACATTCTGGCAATAATTGGGACTGCTAAACTATTAGATTAAATAAGGGTTGAATAAAGAAAACAAATGAAAGATCCAATTTATTAACATGACGAAAAGACAATGAACTTGAAAAAACGCTGCGTCTTCAGACATAGGCTCTTAATTTGGCGGAAAAGCGATTAGCCTATCATTATGTGAAATAAAAAGTAGGCAACATTGGACTAAATTAAACACATTGGGTAGGCTATCCTCCATAAAAACGAAAGACACACGGAGAAATATTGCATATTAACTTGGATATTAACTTGGAACCGGAATCTATAGGATACGGTGCGCCACCACACATTGCGAACATAAACAGCCGATTACGCTAGCTCTACATGGCTACTGGTAAGAAAATAAATAAGCCACAACTGCATTAGCCATACGCATTTTTATTCAGGAGCATTAGCATGTAAACATGCTCAGGGGAGAGGCTAGTACGGAGTCGATTTACGAGCAGGCCGGCGTAGAAAAGACTGCAGGAACTGAGGTTGTTGCGTGGTACTGCTTAGCCAGGACACTAAGCTTCTTGTAGCGCCAAATGAAATGAAAGGAGACTCGCAGCAGAACGCAGGCGTAGCCTACCTTTTTTGATGGTTTTCATCATTTTCTAACGTCACAACTATTAGAATTCACAACATGACATGACGGTTTTTCAATAAAACCTTTTTTTTTAAAATCAAACTACGCTCATAAGTATTCGAAAAAAGTATTCGAATACTAACTTACTTTAGGATATCCGGATATTCGATTAACCACGCCCATCCCTAGAACATATCTACACCTTTATAATGCCTGTCAAAATTAGCTACAGCCATTTTTCTCTGATCGATCACCTAGGCTACAAAGCATAAACAATGTAACCATAGCTATGTGTTTGCCGAAGTATAAATGCAGCAGCTTCAGCGACACTTTTTTTTCTTTGTCTGCGACCATTTCAAAAGTGTCGGCGACATGAGTATAAACTAGGCTTAAGAGTTCTGGCTCTTCTGAGCGCACCTCTCACTATCCACGCACCAAGCTCAAGATCCACAGGATCTTCTATGAAAGGTGATGGCATTATACTCAAGAATTAGTTAGTGGGCGGGGTTTTTATACCGGTTGATCTCTGATCTCCAACTTAACCTGCTCCCGACCAGGTTAGGCGTTAAGCATGTGTTACCATGGCAAACTACCCCGTTAACAAGTGATCCACCGTCGTAGTACATAAAACCCTGGGTTGAACCTGAAGATATCTCGCTAACGCCAAATCTTGATTCGTAGTATAGGTGCCAGGTGTCAACGAAATAAATTAACAATAATATATTGAAATTGATTTGATAAATAAAGGTTGTGCCAAATGTTTTGATATGTAGCCTACGTATCAAAGTGTGGTTTAATAATCCTTGGTTTGGTATAAACAACATTAATGTTGAAGCAATTGCTTCTTTTTTTTTTTTTTTTATCAGGCTATTTGTACAATGTTGGCAATATTAGAATGTTTAAAAAAATCAGGAATTGCGTAGTGTTTGAAGCGCTGAACTACAAATTAAGAGGTTGCAAGTTCAAATCTGCCTGAACATGGTACTTTTGAAAAAGGTTTAACAACAAATTATCCATATCTGTGTCTAACTAGCTCTGTCAATCTATCTGTAGACTGTTAGTAATGTGACCAGCAGACCAAAGAAGAGTATTAAAAAAGCACTGAATTCGGCAACTTGGACATTGAACTATTCATGAAAAAACAACCAGAGAAAGGCCAGGTTGACCTAACCTGGTGTGTGTGACATTTGCAATCTCATTGATCTGTTAGTTTTAAAGTGTATTTTAATTGTCAGATAACAGGTTAACATGATAAAACAGTGTATTTGTTTAATGATATTATTTATTTATGTATTTGCACAGTCAGCAGAAATTTGCTGTAAAAGGACGTCTGAGAATGTTTTTCATTACATTCCGCCGAACATGAGGACAGTAGTGTTTGCCCTGACTCTAGCCCTTGTGGGTAAGTCCAAGTTGTTATTATTAGATGATAATTTGTTGCAATCAGTTTTTTGTTGTATATGAAGTAATGTGTCTGCTTAAACATTTCAGCAAGTCAACAGGTCAATGTTGGTAAGTTTTCTTTATATTTGTATATTCATTCATTTCAATCAGAGATTAATGTACAGATTTCTTACAAAATTCGACACAATTGTTCATTGCAGCTCCTGAGTTTGCCTCCAGCAATACCTATGTGTACAGGTACGAGGCAGTGGTCTTGGGAGGTCTGCCTGAGGAAGGTCTGGCTAGAGCAGGAATCAAAGTCATCAGCAAAGTTCTCATCAGTGCAGTTGCCCAGAATAACTTCCTGCTGAAGGTACAGGATGCACATCAAGTTTCAATACTCAAGAGTCAGGAGTTCATCTTCTTTTCATTAAATGTTCCTTTATGTTTTTTTCTCGCAGCTTGTGGACCCAGAGATCTTTGAGTACAGTGGTGTCTGGCCCAGAGATCCTTTTGTTCCAGCTGCAAAGCTCACTTCAGCTTTGGCTGCTCAGCTCCAGACTCCCATCAAGTTTGAGTATGCCAATGGAGTTGTGGGTAAGATACATGCCCCTGCTGGTATCTCTGCTACGGTGTTGAATGTCCACAGAGGTATCTTGAACATCCTTCAGCTGAACATCAAGAAGACACAGAACATCTATGAGCTGCAGGAGGTCAGGCTTCTATCTTAAAGCTCAAATGAAAGGGTTGGCCCTACCCTACCCCTACTCGAACTCTTAGCCAAACCATGCTGTATTTTATATTCATCAGGCTGGAGCTCAGGGAGTCTGCAAGACCAGCTATGTCATCAGTGAGGATGCCAAGGTTGAGCGCATTCATCTGACCAAGACCAAGGATCTGAATCACTGCCAGGAGAGACTCGAGAAGGAGTTTGGTTTGGCTTACACTGAGAAATTGGTAGCTTCTCAGGATGTAAGTAGCTGTTTCATAACCTTCATTTTTAGTCTGATAGGTATCAGTATGAACATCTGACATTTTGTGTAACATTACGTTTTATCTTTATAGTCTAGAAAGAACTTGAGGGGAGCTGCAGCCTACAACTACATCATGAAGCCAACTGCCAATGGTGCTCTGATTATGGAAGCCACTGTTACTGAGATCCATCAGTTCTCTCCATTCAATGAGATGACCGGAGCTGCCCAGATGGAGGCAAAGTATGTTGTCTAATAACTAATATCTGAGAAACATCTGGAGATGTATTTGAATTGATACAATGACAGTGTATTCAACATGTAGAGCAATCCATAGCAAGTTAATATCCTTTTCATAGACAAAAGTTGACATTCCAAGAGATTCAGAAGGCCACAGTGGAACCCATTGGAGCCGAATACATTTCCCGTGGATCTCTGCAATATGAGTTTGCCACTGAGCTTCACCAGATACCTATTCAGCTCCTCAGGATCAGCAATGCACAAGCTCAGGTACTGTGGTTTTAAATCCTTATTCAACAGTTAGAAACAAACATAAATGGTTCTCCTCAAATCCTAAATGCTTTTTGTATTTTTCTTTACAGATTGTTGAGGTTCTGAATCATTTGGTTACCCACAATGAGGCAAAGGTTCATGAGGATGCCCCTCTGAAGTTTGTGGAGCTCATCCAGCTCCTGCGTGTGGCCAAAATGGAGAATATTGAGGCCATCTGGACTCAATACAAAGCGAATCCAGCTTTCAGGTGTTTTATTACATAATAAGAACAAATATAATTTGAATAGGAAAATCAATTAAGAATATCACTAAAATACACATTTAACTTTTTTAGACACTGGATCCTAAGTGCCATCCCGGCAATTGGAAGTCCTGTCACTGTTAGGTTCATCAAGGAGAAGTTTATTGCTGGTGACCTCACTATTCCTGAGGCCGCTCAGGCTCTGATGGCTGCTGTCCACATGGTGACGGCTGATCTGGATAGTGTCAAGCTGGTAGAGGTAGGTAAACCTTCATGGCAACATTAAGTACTCTTATGAATATTATAAAACCAGACCACAATATAAATGCTCTCTTCCAGGGGTTGGCTTTCCACCACATGATTCAGCAAAACTCAGTTATTCGTGAAATCGCCATGCTTGGTTATGGTACCATGGTTTTCAAGTACTGTGCTGTTCACACCAACTGCCCTTCAGAACTTGTGAAGGTAATGTAAATATTTCTTCCTTAGGCAGTGTTTACGTTCATTATCCTGGAGATTGAACAACTTCATGTTTTTTCTCAACAGCCCATCCATGACCACGCTATTGAGGCACTTGCAAAGGGGGAAATTAAAGAACTTGTAGTTGCTCTTAAAGTCCTGGGTAATGCTGCCCACCCATCTAGTATTAAACCAATCACAAAGCTCTTGCCTGGATTTGGAGCTGCTTCTGCTTCTCTGCCTATAAGAGTTCAGGTTGATGCCATCCTGGCCCTGAGGAACATTGCCAAGAAGGAGCCTAGAAGGGTAAGGATATTTGTTCATAGCTATGGATGACACTGTAAACAAGTTAACTTATCATTTATATCTTTCATTTCTGTGAATTAGATTCAGGAAGTGGCTGTGCAGCTGTTCATGGACAGGGCTCTCCACCCAGAGCTCCGCATGGTTGCTGCTGTTGTGGTGTTTGAGACAAGACCTCCAATGGGTCTCGTGATTACCCTTGCCGATGCAGTGCAGAAAGAGACAAATCTGCAAGTGGCCAGCTTTGTGTACTCTTACCTGAAATCCCTGACCAGGAGCACCGCCCCTGACTTTGCTCCAGTGTAAGGATAAGTTGCTTCATGTCTGTACTACATGACAGTTTTCTCACAGCTGTCTTATACCTGACTTTATTGAACAATTTAATATATCTCTACCATTTCAGTGCTGCAGCATCCAATGTTGCTGTCAAGATCCTCAGTCCCAAATTCGATAGGTTGAGCTATACCTTCAGCAAGGCCTTTCACCTGGACTCCTATTCCTGTGAGGGTCTTTTTTTGGGATCTTGTTTTTGGTTTATCCTAAGTGTACAACATTCATTATTGTCTATTATATCTTATAAAAATAAATATGTGTTTCCTTCATAAGCTCCTCTGATGATGGGTGCTGCTGCCAGTGCTTTCTACATCAACGATGCTGCCACCTTATTACCTAGAGCTGTGGTAGCCAAGGCAAGAACATACATTGCTGGAGCAGCTGCTGATGTTCTGGAGGTACGAGCTCTTCTTAAAATACTAATGGATAGCATTGACTTGATTTTCTATGTTATACTAAGTCACCATCTTCTCTTTCAGGTTGGAGTAAGAACAGAGGGAATCCAGGAGGCTCTAATGAAGATGCCCAATATTGCTGAAAATGCTGACAGGATCACTAAGATGAAGCGTGTCATTAAGGCGGTGAGTGAAAGGGATATGTTGAAACTACTTTAAAGAGTTGTTGAAAAAACGAATTAGTTTGGATAAAGTGTTGAAGGTTATCAAAGTTTACTCTGCTCTTACAACCACAGCTGACTGACTTGAAGTCCCTGCCCACAAACAAGCCACTAGCTTCCATGTATGTGAAATACTTTGGACAGGAAATTGCTTTCGCTCACATTGACAAGGAAATGATTGAACAGGCCACACAGGTATGACACACACAACAACTTTTAAAAACAACTTAAATCAGGGAGACCATTCTTTTAAATATAATGTTCCAGTATATCTATGATTTCCTTTAAAAATAATGTTTTTTCCGATATATCTATGATTTCCTGTAGCTGGCTACTGGACCTTCTGCACATGCAATTGGAAGGAAGGCTCTGAAGGAACTGTTGTCTGGAGCCTCCTTCCAGTACGCAAAGCCCCTGCTGGCTGCAGAGGTACGTCGCATCTTCCCGACAGCTGTTGGTGTGCCCATGGAACTCAGTTTATACACTGCTGCCGTGGCTGCTGCAACTGTACAAGGTAAGCTCTCTCCACCAACAGAATAATGTAAATGACTGCTGTTACACTATTGAGCAAATTAAGATGTTATACTTATTTTCTCTCCAACCCCACAGTCAGAGTGGCCATGACTCCTTCACTTCCTGAGGCTTTCCATCCTGCCCAGCTCTTGAACACAGATATTCAGCTGCATGCAGAGATAACACCAAGGTAGTATTTGATCAGTTTGCTACAGGGATACTAATAAAATTTTACACCTATACATTTGTTATGAAAAGGTTACTTCATGTGATACAATTATTGTTACAATTATTTATTTTTAATGTTTCAGTGTTGCCATGCATACATTTGCTGTGATGGGAGTGAACACTGCCTGGATCCAGGCTACTCTTATGGCAAGGGCAAAAGTACACACAATTGTCCCAGCTAAAATAGCAGCTAAAGTTGACATTGCCAAGGGCAACTTCAAGTTTGAGGTTTTGCCTGTTCAGTCTGCAGATCACCTGGCAACTGTGCGGTATGCAACTGTTTCTTTTAAAATTGACAACTGAAAAAAAAAGATTGCATTATGTACTATAATATTTGAATGAATTTTGTAAATCATTGTTACAGTGTTGAGAGTCTTGCTGTGGCAAGAAATGTTGAAGACCTTGCAGCTACTAAGATGATACCAATGATTCCTATCAAAGAAGCACAGCTGTCTAGAGATACTTTGAGATCAAAGATCTCATCCTCACAAGAAAGTGATTGGGTAAGATGAGTAACCTATTTGAAACCATACCATTTGACCATTTACAGCATGAAGTTCTTTGTATACCCCCGGAGATCTAATCTATTATATATGTTTCAGTCAAGATCATCTGAACGGATTTACTCTGATTTGCCTTCTAATATCATTCCTAAAATGAGAAAGTTGTCTGCACAACTGAGGAAGAAATTCTGTACCGCATTCAAAACCTTTGGAATAAAGGCATGCGCTAACATTGAATCCCAGAATGCTGCCTTCGTCAGAAACTCACCTCTCTATACCCTTATCGGGAAACACTCAGTCACTGTTGATTTGTCACAAGGCAAGTGAAATTATACATTTGATATTTGATTGAAATACAATTACAAATTAAATACAAATTCCAATGTTTAATAATATTTTATCTATTTTTGGGGATAGCTTCAGGCACAGTCATTGAAAGAATGGAGATTGAGGTCCAGGTTGGAGCAGAGGCAGCTAAAAAGATTGTCAAAGTGATCACTGTGAATGAAGATGAAGAATCTCCAGAGGCAACAAATGTCCTGTTGAAACTCAAGAAAGTCTTGGCTTCCGGTCGCAAGAATGGTACCAGATCTTCCTCCAGCTCCAGCAGTTCTAGTTCCAGCAGCTCTCGGTCTTCCTCCTCTTCCTCCTCATCTAGCTCATCCAGCTCATCTAGCTCATCCAGCTCATCCTCTCGTAACAACAAAAAAATCCTGAATGTTGGTGCTGCTCCAGCTAACAAGCAGTCTAAGAGAGTACGCAGCAGCGGTAGCAGCAGCAGCGGTAGCAGCAGCAGCGGCAGCAGCAGCAGCAGCAGCAGCAGCAGCAGCAGCAGCAGCAGTGGACGCAACAGCCAAAGGAACACCAGAAGATCACCAAACAACCGCTCTTCCAGCTCCTCCAGCTCCTCAAGCTCCTCCAGCTCCAGCTCTTCCAGCTCCAGCTCTCGCATGTCAAGGGTAGGGTAGAATCAAAAAGTACTCTTCTTCTCAAAAGAAAAATGCATTTACTGAAAGGTTTGCTTTTCTATTATGGCAGGAACTCTATGACATGAAGTTTACCAAGGACCATGTCCACAAGGTAATTATTTTCATATAAAATGTTGCGTGTGTAAATAAACACCTACTTCCATCTAACCTGCCTCATCACTCTTGCAGCATGCCATCTCAAAGGAAAGAATGTCCAGCAGAAGCAGTGCATCCAGCTTTGAGGCCATCTACAAACAGGTGAAACAATACCCCTCACAAAAAAACTTAAACAATAATTTATTCTCCCAAAGCTCAAACTGACCCTGGACACGAGTATGAGAATAACTCCACTTTAAATTTTGTCAGAACAAATTCCTTGGCAATGCTGTTGCTCCTTCCGTGACAATACTCATCCGTGCTGTGAGAGCTGACCATGTAGTGCAAGGTTACCAGATTACTGCCTATCTGGACAAAGCTACTTCCAGGGTGCAGATCATCATGGCTAACCTCGAAAAGGATAACCATTACAGAATCTGTACTGATGGAGTGTTGCTGAGCAACCACAAAGTTGTGGTAAGCCTGAAGACCTCTGATGCTGTCGAAAAATACAAAAACAATGATTTGCTAAAGTATTTTCATGGGCACTGCTGTTATCTACAAAAATGTCCCCTTAAACCACCCTCTACCATTCATTATGTGCACAATATAATATATTTAGTATGCTATTATGAACTACTATAATTGTTTGTTTTACAAGCTATCTGAGGTCCTGCAAGATGCACATAACAACCCACAACACCATTTCTCCTCTTAGGCTAAGATTGCATGGGGTGTTGAGTGCAAAGAATATGACACTGAGATCACAGCAGAAACTGGTCTTGTCAACGAAAATCCTGCTCTCCGTCTGAAGCTGTCATGGGACAAGATCCCAAGTGCCCTGAGGCAAAATGCAAAGAGGTACAATCTCTCATTTCACTATTAGTCATTTAACGCTATGATTTTGTGGTCTATACCATGTGCAAAATTGTTTTAGAAATAATCATCTACTGTATATGAGTATGTTTAAAATGTTACTTTCTTGATCTAGGGTCACTGAGTCCCTTTATAGTGCTGCTATCCTGGCTGGGGTTAGTCAAGGAAAAGCCAAAAACATAAAGAAAGAAATCAAACTCACACTGGCTCTTATCTCTGCAAGAAGGTTGAATATTGTGCTTAAGACTCCAAAGGTAAGCTAGTCATCTGTTTTTAACTGAGGTTACTTTTACAGAAGCTGGTTTTCCGTTACTTTACATTTACTTAATTGTCGTTCCTTACAGATGACCATTTCAAAACTGGCTTTGAGTCTCCCTGTTGCTTTGCCTGTTGGAGACACCGCTGCTGAGCTTTCTGTGCTCTCAGACAACATTGTTGACCAAGTGTACTACCTGTTCTCCAAAGCAAATGCAGGTGAGAGGAATCTGATTATTCAAATAATGTTTTAGGTATAAATGGTTTAGTGAATGGTGTCATCATTTTACTTTTTCTTAACTCTAGCTGAATGTAGCATGGACGGAAACACACTGACGACATTCAACAACAGGAGGTACAAGAGTGACATGCCACTCTCCTGCTACCAAGTTGTGGCTCAGGATTGCACACAAGAGCTCAAGTTCATGGTTCTGTTAAAGAAGGACAATGATCAGAACCACATCAGTGTTAAGATCTTTGACATGTGAGTATTCAAGAACAAGCACAACATGATGGGGTCAACTAACTGAAATATATTTTTTAATCCCTTACTGTTCATGTTGAATTGGGGCATACTGTATATTCGATTTTTACAACCTAACCAAATGGGATTATTTTCACCAGTGATATTGAGCTGTATCCCGAAGACAACCAGGTACTGGTGAAGGTCAACGGACAGAAAATTCCCATCAGCAGCCTCCCATATCAACATCCTACAGGTTATTTTCATTCATTATAAAATATACATTTCCTTTAACAAGAGCACCATATTGAATGGAAGATTTGACAATATCAGTAAACGTCAGGAAGATAATGCTCTTCCTCACCTAGGCTCAATCCAGATCAAACAAAAGGATGACGGGATCGCTCTCCATGCTCCAAGTCATGGTCTCCAGGAGGTCTACTTGGATAAAAATGCATGGAAGGTGATAGAAACCTTCTTATAAGATTTATTAATTTCACTTGATAGGTAAACAACTTGGTTAAGGTTAAAAAAAAGGTAAAGATAACCATTTTTTGGGAACCACTAGGTCCAAGTTGTGGACTGGATGAAGGGTCAGACCTGTGGTATCTGTGGTAAAGCTGATGGGGAAGTCAGACAGGAGTTGCGCATGCCCAATGGACGCCTGAGCAAGAGCCCAGTCAGCTTTGCCCATTCCTGGGTGCTTCCAGCTGAGAGTTGCCGTGACACCACCGGTGAGTGCTTTCTGGTTTTACTGAAAAGTGGGGGATTCAACCTTCACAGGAACATTAAGAATGAACAATAATTCTACCGCCAATAACACAGCAATGATGGCACAATCAAGTATCTGGCTAATTGCTATCGTTCTGTACGACTGTTTACAGAATGTCGCTTGAAACTTGAATCTGTGAAGCTGGAGAAGCAGATGATTGTCAGTGGCCAGGAGTCCAAATGCTACTCTGTTGAGCCTGTGCTACGCTGTCTGAACGGTTGCTACCCAGTGAGGACCACCCCTGTCACCATTGGCTTCCACTGCCTGCCCACCGGTGAGTGCATGATCGTCTACGTATGTTTAACTGAAATGAAAATGCATCAAATCCTGTACCTTGCTTTTACTAACACTTTACTTTACAGATTCCAACCTGAACCGTTCAGAGGGTCTGAGCAGCATCTATGAGAAGAGTGTGGACCTGAGGGAGACAGTGGATGCCCATGTGGGCTGCCGTTGCACCGCTCACTGTGCTTAGTTTCATTGCAGATTCTGCCACTAATTCCTTACTTGAACATATTGGTGAATAACTTAACTGTCATGAAGAATAAATTTCAAACAGCATTCTAAAGACAAAAAGGTTTCTTGAAAATTATTGTACATTTTTTAAATGATGACTACATTTTATCATCTACACATTTTGATGTTCTATATCACAAAGGGGTGGATATTGTTTTCCACAAACACAATATATATTAATTTCAATATTAACATTAGTGTACAATATTATTTTCAACTGTACATGTGTAAATCTGTAGCATATTGTCCTGAGTTAGTATTCAATGGCTTGCACCAAACTATGTATTTGACATGACGTTTTTATAATCAAACAAGACAATTTCTTGATTTATTTTTATATATATTCTCCCTTAAAGTAATTGCACTAGGCTAATACTGGAATTTGATTTACAACTACTTTAAGGTCAGCTATTACTGCCAAGAAGGGCTCCAAAACTACTATCCACTTGTCTGTCTCATTCCAACTGTCTCCATATATTAATCTAAGATATATCTTTTATTGGGTGTTCTTCGCCTTTAAATAGAAATCCAACAATGGTGCTCAAGTGATAAACTCGCCCTGTGCGCACAATATGTTAGGACCGGCACTGCACCCACCTGAAACTGGTGTTCCAGCAAATCAATTTCAAGACTAGAGAGGGTACAATTTCTGGGGAAATTGTAGGGGTGTGCTTGCTTGTTTTGGTTGCAGGGGTCCCTATTTAAATTACATTTTACAACTAATATTTCTGTATATTTTATATTAAAATGCATAGCCTACTTATTATTCATAAAGTTTACATAGATTTAAAAGCATATTTTTTTCAGCTCATTTACAACTCCAAAATACTAAGAGTGAAGAGTAGAATTAGTAGTTGTCTCCTCATTTCCCCTGCAAGGAGAATGGTGATCAGCAACCTGTGACGTCACGAGAGGCTGGGTCCTGGAGGGGTGCTACATTCCCCGGAGGTGGCTGCAGCACTGAGCAGCTATAGCTCCCTCTGCTGGGGGAGTCGAGAGCTCCATCCCTCCCTCAAAGCGGGGCATTCCCGCACACCTGGGACTGATCAGACCCTAATGACCGAAAGGGTTCGGTTAAAGAGGGAGAGCCACAGTTAAGCAAAAAGGAGGTGAGGGGAAGGATTCCTCAAGATGGAAGAGGTGGTATACTGTTTCTGTCATTGTATGCAAGAGTTGAAAGTTTTTTGTTAATTCTGAGGATCAGCAATAAACCCCTTGTTTTCGTTTAACCCCGTGTCCTCGCACAATTTTGAGCTGTCCCGCTGAGGGCTGTGTAGCCTCTCGTGCCGTGGCATCACAAACCTCATAGTTGAATCAAAACGAATACATTTGGCAGACCGGTGTAACAATTGACCTAATCTCTATGACTTAAACGTCATTGTAAGTTTTTCCCTTCTCATGATATTTTCAGACATTTAGCCTACTCATATTTCATTCATTCATCAATAAAGAACCCCCTTTAAAATGTGTTTTAACAACGACGTTACCAGCAGTAGCTAGCTATCTCAGATGGAATCGCAATTCAAATAGTATCATCTGCTAACTGAAAATATGCCCCCAAAAACGTAAATAAGCTTGACATTTATTTAGGGGAAAATCACTCATTCATAAATTTGTCAGCGGTAGTGATCATTGTCAGTAACAAGGCAAAATGCGATATAGCCCTGCTGTGTGGAGAAGCTGCCCCGGTAAATTGTAGGATACAACTACTAGACTGTCCTGGTAGCAATTGCGTTGGTTGAATTCAATTTAACGTTACTTCCGTTGTACAGTCTATAGAGGGTTTTCACGGACGTCACATTCTGGGCAATAACCCGGATGCGCGGCCATCTTGGAGGCACTCGATGTAAACAACTCAACGGAGTACAACGAAAATAAATTCTACACTCTTTGGTACAACTGTAGCCATGTCTAAACGACCGAAAAGGTCACCAAAACGTGTCCAAGATCCAAAGGCATACAGGGAAGGCCTTGGACCGCAAGAAAACCGTCGATATGTTGAGAAAATTTGATTTATTGGCGGTGCTGAGGTGGCTCGGGCATCTGATCAGGATGCCTCCTGGACGCCTCCCTGGTGAGGTGTTCCGGGCACGTCCCACTGGGAAGAGGCCCCGGGGAAGACCCAGGACACGCTGGAGGGACTATGTCACTCGGCTGGCCTGGGAACGCCTCGGGGTCCCCCAGGAAGAGGTGGTGGAAGTGGCCGGGGAGAGGGAAGCCTGGGCCTCCCTGCTTAGGTCGTTGCCCCCGCGACCCGATCCCCGGACAAGCGGCAGATGACGACAACGACGGTGCAGATCCCTACCAGTTAGCTCCCTCTTCTTGGATCTGTGACGACCCTGTGATTCTGCCTTCAGTCGGACATCCAGATATTGTGAACTACCTGGTTTTCTCGCCGAGCCCATATACAGCGGAAGACCTTAAAGCTTACAAAGGTTTGGAGGCCTACAATCAGATGGTGTGTGGATGGGTGAGGGAGATGCAGTACCAAGTCCTCAACGACCGTTGTGTTGTGAAGGCGAAAGTAAGTAATGCAATAGCGTCTTAAATCAACCTAACCATAACTGTATGATATCATTGCAATACTCAAGGTGTAGCCAAGTGACACTCAATCGTGTTTTTCTTTTCATTTCAAAGACCCCCAGTTTGCTATGTACACTGTACACTATCTGAGTTAGTTTCATAAGATAAGATAAGCCTACATGTTATTATCTTGGACACGTTTTGGTGACCTTTTCGGTCATTTAGACATGGCTACAGTTGTACCAAAGAGTGAAGAATTTACGTTATTTTCGTTGTACTCCGTTGAGTTGTTTACATGGAGTGCCTCCAAGATGGCCGCGCATCCGGGTTACTGCCCAGAATGTGACGTCCGTGAAAACCCTCTATAGGCTGGAATTGATTATTTTCATTAACAGTTCAGGCTGTGGCAATGAAGTTCAGGTTAGCAGTGTCAGATAGTTTCACCTTTTGAAAGACTTTTGATTTAAGTAAGGGTAGTGCCAAAACATGTGCCGCCGTTTGACTTCCAACTAGTACTGTAAACAAACAGCTGTGGAGATGTTTTTGTTAGCTACAGGACTATAGGCTACAGCGTTGCAGTGAGCTACATGGTTTGAAACCACCGGTAATAATAATTTCACCAGCAAATCTTTAACTTGTAATCTAATGTCATAATAAATCACGAAAATTTATTTGTGAGGAATGTTTATTTTTAACGATTGAAAACAGATGCATCATAGGCCACGTTTACACATAGCAGGGTATTTACAGAAACAAATATTTCTGCCCCTCTGTTTTCAAAAATAACGTCGTACACACAAGTATGTTTTCAAAAATATTTCTGTTTACATTAACCCGCATATACGCCCCCGAGCACCATCATAACTATGCCAAACCTGTAGGCGGCAGTGTAATGTGAAGGATAAAGCCATGCAAACCAATCAAAATTTTCAAAATCAACAACTACAAATAACACGATCGACTTCCTTCATCTTTCAGGAGCCAGGTTCATTTGTTTGAATGATTCACAAATGTGATGCACAAATGATTTCGTGATTCAGAAATGTAACGCAATTCACAAATAAATGACCCCATACACTAGTTGTGTTCGACTTCATGCAGCACCGGCAGTGCCGACAGCCGGCTGCTTTGTAGCTGAGAATGCCATTTGCTCCTTCAAGTCAGCCGGGCTGCAGGCGGCTGCAGGTCGCTGCAGGCGACGCCAGTGAAAATAGACGTAGTTTGGAGCTGCACTTGAAAACCATGTTGAAGTCGATGTTGTGCTATACTGTCCTATTACCGGAATGAGGGTAATATGTGAATTATGTGCGACTGCTGTTACAGTATGTCACTGTCTGGTTAAAGCGAGCATTCTTCTTTGTATTCATTTGTACACATCACTTTTAATAGAACTATTCACTTCTGATTCTTGATTACGTTGTACTTGCTGTTATAGGCTTCTTACTAAATGCACTATATGCCAATTGTAATATTATCGTCTGTAACATGAGTATAGCTACATTATTTTACAAAAGTATATAAAAAGGCCCCTGCTCAAGGGTCCCTCATACCAGAATTCAACGCCTATTTCCCTCTCAGTAAACTACTTGCCACACAACTGTTTTGTGTTTACAATCATATCCATTCTTTAGATCCTGCTTCCCAAAGCCTTGGAAGTATCTTCTAACTTGCAATGTACAGTGCTTGGTTCTAGTACTTGATAAGCCAAGCCTGGACCTTCCCTTTGTGAATGGCTAGTGGAAAACATCTAATAAATGATGACATTTTGATTGGTGATTTGATTTCCAAACAAAAAACTATAATTATATATTTAACAAAAAATAGAAAAAAATATTTTTCACAAGTTTGAGGCTTGACCATGACAACAGGTGAGGGATATACGGCAGGCAGCACAGACATATTCCTCTCAGTTGGATTTTAGCACAACCAACCTGCGATTTTGGATAAACATTAAGATTAATTTGTGGAATGATAATGAATGATCAAACATTAGGAATGGCAAAAACTGTCACTGTCACCTATAATAACATGACCACTTATACAAAGAAATACCAATGCTTCATTATAAATGTTTTCTAATAGTGAAAAAAGTATTGTATTCAATACCAGTTGACAAGCTATCACCCATAGTGTCACCATCCAGATTGTCCTCATCCCCATATAGTTGGGGTGTGATCTTATAGCCCCAAGATATGGGGGAGGGGGGGGGGGGGATTTCGGCAGGTATGAAAAACAGTGTTGCCAAAATCCTACTCCCCTTTTAACTTTTACACTTATGCAACTAGTATCAAAAGCTTTTTATGGCACACTCTACAGGGCATGAGGAGCCACCAAAATAATTTGGGGTGGTGTCAGATCTTACAATTCCAAAATATGAGGGGGGAGGATTTTGGCAGGTACGAAAACCAGTGTTGCCAAAATCCTACTACCCTTCTAACTTTTACATTTTTGCAACCAGTATCAAAAGCTTTTTATGGCACACTCTACAGGGCATGAGGAGCAATCAAAATTGTTTAGGGGGGGGTGTCAAATCTTACAATTCCAAAATATGAGGGGGGGAGGATTTCGGCAGGTACGAAAAACTGTGTTGCCAAAATCCTACTCCCCTTCTAACTTTTACATTTTTGCAACTAGTATCAAAAGCTTTTTATGGCACACTCTACAGGGCATGAGGAGCCACCAAAATAATTCTGGGGGGTATCAGATCTTACAGTCCCAAAATATGAGGGGGGGAGGATTTCGGCAGGTATGAATAAGAGTGTTGCCAAAATCCTACTCCCCTCCTAACTTTTGCATTTTTGCAACTAGTATTAAAAGCTTTTTATGGCACACTTTACAGGGCATGAGGAGCCACCAAAATAATTTGGGGTGGTGTCAGATCTTACGTTCCCAAGATATGAGGGGGGGAGGATTTTGGCAGGTTCGAAAAACAGTGTTGCCAAAATCCTGCTCCCCTCCTAATGTTTACATTTTTGCAACTAGTATCAAAATCTTTTTATGGCACACTTTACAGGGCATGAGGAGGCACCAAAATAATTCTGGTGGGTATCAGATCTTACAGTCTCAAAATATGAGGGGGGGAGGATTTCGGCAGGTATGAAAAACAGTGTTGCCAAAATCCTACTCCCCTCCTAACTTTTGCATTTTTGCAACTAGTATTAAAAGCTTTTTATGGCACACTTTACAGGGCATGAGGAGCCACCAAAATAATTTGGGGTGGTGTCAGATCTTACAATTCCAAAATATGAGGGGGGAGGATTTTGGCAGGTACGAAAACCAGTGTTGCCAAAATCCTACTCCCCTTCTAACTTTTACATTTTTGCAACCAGTATCAAAATCTTTTTATGGCACACTTTACAGGGCATGAGGAGGCACCAAAATAATTCTGGTGGGTATCAGATCTTACAGTCTCAAAATATGAGGGGGGGAGGATTTCGGCAGGTATGAAAAACAGTGTTGCCAAAATCCTACTCCCCTCCTAACTTTTGCATTTTTGCAACTAGTATTAAAAGCTTTTTATGGCACACTTTACAGGGCATGAGGAGCCACCAAAATAATTTGGGGTGGTGTCAGATCTTACAATTCCAAAATATGAGGGGGGAGGATTTTGGCAGGTACGAAAACCAGTGTTGCCAAAATCCTACTCCCCTTCTAACTTTTACATTTTTGCAACCAGTATCAAAAGCTTTTTATGGCACACTCTACAGGGCATGAGGAGCTACCAAAATTATTTAGGGGGGGGTGTCAAATCTTACAATTCCAAAATATGAGGGGGGGAGGATTTCGGCAGGTACGAAAAACTGTTTTGCCAAAATCCTACTCCCCTTCTAACTTTTACATTTATGCAACTAGTATCAAAAGCTTTTTATGGCACACTCTACAGGGCATGAGGAGGCACCAAAATAATTCTGGGGGGTATCAGATCTTACAGTCCCAAAATATGAGGGGGGGAGGATTTCGGCAGGGATGAATAACAGTGTTGCCAAAAATCTACTCCCCTCCTAACTTTTGCATTTTTGCAACTAGTATTAAAAGCTTTTTATGGCACACTTTACAGGGCATAAGGAGCCACCAAAATAATTTGGGGTGGTGTCAGATCTTACAATTCCAAAATATGAGGGGGGAGGATTTTGGCAGGTACGAAAACCAGTGTTGCCAAAATCCTACTCCCCTTCTAACTTTTACATTTTTGCAACCAGTATCAAAAGCTTTTTATGTCACACTGTACAGGGCATGAGGAGGCACCAAAATAATTCTGGTGGGTATCAGATCTTACAGTCTCAAAATATGAGGGGGGGAGGATTTCGGCAGGGATGAATAACAGTGTTGCC
The DNA here is from genome assembly GCF_054491055.1 of Hypomesus nipponensis. Lineage (NCBI taxonomy): Eukaryota > Metazoa > Chordata > Actinopteri > Osmeriformes > Osmeridae > Hypomesus > Hypomesus nipponensis. The sequence goes on along the minus strand of NC_140376.1, from coordinate 9,988,531 downwards.
AAAAATCTACTCCCCTCCTAACTTTTGCATTTTTGCAACTAGTATTAAAAGCTTTTTATGGCACACTTTACAGGGCATAAGGAGCCACCAAAATAATTTGGGGTGGTGTCAGATCTTACAATTCCAAAATATGAGGGGGGAGGATTTTGGCAGGTACGAAAACCAGTGTTGCCAAAATCCTACTCCCCTTCTAACTTTGACATTTTTGCAACCAGTATCAAAAGCTTTTTATGGCACACTCTATAGGGCATGAGGAGCTACCAAAATTATTTAGGGGGGGGTGTCAAATCTTACAATTCCAAAATATGAGGGGGGGAGGATTTCGGCAGGTACGAAAAACTGTGTTGCCAAAATCCTACTCCCCTTCTAACTTTTACATTTATGCAACTAGTATCAAAAGCTTTTTATGGCACACTCTACAGGGCATGAGGAGGCACCAAAATAATTCTGGGGGGTATCAGATCTTACAGTCCCAAAATATGAGGGGGGGAGGATTTCGGCAGGGATGAATAACAGTGTTGCCAGAAATCTACTCCCCTCCTAACTTTTGCATTTCTGCAACTAGTATTAAAAACTTTTTATGTCACACTGTACAGGGCATGAGGAGGCACCAAAATAATTTGGGGTGGTGTCAGATCTTACAATTCCAAAATATGAGGGGGGAGGATTTTGGCAGGTACGAAAACCAGTGTTGCCAAAATCCTACTCCCCTTCTAACTTTAACATTTTTGCAACCAGTATCAAAAGCTTTTTATGGCACACTCTATAGGGCATGAGGAGCCATCAAAATAATTTGGGGGTGTGTCAGATATTATACTTCCAAGATATGGGGGGGGGGGGGGAAGGATTTCGGCAGGTAGGATGTTATCCACCATCATCCCTGTGCCCAAAAACCCAAGACAAACAGGACATAATGACTACAGACCCGTCGCCCTGACCTCTGTGGTAATGAAGTATTTTGAGCGCCTGGTGCTGGCACACCTCAAATCCATCACAGACCCCCTCCTGGACCCCCTGCAGAGCCAACAGGTCTGTGGACGACGCAGTTAACATGGCTCTCCACTTCACCCTACAGCACCTGGACTCCCCAGCATCTTACGCCAGGATCCTGTTTGTGGACTTCAGCTCTCCCTTCAACACCATCATCCCTGCCCTGCTTCAGGACAAGCTCTCCCAGCTGAATGTGCCTGATTTCACCTGCAGGTGGATCACAGACTTCCTGTCTGACAGGAAGCAGTGTGTTAAACTGGGAACACACGTCTCTGACTCCCAGTTCATAAGCACCAGATCTCCTCAGGGCTGCGTCCTTTCCCCTCTGCTCTTCTCCCTGTACACCAACAGCTGCACTTCCAGTCATCCATCTGTGAAACACGAAGTTGCCGGACGATTTGTCCAAAGTTTAAACAGCTGTAATTCAGTTATATTATGACATGTCAAGGTGATTGTGGTCTGAAGATAATCTGTGCCAAATTAGGTGAATATTTGATATTTACCAAAAACAGTTCATTCATTCAAAATGGCGGCCACATCTATTCAGCTGGTATTACAATTTAACATGTGTCAGACACAAGATCGCCACCTAGCAGTTAGATGACACCACCTTTTGTGGACTTCTTTGGAACAGGGTCCTGAGCACCTGTACCAAGTTTGATGTCGATTCAGCAAATATTTCCTGAGATATGATTTCACTTCCTGTTTTGGGGGCTTCATTGCCGAATTTGATCAGCTTTACCGACATGTGAAAAGGTTTGTGAGGCTTGATCTGAAGAGAAATGGTGCAAAATGTTTGCTTATTGCAGCGCCACCTAGAGGTGAAATGGCATGACCTATTTTGGACCTCTTTAGTCCAGTGTCCCTAGTCCCTATACCAAATTTGGTGTCAATGCAGTAAAAGAGGTGCTGAGACATGACCTCACTTCTTTTATGGTGGCTTGGTTGACGACTTTGATTGGCTGTTCCAGTCAAAAGGTTTAGAAAATCAAAAAAACATGTGATGTCTTTTTTGAGGCTTGATCTGAAGATGATCTGTGCCAAATTTGGTGAAGATTGGACAAATCTTATAGGAGAGGTAGCAAAAAAAACGGTATATTCAAAATGGCGGCTACATTAATTCAGCCACATTAATTTGATGTGGCTGTAACTAACAAACAATTGCGAAAATCAAAGCTCCAGGGGATGACTTTTGTGAGGCTTGGTCTGAAGATCATCTGTGGCAATTTTGAAGAAGATTCGACAATAATTGTAGCAGGAGTAGCGAAAAAACGCTTTTCTTTTACATACAAAATGGCGGAGTATCTATAGGACTGGGTATGATGTCATAGAGTGCGTTGAACTCGTCTTGATCCAGGAAATCCAACGATACCTCATTTTGGACAATGGGGCATATGGTTCAAAAGTAACATGTGTAAACACAACTTTGACCCATTGGTGGCGCTAGATGGTTGAAATGGGAGACATGAAACTTGGTGAAATTGATGAGGGGACTGGTCCCAAAGAGTGTGCCAAATTTCACAACTTCTGACCATGTGGTTGGGGCTGCCATAGACTCACATGACAGATGTGTAATAATAATAACAAATATAACTGCAAGCAGTAATGGCGGATTCCTCCAAACATTGCTAACCAGAGGGTATCGAGTACCCGCAGCAAGTTTGGTGTGAACCCATCAAAGATTTGCTGAAATACGACCCAACTTCCTGTTTGCTGGCTTAATGGCACATTTTGATTGCCTGTAGCGGGCAAACGATTTCGAAAAAAAAAAAACGTGAATAAACGTAATAAAGGCAAACAATAATAATCACTTAATAAAGGCAAACAAATCAATAGTTATTGGCCAAAACACATTTTTGCTTCCTGCGGCCACGCCCAGTGATCACATGACACCAAATTGTGTGGACATCCTCAAAATAGAGTTCCGAGTCCTCATACCAAGTTTGGTGTTGACATCTCAAAGATTTGCCGAGATTTGATCCAATTTCCTGTTTGGTTGCTTTGTTGTATTTTGATTGGCTGTAGCGGACAAACGGTTTTAAAAATCCAATATAAAAGTAATGCCTGAGCGAGGGTTGCTCTGAAGATGATGTATGCCAATTCTGGGGAAGATTGAAATAAAATTGTAGGAGGAGTAGGCTTTCAAAGGTTTTTGATAAAACCGGAAATAGCGGAAAATCTATATAACCGGAAATCGACGCCATTGTGTGTTTTGAACTCGGCTTGATCCAGGGAATCCAATGGTACCTCATTTTTGAAAATCGGCCATACGGTTCAAAAGTTACATGTGTAAACACAAGTCCAACTTTGACCCGTTGGTGGCGCTAGAGTGGTCTAATGGGAGACATGAAACTTGGTGTAACTGTAGAAGTGACTGTCCTTAATGAGTGTGCCAAATTTCACAAAAAGTTACCATATGGTTGCCATTGACTTCCATGGTACAAGAAAAAAAAGAAACAAAAAGAAAGAAATATAACTGCAAGCAGTAATGCCGGATTCCTCCAAACATTGCGAACCAGAGGGTATCGAGTACACGCAGCAAGTTTGGTTTTGCTGAAGATTTGCTGAAATACGAACCAACTTCCTGTTTGCTGGCTTAATGGCACATTTTGATTGCCTGTAGGGGGCAAACGGTTTCGAAAATAAAAAAAACCATGTGAAGCTTGGTCTGAAGATTTTAGCTGCCAAATTTGGTGAAGATTGGACAACATTTGTAGGAGGAGTAGAGAAAAAACGTTTTTCAATGAATTCAAAATGGCGGCAGCATCAATTCGGCTATTATCACAAATTATTATGAGTCACACACGGGATGTCCCAAGATATCATGAAACAAAGGAATCACTTAATAAAGGCAAACAAATCAATAGTTATTGGCCAAAACACATTTTTGCTTGACCCGTTGGTGGCGCTAGAGTGGTCTAATGGGAGACATGAAGCTTGGTGTAACTGTAGAAGTGACTGTGAGTGTGCCAAATTTCACAAAAAGTTACCATATGGTTCTAGGGGCTGCCATTGACTTCCATGGTACAAGAATACAAATAAAATTAAAAAGAATAAAACTAACAGTAACAATAGGTTTCCTCCTTACGGAGGAATCCTAATAAAACTAACAATAACAATAGGTTTCCTCCTTACGGAGGAATCCTAAATATAGCTGCAAGCAGCAATTTTGTTTCTGGTATAACACCACAGGCCTCCTCTGCTCCTCATGGGAACGAAGTAACCGAAGTGACCGGACACATTTTTGCTTCCAAAAGTTCTAAACACCCTTGCTAATATAAATCCCTAATTTCACTGGATAACAATTAATACACTTATGTATTATTATGCAAAATATTGAATGAATTAAAAAACTAAGGATGTTCCTTTCTTCATGACCTACCAGCATCAAATGATAAAAAACATTTATTCTTATTTTTAGGGGTGCTGAGATTAAATTCAAGGGTGCTTGAGCACCCCTAAAAGCATATAAAATCGCCACTGTATGGGGTGTCGCTCTGGGACAGGCGAGTATGAGGCTGGGAGGGGAAAATCACAGTATACTCACTACAAAAACATAGACTACGCCATTGCAGCAGTAGCTATCTCATATGGAATTGCGATTCCAATAGTACCATCTGCTAACTGAAAATATGCCCCCAATAACGCTTGACATTTATTTAGGGGAAAATCACTCATTCATAAAAATGTCAGTGGTAGCGATCATTGTCAGTAACAAGGCAAAATGCGATATAGCCCTGCTGTGTGGAGAAGCTGCCCCGGTAAATTGTAGGCTACTACTACTACACTGTCTTGGTAGTAATTGCGTTGGTTGAATTCGATTTAACGTTACTTCCGTTGTACGGTCTAGGCTGAAATTTTCATGAACAGATTGACAAAGTTTAGGCTGTGGCAATGGAGTTCAGGTTAGTAGTCGCGAGTGAGATAGTTTCACCTATTGAAAGACTTTTGATTGAAGTAAGGTTTGTGCCGAATATGTGCTGCCGTTTGACATCCTACGAACTGTAAACAGCTGTGGAGGTGTTTTTTTTTTGCGACTAGGCTACAGACAGTACAGCGTTGCAGTGAGCTACACTGGTTTGAAACCACAGGCAATGATAATTTCACCAACAAATCGTTTACTTGTAATCTAATGTCATAATAAATCCTACAACGAAAATGTATTTGTGAGGAATGTTTATTTTAACGATTGAAAACAGACGCATCATATACTGCTGTAGTATGTGTTGCCCGGGCAACAGAGGCTAATGTCATGATGCTAATGCTTCAGTGAAATACCGTAAAACGTCAAATAATAGCCGAGTCCCAAATAGACCCCTGTCTCCTTTAAACGCCTGGTGTGACAACAGATTTGGGTAAATAAAGGCCGGTCTCAAATAGAGGCCTGGTCTTTTTTTTGTGTGTGTGTCGGGTTGTATTTGATCTTTTAAAACCCGTCACATCGTTTGTTCTATGTTTTGATTTGATTTCACGTGACAGACGCAATGTTCATATCACTATGGCAACATAACAAACAAAAGGTTAACAAACTTTCTTTTAGTCTTCAGTTGTTCTTAATTCTCTCAATACCACCATGGAGACAAAAATAAAAAAGTACGATTTGACATTTAAGCTGACAGTTGTCAAATTTGCCGAACAAAATTAAGCAGAGGCAAGACATTTCTCAACTGATCCTAAGAGAGTGCGAGAATGGCGTAAACATAAAGCAGAACTGCAACGTCTCTCGGAGGAAGACGCAGGGTTCGTACGGTCATGGAAAACCTGGAAAAGTCATGGAATTTTAAAATGGTTATTTCCAGGCCTGGAAAAGTGCTTGAAAAAAATAAAATCCCCAAAGTTTTGGAAAAGTCATGGAAAGTTGTTATAATCATATTTTCATGTTGTTCATTTACGCTGAGTTTTAAATAATTCACATGCTTTTAAAATAAATACGTTCAAAAAATATGCAGGCATACGCTCTCATACTAACTGAAAAGTTCGATGGCCATAGCAACAGTAACTCAGAGAAGCGCAAGGGATAATTCAAAATGCCAGGAAAGTGTAGATTTAACGATGCATGGCTACAAATGGAAAGATACATTACAACAGACAAAGATCCGGGACGAGCAAAATATCGGTTGTGTGGTGGAAAATCATTCAACATTTCAATCATGGGAGAGGCGGCATTAACTAGCCATTCCTAAGGTAGCAAACATCAGAGCGCTGCTGCTAGCAAAGCTACAGCAGCCGGTGATGGGTGCTGATATCAAAGCTACAGCAGCACCCATAACCGGCTTTCTCACCACAGCGAGGTCCACTGCTACGCCTAGCAGTAGGGGTCGTTAACTGATGCTGCGACAAAAAATTAAGTCCTAACTGCGGAGGTAAGGGGCTTAAGGGCTGAAGGGGCTTATTTTCCCGACTATGACCGGCGTTCTATACATTATGCTGCTTATTACACAGCTACTTGCCAAAAAAATAACTTAACACAGTGTGTCTTTTTACAATTTATTTGTTACCATTCGTTGTGTTGATCGGTAGAAAAATAGTTTGCCAAAGACGTTGAACTTCATAGACGTTGAACATTCTTTAGGCTTCAAATCAGCTGACGTTGCCAAGCAATGGAGTACGCTGGCTTTGAAAAGTTACCGGACTGCTTGCGGAGTGCTACGAAAGATGCGAATCCGAGGCAAAAAGGCCACTTCCCTTGACGGCGGTCAAATATGCATAGCCAAGTTCAAATATTGAAAAATTGTTCACCGCAGAACGTTGGGAAGCCCCATTTAAGTGAATGGAACATTCTACAGTATTACGAACAGCCGTGTAATACTAACTACTTACTAACCGAGAGTGAGGTCATGCCGGGAAATATCAAACTGAGGCTGGGACGTATCGACCGAGCGATAGGTTGATATGGCAAAGCCGAGGTTTGATATTTCCCGGCATGACCGAACGGTCGAGGTTAGTAAGTAGTTTATTATATGGCATTTTTAGCTTCTTTTCATTTGGTAAACGAAAATAAATGATACCTCTAGGCTAATTTTAGCTAGCTCTCAAGTCTTCTCATGCTGTGTTTCATGTGTTGCCTAGCAACTCATTACTTTTGATAGAAAGCAGACAACATGGTTCTGCTAAAATGGCTTTAATTTCAACACAAAATAATGACACCAGGGATTAAAAGAGTCTAGTCTTCATCCTCTCTTTTGATGACAAATCTTTTCCGCATCACCTGGATAGTAAAACTCAGCAGCTGACTCGTCGCTCATTTTGAAGATGACGTCAGAGGGCAATACGGAGCCGTATTGACCGCTGAGGAGGGCAATACCAAGCCCCCACCCCTCGACTCTCGGCTTGAGGCAACAGCCCCGGTGGATGTAGTTGGTATTGCATTTCCGATTTTCTACCGACTCGTCCGGTCGTTTTAATTCTATTAACTCCAGTCAACATATCGAAAACTATCTCCCCCAATAATTTTTGTTAGATTCTCAAACCGGGCTCATACTACTAGCTTTTTCATAAAATAATTTTTCCTGATTTTTGCAAAGATTGAAACCAATCCGAAATGGGTAAACTAGCAGCCCATTTATTTGCTTATGTCAAGAAAAGTTGCCTGGAAACGTGCTCGCGGATACGAACAATGAACGAGCACAAAAGGGAGCATCAGCAAATCGCTGATTTACCTGAGCTGAATGAGAACAAAGAGAAAGAATTTGATAATCTACAGCTGCCTGCCTTTATTGTAGTTTTACCAATGGTTGCACATACATGACGGTTGTTTGTAGAGTTAATTTAAGTTATTTTAAAGCAGATTTAACCATTTTGTAATGAACGCTATTATGCACATGGCATGACAAACGTAATTATAGCCTAATCTAATTAGTTATAATATTGTGGTATGTTACGGCTTCATTATATATTGTTGACATGTTATTCTGAGGCAAAGACAAAGATGAATAAATCATGTCTGATAACGTCAATATTGTTATGGTCGTTATATTGTTAGAACTTTAAGTCAGTTAACACCACAACGATGGCATTAACAATAAGCTAGTAATTGTAAACAACACTCATCATCATTATAATAGTAAAGGTATAGGCTTAATTTGCTTTGCAAAGCTAGAACAACAACGGAGCCAGATATTCAGGTTTAAAGTTTATTTATCCGCCACAATACATAAGCAGTTAAACTATAAACACAAAGCAAAAAGAACAACGTATAGGCCCTGCACGTATAAAACTACAGTACTAATAGTATTGATTTTCGTAAAGTTCACATGTAGGCTATCTGCTTCTTGATCGGACTTCTACCACATTCTGACAGTTTTCTGCAATGCCTTAGCTCCAGCTCACAAGCTCGCAACTGGTTGTCGCAAAGTATGACGTATACAGCTAGTTGCAAGCATGCATGAGTTTCGGAGCTAGGAACAAGCTTCTGCGCAAGACCGGACGAGTCGGTCTGGAAAGATGGCGCGGTCCGTTAGGAGCTCTCGCTTGCCTCACTGCGCCACTGAGCACTTTTCATAGAAATGAATGGGGACGCCATCTTGGAAGACAGAAGTAGCTGTCTCTAGTTATATTAACTCTATGGGCAATACGCGTCTGGCATGACTCCCCATTAGCCAATCAGAAAGCTCGTACCGTCGTTGCCATATAATAAAACTTTTTAACGTATACACCGAGATTTCACAAAAAGTTTGGTCATGGAAATTTTGTTTAAAGTCATTGAAATTGCATGGAAAAGTCATGGAAATACATTGGTCAAAATGTGTATGAACCCTGAAGACGACAAAAGGGCCAGACTGCGAGGTGGAGGGAGGAAGAAGGTCAGTGAAGAGCTGGAGGTGAGCGTGTTTGAGTGGATCCACAGCATGCGGGCAAAGCATCTCAGAGTCTCACGTAAAATGATCAGGGCCAAGGCAAAAGAAGTGTATGCAACAGTGAGTGACGGCAGGGATGAGGAGAGATTTACTGCGAGCGCTGGCTGGCTGGACACATTCCTGAAGCGCAACGACTTTTCAGTCAGAAGACGCACAACTGTAGCCCAGAAAGACGCCAAGCACTTCACTGAGAAACTGGTGAATTTTGTAACATATACAACGCGGATTATTAAGTCAAAGAAAATACAGCCGAAAAACATTATAGCCATGGACGAAACAGCGGTGTGGTTTGATATGGTGGGCTCTACAACGGTGGATGCAAAAGGTGCGCGCAGTGTTCCACTGAAAACCACAGGTCATGAGAAGAGCCACTTAACTGTGGTGTTGGCATGCTAAAGCAGACGGGACCAAAATGAAACCGTACGTTGTCTTCAAAGGGGGGATCAAGGAGGAGAAAGCAATGCAAAATATCAGTGGGGTGGTGGTGGCCACGTCCAAAAATGGATGGATGAAGGAGGAGCTGACTGCAGACTGGCTTCAGAGAGTGGTGGGAAAGCTTAACTTCGTCCCTCGTCTCCTAGCCTGGGATTCATATCGCTGTCATATCAGTGCAGCGACCAAAGCTGAGCTCAAAAGGGGCTACAACATAACCACGGCTGTGATACCCGGTGGCTGTACAAAGTACATACAGGCCCCTGATGTCGTATATGGAACCAACCGTTCAAAGCCAGCCTGCACGAGTCATATGACAACTGGATGCCAGGGGATGTGGACAAGGAGTACACCGCTGGAGGAAATATGAGGGCCCCAGCTCGCCGCTTGTTGGTGTCCTGGGTACTTCAAGCGTGGGAAAAGCTAGATACGGAGCGGCTGAAAAATTCCTTTAAGGTATGCTTGTGCGCAGCACGCCCTGTGTGTGTGTGTGTGTGTGAGGGAGAAAGAGGAGATAATGTATTCCATTAACTTCGGGATGTTATCCTTAGGTATGTGGCCTGACAGTAGCTTCTGATGGAAGCGAGGATCACCTTATCCATTGTTTCAAAGAGGGAGAATCGTACGCATCTGGGTGGGAGCTGTTACTGCAAGCAAGGCAGGCAGGCAGAGTTAGCGGAGGCTGGAGAGGGAGAAGTGGAGGAGAGCGACGTGGAGGAGGAATTTGCCAATTAACTTGTCATTGAGGATTGTGGGGATGATGATAGTGATGAATAGAGTAATTTTCTATCACATGATTGCAGTTGTTTTACAGGGTAGCGTTCTTTCTTGTTGTTGTGTTTCGGGTAACAAGTTCATATGATGGATTTTAGCGGTAGATCTTGTTCTGCCCATTGCTGTCACATCGTTTCTTTTTTATGCTGCCAATACCGGTAATCTAAGACATTTCTTACATTAAATGTTTTTTAAACATACGGTATTCGTTTAGCCGTAATTTATATTGTTCTGCCCATTGCTGTCACATTGTTTCGTTTTTTGAGTTTTTTTTTATGCTGCCAATAGCCAAAGACAATTCTTACATTAAATGATTTGTTAAACACATTAGAATTAATTATAAATGTTAATTAAATACGATATTGTGGTAACCTCCTATTGTCAATTAAAGGCCTGTCTCTTATAGATGCCTGTCTCAAATACAAGCCGGTGCATTTTGGTATGGGTAAATATAAGCCCGGGCTATTATTTGAAGTGTTACGGTAGTAGACTACTGTTTCCGAAAGTAGATGTACTTCCTTAATAATATGACCTTATATCGTACATTACACATCACAATTGTGTGCCATATCACGATGTAAAATGAGCAAATAGTTATCACCCAGGCCTCTTTGCTTGTGGCGTTTCTGCAGCTGCCTTGCTGTAAAAAAGTTAGCCTACTGTAGCCATCACCCAGAAGTTAACAAGCTGCTAAACTAATGTTTTGCTAGAGATAGTCTCGCGAGTTTTCATGACGTTAGTGACGTTAGTGGCGTCAGTGACTGTGGCTAGCAAGTTAGCCACCGTTAGCTTCACTTTTCGCCACAAAACACTTTCTCACTTTTCACAACATTTCTACTAAACCGTGCAACGGAACGTAAATCCCAATACAAGCAACTCAATCGCTAACAAGACGAAACTTTTGACACCTAGGTTGTCTATGTAGTCCAAATATTGACAAAGTTTTAGGGGTGGGAAAATAAATACATAAAAATAATAATATATATGTGAGATAACAATGGTTGTGCCCTTGCTGAAGGAAAAGCACACCCAATAAATATAGCTGCAAGCAGCAATGGAGGGGCCAAGCAATCCAGGGCAGGACATGGCCTCCATAGCACTTGCGCAACAATTAAGTCACAATAACATGTTGCACTCATGCAACACACCAAGTTTGGTTGAAATATCTGTTTGCGTTCCTAAGTACTGAGTGTTCAAAGTGTTTTTTTTTCTGGTATAACACCACAGGCTCCTCTGCTCCTCGTGGGAACGATGGAACCCAAGTTTGGTGACAATCGCGCAAATGGTTGCTGAGTTACGCTCTCACGTGTCTTTTGCGGCTTCGCCGCCGCCTTTGATCGGCTGTACCAAACAAACGGTTTTGTAAATGGAAAATCCATCTGACAACTTTGTGAAGCTTGGTCTGAAGATCATCTGTGCCAAATTTAGTAAACATTGGACAAAATTTGGGGCGTATAAAAGGTTTTTACACTTTTCCATGAAATCCAAAATGGCGGCCGCGTCAATTCGGTTATCATGAAAAGTTATCAATGGCCAGGGTTGATATCTCACAATACATCAAAAGACAAAGAAATTACTTTATTAAGGTAAACACTTCAACAGTTATTAGCCAAAACATGTTTATGCTTCCGGCCACGCCCCCTTTTAGTCACATGACACAATTTTTGGAGGACATCCTTAAATTAAAGTTCAGAGTAGGTGTACCAACTTTGCTGTCACTGCCTCAAAGAAGTGCTGAGATATGGCTTCACTTCCTGTTTGGCGGCTTTTCTGCAGAATTTGATTGGCTGTACTGGACAAATGGTTTTGAAAATCAAAAATCGTTCTGTAAATTTTGTGAGGCTTGGTCTGAAGATCATCTGTGGCAATTTTGAAAAAGATTCGACAAGAATTGTAGGAGGAGTAGGCTTTCAAAGGTTTTTGATAAAACCGGAAATAGTGGAAAATCTATATAACCAGCTTCGCTGCTTGGCCCCTAATAATAAGAATACGTAGAAACCCTTAAGGTGGCTTCGCCGCTTTGCGGCTTGGCCACCAATTACTTTTTAGATCCAGTGTGACTCTTGTCAAAGATGGTTCCATCAGGTATGCCTTGGCATGACTACACCTGTCCTGAACAAAGTAAAGAGAAGAAGATGGAAATGTTGTCTTTGTCACTGACCATCTTCTGTAAGTCAAATTAGGAATTCAAAATTTTCAAAATTTTCATTTGAGCTGTCAGACTGATTACACAGTAAAATATATATTTTTTAATCTTATTAATACTTCTTACATGTGTTTTTCAGGAAACCTCAGGATTTTGACACCAATGTTGATGAGGTGGTTGCTATATGTCTGCTGCTATTATTTTTCTTGCATCCAAATAATTTATTTTATTCATTTGCTTATTTCTTTAGTCTCAATCCCTTTTAGCACAACATTTTCTTTGTATGGCTTAGAACATTTATATAAATATTATGGGGGAAATAACAATTATGTGGCTTGTGTTCTGTATATAACTGTTTTGAATGTGTTTAGTTGCATTGTTATTAAAGAGCTATTATACTTTAACGTCTAAATTTTTTTGGGTGTGACCATGCACCTGGTCTTGTGTAATAAAGCTATCAGATGAGTAGCACTCCAATTATTTGATCATGTGTCATGCTATGTGCGATTGCACAGATATTGCAGTTTGATACTGTTTAGTGGTTGCATGTTCTGGGTGTGTTGGAAGGAAATGGCGGTGAAATATCAGCACCAGTTCTCCTCCTAAATAGCCTGTTCAAAAATGTATACCTGTAATTTATTTACTAAACCAAAAGGAAAGAAAAGTGGATGGGCACTGAAAGGGATTTGAGGATGATAGGTCACATGACCAAAAAGCTATTGAAGTTTCAAATTTTCAAAAATTCACTGAAAATAGTGTGAAGTGAAAATGAAAAAACTAAAGGCTTTGCAACATGAATACATAGTCATTGAACACTCTGAAATAGATTTGATGGTGATAGGTCACATGACCAAAAAGCTATTGAAGTTTCAAATTTTCATAAAATCACTGAAAATAGTGTGAGGTGAAAATGAAAAAACAAAAAGCTGTATAACATGTAGGCATAGTCAGTGAACACTCTGAAATAGATTTGAGGATGATAAGTCACATGACCAAAAAGCTATTGAAGTTTGAAGATTTATTTTGAATTAAAACATTTTGTTAAAACCTGATATGAAAATAAACAAAATAAAGGCTGTGCAATGTGTATGCATACATTTTGAACAGTTCAACATAATTTTTATGTGTCTAGTTCATGTTGTTGAAAAGCTATTGACTTTTGAAATTTTAAATGTGTAATGTGTTGATGGTCCCTAAACATACAGGTGTCCGAATGTCTGTTGAATATCGAACTTCCAACCAACTTTACCACGGTCGTTCCTGTTCTCTGAATTGAAACTTCAACAGCTGTAGTCTGTTATTTCTTTGGAAAGAAAAAAAAAAGAGTAGCCTATGTCTTTGGAGATGTTAGACAGAGTAGTAGTTCATTTAACTTTTGTTAAATGAACTACTACTTTTAAATTTTGTTTTAAGGTACAGGACATCAGACCAGTGTTGTAGGCCTACTGTAATTAAATTACTTATGCACTGAAAAAGCAAAGTAATGGATTACTGTTCATTTTTAGTTAATTGAATTACAGTTACTTGTAATGTAACCTACTTGCGTTACATACTGTAAATTAGTCAAACAATTAAAATCTAAATGTATCGTTTTAGGGTAAAAGTGAAAGATGCATCTTTAAAATCGTTAGCTGTAGTGCAGTTGCACAGGAGACGTGAGTTTTTGTGCATAAGCGCGGGCTCCTGCGATTTGAAGTGGAAGATTTCGGACTCGGCTGAAGCAAGTAGCTCTAGCTGTTTTACCAAATGGAAATATTCCAAGTACTTTACTTTTTTGTCACAGGTTGACACAAACATTAATGTAAACTGTAAGCTATGTCCTGGGGAGAAAAAACATAGCGGCTGCGGCTAGCACAAGTAACCGAAGCACCTCACAAGGCCTCATTGAGGAACATTTTTGAGTGATCCATGTTTATCAGAATCAGAAAGGGTTTTAATCGCCATGAAAATGTGCACAGACTAGGAATTTACTTTGGCATCGACGGATAACACCTCAGCAACACCTGTTAAGCAGGCAAAACTTGATTTTACATCGCCAGTGCAGAAAGTGTCTGAAGGTGAGCTTAATAAAATTATTGCAAACTAGATTGTAGGAAGAGATGCTACTGCTGCGTGTGTAGAATCCTGTGATGTCATGTTTAATTTAAAGTTAACCTTTTGTGTTACGCACATATTGTTTGGTAACTAAAGATGAAAGAAGATTACAGGTGTTACTAAAATGTTAAGTATTAGTAGGCTATGTTTTAAAAAGCTTAAAGGCTAAACTGTTCCAAGTTTGACCTGTATTTAATTCTTGAAAGACTTTCCTTCCTGTTGTCTATCCAGTCAAGGTTTATAGGGATTGTAAGAAGTAATTCATCACATTACTTAATGAGTAATTAAATTACTTAATTACAGAGTAATTACAAAAGTAATTTAAATACAATATTGATGAAGTAATTAGTAATTAATTACTTTTTTGAAGTAACTTACCCAACACTGCACCAGACTGACATTAATAGCTCTTAACTGGCATTGTGAGTGAATGTATATGGGTAAGATGGGGTAATAAACCCAACACAGAAAATCCGAAAGGGCAGTTAGAACCGAAACTGTACTGTACTGTAGCTACTGGTACGTGCCAGTGGACCGAGTGGTACGTGACAGTGGCTAGTGGTACATGCCTGTGTAGCGAGTGGTACGTGACAGTGGCTAGTAGTACGTGCCAGTGCCTCTACTGGCACCTAGTGGTACGTGCCAGTGGTAGTGATGTGTTTTTAGTGAACGATTCGTTCATTTTGAACAAATCCTTACAAGGACTCGGGAGTAAAGAGTCCTCTCAAAGAGTGATTAGTTCATTTTCTCGTGGCCGCGCATCAGGACTGTTGCATGGCCTCGTCCAATTAAACAGAAATAAACAGGCTATAAACTTTTATTTTTTTAATTAATTTAAACTGTTCGTGCTAACAGACTCCAAACCATACTTATGATGTCTCATTACAAGCTCACCATACAAAGTAGTCGATTTAGACATTATATTGCATATAGTGTAATGGTGTGACTGTAATGTAAAGCAGACTTGTACACACGTAATGAATTAGTAACAAATTATTTTACTCAGAGTAACTGAATTTAAGCATGCACATGAGCCACCGTTGTAGACTCCTACGTCTCTAATGCACATTGTTGTATTGTTATCAGTGCCTCCTAGTGGCGTATAAATGAATTGACGGCAGTTCTCGAATAGATCTCACAGTACTTTGGTGGCGACGTCACAGTGACCTATCCTTGGCGCCGTCTCAAGTCGGCCAAAAAGTCTAACCAGAATTCTATGGAAGGCCTAGTGGGCAAGTATTAAGACGCCCCCGTGTGTTAACCACGCGTAATTAACGCCGACTTGGCATGCAAAGCCGTCTCAACCACGCGTAAAAAACGCCGACTTCCATACAAAGTCGGCGTCTTTTTCGCCTCGAATTGACGCGTGTCAAGTGACACGTTGTCATTTACACACGTAAATTACGTCTCAAACTTTGAGACGTGTCAAAAGCACGCGTCTAAAAAAACGCGTGCTTTGAACGTGTCACGTGACACGTTGCCATTTACACACGTAAATTGCGTCTCAAATTTTGAGACGTGTCTAACAAACCACACGAAAATAACGCCTGGTTTGGCACAATCAGCGTCTTGTTTTCCAAAATTAAAGTCTGCTTGCTTGAATCTCCGATGGGAAATTAACAATTGTAACATCTAATACGTAAGTAAAGTAGGTATTAGGATGCTCGTGCGAGCTACTATCAAATACAATGTTGGTTAGCTAGTTAGCTATTAGTTTGAAGTTGGGGATCACAATTGCAATACTATGATATAACGAGGGGTGCAGAGACAAATAAATGCAGTAATATCAGGCTGGCTGGCTGGCTGTCTGGCTTGGAGTTTTGTGAACTGCCCTTGCACTGCGATTGCGTTGCCTCAGTATTGTGCGCGATTTGGTTTCACTGCCAACATTCCTTAATGTAAGAGGCAATGTGCAAACTCAGTTGGTGGCAAAATACAACTGTTGTTACTATTCATGTCAAGTGTATTTTATTGTCATTTTTAATTACTTATGGTTGGACAAACGAAACAAAACAACGTAGCCTACAGTGACAGGACAGTATGTATAGTGACAGGACAGTGTGTACAGTGACAGGGCAGTATGTACAGTGACAGGGCAGTATGTATAGTGACAGGACAGTATATACACTGACAGGACAGTATGTACAGTGACAGGACAGTATATACAGTGGCAGGACAGTATGCAGTGACAGGACAGCATGTACAGTGACAGGACAGTATATACAGTGACAGGACAGTATGCAGTGACAGGACAGTATGTACAGTGACAGGACAGTATGTACAGTGACAGGACAGTATGCAGTGACAGGACAGTATGCAGTGACAGGACAGTATGTTCAGTGACAGGACAGTATGTACAGGGATTGGAGGTAGCAGTTATGAAGTGATAAGTTCTCATGCCAATTTATTATGATGCCAATTTCTTGAGCGGTCATCTTCCTTGTATAGACCTACAAAAGTGAAATACACAGCCAAGGTGACATAAATAAAGGTTCATCGGCTGTCCTTCACATTCACACACTGTTGTTTTTATACTTAACAGATCATCTATGATGTCCCAAAGGCCCAACTCCTTCTCAGGTCACCTTCTGGCAGCAACCTTGCAGGTGGGTTTCACTGTGCAACCAGGCCTACCCAAGCTGCTGCTGGGCCAAGGGATGATTGTAATGGCACACTGGGACTTGTAGATGACCTGAAATAAATATTTGTCTTTCTGCTGTGTAAGATGTAGGCCTACTGCTTTTAACTTGAGTTGAACGCTGTTAAACACTGCCATGTTCAGCAAACACTAGCCATGGCTCTACTTCAGAAAGGATACTGTTCACAGCTGTATGAGTCAATAGGACATTACCATTACCTGAATGACTTGTAGTGACCGGGAGGATATGCCTGTTGTGATGATAGTATAAACCATGTTAGATTGTTGGCTCTGTGTATTGTTTGGGTCTCCTCTCCCTGTCTTCTGTTGCTGTGTCTTTGGTTCTGTTGCAGGATGGCAGGCAGGTAGAGGAGCTGTGATTGCTGCAGGGGCACAGCTGTGACCTGTGCCTTGGTCCTTAATAAGCTGCGCCCTAACAAGCTGGGTCTCTCCATTACTAGCAGGAACATCATCACTGTTTGCTTTTTAGTTTGTAATGATTCTCTATACTTGCACTGATCCCACATCCATTCCCTACACTACTAATTTACATGACCGTCACATACAACCGTTTTTTTGCAAGCACTTTCTATTGAATAAATACACTGTTATCCATGTTCATGTGGCTTGCCACTTCCTTCATTTACTTCTGGAGCAATAAAGTATCAATCTAATCTTTCTATGAACCCGGTTAACACAAAATATCGTACACTGCTAATCGTCAGCTAACTAAATGGTAGGCGAATAGACAATCAAGCTTGATATGGTATAGTCATGAACTAGCACTGTTCAAAGATGTCCAACCCAAGTTCTCAATGTCTGCAGAAAAACACAAAAGAGCAGAAAACCTGCTCTCGCAATGCAGTGTTAGGCTACTAATAAAATAATTGTGATAACTTTCATTTATCTTCACAGTTCCCGCTCACTAGGGATAATTTTCCATAACAAATAACGCAATGCGTCCTCTACTTTTATGAGGTGACCTGACGCTCAGGTAATTGACCCTTTAGTGACACCATCTATATGGGTAACACCATTTTCATTATCTGGGAAATCATACCCTAATCTTTTGTTACATTTCCTTCTCATGTAATACACTTTCCCCTACATTCAGCCTAATAACATACTCCAAACTAACACAATGTACCATCATTAGGCTACAGTGTCTTGGTAAAGGGTGAAAAATACTAGATTTTAACTAAGCTTCCATTCAGGATTACGACTGCGGATGCATTGATTAAAGAGAAGTTTAAAGAATTATAATAGACATTTTTGTAAGTCCAACGGTAATATCTGTAGGTTGCCACCTACACTCAGAAGCCAATTGCTACTAAGAAACCCTTTTAAAATCAAGCACTCTAAAAGTAAGGTTATACAATTTAATTTGATGTCTTTAATTAATTCAATTATGCCTTATGTGTCATGGTGTGTGGTGGGGTAGGACCCAAACGCAGGAGAGTAGCCATACATTGCCTCAAACAAAGGGTTTATTCTTTTAAACAGGAAACAGCCAGGGTCAGTAGCGGTGTTAGCACATTTGGCCCCCTAGGCAAGATTTTTCACCAGCACCCACTCTTATGCCGCCCTAGGCGGCTGCCTATGTCGCCTATAGGAAAGACCGGCACTGGACAGGGTACTCACATTAACAAGGGTAAGGACAAGACAAAGACTGGACACAAAACAGGAACCTAAAATACACAGAACCAAACAAGACACAGGTGGACAAGATATTACAAACAACAACTGAAACCACTCAACGAGACACAGGTGAAGACAATGGCAGACACAAGGACACGGTAGGGCAGGGCAAAACCAAAAACGGGGGCATGGCTGTGGCCGTGACATTATGCCTGTCCAAAGGTGGGTGACTGTATTATACCAGACTTCATGTACTGTTTGTACAGTTGTACATGGGTTGTGTGTATGGGCAGTCTCAGGGTTATGTCACAGGTGTTGGCCTCTGGGAACATCCTTGGTGCTGGGGGAGGACCAGGGGGACAGAAAGATAGTCAAAATATAGTATTTTCCTTAGAGTAGAGGTGCTAGACATGTCGTAAATGGATACAGGTCACTATACAGACGTTGAATGTATTCATTTACACAAGATGGTAGCCTACACTAAACCTTTCAAAGTGCCAATACACACATCTGTATAAGCCCGGCATGAGGTGTGTAGCCAACCAGTGCTTGTTTAATGCTGTCATAACTGGATTCATAAGAAGATTAGATAAGAACTTCAGGAAGTGACAAGCCACGGTAATAAGAATAAACATGTATTGATTTAATAAAATGTGCTTACAAAGAAACGGTTGGTAAATTAGTAGTGTAGGGAATGGGTGTGGGATCAGTGCAAGTGTTGAGTGTAAAGAATCATTACAAACTAAAAAGCAAACAGTAATGATGTTCCTGCTTGTAATGGAGACCCAGCTTGTTAGGGCACAGCTTATTAAGGACCAAGGCACAGGTCACAGCTGTGCCCCTGCAGCAATCACAGCTCCTCTACCTGCCTGCCATCCTGCAACAGAACCAAAGACACAGCAACAGAAGACAGGGAGAGGAGACCCAAACAATACACAGAGCCAACAATCTAACATGGTTTATACTATCATCACAACAGGCATATCCTCCCGGTCACTACAAGTCATTCAGGTAATGGTAATGTCCTATTGACTCATACAGCTGTGAACAGTATCCTTTCTGAAGTAGAGCCATGGCTAGTGTTTGCTGACCATGGCAGTGTTTAACGGCGTTCAACTCAAGTTAAAAGCAGTAGGCCTACATCTTACACAGCAGAAAGACTAATATTTACTTCAGGTCATCTACAAGTCCCAGTGTGCCATTAAAATCATCCCTTGACCCAGCAGCAGCTTGGGTAGGCCTGGTTGCACAGTGAAACCCACCTGCAAGGTTGCTGCCAGAAGTTGACCTGAAAATGAGTTGGGCCTTTGGGACATCATAGATGATCTGTTAAGTATAAAGAATGATCTGTTAAGTATATGTGAATGTTAAGGACAGCCGATGCACCTTTATCTCACTGTGGCTGTGTATTTCACTTTTCTAAGTCTATACAAGTTTACAATCTGCGAATTGAGAACTGTCTAATTGTGGCCTAGGCGATGGTGACAACCCAGGCCTACTCATACATTAACTTTCACCTGTGGATTGCGTCTCTGTCTTGGGTCATGACCAAGGATGTCTCCATGGCAATACTATCTGTGAACTGAGAATCTGACTGATTGTGGCTTAGGCGAAGGCGCCAACCCAGGCACACTCATACACACCCCTGTGCTGAGGTGTTTTGTGCCTGTTCCCACACTGTACTCCCCTAGGAGCATAGTCTGGGGGTTGCCTTTTTTTCTCCTCTCTCCTCATGTTATGCTGAATATTTCTTCCCGTCCTGTCTACCCCCTTGTCATGTTTGTGTATTAGAAACTGCAAGTGGCAGCTCGGATCTAAGACGGATTCGAGAGACCGCAGATAGAGTGCGGCTAGTTAGATCAACACTTTTATTATTATTGTTGTTTTTGTTGATTTTATGTAAAGCACTTTGAGCTGCAATTCTTGTATGAAAAGTGCTATATAAATAAAGTCTTACTTACTATACAAGAAAGATGACCGCTCAACAAATTGGCATCACAATATATTGGCATGAGAACCTATCACTTCATAACTGCTACCTCCAATCACTGTACATACTGTCCTGTCACTGTACATACTGTCCTGTCACTGAACATACTGTCCTGTCACTGAACATACTGTCCTTTCACTGTACATACTGTCCTGTCACTGAATATACTGTCCTTTCACTGAACATACTGTCCTGTCACTGAATATACTGTCCTGTCACTGAACATACTGTCCTGTCACTGAACATATTGTCCTGCTACTTTACATACTGTCCTGTCACTGCATACTGCCCTGTCACTGTACATACTGCCCTGTCACTGTTGGCTACATATACGTTGACCCTGGCACCTTACTGTCATGTTTTTTAATATGGCATCATGGTCCTGGGGAAACTCTGTTTCGTTTGTACAACCATAGGTAATTGAAAATGACAATAAAATACATTTGACTTGAATAGTAACAACAGTTGTATATCGCCAACAACTGAGTTTGCGCATTGCCTCTTACATTAAGGAATGTTGGCAGTGAAACCTAATCGCGCACAATACTGAGGCAACGCAATTGCAGTACAAGGGCAGTTCACAAAACTCCAAGCCAAACAGCCAGCCAGCCAGCCAGCCTGATATTACTGCATTTATTTGTCTCTGCACCCCTTGTTATATCATAGTATTGCAATTGTGATCCCCAACTTCAAATTAATAGCTAACTAGCTAACCAACATTGTATTTGATAGTAGCCTAGCTCGCACGAGCATCCTAAGACCTACTTTACTTACGTATTAGATGTTACAATTGTTAATTTCCCATCGGAGATTCAAGCAAGCAAACTCTAATTTTGGAAAACCAGACGCTGATTGTGCCAAACCAGGCGTTAATTTCGTGTGGTTTGCTCGACACGTCTCAAAATTTGAGACGCAATTTACGTGTGTAAATGGCAACGTGTCACGTGACACGTTCAAAGCACGCGTTTTTTTAGACGCGTGCTTTTGACACGTCTCAAAGTTTGAGACGTAATTTACGTGTGGCAACGTGTCACTTGACACGCGTCAATTCGAGGCGAAAAAGACGCCGACTTTGTATGGAAGTCGGCGTTTTTTACGCGTGGTTGAGACGGCTTTGCATGCCAAGTCGGCGTTAATTACGCGTGGTTAACACACGGGGGCGTCTTAATACTTGCCCACTAGGCCTTCCATACACTAGGCCAGGGGTAGGCAACCCTGGTCCTAGAGAGCCGCTGTCCTGCATGTTTTAGGTGTTTCCCTGCTCCAGCACACCTGATTCAAATAAATGGTCATTACCCGGCTTCCACAGAGCTTGATAACCACCCATTCATTTGAATCAGGTGTGCTGGCGCAGGGAAACATCTAAAACATGCAGGACAGCGGCTCTCTAGGACCAGGGTTGCCTACCCCTGCACTAGGCCTTCCATATTTACGTGTGTAAATGGCAACGTGTCACTTGACACGCGTCAATTCGAGGCGAAAAAGACGCCGACTTTGTATGGAAGTCGGCGTTTTTTACGCGTGGTTGAGACGACTTTGGATGCCAAGTCGGCGTTATTTACGCGTGGTTAACACACGGGGGCGTCTTAATACTTGCCCACTAGGCCTTCCATAAAGTCGGCGTTTTTTACTCGTGGTTGAGACGACTTTGCATGCCAAGTCAGCGTTAATTACGCGTGGTTAACACACGGGGGCGTCTTAATACTTGCCCACTAGGCCTTCCATACTAGTGGGCATAAAGTCGGCGTTTTTTACGCGTGGTTGAGACGACTTTGCATGCCAAGTCGGCGTTAATTACGCGTGGTTAACACACGGGGGCGTCTTAATACTTGCCCACTAGGCCTTCCATAGAAATCAGTCCATGTCGAACGCACCTATTGTTACGCCGCTGCCTGCTGTATGTAGCTTCTTTTTTTAATTTTTTTTATTTGCTTGCTTGAACTTAAACAAAATCAGTGTACAGTCACAACTGTAATTTAGACTACAAACGTGTATAGTGAAAATCGAAAACAAATAAAGAAAAAAACATACTAATTACCATTGTGAGACTAATGTCTCGAGGACTTCACCTCACTCCATTCCTTCAATCACTCAATACAGTGGTCATACTATGAATTAACCAGCAGATGTCCCTGTGGAGAAGAGGCATCACACGCTCAGATAAAAACGATACTTTTCGACGCTATTGCTTCAAATGGCTCGTTGCTTCGGGGTTGATTCAGAAAGCTTCGTTTCCCCAATCATACCACATAACTTGATAATAGCCAGACGCCAATGTAGGGGAGACCGGGGTTGGTTCTTGGTTGGCACACTTTTCACTGTCTGCCATATTTCTCTGGCATCATTTATGTTAGAATGTTACAACCAGTATCAAATTAAACGTTATGGTCTAAGGTACAATGAAATATAATTTTCTAATATATGGTGATTTGTGATTAAAGTCCATAGTTAAAATTCTGTAGTTACACAAAATGAAACAACCAATAGAAACAATTGAGCAACCCTACATCGAGCAACCCTGATCCTAACTGACTGGTTTAGAGTGGCCTTTTATTGTGGCCAGCCTAAGGTAAAAAGCAGTGTTGCATTTAGTTTTGTTTAATGTACATTTGTGTTGTGGCTTTGGCAAAGCATTGACACGTCTCTGCCACTGTAGAATGACATGCCACCTTATCTGTCTGTCTGTGGAGTAGAAGGGATGGATTTTCCTTACTCGCTCGGGATGGATTTTCCTTACTCGCTCGAGTGTTGTCACATC
Organism: Hypomesus nipponensis; assembly: GCF_054491055.1. Classification (NCBI taxonomy): domain Eukaryota; kingdom Metazoa; phylum Chordata; class Actinopteri; order Osmeriformes; family Osmeridae; genus Hypomesus; species Hypomesus nipponensis. The sequence goes on along the minus strand of NC_140376.1, from coordinate 9,965,215 downwards.
CAGGTGTACTTCAAAACGAAGGGATAAAAGTTAAGTAACCTAAAGAATATTGACCACAAGGGTCATTGTTTTTCTTTATTTTACCTTTACAATTACAACAAAAGTAAAGGTTTAAGTTTAAAACACACATGTTACCTTAGAATTTCTGAAGTGCAGTAAAAATGACAGGTCTGCTTTAACACAGCCTGGTTTCAGCTTGTTTACATTATTTGTGTTAAATCTTTGTAGCCTCTCAACGCTAAAACTGAACAGTACATACAAAGATGACATTGTACTGTACACAGCTCCAAGTCATTCAATGGTTAATTTAAATTCTGTCATCTGCACTGCAGTGATTGTAAAACGTGCACTTTTACAACATCATCTTATTCACTCTCATAATATGCTTTGTATAAGTGTGCATGTTCAAAACATTATCATCCACAACTATCATCCAACAGCAGTTTTGTACTTGTGCTAAAAAATAAATAATTGAAAGCACATTTTTATCAAATAATCCTCATAACATTATAGATAGTTAATGAATAATGACAGACAACATGAATTCCATATAATTTGTTACCAATCTAACAACAACAACAACAAAGCCACAATTACATTGAGCAAATGTGTACAAACAACGGTGTCAGTTAAGACTGGACACCTGAGATACAAACAAATAACATATCAAGATAAAGCTTTTAATATTAGGCACCAGATGATTGACATAATGTGGTTAAAATGGACTAGATCACCCATTTTGCATCAGTTTAAAACAGCTAGTTTGAAAGTGTTATCCTAACCTAGCCATCCTCCCCCCAAAACTGAAAAGTGCTTGAAGCAGATGTTAACTATGCTAACATGCGTTTGTTGACTACATTTCAAACATTGCAATACCTTTTAACATATTCTTATAGTGTAGTCAAATTGATTTTTTTTTCTTCTTCTAAGCCTTTTACATAACTAGTAGCTGAACAGCCATCCGGAGAGGCACAAATGCTTAAAATTGGCTAAAAGCAGTAACATCCAGTGCAAATACAAACTGTGTGAACACACACACACACACACACACACACACACACACACACACACACACACACACACACACACACACACACACACACACACACACACACACACACACACACACACACACACACACACACACACACAGGGAAAAAAACATGGGGAGATCCAGGTAGACTGTGTTGTGCTTTCTTGTGGTCAGTGTCGCCTCTCTTGCTCCGCCAAATGACTGCCGAGGGCATTAGGCACATTGTGACCAAAGAGTGACTGTCCGGTCTGCAGAGGAGGACAGGAAGGAGAGGTCATGCGTGTGCCACCTACACTGGATCACCTTGTCCGAGTGTTCCCCCGCCACAGTCCGAGGAAGCGGCTTGGTCAGGTCACCTGCATGGGGTTGAGGAACACAGACAAAATAAGCTATAAGCTCACACAACCAAGGACAGGCACACCAGTTGTCCATCAGTTGTTCCAAATACTAATACTTTTTCTAGACCATTCCTTCATTGAGCGTGGGTGTGTGTGTGTAATATGACCTTGCAGGTCAGTGACGATGACTTTGTTGTCATAGGAGCCCGTCAGCAAGTAGTGGGCGCCGGGGGAGAAACGGACGGAACGGACATCGCTGTTGTGAGGGCGGTATGTCTGCACCATGCGCCCCCCCCGGATGTCGTACAGCATGCAGCTGCTGTCCTCCTGGCCTGTTGCCAGGAGACGGCCACTGGGGTCCACCGCCACCGAGGCCACAGCACTTCCTGCGTGTTGGGGAAAAAAGAAGCCATGGTTGGTTGGATCCCGCTTGAATTGAATATGCTGAAACTAACCCTGCTTGCTGATACCTTGAACAGACACAGTTCTGCACCAATAAGACTTCAAAGAAAAACAAGGAGAATCTCACCATGACTACAACTGAGAAATCATTAAACCATCAGCGACCCCTAACGGCGAAACTGCATCACTACAACTACATATTACTGCATTATGCTGTCAACCTCCCTTTCATCCACAGCATTCCAACAACAAATCGCCAGCCACCTTCCTGCCAAAGTAGACCATTAGCAGTTACCCTTACCAGATCCATGCAGGGCTGTTCCCACCACTCTGACACAGCTAGGCACCCTGAGGTCCCAGAAGCGAATAGTCTTGTCCTGGGAGCCAGTGGCAATCATCCAGCCCCCCCACGTGTACAAAGACAGAATGTGACCTAGAGGGAGGGGGAAAGTGAAAGAAGATCTCTTACTACTGGACATGGTGTTTAAAGATGAGGGGTGTAAAGATGCTCTGTTACAAACACCACCAAACACACTCACAGGCCTGACTTTGTCCTGGATGTCTTTTGAGTTGAAATGAGATAAAGCAGATTTTAGTTTCTGCGCTGATGGTTAAGCTAAGGCACTGGTAGCATTGTATATGTTTGTTACAAAAACTTGGGATGTTTATGCACATAACTGGGACTAAGTTATATATTTATTTATTTTTATAACATTTTTTTGTTAAGTATTTATTTTATGTATTTTTTTTTACCTTTATTTAATTTAATCAGGTGAGCCAATGGAGAACATATTCTCATTTGCAACGGTGCCCCTTATATGTTAATAGTATGCACCTTCCTGCCAAAGTAAATTCCTTGTTAAAACTGTGTAAACTTACTTGCCGAATAAAGTTGGTTTTGACAGTGTGTCTGTGTGTATACTGTACATGTATGACCACATAGTGTGTGTGTACACTGTACCTGTATGGCCACTGAGAGCATGCAGCCCCTGTCCCCTCTGACAGTCTGTGGTGTAAATGTTGCAGTCTCCAGCCCCAGCACTGATCAGTATTGATCCTCCACTTTCTGGGCCCTCCATGAAGGCCAAGTCTCTGATGGTTCCATCATGCATGCTGAACTCCAAATCTGGGCCTGCCCCCACCCACACACAAACCAACCAGAACAACATTTTGTACACAGAGAGGGGTAGGTACAAGACAATACCAACACCAAATAGTTCATACACTAAATTAAACTAAACACTAATTCAGACAAACAAATGTTGATAAAACACAAACGTGCACTTGCACACTACTAGTATAATGTACCCTCCAGAACCCTTTATACCTGTGGCGTTGCAGGTTTCAGCGTTAAAAGGAAGCACCTTAACATATTTATCATTGGAGCCAGTGGCCAGCAGTTGGCCACAGTGGCTCCACGCTACACAGTAGATTGAGCCCTTATGGTGCTTGTTTCTTCGGAAACGTACAACTGGTTGCTTGGCCGGCCCTGAAACACTGGGGAACAGTACACATGTTATAGGTAGAACAAACTTGTTCCTAATGCTACGGAAATGCACAAAAAAGCGATGGCCTTACTCGGTGTTGAGGATTTCCGGGTAGGCACAGACCCGCAGGGTTTTAGAGTTGGAGCCAACTGCGTAGAGTGCCCCTGTTGGATGGAAAGCGACAGCGCGCACAGCCTGAGTGTCTTCTAGACTGTTCACGGCCACAAACTGGGACTTGGGCTTCCTGCCCTGTATAAAACAAACAATATACAGTACCAGTCAAAAGATGGACACATTTTCCCCACTTTTGACTGGTACTGTGTAAACATAAGTGGGGGACTGAGGAGTACGAATCACAATCTGAATCGATTTCCTTTCCTAGACCCTTTCTTTTCAGTTTATATTTACAACTAAATATATACAAATATAAAAAAGAGTGGAGATTTTCAAGAGAAGACTTACATCTCTGAACAGGTTCTTAGGAGTTAGCATCACTATATGTTAAGTGTGCCCTTTCCTTGGCCTTTGAATATAATAAGACTTTATTTATATAGCACATTTCATACAAGAATAGCAGCTAAAAAGTGCTTTACATGAGATCAATACAAACAATATTATAAGTAATAAAACCCTTCTGAACACAGGCCGTGGTAATCCAAAACAATCTCAGACCTTTTGCAGAGCAGTCCAGAACCTATGATGCTCAAGCCTTTTGAATACAAGCTGCAGTCTTTGCGGTATATCGAGCCACAGTCTTTGTGGTTTCCCAATAGAAATAAATAAAATAAATAGATAAAATGTAACAAAACACAGGCCGCAATCTTTGCGGGAATCCAAAACACAATCAATAAAAACAATAATACAATTCAAGACACAAGCCACAGTTTTTGCGGGAATCTAAAAAATCTATAAAAACAATACAACTAATAAAAGTAATAAACCTTTCTGAGATCAAATTAGTTAAATGCTTTGGTAAAAAGATAGGTTTTAAGCTGTCTTTTGAAAATGTCTAGCAATCCTAATATTTATGGGTAATATGTGACTGCTTCTGGTGACCTCTAATAGGCCTGCATGTGCATGCAATGCAATAGTGATGATTGCAGTGTTCTAGCTAGTGTGTAGATAGAAAGAGAGTTAGCAATGTAGCTAGGTCCTTGTCTGTAATATAGTAAAGCATTTGATGCTCCATATCACATGGAATTTACCATAAATTGGTTGAAAACTTACCTCTTGTGACTTGCGCATGGTGGGACAGCCTGAATCGTCTTCGACTGTCAGCAAGTTGGCTCTGAGCCTCTGAGCACTGTTGAAATCACCACACACAAACACAGAGACAGAAACGCACACAGACCCACAGTAGATAGTTAGCATGCTCGTCGCATCACCATACAGTTGCTTAGATATTCTAATTTGAAACATGAAATAACCCTCTAACCTTTCAGTGAGGGTAACAGGGGACATTTCCGGGGAGGGCAAACCGAGTACCACAGCCTTCAACGGGGTACTGCTGCTGCCCCCCCCAGGCCTGTCTCTGAGACAGCCTGTCTCTGGGGTCTTGGTGCTGCTGGGTGGGGTGGGGATGATGAGGGGTGTGGGGGTGGCGGCAGGTTTCCCCATCACTCCGTTGCATTGCTGGGTGAGACTCTGTACCTCCTCACCCAGGTTGTCCATACCCACGTTCATCTCCTCCAGCTTCTGGATGGACCTACACACAGGGTCACATAGTAGGACTTCAGTTTTGTCTTAATTCAATTTAAGAAAGTTATCATTTTATCGCCGACAAGCAGTTGGTAATGGAATTTATGGCTGTTGCATCGTTCAGTTCAGCGGACATATATAGTTGTGTGTCATCTGCATAGCTATGAAAATCTATATAATGTTCTCTGATTATGTTGCTGAATGATAACATATAAAGAGTAAACAGTAATGGACCTAAGTAGCTTCCTTGAGCAACCCTGTAGCAGTTCTCATGTTCCTTAGACCTTTGGTCTCCTAAGCTAACATAAAACTTCCTTCCTGTGATTTCATCCAGTTCAATACACTATCCGTGAACCCAATAAGCTTTTCCAGTGTATCGATTAGGATGTTGTGATCAATTGTATGAGATCTAACAGGATAAGGATAGAGACTGTATTTGCATCAGAGTTTAGTCTGAGGTTGCAAATTATTTTGGTGAGAGCAGTTTCAGTACTGTGATATTTCCTGAAGCCTGACTGCGAGACTTCCAGGATGTTATTGTCTTCAAGAAAATAATGTAATTGGACCAATACTATCTTTTCAAGTACTTTACTAATAAATGGAAGGTGTGATATTGGTCTGTAATTTGCAAGTATACTACTATCCAATTTGGGTTTCTTTAATAGGGGTTTTACAACAGCTGTTTTGAAGGCATCTGGGAAGACGCCAATTCTAAGGGATGTGTTTATAATCTCCAGCACCCGACCTGAGACAACTTCAAACACTCGATTAAAGAATGTTGTAGGTATAGGACCAATATCTGAGGTTGTGGAGTTACATTTGCTGACAATTTTGGTAGGTTCACTTAGTGTGATACATGTAAATGTGCTCTTGGTTATGTTGCAGGATCTACTGATGTCAGTTTCACCTCCACTAGTAATGATACTAGCTCTGATCTAAGTTATTTTGTTCTTGAAGATTAAGTTAATTCTGCGTTGTTACACATTCATGAAAGGTCTAGAAAGCTTGAGTATGATCTCTGAGATGAGTGAATTCAAACTGTGTTGGGTGTCCCTCAGGTGGATGGTCGGTAGGGTGGAGGGAACACCAATACCATGGTATCCCTCAAATATGAACTTCTCTCTCTTATGGGGTGTCCCTTGACTCAAATGGGGGTTCCGGTTTCCCCCATCAGCACCACCTCCATAGAAATACCTGTTGGAATTGGACTCCTACCTGTTGAGGAATGTCTGGGTGAGGTTGTGCTGGACTTGTGCTCCCTCCTGAGGCTTGACCCCCCCTCCAGTAGCATCTGCTGGTAGAGCTGTCTTTGCTGCTGCTTGGTCTCCAGGTGCTGCTGCACACGCAGGCGCTGACGGTAGTACTCCTGCACCTGCTCAGTAGACTCGCGCTGTCGATGTGGTGAACACACACACACATTCACACACCATTTCACAACCACACACACACACCACACCCGTGAGTGCAAAACACATGCACACACAGCCACACTTGACTCAATGTCTTCAGCCTAAGATGCAAACTTTACTAATACAAGGTCATCCGTATACACACAAACACACATCAAACCCGGTGTCCAACATCTCCCCACCCCCACCCATGACGATATGCATTCACACGCCCACACACAGAAATCCAATCTACACCTCTCCGATCTTGGGATGTACAAAAATGAACAATGAGCGCGCTAGCTAGCCGACCGCCCATCACAGCAGTCTCACTGCCCCTGACCTCCGCGACCAGGTGATGTCTGTCGAGGCTGATGAGGAGGTCGCGGAAGGCAATAGTTCATGCTCTCCCTCCTCCCCGTCAGGTGACAGGCCCCCCCCCCTACAAGCCCCCTGCCCCACCCTCCACAGGAAAAGGAGTCGTTGGGGAGGATTTATGAGTAGGTGAAGTTAGGGGTCATAGAGAATAATGGGGGGGGGGGGGGGGGGAGGCAGGGGAGATTGTGGGGGTTACCCTGACACGTGCTTTATTTTTAAAATGTCATTTTATTACCTCATTTCTTTCGGTGCTACAGGGTGGCCCACCGTCCATCCCAGGGGCCAATGGAGTACGCACTGCGCTGGGCCCATTCAAACCCTGTGGCTGCTTTCTAGAGACGGAAACACAACATACACGTGACTCACTGCCAGCAGAGCCGTTTACTGTATCCCCATGACAATGGACATGTAGCTTCATAGTGATCACTATCCAATCAGGAAACAGGCGTCTGAGGTCTGTCTCCATTCTATCTGGAGTTTAATTAGTATATACATTAGATGCTTCCAAGGCCCCACAAGGGATCTGATAGTGTCATCTAACACCCCTCTGATGAAAACTGACCCAGGGGAAAGGACTGTCAGTTTTGTTGCAGTGTGGTACCAACTCTTTCTACCAATCACCCACATCAGGCCAAAGCTGTGTCATGTCAGATTTTGATGTATTTGGATTTTTGCAACTACTTCCAGCAGTCAAAGCAGCAACATTGAAGCATTGGAAACCTAGGGTTACCTAGGTTAAAGTTAGTCCCATACAGAGATCCAGCATTTAGATGAATGCCTAGGGGTTCGCGTTGAAGTGAGTTGTGAATGGATAAACATAAACAACCAACACTGTAAAGCCTCAACATATCTCTAGATATTCAGAATCTTCCTAGCGCTACCAGAGGTCGTAGGCAGCTACATTAAACCGTTTCCCGCTCTCTGCAGAGCTGATGACACTCACGGCTGTGGTAATCAACAATCAACGAATTAACGGCCCGCTCCACAAAATCAGAGCTGACAGGCCTCAGAGGGGAGGAGACCCTCAGGGCTGAGGGAGAGGCCGAGATGGAGGGAGAAAGGCAAAGAGAGATAGACAGAGGGAGGGACAGAGAGAGAGGATGAGAAAGAGAAAGGGTGGGAGAGACACGTCGAGAGCCGGCCTCCTGCACCAGTATTATGGTCCGATAACGTGAAGCAGGCCTGTAGTGTGAGTTGTCTGCCTCACGTTCCAGCACGAGTGTCCAACCGGGATGAAGCAAAGTGCCCTGGAAGATGTTTTCTATTCATTGTTACTTTCAAGTTCATTGTTACTAATTTAAAATGCACATGAGTCCAGTTCACCAGTGTCTAAGTCTCCTTGAATTGGACTCAACCAATCAGAATGTCTGTGGGGTTCCATAACATAACGACTATCATCACATAAAACGGTGGATATGGATGACAGGAGATAGCGTTTTACGTTGAACCATAGTAGAATCATACAACCCGCGCATCGTAAACCGCAATGCAGGTACACCAAGAACACAAGCATGGAATGTTTGTGTGGTCTTAGTTTCCCACCCCCTTACCTCTCTGGGGAGTCCTCCTCATGGTGGAGGTCATTCTCCACAAGGCTCCGGCTCAGACAGGGCCTGACGCTGCCCTCCATTCCCCTCTTATCCTGGGCCGCCAGCCCGTGGGAGAGACCGTCCAGGGCCGGGTTCAGGGAGCGGGACATGTAGGTGTCTGCAGACAGGGGTCGCTGGCGTAGGGGAGAAGAGGGGCACGGGGAGAGGCGGTTGATGAGGGGAGTGAGGAGGTCAGCGTGGCCGGCTTTGGGGGGCTTGACCAGGCGGTCCACGTGGATGCTGAGGGTCTTCTGCTGGAAGGAGCAGGAGAAGGCCCCGGGGGAGAGGTTCTGGAGCCAGGAGAGCAGGGAGAGGTCCACGTCATCACAGCCGTTACCGCTTAGAACATCCACCCCCAGGAGCACCTCGCCCTCTGTGATCTCCTCCCCTGTGGCTTTACTCTGGAATCCAAAATAGGACACTTGAGAAGAAAACTGGGCACGTACAAAACTGTCATGTCAAGGAAAAGAAAATACAAATCGCGAATCCCAAGGCATTTCAATTGTGAGACCACACTTGACAACCTCAAACTTCACAAAAAGCTAAACAGAAAAAGTGAACCGTGAGGTGGGGGTACTAACCTGACAGTACTCCACGCAGCACTCATAGAGGATCCCCTTAATGAGCAGCTGGAAGAGACGGTTTCCACTGGCCCTGAACCCTGCCTCGCTCAGTTTCCTGTCTGCGGGGATGAACTCGGCCACCATGGTGCAAATCTCTTCAAAGCAGTGGACGCGAGCCGTACTAGGGTTCCAGTCCTTGAACTCTGCGTGGTGGGTGAGGCGTGGCAGGGTGAGCAGCAGGCACAGTTTGCTGTAGTCGTCTTTGGTAGGACAGAACTCCTCCAGGCTGTGAAGACATTTGACGGCCTCCTGCATAGTCAGCTCCAGCTGAAGAGGTGAGGGACATTCGTGACGAGGATGTTTACAAACGCAGCATGTCAATGCCGTAAAGCTACTGAATGGTTTTTAAGAGCGGTTTGTTGCAGTGTTATTGAACTTAAGTTTGGGCCCTCAAAAGTAAACGGCACAAAACTCAATGGAGTAGAAAGTGCTCCAAATAGTGCGCACTCACATTCTGATGGTCTTCAGCAGCTGACATGGCGTTATTGACACACAGAGCTTCCAGAAACCTCTGCTTCAAAATAATATAACGAAACCTGGGAAACCACAAAAATACTCAATTAATGATACGACACAATTATGTGGATTCAAATCCCAGAACAACCTACGCTTACTTTGATTATAAAATGTGTAATTGAAGTTTTATGTAAAGTATCTTTGTATACAAAGAGACTGTACCACTGTCGAATGAACTTCATAGTAAGTGAGCACCACATGTTGAGAGTGTCAATCCTCTATGAGGATTTTCTATGAGGTTTTAACCTAATTCAGTAACATGGGCCAGGGACTATCTGCATGAATGGCTAATCAATATTTGGTAGGGTAGAACAGTCAGTAGGATATATTTAGCTTGCATGAATCTGGACATACACTGTATGGCTTAAAGTATGTGGACACCTGACCATCATACCTATTTGAGATTGATGGACATTCCATTTCAAAAATGTGTGCATTAGTATAGAGTTGGGCCCCTTTTGGGGCTATAACAGCTGCCACCTTTCTGGGAAGGCTGACCATAATATTTTGGAGTGTGTCTGTGGAAATGTGCTTCTATAAAGTTCCTAGACTTAGGGAGGTTGGGCAGACCTGGCTTGCAGATGGCATTCAAATTCATCCCAAATGTGTTTGATGGTGTTTAGGTCAGGGATCTGTGCAGGCCAGTCATTATCAAGCCACTTAATAACAGGGAACAATATGTCATTGCTTTTGGGCTAGAATTTGTCCAGCTTTTGGGCTAGAACCGCTTGCGCAACTGGTGTATATTAATGATAAATGATCAAATGAAGGGAATTATAAAATGAAGGAAACTATAGAAACAAAGTGGGAACCGACTTGCTATCAATGCCCGAGATTTTGGAATGAGAGGTTCAACAAGTAGGTCTGTGAGTCTCTTGTTCACTGACTGGTGTCCACATACTATTGACCATATTAGGGTACATTTCAGAAGAACCCACCTTTTCTTATTAAACGTATCCATTCCTTCCAATGGTTGAATAAACTGTAGGATCTCCTCCCATTGGCCGTCAAGTATCAGCTGTCTGCATAGATCAAGAAAGAAGGCATTGCTAATTGTCAGTCGAGAAGAAAAAATCTTGGCAACAGCATAACTCAATTCAACCACTAACACTGTATGTGGCACTGTACAAGCTTAAACAAGCCAAAGGGGAAAAGGGGGGCATATTAAGTAGCCTCAAAATCAATATTGATGAATGGTTCATTCTATCATCCACAGGTTAATGTAATAATGTGTCAGATAGATAGTCTTTGGATTGAATTTAGCTGGGGAACGTCAATTCCAGTGCTTTGTAATACAGAGCTTGTGATGGTTTATAATGTCAAGAAGAGTGGTTTGGCACTACAAAAGATCTAGCACAGATTAACAGCACCAGCACAAACAAAGGAACATGGCCTCTTTCTGTTCCAACTGTACGGTTTTAGGCATTCCTAGAGTCCCAGTACCTGAGGAAAAGCATGTCATCCGAATAGAGGCCGTTGATCACGCCACTCTCCTTCTCTAAAGCCAGCATGCTGATGTGCAGTTTCCGGGAGTTGAGGAAGTCCAACATGAGCTTGATCACCTCCACCTCCTTGATGTTGATGGTCTCTTCCGCTGTCATAGTAACCGTCTGTCAGTTAGGGTGCCTGTAGAGAAAGAGAGAGTAGATGCCTAAAAGCTGAATTGTTTGCATCATTAAGAAAGGGGGAAAAGTTAGGAAACACACTGCAATAAGTTGTTTTTAATACATCCATTTCAAAACAAACTGATTATCACAATGGCAACCTTCAATACTGTCACTTAAATCACTTTTTTTTCTTCAACTGTTTTGACAAATGAACATATTCCGACAGATGCATGTTTATAAGTCATTGTTGATGCAACATCTTTAACGGGATAGACAACAATACAGTTAAAATATTAACAATACAGTTTATATTTTAAGGTGTTGCCCATGATTTGGCCCAGGGGCTTTAATAACACATCTAGCTAGCTACCCACCCTTTTCCCTGCTAGCATGCTAGCATAGAACATAAATATGCTGCCATGCCATTGCACTGCGTACACGTAAGGATTCGCGGGCAGTAGTAGTCTTTTGCAGCTCTATAACGTAACATGCTTCACATTGCAGAAAGCCAAGGACAATACCCTAAGAATAAAAGCCGTCTATATCGAAAAGAGCTGATTAACAAGCAAGCAAAGCACCGGTATTCCAAGCATTAAACATTACACCAACTCACACCACTAAATACCAACAGGCACCACCCAAAATGATTTGTAGCCTGCCTACCCCTCACCTGTCAATTCCTCCTGGTACTGTAGCCTACAATGACGCTCTACATGAATTCGATAAACGCACACTTGCAAACAAAGATTTTTCGCTGCGACCGATTTCAGTTTTGGCAGGGCATATCAAACAATTAATTCGTTTCTTCTGTCAATGGTGCTGATATCGATCCTGTTTGTTGCACGTTATTGTCCAGGTTGCCAAGCGAACAGACTGTAGCAAACCAAGCGACCTGAAACCATGCACTGCTCTCACTTATGACGGAGGGTGCGCTCGGCTCAGCAACTTTCTGCTTTCTCTTGCTCTGCAGGGGATGCTCTGCAGGGGATGCAATTGCCAGCGTTTGACGTGATGTCGTTTTCTCACAGCGACAATTCAAGACGATTACAATTAGATGGTAGGGTTGGGCAAATACAGGGTGTGTCCGACTGTTCATTAACCAAAATGCACGAATGAATTTGACTAAGTAGTTACATTTGATAAAATAATCGTCATTATGACCGTTTCTAAGGATCTTTTGTGTGATTCTGAGAGTCAAATGTATACATTTTACATTCACGGTTGACCCTACAATTAATTGTTATCTTTAAATATTTAGTTTGAGCACAATAAGGCACAACACACATTTGAGGCCATGCTTCATTTTATTCAATGCTAAAGAAAACTCAAACAAAACTACCAAATTCAGCAAAATGATTTTTGACAGCACAGCGTCTGCTAAAACAAAATGGAAGCAGTGCTTATCATAGATGGACAGATGAGCTCACAGCAGCAGACTGTCCACTGCCCTGCCCACATGTTCTTCACTGAATGTATAGTAACAGTTAAATATCCATTCATCTTGGCCTTAAACAGCCAAATAAGACAACAGCAAGGTCCCAAAGTTATATCCCTTTACTAAAAATATGAAATAGTGACATCGCATTACAATTGCAGACCTGTACAACTTCTCTTTTGGTAATTGTATATTATGTCTCAGTAAAAGCACCAATGCCTGACCTTTGTGTGTGTTGACCACTGCATGAGTGATATTGTTAGATTTTAAACTAAAACAAAAAGAGAAGCAACAAGGCTATACCCATGTGCAGCAATGAAGTCCACCACATTCTGCTTTTAGATAACAAAACAAATAAAAATAAAATACTGCATATTGCCTTAACAAGTCTCACATAGAAGCCATCAAGTGCAGAATGTAGGGTGCTGTATGCAGTAACGTTTTTGAAAGTAACTTGTATCCTATTATGAGCACTTACATGTTGAAGTAAAATGGATTGACCTGACAAGTGTTTGTTAAGCAATAATTCAAATTTCGGAACAACTGGTCTGTGTTTATTTAAATGGAAGATGTTGGAAGAAAATGTTTACTTTGAAACTTTAACTTTTATTCTGAGGTTGATTAAATGGATGCAAAACTAAATTTAAAATACAGTAATATATACTGTAATCAAACCCTTTTTTATGCTTGACAGTGTGTTGGAATTATTCAACATGTATTGTTTCATTTTTACAATGAACCGAATATATACAAACCATTTAGCGTCAAATACATTTAAAAATCTGAATGTCATCAAAGTAACCACACTAAAGTAATCTTAAAGGCTGGTCCATGATGTGGCAATTTAAATTCTATATATTTTTTTGGTTTTGTTCACAAACCTGCAGTGAACCAGCAGCATCAACAATATAGCCCACTATGTGGTTCCTGATTCCTTAAAAAAAAAAGAATTCTAGTTAAAACCACTGGTTTAACATTGACCTGGAGGTATGATACTGTGTGGGTATACTAGCTATATGCTTTTTGAACTTTTGGGCCCTTTCTGGTGTAAGCAAACCTGGGTCAAATACTATTTGCACATACTGTCTATTCTGGGTGTATTTGTTTGAGCACCTACTGAAATAAAACCAAGGGATCAGTCCCATAAGTGCCAGCTGTGAGGTGAATCAAATGTGCCTACATTTATTGATCAAGTAACTGTATGTAAGTGGCCCAGGTCTTGTTAATATACCTTGACAGACTTAAAAACTAACATTTCAAGAGACAATAAATGGAAAAAAATCACTCTTGCCTCAGTACAAAACACCTTTCTAGGGTATAGCTTTACAATCACTGCATTGCACTCACATACAAAACAAGCATAAGGCCACACATGTCAACAGATAAGCAAAAACAAATCAGACTATTATAATCAACATTCAGTGCTTCAGTATAAATAAAACAGCAATTGCATTCATACCTTTTTTACTCTACTCTTTTTGGCACCATTAAAAACCTAACTTACACGCACATGCTGTCGTAATGACTCAAATCAGACAACCTCTTAAACCAAACAAATCAATGGTATCCATTTACAATTTGCTTTTAAATAAGGTTTTACATTCCAGTTGTTTGTAATTGTTTTCTCCTATGTCTGCTCTGAAGCTTGTAGGAAAAAGACAGGAATAGAAGAGGAGACATACAAACAAAGTATGCATTAATCTACTGGCATTGCAGGTGCTTGAATCCTCATGAGTTATGTACAGTGAAGTGCAATTTGCATGTGAATGTTCCATTTGAAGGGAAACAGGCAGAGGGGTTTGAAGTTTCATTAGGACTTTGAAGGTACTACTTTTTTGGGGGTGGCTGGTTTCTTGGTTTGCCACAGGTGGCTGTGGATGGTGATAGCGTCAACGCTTGCAGACATGGTCTTTGCCGGGATCTGGCTGAACTGCTTTTTGTCTGAGTTGTACTTGTACAGCCCATCGATCATCTTGCGTGAGATGCTCTTTGGCCCGATGCCTGCCAGTTTGGTGATCTCCTCCATCTCAGGGAAGTACATGTACAGAGATCGGAACTGGCAACCCCCATCCCGGAACAGCACCAGGAAGTTGTTGGCCTCGCATTTCTCCATTTCCTGACATGCAAGCGGAGAGAGTGATTGAAATGAGGAATAGGGATCTTTAAAAAAAAATCAAATCTTGAAAAGAATCCCCTTCCCCACCCCCTTTTGCTTCCCATGCCTTTTTACGATGATTTTACAACTATCCACCACCATCCCAGATTGTCTCAAAACCCTGTTAGTCTGTTGAGATCACACCTGGGAACAACTGGACACATTTCATTTCAATTCCTTCATTTCAAAAAAAAAAAAAAAAAAAAGACTAAATGTAAATTTAATGATGTGTCATTTGTATTATCGTTGCCTGTTACCTCAAGGATCTTGTTCTTCTGCCCTTCATTAACCTTGCCAGCCAGACAGCAGTGGGACAAGGCGTTATGGATGATATGTTTGTTCGATTTGGCGCTTGGCTCCTTGTACAGCTTGGGCCCTGCACACACAAGAGGAGAGATGTCAAGAGAGGATCGTCATAGCAACCACTCTATTTATGTCGAGGAAGGGATTTCTGACATCCGTTCAGGACTGAAGATAAATAATTCATTGGTATCTTGCTGGTATCTCTGAAAGGTATCAAAAAATGTGGCCCAAAACACAAACATAGTGTACATAGTCATAGTGTATGGCATACATTCATTCGAAAAAAAATGCCATCTGTAAATTTAACACGTCATCTTTTCCAGACACCTTTGACATCTTCATTTGTAAAAAATGTTTTACTGTATATCCCACAATACCTTTTGACAGCGTTATACTGCTAATACCCATGTCTGTCAGTGAACTGCTGTAAGGTGAGAGTTTACTGCAGTACTCACCTGTGTATTCCGTGTTGGAAGTGACAGAGGAGGTGGTGGAACCATTCTCCCAGTCCTTTTCCCCGTTACGACTCCCGGGCCGACTCGGAGACAGGAAACCGTCAGCAGAATCTGGCCTTCAGGAAACAAACAAACAATGACAGTTAGGTCACCTCTCTTCACGTAACTGGTTTCATACAGCTCAGCTTTGTTGACTTTCTGTACCTACTGAAATATGTGGTTTGTATCCAAATACTGCATAATTTGACAACAGGGATAGGTTTGCTATTGCACACCCTTACTTGACTAATGCTAAGTGCTGTAAGCCTGCAAGCATGGTGGGTAAAGCAGGGAGAAAAATGTGATTGTGTGTTTATTGCACAAACTTTTATTACAGCTTCTTAGTAGTACTTCAGAGTAGTGACTCATTAGCAGTTAGTAATTCATAGTAAGTACTAATTACTAGTGGCAGGAGACATCCAAACAAGGAGGTAGCAAAACCTTGACAGTCACAGGGTGTGTATCTTTGCAGGGATAGGCAAGACATTGGCAAATCATAACAGTGTCATGACATTTTGTTCAGTGAGCCGTGCTAAATGCAAGCGCATATTTGAGCAAGGGCGGGTGGTGCAGTCAGCCAAAGTCATATACTGATGGCAAGATATACTGTGGGCTACTGTTAGGAGGTGACATTCAGTGAAGAGTATTGTTTCCAGTGCAGTTATGTTTGGCATTAGGATCTTTTCCAGACTGTAAGCAACAATAGCCCCTATACCAGCTCATAAAGGACAGGGAAACAACCAACAATTTGGGATAGGGTATGGGGAAGAGGTGTTGCTCTACAATACAGACAACTGACCTTCTCCTTCTCAGTTTAGGAGAGCTCAAAAAGAAGTAGAGGCTGCCAGAGGCTACACTAATACTTCTGACAGCCCCAAAATAAACAGGGTTGTCAAAGAAAGAAGGAAACATACAGAGAAGAACGTTAGGTTGAAAAGAGTCGAGGGGTGGTCGAAATGAGTGGTCATCTTCAGGTCAGTGACCAATAGTTAATCATCTGTCATGACAGTAGTTCATAAGGTTATAGTCTACAAACATTAAGGAAATGTTATCTTTTAATCATTTTTTGGTTCAGAACTGACGTTAAGGTGTCCGGCTCACCTCGGGGCTCTCTTTTCAGACTGCGTGCTGTCACTCTCTCCCAGGTTGAGCGAAGCCAGCGACAAGCTGGAGACTGAAAAGACACAAGGTTGTGAACCTGGATGTGAAACACAAACACAGCACGGCACGAGACACACACGTTACACCACAAATGACCACGACATGGAAGTGTGTATCTGCAGAACTTTGTGGCAAACTTGTCACGCAAAATGCAGGAGCACACACACTAACATAATGACATGCATCTATGCATCTATCTATCACATTCTCCAAACGACACAAATCAGCACGTTACCAAAATTGGTTGGGTTTAACAAGTAGGACAAACATACTTTAAACATGAGCCCCAAAGGTATTGTCAATCTTCACTCAACAGATTCAAGTCGATAGAAGAAGCCATGCTGAGCGTGCATGGGGTGTGGCACAAATGTCGACATGCCCCTAGGGCATGGGGGGAGGGTCATTTAATATTTTTTATTTTTCACCTGCTGCGGCCCTGCCTGGCGTTTTGGGGGAGTCTAGGCTGTCTCTGTGGATCGACTTGGGTCTGGCTCGCCTCTGTTTGGTGCTGGCAGGCCGAGGCTTGATGACCGTATCCATGTCCTCCATCAGCTTTAGCTGTTTCCTCCGCAGGTACTCCTGCTTGATGAACTCTCTCCTGGCCTTGTCCTCTTCCTTCCTCAAACGTTCCTCTTCGGCTTTTAGTCTGGATAAGGGGGGATGGGGGACAGTGTGGGCTTTTTTTGTGTTTTTGAACATTGAGTTGTACAAACATGTCTATGTGTCCATAAAGGACCTCTGTGTTTTTGCAAGCTCACAAAGGGTTCACCGAGGTAAAGTCCATCGAGAAAATACTGTAGAAAGTCTGCCTAGAAACAGGTGACACTCGGGCGGGAAGGACCTACCGTGCCTCCTCTTTCTTCTGCTCCAGTTCCACCTCCAGTTGCTGCTTTTTCTGCTGGGTCTCTCTCTCCCTCCTCATCCTCTTCTCCAGCAACGCCGCCCTCTTCTGAGCCATGTTGTCCTCCCCTTTCCCGTCATCCTAGAGTAGAATGTGACAGAAGATGTCAAAAGGTTTGTTGTTTGTTTTAAAATCTTTTCAGCCTTGGAATTCATGCAGTTGCAACTGCCGAGTGTGTATATTGTGTATAGTATATACGTGTATATATTGGAGCTAGTGTGGTCTTTCTAAACGTAATAATTAGGCTATTCTTCAAAAGATACTAAGAACATTTTTATTCTAACTGCTGTCAGACCATGTGTCTGAACATGTAAAATTTAATGCGAACGGTATATGCACTCTACAACCACCACAATCTTACAACTCATTTAACATCACTGTAGAGCTGCACTTAAATAATTTAGAAGACCCAGTTTTCTGACCTAGATGAAAGCAGAGTTGACTAACAACTGCAAAACAAATTTGTCCTCAACCGGTCTATTTTCTGTGACATTCATCATCTCATATTAGAAACAGGAGGTTTCCTTACATACCGTAAAGAAAACAAACACGGAGGCATAAAGAGGCAGAAACTGGGACACACTGTCTTGATACAGATTTTGACAACAATGCTAAAAAATATGTCATCCTAATTTAAAACTACAAATGGTCAAATAATTGTTATCGTCAGAGAGAACAAATATATGAGAAGGTTACAAACTATCCATTGGTCTCCCTTTCCATAAATCTTGTGATGAATACACTGTACAATCCCAGGTCACTCCACCTTAAAAAAGAAGCCACGGCACATTTTCTGGTCTTCGTCCAGGCCCTCGAAGGTGGCCTGCATTTCCCCACTCTCCTCCAACACCTCACCCTCCAGTGGTTTCAGCACGGACAGGGGCACCTCGATCAAGCTGCTCCTAGCTTGGCTCTGAGCTCCTATGGGAGCAGGGGCCTCAGTGGGGGTCACCGTGAAGGTCTCTGTCACCGGATGTGCCAACACCTCCGACACCGACGAACCGATGATGGGTCGGATCTCCTCCTCCTTCACCATCTCTGTTTCCATATCTTCATTCTGGGTCTCTCCTTCAATGTCTTCTTCTTGGTCCTGCTGGTTTGGACCTTTGACCGGGGAGGAAGGGGGCGAGGGTACCGCGCTAGCCGGGTTAGAAGCCTCCTTTTCTGGGCAGAGAAGTGGATCTGAGTCCCTGCTTCTGCCATGATCTGGGGTTCCGGGCTCCAGAGTGCTGCTAGCAGGCATATCCCCCATGTACACAAATGAGGTGGCTAGGGGCTGGCAGGGAGAGAACCGGCGTAAGCGGGGGATGCTGTCGACGGACTGGGGGGCAGTCAGCACACGGTTGTAAGGGGCAAGCTTGAGCTCGTTGGGTCTAGGGGTGCGGGCTGTGCGGGAGTGGAAAGAAGCAGACTTCCTCTTGATGCTGGTGGGCGAGCGGCGGGCACAGTGAGGGGAATCGACGGGGGAGGAAGGTCCAGAGGAGCGCGGGGCAGCTCGGCTGTGTTTCTGAGGGGAGGGGCTCGTGTGAGATGGTGGGATGACCCACGCCTGCTGCTGCTGCTCCCGCATGGCCATGATGACTTCCTGTTGCTGGGCCAATCGCTGCATCTCGGTCTGCAGGAAGGCCAATGAGTCATTGAGCTTCTCGATGGAGCGGGTGTATTCCATCAGGTCAGTCTCTGCCACCTGCCCGGCGTTAGGACTGCCCTCCTCTCCTCCTCTCGGCGACTTTAACCAACCGGCAACGCCGCCGCTCCCTTGTTCCGCCCCGTCGGGTGTGTCGGTCTTGCTCCTTTCAGACCGGAGGGTGGGGCTGGCGCCTCCCGTCTTCTCCATCTCCTCCGCCTTCCCCCTGTCCTCCTCCACGCCGCTTGCGGCTCCATCACCCTTCCTCTTCACCACGGTGAGGAAGGCTGAGTGGCCCATCTTCTGCCGGTGCCTCGTAAACGCCGCCTCCACCTTCCTCTTTTGAGCCTCGATGGCCCGCCGCTTCTCCTCCAATCGCATGCGCAGCTGGACCATCTCCGTTGCCATGGCCTGCGCCGGGTCAACGGGCACTGCCTGGACTGGGTAGATGGGTTTGGTGGGAGCGGAGAGGGGTGTGGGCTGGTGATGGACAGGGCTGTGCTCAGGGGTGGGGGCCCAAGACACGCACAGCGGCAGTCCGAGCTCGGACCCTTCCGGAGTGGTCTTGAGGGAGCCACTCCCGCTGCCCCGGCCCGAGTCACCGGCTAATGGGTTGTGCTTGCGGAGCTTCTGTTCGGCGAAGCTTGTCATCTTGATGCCCGGCGGGGATTTGGCAGACCCGCTGGGGCAGGGGCTGGGGGTGTCCATGTCCAGCTCCATGCTGGCGGTGCAGTCCCTCAGAGACGAGTCTTCGTCCAACGTCTCGGCCATGTCGTCCGTCCTCAGGTGGATGCCCGTGTCGGGCTCTGTGGCGTCTGAGGGGCTCAGAGCCACTTTTGAATCCATCTCAGATACAGGGTCCAGTCCGCTGGGCCTACGGGCCTGGCTGTGGAGGAAAAACCCGTTATCGATCCCCTCCGCCTCCGCCAGGAGTCTCTGCAGCGGCTGGCCCGTGTTATGTATGATCTGGAGGGCCTCCTCTATGCTGGGGGTGGCCATGCCATTCCCGTGCCCATCGGGGTAGGCTCTGCCCGCCGGCACTCTGTCAGGCTCTGTGGGCACCAGGCTGTCGGGGCAGCCCTCCTTGTCGATGCCCAAGCTCTGTCCATTGACGGGCTGGAAGGAGAGGTTCTTCTTCATGCCACGGAGCATCTGGTGGTGGAGTTTGAAACCCAGGCCATCCTCAGTGCTGGCTGATCGAGTCATGCCCCGCAGGGGAAGAGGAGCAGAGGGGGAGCCGCCATCTTTATCAAAGGGGATGTCGAAGGATACTCCGTAAGGCCCAGATCTGGGGAAAAAAAATAAAAATATATATTTTTGGGATTAAGGATTTAGGCTTATTTTATATTGTCTTTAGGATTGATTTTGTTTTGGGATTTCTTATTCTTATTTTTGTGTATTATTATTATCTAATACAACAAAAAAATTATAATATTATTTTCGGTATTATTTTGAATTTGTGGCTGACCTTTTTTCCTTAGGCCAGGTACCTATGTGGCCATCCACAAACGACATTGAAGTTGATCTCTTGATTTCATCTGCAGTGTAAAAACAACCATATGTAAATCTCTAAATGCCTTTTGTGTCTCTAAATGCTTTAGGTGTTTATACACCTATAACGAGTACGAGTGACAATCTAGTTACCTGAGTTTAGGGGTTGAGGACGAAGAGGCAGACTAGAAAAGAGGGTAAAAAAGATTGTTTCTAGAAGCTGTATACTACAAAGTAAAAATATAATTTGACAACTTGTAGACAGTTAATGGGAAGACTAGGACAACAGTAGAGAAGCCCTGTTTAGTTAGAGGAGATCATCCAACCTGGGTCTCTCTGGACTGGGAGGCCTTTCCATGAAGCTCCTCTTAGTTGCCTTAGAGATGGGCACAGAGGGCATGCTCTTCAATGATGGGGGGGGCTCTTAGATAAAAAACAACAACACACACATAGCCTTGTAAACCAAAACAACTTAAATCAGATGCTAAATGTTTAGCATGTATAATGTTTCTGTTGTACTGTATATACTTTGCATTTGAGGACGTTCTTTGGTCCAAAAGCCTGTTTTCCCACACTCACCTTCACTTTCCAGAGTTTGGGGTTTTACAAAAGATGGTTTCACAACTTCAAACCACCAAAACAGCTCAGCCATGAACACAAGGAAGTTGCTCTGGAAAAAAAAGAACACTGTCATATAGAGGCAAATCGACAACACAGCAAACCGAGGGCAAAAGCGTATCGTTTTCATAGAACAAACTATCCCCAACTGTCTAATCTATCTGAACATTGCAGTGCACCTTTCCTTCCACAAGATGTCTCTTAATACCTAAAATAAAAACCTGACAAACACCTTTTAAATATCTGATAAAGAGAAGCTCAATCTCAGTACATCTCCCTTAGCAAAAAACTAATTATTACACCAACGTTCACGCACCAACCCTCCCTTTTTAGCATTTCCATCATCAAAATTGCCCCTAAACATACAGTATTTCCACGTGACGATAGACTAGCTTGACAGAGATGCTGTTTGATAACACTATATTATATAAAAACAGCTTCACACCGCTACATTTCTGCCAAATAAACACTTTTCATAATACTGTGGCACGTTGTTGGGCCCAATCAACTGAAGCTCAATTTCTGGATGGGTTTTTGACACCATTACGATGTGACCAAGTTAAAATCCAGGTCAGGATCATGTGGGAAAGAAGGAAGAGATAACAAAAATCACAGAGGACATAATATGCTACAACTGAAGTATGGAAGGCCTGTGTATGAAAATAAATACATCCATCAAAATCTTGACAGACACTACTATACTTGTAAGTCGCAGATAACTTCATGACAGTAATTAAGATTCGACACAATAGGAAGCTGCAAACCAAATCGTTATTACAAAGTCAACCAGCAATTTTGTTCCTTTTGTCTTTGTTACCGTCGTCTAACCACACACCCACCAACGGTTCCCCTATGGATATTGCCTGGCACGTGTTCCAGTTTGACCTTGAGGAACTGTGGCATTCTGCTCAGGACCACTGGTCCAGACAAAGAAAGAATGTTCCCTCTCCCTCCCTCCCACCTTTCCTCCCAATAGACAGATTCACCTTCTCCGTAGTATCGAGCCTGCTTCTTCCGTGACAGCAAACGAACTAACACAAAAGATGCTAGCTTTTCCTAAAAGGTTCTAAAGCTGCAGTTTAATGAATTTATAATTCACAGTTGCCACACTGTCCAAATGACTAACCTTTAAAGCCTAAAAACAAAACCAAGATCTTCAAACATCCAGAAGAGAGCATGTATGGAGTATAGCCACTGATAAAATGTTCTTCTGAGGGGACATAAACTTAGCAGCAGTAAACAGTTAGTTAATTGCATTAGCCTACCTCTAAGTCTGGTCACCACGAGGTTCTGTCCTCTCAGTTTGACATAGAGAGGGAGAGGGAGGGTGGTAGAGAAAAAGCGAGAGAGGCAGAGCAAGAAGCCTGTCTCCAGCCCAGATGGCATGATGGTAAAAGCCGTCCTCTCCTCCATCTGTCTGTCCATCCTACTTGCTTACTAACACATCAATGGGACCATTATCCTTTAACACCCCCTGTAGCAGTCAAACACACACTCCCCTGATCTCCCAGTCACACTACTGACCTGTCTGATACCAAGCTTTACCCCACAGGTTGCCAGATTTGTGTGCCTCGTCTCTCTCCCTCCCTTTCAGTTTGGGGAGAACTGATTGGTTGCAGGTCAAAGAGAGCTGAAGGCTAATCCACTCAGAGGGAGCTGCTGGCAGCCCTGCCCCATTGCAGTTACACAGAAAGATCCGGACCAACTACAGACATACATACACACAGACAGACAGACAGACACACACTCTGAGTAGCTGTGACATCATTAAGCACCATGAGGTTGACCTGAAGTCTGGCTCTAATACTGAAACAGAGACTAAGCAATTCTTACATGGTCAGTGTCCGTGTGTGTGTGTGTGTTTTGCAAAAACTAGGAACAGTCTTTTGCAGTGAGTGCAGTGTCTGTGAATGTTAGAAACAAGCAGAAATACTGCAATCCATCAAACCAATAAAATAGGCTGCTGCTTAATCAATCTACTAAAATAATGAATGATTGCACCAGACAACAGGGCACGAGAGAGTCAACACTGCCTGATGAAGCAGGAAAACACTGAGACTTGTTAATAAAGCACAAAAGCCCCATCTCAACAACACTGCATGACTGTACCTCAAAACGGCAGCCTACACTGATAAATCAGGTATTCCTGCCACAACGTGTTCACTACATCCCCCCAAAATGCTGTATTTCATTCCCCTGCTACTGCAGATCGCAATTTAGATCCGGACTGAACTGATTTGTCAGCCAAATTGAGGAACATGACGTGATTTAGTACGAAGGCTTTCAATAAAAAGAGACTGGGTTGGGTCTTGTGGAAGTGGGGGGTTAGTTTGAGCAGGATACAGGGATGAAGACCGGCCTATTGTTTGATATGGAGGAAATATACAACATGTACTAGCATGGCGGAGGGTAGCTTTCCATGTGGAATTAATAAAGAGCCAACAGGAGTGTCTTTGTGTGTGTGTGTTTGTGAACGCTTGTGTGTCTAGCTCAGACTGCATACAAGGACTTGTATGTAATCTTTTGAAAGCCAGGATGTCCGACAATAGCATGAGCCGACATGTGCTTGCGTGATTTTTTGGGGCTGGACACGTGTGGATGGGTGTGTGTGCATGAGTGAGAAAATGGTGTGGTGTGTGTGTGTGCACAAGCGCTAGGCAGGCCTGAGCATATCCACTGAGGCAAAATCCCTCGGGATTCTATCTCTCTTTTTTTTCTCTGCCATTCACTCCTATCTATCTAATGAGCCTGGCATTACTGCAGTGGGGCCCTGCAGGCCGTTAGCCACGAGCGTGCCACAGACCCTCAACAAAATGGGTCAAGGTTACCTCAGCACTGGGTCAGAAGGGGATGACAAGCCAGCATATCAGTTAACCCTTGTGCTGCCTTCGGGTCACATGACCAAAAGGTTCATAACGAACCATCGTTGTGTTTACCCAATTTTACCCAATACAAAAGCAAATAAAAATAATTTTCTTTCTACCTTCGCAATGTGGGGGGACTGAGACAGCCCAACGGTTAAAAGAAAATGTTTCATTTTGTTTTTGTATGCGATAAAGTTGTTGCAAACGACGGTGGGTCCCAATGACTCAGAATGACCCGAAGATAACACAAGGGTTAAAAAGAGCCAAATCTGACTCTCTCTTTAATAATTAGAAGTGTTTGATTAAGTAGGAATGGCTGCATTGCGATCTGGGAGATTTCACAGGGAAACAAAAGTGGGACCCAGTCAAACTATTATGAGATGTCTTGGAGAAGAAGGCAGGATCCTTGTTGAGACAGGCGGCTGCTAGCGTCAGCCTCTCCGTTGTGTTTGTATGACGATATGCTGTGCATAACTCTGCCAGTCTTGGGACAGATCCCCCTCCCCCCTTAGCCTGGGCCTGTCCTCACTCCTCAGAGCCCTCCGATGTGATGTGACATTAGACTCTGTGTGTACTGTGGACGCTTGCAGGGCCACATCTAGCCTGGCGAAGAACTGCCACCGTGCTGTAGCGAGTCCTGTGCTCTGCTCAGCAGAGCTGACAACCGGCTTGGGTTCCATTCTCGTCACCAGGATAGGACGAGCTGTCTGTGCTGATACGGGCAAGTCGCCCCTAAGCTAGCAGGCTAACGCAAACCTGAGGGAGCTGTCCGCAAAAAACTGAAACAGAAGTAAGCTCTTTCTCCGTGTTCTGTACCGTTAATCTCCTTAGACCCACTTCTTGCAGTGAGTAATTCTGAGGAAGATTTCACATGTCAATACTTAGCAGTCAAGTTCTTTATCCATATGGCTTGACTGTGGAAAACTGAAAATTAAATGGATGAGTCAGAGCTTGCTATATCCGTGTCTCCGGTTGCCCGCAGTAACAACACAACCTAGACAACACCCACCATTAACTACCTGGAAGACAACAATAAGATCCAAGCTGTGTTTGCTGACACATGAATACCATCTATGTAACTGCTTTACGTGGAAAACAGGAAGGTGGAAGGTGAAAAAGACACAGAGAGGGAGAAAGAGAGAAAAGATGGGAAGGCAATAAATAAAGTAGAGCACGGTTGAAAGAGGGGGAGTGAAAAGACAAGACAAAGAATTGAACGCACTGAAGAGATGACAAAGCTCCAAGTAAAAGCCAAACCAGTCCAGAGCTGAGGTTAGCGATGACAGAGTGTGTACAGAATCCCATTCAAACTCAATGGTTTTTCCACTGTCATCTTTCCAACAGCACTACAGACTATACAACTCAACAATGCCCTATCAAATGTAAGTGAAATGTAATGAGCTTGCTTATGCTTAAAACAAGTATATTTGGCTTAATAATATTTCTTAAAATAACATGTAATTTCCTAATTAAGACACTAGATAAGCTAATGATACTAGAAACATTCCAACTAGATTTAAAATCCAAAAACAAGATAATCACACTCCAGTGTGCACATATTACTCCTCACTCCAGCTATTCAGAACACACATGCTTCCTCTTAACACGCCACCAACAACAAGACTTCCAGGACTTTCTCTACCCACGGTCTGAGCTTTAAAGCTGGACATGCATGGTTGACTTACTTTGACAGAGGAGGAGGCATAGGTCATGTCCTCCAGGCTGAAGTGGCAGCAGTTGTTGAGGTGTTCTTTACAGAACTTCTGGATGAGTAGTAGGTTGGACAGGCTGTCTGCTAGCGACATGTTGTCCTTCAGACACACATCTGGGGAGTCAGGGGTGGGCATGGTTAGACGTGGTAAGGCCTAGATACAATATGACTCCAAAACAATGTCTTTAGAACCCCTCGTTGGATTTTCCTAAAGAGTTGTGATGTTGAATTATCTGAAGACCGGGAATGGAGAAAGGACCAGGACTTGAGAAAGTGTGTTTCAGAGTGACACGTGTGCACTGTATGTGGCCAGAGGTGGATTTTATTGGTGTGTCCGATCTCCGATTGGCTTAGAAAAAATGGCATTGTGCTCAGCTCAATGTGTGTGCGTATCAGCTTGCTAGCCACTTCATCAGTGAGTTGATGTGATTAGCTGTGAGTAGATTATGGACTTTGTTGCTTTCTCTGAGGCAGCGGGAGGCTGTCTCACTGTGGACAGATTTGTACATATACATTGACCCATACTAAAACACATACGCCGGTTTGTTTTCTATCCCAGTGACGCCGGACCATTTACTTCCATTCAATGTTGTGTTATCTCTAACCACTAACCCCTAACCTTAACTCTTAATGTAGTTCTAAATCTAACACTAATTCTAACCCAAACCCCCCTGAAAAAAGCATTTGAAGTTATGCAGCCCAGCAAAAGGGCCCAACAGGGTCAAGTTTATTTACTATATTTGTGAGCATATTTGGTCCCCGCAAGGGTAGTTAAAGAAGACCACAAACACACACACCTTCCAGTCTGACTAGTTGAGGGCAGTAGAAGTGCATCAAGGCAGCCAGGGCACAGCCATCAGTGATATCCTTCAGCAGGTTGTCCACCACAGGGATCCAGGGAACCTGCTGGGAACACGCCTGCTCCTTCCTGTAGCGAGCCTGGTGGCAGAGACACACACACAGAGATTACAGATCACGAGAGGGAGATATCTAAACAGAGGATATGAACACTTTCACACACATCCATATTTACACAGACAGGTGAGGAGAGTGCAAATATATCCGCCTCGTGTCTCTCATTTGGCATACTCCATACACGTTTTATGACAAAAAGAAATACAAATCATATGAGGGGAAAAATTAAAAGATCACCACCCAAAACAGTGTAGATTGAACCATAGAAGGATATCGTTCACGTGAAAAGTATAACGAGAACTCGTGCAACTCATACATGGATAACTGGAATGCCTCGTCTACACTGATAAAGTAACTGGAAACCAAATTCCATGTAACAAGATCTCCATGCATCAGCCACATGCAATGACCTAAACCGTAACACAAAGGATATGTAGTGATCTACCTTTTTACCAACAAGCCTCATGAATAACCACAACCACATGTTCACGTGAAGTGTGTTAATGGCAATGCAGACATTGAGAGACAGGTACTATGGAGACAAGCAAAAAGGAAGAGGAGAAAGAACAACCCAGAGCAGGACGGCTGACTTACAGGGACTAATTTCATGTACCATTTGGTGGGGGACTTGAACCGACCAGAAAGAGACAGAGAGGGGAAGAAGGGGGGGAGGAGAGACAAAATGAAAGACAAGAAAGTGAGAGATTATCACGTCAGATGAGGCTTGTTCCATCAAGTAGATCCTCTCTTAAGAACAGTGCACCAAAAGCTAAGATGAAGAGCCTGGACAGGAATTGACCTCATAGGGGGAAGAAGAGGTCAGCAAAATTACACAGAACCCCCCCTGCAAAAAAAGTGTGTGTGTGTGCGTTAGTCCATGCGGCTGTTTGTACACATTTCCCATCCTAAACTCTGTCCCATACTGATAATTTAAGATGACTACAGTGAATTTCCTTTATAATACTTGATGTCTTTGCAGGAGGGGGTTGGGGATAGTCTTCTGCACTTAAAAAACATTCTTCAAAGAGGACTGACCTCTTTTTAAGCACCACTCCAACTGGGCGCTAACTGCTGTACTTAATACTTCAAACATGAACACTCCTTCCTCGATGGAAAAACCTGAGATGAACCATGAACCGGTCAGTTGCTGGCTGATCAAAAGGTCACTTATAGCATTCCTGCTGATTGGATGGCCCAGTAGCTCTTTGAATGCTAATGCAAGTTAACCATCCATGCATGACACTGATATACTCAGTAGCTCACCATAGTATCTGTTGACTACTTTATCTACTAGGGTAATGTCATTTTTGTTCAAGATTTGATATACGTTTGCATCTTTGCATTGAAAAAGCTCCCTCACCAAATAACTATATATATATATATATATATATATAAAAAGTAGGGCTGTGAAAAATAACGCGTTAACGCGTTATGATTAAATTACAGGATTAATTCGTTATTTTTGTTTAACGCATTTAACGTAATATTACCACCCAATCTGCAACTTCTGGATGAGAAGTTTGTGTTCCAAAAAAACTAAGATGGAACATCCAATAAAACCAAAGTGATATGCACACTCTGCGGCAAGGCTCCAGACTGCGACCAAATGGTCGCATTTTGCGATCAGTTTTTGAGACTTTTTTTTACAAGCACTCGCGCATGTGCGACCTACACATTTTGAATTCATTGGGTGCACACGTTAGCAACAACGCATAGATACAACGTTCTAGTAAGACAGCGATATCAGCTTTCCTTCTGCATTAGTACCGTAGCTTAAAGTCTAGGAAAGTTGAGGTTATTTTTCGCTAGGTACCTATAAACCTTGCTAAAAGTCTTGGAAAGTTTAGGATATTTTTCGCTAGGTTCCTACGAACATGTCTTAATCTGCCAGACAAGTGGATGCCCCTTCGTTCTTTTGGTGAGCAGTTTCACGAGCCCTTCTTACCCGGCGTCATGGAGCCTAGCAGTTAAATACTTATTTAGCGCTAGCGTTGCTACTGAATCCCTGCCTGTGTTTGAGCTGTTGCGCTGTTATACTCGGCAAGTATCGTGTTGTGGTGTCGGAGGACTGATCGAAAAGTGCATCATACATTTAAGTCATTTAGCTAAGACTTGCATGTACAGTACGTAATGTCACATTAAATAATGTATTTAAACTCAAGCTTATATGGTGCGTCGCAGGGGCGATTCTAGGATCAGGCCTTTACGGTGCGTTCACACTGGGGCGTGCAGAGCGGGGCGTCGGCTTCCCATTCATTTTCAACGAAACCAGGGGTTGACGCCCGCGTAGGACATTGTGGGAAGGCGAGCGGGGCGTCGACGCTCGCGTAGGGCATTGTGGGAAGGCGAGCGGGGCGGCGAAAGTTGGATTTTCTCAACTTTATGTAAATGAGGAGCGTGAAAACGCCAGCGATGGCCAATCGGGTTGGTTTCTTGTTTCTTGTAACGTAGCAACTGTTTGTCATGGTAAACATTTCTAGGTTTGACAATTTCAAGATGGAAGATCAACTCATCGTATGTGTGTCTTCATACCCAGTATTGTATGATACGTCTATGTTCAATTACAGAGATGTAAACAAAAAAAATATGCCTGGCGCAAGGTTGCTGAGGTTGTCTGCGTCCCTGGTGTGATTTTGTACTTTAATTCAGTTTTTCGCATTACGTAACTTTCTTCTGTGCTAGCTGCATAGTCTAGCTAGCTCACCCGGCACACGATTGACATTCAACGCTGAAATGCTGGCTGGCAGCCACTCGCTATCCATACAGTGAATGTGTAGTGGCAAGTCATAATCTAGCGATTGATTTGCAGAGATTTCAAGTAATATAATAAAAGGTTACACATGTCAACGTTTATGTCTGATGCATCTTTTTTTCCAGCCAGAACAAGACCCGTTAATGTACATAGAGTGCGGGTGGCATTTAATCTTTCACTCGGCCTAAAAAAAGTGTGGAAAAAGATAACCTATTGTGTGCTGTAGATAAGATCATGTCAGATCCAGAATGCGTATTGGATTTTTGCTGTTGTGTGTAAAAGTTGTATTTTGTCTGCACATTTGCCATGACATTATACGAACTACAACAGTGATTTAAGAGAACTACAGCTCTGAATTAATCTGTCTGACACGCCCCCAAGCGTGGTGCACTGTGGGAAGGCCGGCGGTGCAGAGCGGTAAAATAGTCTGCAGTGTGAACGCACCGTTAGGGGTGCTCAGCCCCCAATGAGAATGTGACATGAATACAGTGCCTTGCAAAAGTGCTGAACGTAAACCCCCTTGCTAATATAAATCCCTGATTTCACTGGATAACAATTAATACATGTATGTATTATTATGCAAAATATTGAATGAAAAAACTAAGGATGTCCCTTTCTTCATGAACTACCAGCATCAAATGATAATAAACAATATATAAAAAAAAATATTAGGAGTGCTTGAGCACACGCAAAATCAAAGACGCACACTAATGACAAATTCGGAAAATTGGTAATATGTGATTAATCATGATTAATCCACAGAAACCTGTGAGTAATTTGATTACAAATTGTAATCATTTCACAGCCAGAATATAAAGATTTTAAACAACTGCAGTTTAAGGAATAAAGATTCAAGCATCATTCTTCACGATTAAGAAAGTATTGTGGCATCATGTTAGATACATGCTAACTGGCATCGATTCACCTCTCCAGGCACAAATGGCCCAAACTGACAGGCTGGTCCCTATTTGACCCTGCAGAGGTAACACCATGGACAGAGTGGGTGGTAGAGGAGGAACTGCAACATTCGAATGTTGGGAAGATGAGGGGAAGGGAGGCTAGAGAATAGGCGGAGGGAAAATCTTCCAAGAAATGTCACTTTACTGTAACCAAATCAAATCCTATTTATTTGTGTAGCCCTTTTTACAAGCAATTTTACAGAGGGCTTCACATACGCCCATTGAGCTGCCCCTTCAACCAACCTAAACCCTCAAAGAAGGCAAGGAAAATCTCCCAATAAAACTCATTGACAGTCAAACTTGGTAGGAGCAATTTGGTGAGGGACCCCCTCCTCCAGAGACAGTTGGTGACAGAGAGGTGCTGACCATGGGCTGAACAGTCATATCAAAAGTAGATACAAATGAGGCATGCAAACAGGTCAGGGGCAAAAATGGTGAGAAGGATTCTGTGAACCCCCGACCCTCTAAGGGGGTTTGGGGGCATGCTCCTCCGGAAGAAAATGTATTACATCTTAAAGTTAAACGCATCAATCTGGTGCGTTTAACTTTAAGATGTAATACATTTTCTTACATCTTAAAGTTAAACGCACCAGATTGATGCGTTTAACGCATCAATCTGGTCCCCTCCATGAGTCACCACCTTACCGCGGTGGAGGGGTTTGCGTGTCCTAGTGATCCTGGAAGCTATGTTGTCGGGGGCTTTATGCCCCTGGTAGGGTCTCCCAAGGCAAACAGGTTCCAGGTGAAAGACCAGACAAAGCGTGGCTCAAAAAAACAACCATGAAGAAACACAACAATGGTTCCCAGTTGCCCCTGCCCGGAAGCGGGTCACCGGGGCCCCCCCCTGGAGCCAGGCCCATGCTCTGTCAGTGCTCTGTCAACACTGTATACGGTGGGGACGGTGCGCTGCTGACTTCGACGGGGGACGTCCTGGATCGGTGGAAGGAATACTTTGAAGACCTCCTTAATTCCACCAACACGCTTTCCGACGTGGAGGCAGAGTCTGGGGACATCGGGGGGGGCCCTTCTATCTCTGGGGCCGAGGTCGCCGAGGTGGTTGAAAAGCTCCGCGGTGGCAGGGCCCCTGGGGTGGACGAGGTCCGCCCGGAGTTCCTTAAGGCTCTGGATGTTGTAGGGCTGTCTTGGTTGACACGACTCTGCAACATCGCGTGGACATCGGGGACAGTGCCTCTGGACTGGCAGACCGGGGTGGTGGTTCCCCTCTTTAAAAAGGGGGACCGGAGGGTGTGCTCCAACTTTAGGGGGATCACACTCCTCAGCCTCCCTGGGAAAGTCTATTCAGGGGTCCTGGAGAGGAGGGTCCGCCGGATTGTCGAACCTCGGATTCAGGAGGAGCAATGTGGTTTTCGTCCTGGCCGTGGAACAGTGGACCAGCTCTATACCCTTCGCGGAGTCCTGGAGGGTACATGGGAGTTCGCCCAACCAGTCTACACATGTTTTGTGGATTTGGAAAAGGCGTTCGACCGTGTCCCTCGGGGGCTCATGTGGGGGGTGCTCCGAGAGTACGGGGTACCGGATTCCCTAATCGGGGCAGTCCGGTCCCTGTACGACCGGTGCCAGAGTTTGGTCCGCATTGCCGGTAGTAAGTCGAACTTGTTTCCGGTGAGGGTTGGACTCCGCCAGGGCTGCCCTATGTCACCGATTCTGTTCATTACCTATATGGACAGGATTTCTAGGCGCAGCCAGGGTGTTGAGGGGGTCCGGTTTGGTGACCTCAGGATCGGGTCGCTGCTTTTTGCAGATGATGTGGTCCTGTTGGCTTCATCGGGCCGTGACCTTCAGCTCTCACTGGAGCGGTTCGCAACCGAATGTGAAGCGGCTGGGATGCAAATCAGCACCTCCAAATCTGAGGCCATGGTTATCGACCGGAAAAGGGTGGAGTGCCATCTCCGGGTCGGGGAGGAGATCCTGAAGACCAAGTGGAGGAGTTCAAGTATCTCGGGGTCTTGTTCACGAGTGAGGGAAGAATGGAGCGCGAGGTCGACAGGCAGATCGGTGCGGCGTCCGCAGTGATGCGGGCTCTGCATCGGTCCGTCGTGGTGAAGAAGGAGCTGAGTCGAAAGGCGAAGCTCTCTATTTACCAGTCGATCTACGTTCCTACCCTCACCTATGGTCACGAACTATGGGTAGTGACCGAAAGAACGAGATCGCGAATACAAGCGGCCGAAATGAGCTTTCTCCGCAGGGTGTCCGGGCTCTCCCTTAGAGATAGGGTGAGAAGCTCGGTCATCCGGGAGGGGCTCAGAGTAGAACCGCTGCTCCTCCGCGTCGAGAGGAACCAGCTGAGGTGGCTCGGGCATCTGATTAGGATGCCTCCTGGACGCCTCCCTGGTGAGGTGTTCCGGGCACGTCCCACTGGGAAGAGGCCCCGGGGAAGACCCAGGACACGCTGGAGGGACTATGTCACTCGGCTGGCCTGGGAACGCCTCGGGGTCCCCCAGGAAGAGGTGGTGGAAGTGGCCGGGGAGAGGGAAGCCTGGGCCTCCCTGCTTAGGTCGTTGCCCCCGCGACCCGATCCCCGGACAA
Source organism: Hypomesus nipponensis (assembly GCF_054491055.1). Taxonomy (NCBI): domain Eukaryota; kingdom Metazoa; phylum Chordata; class Actinopteri; order Osmeriformes; family Osmeridae; genus Hypomesus; species Hypomesus nipponensis. The sequence continues at coordinate 9,932,223 of NC_140376.1, read as the reverse complement.
GCGGCAGATGACGAGACGAGACGAGACGAGGCATCAATCTGGTGCACTTTGAGAACAAAATTAAGAGGCTAGATCAATGTATAATCTGTGCTCTTGTAAACAATGTCATTTCAGAAGAAGCCAAAACAAGATGTTGCCTGAAGGCCAAGGTAGTTAAAAAACATGTAACTGATTTAACAACTCTTCCATGAGCTAAAATAGCTGGCAGTATAAAGCAGCTGCTGCGTCATCATTAAAATTCACATTCACGAGATGTCTAGCGCCGCTTTGCGTTACTGTAACAAAGTTGTGATTGTAACTGGGGGCTCAAGGGGGGATTGGCAGAGGTATTGTCAAAGCCTTTGGTAAGACACGGAGTTTACTACTAATTTGTTTTGATTGAAATTGAATTTTATAGAAGATTTGGGTCAGAGTGTGAACTAATATTTATTTCTACTGCAGTGGAGAATGGGGCAAAAGTTGTGTTTTGTGCCTTAGAATGTAAGTCTGAACAAACGTTCATTATTATAATGTGATTGTCGGCGTCCCAAACAATTATGTACAATCTTGTATAACATTCTGTAATTCAATAATGTGCAACTGCAGTAAACAATCAGACTGTATACATTAATTACATAACTTGAATTGCATAGGGGTTGTTCAATTTAATTTTCGATCCATTGATCTCCAGTGGACACCGCTAAGGTGGTAGAGGTGGCGCTCAACCAGGATGGGCCAGGTTCATGTAAATTTGTGTCGTGCGACATCTCAAAGGAGGAAGACATCAAGGTAAAGAATGTGGTTGACCTTGTGATGTAACGTAACGAAAACAGGATGTGTGTTCTCAGTTGATCACGGTCACTTATAGCACTGTTGGTGCACGTTCCTTTTATAGGGTGACCAGACGTCCTCTTTTACCCGGACATGTCCATTTTTGGAGACCTAAATTGCGTCCGGCAGGGATTCCAAAATCGCCAGGGATCTTCCAAATATCGTCGGATATTTGTGTTTCTCTGGGTCTTTCACAAACTAGTTATTACGCCCTTACAAGTTTTGGAAAGGTTATCTCTCTTACGTTCCACCTTCTTGCGCGAGCTCTGACTGTAGAGAGAACTGTCATTGGTCAACCGCCTTCTCAGTGTTGCCAGATGCACAATAATTATCCTCCAAATACGATCATTTTGAGCCTTTTGTATGATACCATTTCCAATCTGGCAACAATGTGAGCACCTTGCCACCTTTGTTATCATTATTGCTTGAATATATAAGGAGGACTGAAAAATTTCTTAATTTTCTTATTTTAATATGTGGCTATGTAAAGAATGTATTATTTAGAATTTTGTATTTGTAATCATTATTGCTTTAATATATGGACAAGACACATTAAAGACATTAATTGAATGCGGCTCAAAAGTGTTTTGGCCCACCGGGAATTTTCCCGGTGCTCCCAATGGCCAGTCTGCTACTGGGAATGCCTGACCAAATTTGGCCCTTTTGGAAATCTAATTGGGGAACCCTGGCATACATCATAAAAAAACGATTCAATAAACAGGATTACCTGTGATGAACTACTTTATTTTCAAGTCAAAAGCATCACTTACTGTAAAGATAACACACATCAAATATACATCATTTTTAATATTGTATTAAAATGGTTTCTACTAGATGATCCATATTTTCTCATCGGATCTGCACGAATCACGTAGGTTACCCATTTTGGTTTCAAAAAGGTGAGTCTCACCTAAAGGTGAAGAGTTTGCATGCCTGACAAATGTGCAAATGGATGTTAACTGTACCTCTTGGTCTTTCTTCTGTGCCTACTGTCTGTACACGTTATGGGGCAAGGGTTAACTCCTTAAGAAGTTGTCTTTGGCGGGCCCCTACCATGCTAAGATGGGTCTGCAACAGGGCCAGGACAGGTTTAAGTCAAGGCTAAAGCTGAGCTTATTATTTCTCCCAAACTATCCTGCCTTCCTCCCCTCCAATCACGCGTCCATCCTCCCTCTCTTATCCTGACATCCTCAAACCAGACATGTTTAATCAAGCCCCACACAGATTTGCTACCAGAAAGGATTACCGAGCCCCAACATTGCTGATCAGGGACTCTAAGTTGACCACAAGTACCTTCTGTAAACTGCGCTACAGCACAGAAGCTTAAAATAAAAGCCAGTCTGACCCCGTCAGCTTTTCCCCGTTCCGATGACTGCGGCACATCTGTCTTTTCGTGGGTATGTGTGTCCTTCAGTGAAGCCCTTGCCCCCCCTCTCAATCCCCCAAACGCTCACGCTCGTTTGAATGGGGGCCCCCCCCCCCCGGGAGCGTGATCATTTGGGGGATGGAGAGGAACTGGGACCGAGATGGCATTCAGATGGCAGAGCTTGAGGAAAGGGAGGGACAGGAGAGACGTCTGGATGCAGGGGGGACGTCCGGATGCAGGGGGGGTAGATATGTTTTCAAAGCTGGGTGGGACAGCTTTTGTGGCCACTGAGGATGCGGCCGTTAAATATGATTTTCTTAATAAAAAGTGTGTGGTTGTGTGTGTGTGGCGGGGGGGCAGCTAACAGATTAGCTGTAAAAAGTGGGAGGGACAACCTTGTGTGTTTCTGTACTAGGGGCACGTCACAATTTAGCGATGGCTGCTGCTTGGCCTTTCTGGCTAGTCAGAGGCCCACACCAATCAAATCTGCAGTGTTAAAAAGCATTTTAATGCTACTTTTAAGGAAAATAATAAGTTAGTAGCCTATTGGATGTTGAAACTAATGTCTGATTGGATGGTCAGGTTTGAGATTATAAATGAAATTTACCTTTAAAGGGACAAAAGTAGGGTACGAGGCACATTGTTGAATTGTTTGAAAAAATTGAAAATCTTTCTGAAATAAGGCAGTCTGTAAATGACACAGTATAAGTGCAGTGGAGTGAAAGAGCATTCATATCACTGAATAATTAGCTCAACCACTTTCAGGGCATCGTCATCAAACTCAGCTAGACATGGTTTTCAAAATATACCAGCTGAGTTCATTTTCGTTTCTCAACTTTTCAAGGGGTAACTACAGCACCCTGTCACACACTGATATTGTGCAACCAAGGTCTTACTGTACCCCCAGTGCCTGGTTCTCTGGGGGGGAAGAATGTCCCTTGCTGGGGGAGGGGGGGGGGGCACTCTGGGACAGTTGTGCTCTGTTCAGGCATGTGGCCTTCAGAGCTGCCTCTGGAGTCTGACAGGTCACATAAGCATCAAACAGGGACAACAGGGAGCTCTCACACATTTACACTCATGCTAACACTCACTCCTACCCACGCACACACCCACACTAGGGTTGGGTATCGTTTGGGTTTTTACGATACCGGTGCCAAATCGATACTTTTAAAACGGTTCCGGTGCCTAAACGGTGCCTGAACCGATACTTAAAAAAAGAGCCACAAAATGATGGTAGATGACATACACTCACACACACACACAGTAAACCTGTTTGCTAAAAACTGCATGAGAACACACTATCACATGCTGCATCATCTAGCACCATGCACGTGAGGACACATACACTTGATCTCTCTATCTGTCTGATACACACACACCATGCGTCATTCAGTCAGTGGGGAGTTCTTGGCTCCAGGTCTGAGCAGGCTCACACGTGCTGGGTTGGGGCAAGGGGAGCCCCTCTGGGCTGTAACACTACCTGTCTCGTCTATGTGTTATATCTCTCCAGATTTATATGGGGCCCCTAACTCCTCCACAGAGAGAGGTCACCAGAGGTGTTGTGACATAATAAGCTTACTGGAAGAAACAGTGACTTCCTGTGGATGGGCTTGGATGAGTAACTATAATCTCCCGGGGGGGGGGGGGGGCGGTCAGATTAGGGCAAACTGATGTGGTTTGTGGCCTGCCCCATGGAAGGGTGAGGGGAAAGGAGAGGAGATTTTTTGAAGAAGAGATTGCCTTTTTAGCTTGTAGAGTTCCCTGGGCAATCCCCGCCCTCCACCACTGAGTGGGGGAGAGCGACAGACTGGAGAGAAGGACATCATCTCATATTTTTTGCCCTGACAGTTCTGCTGTGTCAGAGTTACGGTGGGGGGGATGAGGGAGGGAGAGGAGGGGTGTACGGGTCAGTCCCTGCACCTTCCTGTCAGAACGTAACAAGACCAATCAGTCTATAACCAATACCAAGGATGGCATTGTCAAATGCAAAAGGTACATTGCCGGACACTAACTCATACAAACAGGAAGGGCATGCACCTACAGTAAGGTATTACAAGTCTTGATTCTTGAAAGTCTCTGACCTGTGTGTGTGTGTGTGTGTGTGTGTGTGTGTGTAAGTGTGAGTGGTGTGAGATGTTGCTGAAAGAACTGCTCTGCGACGCGCTTTTAAAACAACTTCAATGCACTTTTTCTTTTGTAGAGAAGCTGCATCAGACATGATTTGCTAAGCCACTGGGACACACAGACTGTACATGCGTCAACATTGAGGTTTGGTTTTCCTTCTTTATGAGGCGCTTGGAGAAGATGAGTTATTTCAGTTGTGCATGTGATTGATGTAGTTCATCCACTTAAATCCATTAAGGGTTTCTAAGCACTCCCATCGTAACCAAATGGGACTGTCAATCACATTAGCGATGTTAGCGACTGGATTGCTAATGCTGACAGCAGAGAAGAGAGGTGAAGGGAGGCGAGGAGGAGAGAGGGGAGGAGTGGGAAAGAAAGGAATAGGAAGGAGAAGAGAGGGAAGGGAAGGGGAGAGAGGAGAAGAAGAGAGGAGGGAAGGAGAGGGGGGAGAAGAGAGGGTAGGAGAGGTTAGAGGAAGAGAGAAGTGTGAAGAAAAGGAGATGGGAGGGGAGGAGAAAAAAGAAACTTCTAGGAAATACTCACCCGTGGACTCCCAGCAGACTCAACGCTCTGTGTTTCTCTCTTCCTTTGCTCCTGAACGATGATTTCTTTCAGATACTCGTTTACCTGTGTAATCAACCATCAAACTGCTTCATAAAAATTCTGTCAGAAAATGATTTGTGTGTTACTGTGTCTGTACTGTAGCTTGAGATGAATCTGACAGCTCATGTTATATTTTCTCTGGCAGATGGGTCTGGCCACCCTACCGTTTAAACAGATTTCACAACCAGAATCTGGTCAGGCCAATCACAACTGTTTATTTGATATGGGGCGGGTTTAATACAAGAAAAACCAAGATGAGGTTTTGTTGCTCTGGTCATATCTGCGCCTGTTGCTAATGCCCCTTGGAAATAAAAAATGAACTGAGAGATTCCAGACTAATATGCATTTGTGAACTGGTCAGGCTATCTGTCCTGTATGTGTCTCTCTATGCACATGTACCCACTCCCATGAGAGAAAACAGTAATATGTGTGTGTCTCCAGTCTCTAGCTGGCTGCAGTCCAGTGTTCCCAGCAAAGGAATGTAAACAAACTGGGCCTTTTTATGTCAAGAGGTGGGGCTATGCCAACACGCGTGCACACACACATACGAACACACATTCACACACACTAGATGGAATCCACTCACAGACATATCCTGGAATGAACGTGCTTACACCAAAGAGCACTTCAAACCGTTTACAAAAGATATGAGGCACCCTGATGTGAACAAAACGAGGTCCAACTCTTGCTTGAGTCTCTTTGTGACTGACCGTATTGATCCAGACAGCCAGGGCTTCCCCCGTGCTACAGGGCGTGTCGATGTCGGGGTCGTGGGGGCAGTGCTTTCGTAAACACGCCGTCACCTTCTCCGGGCTCACCGCCTCCGCCGTGTACGCCATCATCAGCGTGTCGATCATCGCCATGTGGGCGCTCTGCAAGAGGAAACGGGCTGTTAGCACGTTGGGGTAATTGGGGTTGTAATCCCAGTACTGGGTTCTTATTGTGAGTCTAGCTAGCGCTCTTCCCTCTTTGTTTTTTGGTGGGTCTCAAGTCTACAAGGATAGTGTGAGAGTGTGGATAATAAACACGAACATGTGTGTTTGAAATGTGGGTGGGTCGTACTGAGTTGGTTTGGTGTGAGTATTTAGCTAATTTAAAGGACATTAAGAAGGTGCCACCTCACGGGTGAACCATGAAGTATTTCTCTGTCTCTGTATGTTTCTCTCCCTTTCTCTCTGTCTCTCAATCACACTCTCCCTCAATTTCTTGTCTGTCTCAATTGCCCTTTCCCTGGTGGCTGTTGCCCTGGAAACAAGTGGTCTGTCTCTTGTCGCACAACCCAATTTCAGACTTATGAGAGGGAATAGCAAGAGGCCTTGCCTGGTCGTGTTGCCTGCCGAGAGAAAATGTACTGTAGCTATTGCACGCGCACACACATACACACCAGCCCCAACCAAAAACTGACATATGTTCCTCAGTCGTCCAGACACAAAACACCAAGCACACACACACACACACTCTCTTTCCAAGCATGGGATAAAAGGAAGGCACCCATGTCAATGGGGAGAAGGGGATATAAAAAAGCGCCTCCTGCCTTTGGGTCCACAAGTTCAGTCAGGATTTTGCCACTGTCATACTGGAATAGCGCTTTCAGTCCATTGTAATGACAAAACACAGTGATGCTGGCATCCCTACCCTATAAATCACAGAGCATTGAATGTTACTGTGTGTTCTCCCGTCTGCTAAACTGAAGGCGTTGATGTCCACAAATTTACAGATCAGCTTAAACCTTTTCAACAAGTGACTTTTCAGTGAGTACCTTTTAAGTTATAATGGGTGCATTCTAACTTATGGTACAAAGGCCCCAATGTATGCACAGCAGAAACTTCGGCCTGGTGTGATTCTGGTATTTACAACGTACAAAGTAAAGGCAATGCTCTAGGGTGAGGTAATCCAGTAACATTGGTCACAGCCATGAGGAGATAAAAGATTATCAAATATATGATCTTAATCTTTGTAACTGAACAGGCTAATTCACCATTTGAGGATCCTAATAGTTAGCCTGTGTGGCACCGTGTAATTACGTATGGCTCCAACCTGGCAACTCTACATCCAAACAAACCCCCCAAGCACATCGCCCTTCTCTCATCACTCCCCTTTTAATAACATACTCTAGAGACATATGAGGCTGGCCTTAATTTCAGGCATCCAAACATTGGGGAAACAACATATTAGCCTCCTCCCCATCTGCCTCTAACATACACACACACTGTACTATGTGAAAGGGACACAGTTTGAATTAACTTGGCAACCTAGAAGCAAATAAACAACAGCAGACGACTAATTTCAACTGAGAGGGATATTTTCCTTGCCTTGAGAGCATTGGTGAAAATATATTGGTTTGATATCCTTTGTTGGCCTGCAGAGATCACAAATGACAAGAAAATACACACATTTTGTTACAGCAAGTGTGTATAATAATATTTATGGATGTAGTAACTTGTTTTTAATACTGGAGTTCTGTAAATATATTTGATAGAAAACAGGCATACAAGAAAGTGTATGACACTACAACATGTGGCACTGTATTACTGTGTATGTTTCAACAATGTTGTTTGAAACACAGTATGGGTGTTAACATGTACAGATTTTACAGTACTTGTCCATGTCCCATTGGTCAATGGAGCCCGGAATACAAGCACCAAACCAGTTGCTTCATAACTATCAGCTTTTTAGGGAGTCTACTCAATAGAATAGAATACAACACTATGTATTTAAGTATCATGAATTACTTTGCTTGAATGAACCAGGTGCAAATCAACTCAGTTAGAGCCAGTTCCAGCAAAAGGAAAGGGAGAATTCAGAACACGTGACTGTGTCTAAATGTCACATGAACCTGAAAAGGACAGTCAGAGGGGATGGAACAAGAAATAGAGAGAAGAGGAAGCAAGAAGAAGCAGTGAGTGTATGCGAGAGAGATGGAGTCTGTAGTCTCTTTCGCTTTGGTAAATTACCTTACAGTATTACCTCAGAAGAAACGTTTTCCCCCAGGAACACATGCCGTGACATCACAGTGACAAACTGGTCGTTACCATGTGAAAGCAGATAGTGAGCTATAATGTAACAACCTCCCCATTACTACGGCAACATTACCATAGTTAGTACCAACACCCTTTCTAGGCCCTTTTCACATTCTGCTCTCTCATTTAATCTGATTAGGACTATCAGGTTCATATTGATTTCTCCTAAGGAAAGAGATGCATTTTAATTAATGACAGCATTATTATTATTAACATTATTGACTGCTATGCACATCATCACTGCTTTGTATCTGATAGATTATTTCCTGGCAACAAAATACCCTGAGTTTAAGGCAGAGCGGTACATCTTCAGAGAAGCCTTGACAGACACAAAGCACGCATAGACCCTCCATTGAATTCTCCTTTGCAGAACCCAATAAAGGCACTTATGTACACATAAACATGTAATCTGTGTGATATTTTCCCTCTCATATTTGACTGTTTTGTCAAACGTCAGATGCAACTGTTGAATGTACTGAGGGCCTCATTTACTAACATTGCGACCGCAGCTTAATCTGCGCTTTTGCCCAACCGCAAATAACGCACGGTGTATCTCCGCATTTTGCGTGGTATTTATCAAACCAGATCCTCGTAGGACAATCAACGCCTTACTCCGCCCTTTAGTGCCTGTCGCCTGCATGTTACTGCCACCATGGGTGATTCGAGGAAGTTACAGCTAACATTAACATGTTACAAGGAAGAAATACACTTCTCCTCCCATTTCTTTGCAGCCCACTTTCCCTTATACACTCTCAGCAGCGGTAATCTGCGTTTTTACACAAGTGCGCTGCCTTTGTAAATACGGTTATGTCTTTACCCGCTATTTTACGCATGAAATGGGCGCAATCCTGTTGGTAAATGACGCCCTGAGAGATCAGGCTAACCCGGTTAGATTTGAGTCAGAGCCTGTTTAAGGAGAGCCTTGCCACTCCCTATTAAACCCCATTGTACCGAATTTGGCTGCAGTTCCACCACAGTTCCACTGGGGGTGATCGCGAGCGAGTGCATGTTGAATGGTAGTCTATGGAGCTAAACGGCTAAATTTGTGTCTTTCGCCTGATTGTCCTTTTGATTTCTTACATGGTGAGTCGTTGTTGCCCATAACACGCTAGCATTCTGCTACTGAATGCTGATTGGTTAGTAAAGGACTGATACGACCAGAGCTCCCGCTTGATGGCATCCGAAGCGGAATCAGAATGTCGGAGCATTAGCAACATTAGCAACAACATTAGCAAGCCAAAACTCTTTCAAGCATGTGTATTGACAGGGAGAGCCTAACCTGTCAGCTGTGTTGTCAATGCCCTGAGAGAAAAAAGTAAGTGACCAGAGCTTGCCGTCAAGCAGTAGCTCTGGTCGTACGATGTGTATGACGTCAATGACATTTTCTAAAGCTTTTTAGAACAGAAAGGCGACTTTCAAAAAATCTAAAACCCGGCATTGTGTATTTTTTTGGCCTCCCCTTTCGAATTCAGAATTCAAATTACTGTACAAAAAATTATATCCTGAGAAAAGTGGATTTTGAGGGGTACCGTCAATAGACCTCCATTCATTCTGCACTTGCTCGTTAGCGCCCTCACTTGGAATTTCAACCAGTTCAGAATCCGGAAGTTTCCCGAGAGTGGCAGTTCTCTCTATATTAGACATTCTCTGATACAGTACAGCTCGTTTACGTCATGAGCTGGTCTGCACATGGTAGTTCTGTCTGTTCCATTGGCAGCATTGCTTTTGAGAGGTCTTGAAACCAAGAGGTTTAAATAGGATTGGGTTTGAAAGTCACAGGGACATAATATTTGAGGCAAATAAAAGTCCTTGCAGTGCATGTACATACTTGGTCTACCCAAAAGAGTATTATGTAACACTTGTTCATGATTCTTTAATCTAAAAGTTGCAATTAAATTTTATGTATATGGAAATGTGAAATTGTTTCAGCACTAAAAGTGGTGGCTTCAGCTCTGTTTGTACATTGCCATATGTCCAAAAACACTAACAGATGTCTAAAACTTCAATGTCTAAAAATGAAATCTTTCCTACACAAGGTAACTTCTCGCCAACTTGACCTGACACTGAAAAGCTCTCAGCACGGAACAGAAGACCTTGGGAAATGAGTCCGCTATGAAAAAGGAGAATTCTACATCAACCTCTATCCACTCGCTCAGTCTTGAATTTTCATTTTCTTACAGTAATGAGAATAGTTTGAGAAAATCCTTTCCGAGCTTAGCTGATATATCTAAAATCCTCTGCTCTGATTTCTACAGTCTTTACAAAGACTCAGAGAGTCTGAGTCTATGACAAAACGACATCACTCTTTATCTCCTGGTTAGGGAGTGAGGGTACAACAAGATTACTATGCTATTTGTTAAGGATCCAAGAGATACCTACACTATCCTCAGTATGAAAGAACACGGTTCAACATCAGAACCATCTTAATAACAGACAGATTCTAATAATCTCCACGTTAGTGACCTAGGCAATAATAAAAATTGATTGGTGGGAAGATTATGAACAGTGATTTCCATTGGCTCCTGAGCATTAGTCACTGCAGACTACAAACCTAGCTAGAGTCTAAAAGGGAGAAGCTAGTCTTCTCTTGTGTAATATAAAGAAACAATATTAACAAGTTATTATTTGCTCATGTTTGAGGGGCAAGTCCTGCCAAGAAATAGCAAACATTCCTAAAGTATCTGGCCTCCCTTTCAGGCATGTCGACTCATAAACTTTGAACTTAAATCCACTGTGGTTGTAGACTTCTGTGATTTCCTTGGTCCTGAGGTAGTTTAGAGTCCACGTACCTTGCGGTAAAAACAACAATTTGCGGAGAACGCTTTGGATAAAAGCGTCTGCTAAAATGCATAAATGTAAATGTATCTGACCCCAGAAATACGAGTAGAACACCGGGAATATGGGGTAATAAACAAACCATGCACCTGTTTGGACAAACCTCATAACTTCACCTTCATACCACAGTTATTGTTTGTTTGTTTACAGACATGAATGATGAACACACTGACATATTGATAAAAAGAGAGGCAAACATACAACTTTAACATTTCTGCCATATTGACCACTGGGGTCTACAGTTGGGTTAATAATCCAGATGGATTTGTGAGGCATCTCTCACAGTCCAGATTCATGGCTCAAATGTAATGTGATGAGTTCGTTCATCCATTTTGTACTTCTTGTGAACAGCCCTCGGCACTGTGAGGGATGCACATTGCTGCATCTCCACACGCCAGAGACAGAAGCACCATGGACAGGCTTTCTTTCACATTGTTGCTTTAACCCATCCTTGTGTCTGAGATCAGTATAGGGGGACGGACAGGAGACTGGGAGAGGCTGGTTTTGAGATTTTGGGAGAGGACGTGTCAGTTTAAAGTCTTACGGTGCCTGTTCCAGCTCCATATTTAAATGTAAATGAGGAATGAGATACAATGGCTTAGCTGTACTGGATGTCTGATTGGCTGACTGCATAGGTCACAGATATTCAGAATTCTCCCCCTCCGAGCTAGAGAAACCTCCTCTCCACCACACCGACCGCACCCCTCCACCTCTCCTCACTAAGTAACCATGGAGACGGATGGCTGCTCAGTAGGAGCGGGAATGGAGGGCAGCGGGAGATAAAGAGGGAGGGAGGGAAGAGAAGGGAAAGAACGAAAGGAGTCTCAGAGAGAACGCGGGAGAGAAGAGGGGTACACAGATACTCATCCCCCGTCTCCATCCATCCGTCCATCATGGATCAATAGAACAGCCTTCCTATTCACCTCAGTAAGCAAACAAAAGACAGCAATTCTTGTTTTTATTACCATCCTAACACATCTTTCTTATCTTACTAACATCCAGCGAGTGACTATAGAGCAGTCAAATATTGTAAAAACCCAGACCCCAAAATAATGCAATAAATGCATCCTTTGGATATGTAGCCGCACGATATAGGATTTACATTTGCATAACTGCAAAGTGATAGTAAGGACACAGAGCCTTTACACTGACAAATCGACAACCTTCGAGTTCTACATCACATCTATTAAGGTCTACCTTTTAGCTGAAGTCAGAGCATCATATCGGAAGGTTGTCGTTTCCAAAGCTGCCCAGGGGCGCATGGGCAGAGGAGCTCAAAAGAGGCATCAGGGAGCCGTCAAAAAGATGTCACAACCACACCAGATTATTGACCGACACGGCAAAGGCCTGTAAATTCCATGTTACCATGAATAAGATTAAAGCTGTGAAAAACACTCACATTTTAAGAAGTTTAGATGAATTTATGTCAATATTCATTTAATATATGAATTTCAGATTTGTTTTCTTGGGGACATTGTCCAAAGAAAATTACCTGAAACAATTTAGTTTATTTGCATATATAACATGTTACAAGAAAAGGAGCAACAGTTTCACAGAACAGCTGACTTGTTAGGATCCTTGTAAACTCCGCTGTTTCTCACTAATGCATCAACAAATACGACAAAGTGGTTCCATCTGTTTTATATTCTCCATGCAGAAGGTTTGTCAGATATCAAACCACTGGAGCCTGAACTGCAAAGTGCTGAGGAAACTATCAGGATATTCCACATTTTTGCAGATTTAAATAAAACCTAAGCTTGAAACTAAACACTTAGGCTGTTTTGAATATTCAATTTAAGCTAATGCTACATATTACCGACATCATGGCCACTAACACATTTCACTGGTGACTTAGCACCCAGTTGAATCAGATTCAAAGGCATTATCAATGTAAACAAAATATGACTATAACCTCTCTCGACATGCCAATGACTATGATATAGGCCTACAATATCTGGCATACACATAGACTGTCCTGTATATTCACGAATAAGGCTGCCATCTATGCCTCCAAACATCAGTAACAGTAGTCAGAGCCGTCTCCATGGTGATGGTGGTTTCGATAAAGACCTATACATCAGAGCGTACTGACACAAAAATAATGTGTAGCCTATTTACTATGCCTCCATTAAATATTAAACATGTACGAGACAGTTGTTTAGAGGGATAACACTGACCATTATGATGAGCATGAAGTGTAGAAGTATGAATCTGGTTTATGAATCCCTGGGCACGGGTTAGTCTCTCGCTGTCTTGCAGATGCACAAGCACGCACACACATGTACACACACACGCGGACACTGACACACACGCTGTTTCCATGCGCCAACCACCTGGTCTGCACACTGTTTATCTTACCACAGGGTCTACTTCAAACCCTCTAAACTGAAGGCAATGGCAGTCACATGCCTACGCTGTCCACCCCTACATGCTGTATGTATTAAGGGTCGTGCCAACCAAAACTTCAGTAGGTCTAAATCACAATGTCAATAAATGTTACTATTAGTTGTAAGCGTCAACATTATTCACTACCTACAATATACAGCATATTTTATTAATGTGTTCACAAGAGAAACACATGGTTCAGAGACACATAAGTGGGCCCTGGGGATAGCGTGCTGAGGAAAGAAGGGATACTGAAGGGCATTAAGCCTATAAAAAAATATTAATCCTGTTGGCTGTAAGATCTGAGTTAAACTAGCTAACTGTAACATTATGCACCTCTCCTCCTCCACCAGTAAAGAATAGTCCTCTTCCTCCCCATGTGATGGGCCGAAGCTTTCCTATGTCAGTGCCCGCTACTCAGTGCACAGCACTGTGTACCAAAGTTTATTTTCTTTACCATCCTGTTACAAAGCAGGAAAAGATACGTGAGGACAATGTACCGGTAACATACATAAAGTGTAAACCGAAGGAATAGTTCTCTGCACCTGTTGGTAATTACTTTTTGCCATCATTAGTGCAAATCATATGCTGCATCAAGGGATGTGGGTGGTTGAGTGCGTCATAAAAAAACAAGCTATTTAAAGGTCTGACATGTCCTCTTTATGTGTATGTGTATGAATACTAACGGTATAAGAGTAAAAGAGAATGAGTAATATAGAATGTGTGTGGGTGTGTGTGGGCGGCAGCTGAAATTTGTAGCCAGTGTCTTCACCATAGGAAAGGGAATGAGAATGAGAGAAAGACGGAGGGGGTAGGAGGGGGCATTTGATTTCTCGACCAGCTTATTCAATTCTGTAATGTGACAATGCCTCTTACATAAGACAATCTTGTATGAAACTGCAAATGAGGCAGCAACTGCATCTTAAAATGGTTCTCCCTACAAAAGAATCATTATTTTGTTCATAATTTCCCATAAACACAAACTTGTATAGGACATTTTGGACTATTTCCTTAGGGACAAAATAATGATGTCCCTTGTCTAAATAATACCTAGCTCTAAAACTTCTGATGCGGTTGAGAATCTCAACACTGCAGGTGTTTTCCACAAACTGAGGGAGCGATGACAGTTCTTCGTCCTCAGCTCTCCACTGTGCCCTACCTTCAAATAGAATCTCCCTTTAATAATAGATACAAAAGCCCAAACCACCTGAGCAGCCTTTTTGTCAATGTCAAATATTTTCTACCAAACCTGAAGCTTAGAAATGACGCACAAATCACAAATGTGCTGTTTAACCGCAAACTGAAGCAAATCATTGTTGTCAATAGACAAAGTAATGGAAAAGGAACACAATGTATAACGAGACTAAGTACAAAGAAGGTTAAATAACCGTACCATCTGCATAGGGAAGATATATAATCAGCAAGCCTCAGTCAATAATGGCCTGTAGAGACACTGCAACACTGTTTGATAATTAGCTGTGATAGAGAACCACTCAAACGACGAAGGCCTCCTATTGTGACTGAGACGGGGCATAATGACTGCCTCTCATTTCAGTAAGGCAGAGCCTTGTAGAGTTGCTTTGCTTGTGTGCTCTCAGACACATTGCTCCACGAGGACAAAAACACACACAGACAGCTAACAGATTGACAGACAAAGACACAGGTATACAGAGAAAAAAAGATAACATCAGCGCGATTAACAGATAAAGTGAGTAAGGAGACGATTACAACAGGAGAAACAGAAGAAAGCTGACATTAGAAAGAAATACAGGCCGAGATGGTCAATGCGATAACAACAAAGATGGCCGCCGGCCTTCCCACTGAACTTCCCTTTCCCCCTTCTCCTCCCCTTACCAAGAAGAGGGTCCTGCTTCGGAGGTCCCTCTCCGTGACCAGACGCTCCTGGTCAGCAACGTAGAGGCCACGCTGGGCCAAGGCCTGGATGACGTCCTCGTGGCCCAGCAGCGGCTTGGCGCTGTCACTCTTCAGGATCAGGCTCCCCGCCCTGCAGTAGAGGTCCGCTGACAGGAGCAGGTTGGTCACCGGGGGCTTGAGGTGCTCCTGGTCGTACTGGTCTGTATAGAAGGGCTCCTTCAAGTCAGCCGGGACACTGTCTGTAGGACGGAGAGAGGTGAGGGAAAGATTATTGCATTTAACCTGATTTATCTTTATGTGTCATGAAAAAGAGAGAGAAATAGATGAGGTGATCCTTGTTATAGAGAGACGGTGCAAAAAGAGGGGTGAAAACACAGGAAAACTAGATTGTTAAATCGCATCCAAGCACAAATTAAGACTTTCCTCATGTAGTATGATTCAGGTTTCTTGACATAATCTTGGTATTGTGGGGTTTTATATATTTAAAAAGGCCACTAGTCCATCACTAAACATAAGTGTGTATTCATTTAGCAAATGCTTTTATCCAAAGAAACCTGAAAGCTCTTGCTTTGCAGTCAAATGCTCTAACCACTAAGCTAATACCCCTGGTGTATGCATGATTCAGTGTCTGATAGTGGGAGTCTAGTTCATATTTCAGTCCTTCATACACAAGCGTAATCTCGAAAAGAGATGAATGGATGAACCTCTTTGTTACTATGGAAACTAGAGGAGAGGAGGACCCCAATCGTTTCATCTTCCTTCCCTATCTCTCCTGCTTCCAGCTTCTTGGGAACTTCCCTATCAGTATGCTGCCTCAAAGAGACAAGACAGATTCACTGTGTGTATATTTGTGCGTCGTATATGAATGGTGGTAGACCTAAACTTCAAATAATTCACCTTCTCATTTGGCAGATGGCTGAAACGGAAACAGCAGATAGCTAAAAAATTGCCCTAAACAGGCATCTACCAAATACAAAACTCCCCAACCTGATTCTTCCTAAATTGGGACTGACAAGAAATAGGAGCAACAGCTCCCACTCAGACCATTCTTATGCCAATCTCGATGCCACACAAGGCACCAGCTGTGTGTAGGCTTGATTAAGTGTGTAAATCTGTGGCAGAGGCCTTCTCGGCTTTTAGCGCCCCGTCACCCTCACACCTTTCAGCGAGTCAAGGCAGACAAGGTGAGAGAAGCAGCTCATAGAACAGGCACTCCCTTAATTAATAAAGTCAACTACAGTAAGGGTCTTATCTTAGAATTGGACATTACTGAATGAAGTCAAGAATTTAGGAACTTAATCATAAAACAGTGATGTAATGTTGATCACATACAGTTGAGAACATATCTGGTCCCCTAAAACATCTTTCTGGTTGGAGACTGCAGTGTAGTCAAGAATAATTTGACAGATGTTGGATGATGGTGAAAAGATTCAAGATGCAGAAAGAATGAATGAAGTCAGTGCTTTTAGTAATAGAGAATATTTCTCACCCATGAATTCAGAATACTCATAATTTTTGTGGAAACTGATTACATCAAACTTTTTAAGTAATCTAAACAATTTCTTGTTATAATTTATACAATCTATGAATTGATTCAATTAATCGTTTTTTTAAATTATTTACTTAAATTATTAAAACAGTTTGATGTCATCAGTTTACACACAAGTTTTGAGTCCTTACCGAGGTCTAGAGTGTACTAAACATGTTATCATCATAGAACCAGGCAGCACACCTATTAGCCAAAAATCCACAGTAAAAATGGTCCTTCCAAACTCAGCAGTCTTTGTCTGTGCCTATGCCCACTAGCTCTGTGCGTTTCTTTCAAAAGTATTTTAGGAAGCTTAGGATGGAGCTTGGAGACTGGCTCTGGCTCTTCCTCCTGGGACAGTATTTTTGGAATCACCCCAGTTCATTCAGACCTCATTGAAACTACAGTGCATGGAAGGTCTGGTTTGGCAATTCTGTATTTTCAGATATACAGCGGGGGAAAACAAAATAAGAAGGGCTCAACAGCTGTAGGGCATGCAGTCTGTCTGCAAAGAGAATCATACAACAAAATAAAAACCACTCCCAACCCCCCACATTGTGTTATGTTGTCCTTTACCAAACCACACTTTGTTATGGGATGTTTACAATCCATACACTTGTATATGAATAGCAGCTGGTCTTGATTACATATCCAGACCCTGAAGAGCAAGCCAGAAGACATCTTGTTGGAGTTCAGTTACAAAGGAAGATCATCGCAATGTGGAGTGCATGGGGACCATGCAAGTCCTCAATAGCCAACATCGTCTTTAAATCCACCCGTACTGTTGGTCTTTTATGGACAACCGCTTAAGGCAGAGTTTCAATAAGAGGGCGTTCCAAATTGCACACTGTGCAAAAACATTATCTATTAGTTTCCAAAAAAGGTTTATCAACATGTAATTTTTGCCATTTTTCCACATCAATCTCAAATTCACGAGACAACCAGTTAGGAAACTCACTATAAAAGACATGGTGCAGACATAAGAGCACAGCCTATTTCATATTTTCACCAGCTTGGCTTTATCAAAGCACTGTGCAGACTTGATTGTCTTTCCTGCATGAGTGGGTGAACACCATAGTGTACATCATAAGTATCCCGCGGCCAAGCAAACTCATCCTGAGCTATGAGCACTTAAAACGAGCAAGCAGTGAGTAGAACACAATTCCTCTTTAAACATGCAAACTGCTGACAAAAAAACAAAGCTAAACGACTGAATCAACCCTATAGCACAGTGTTAAACCTATGTAAAGTTTTAAATAATGCCTGTTTTGGTTCAGTGTTGATTTTTAGGTGGCTACCTCTTTCCCGCTTGCTTGCATTTTACGGATCAGAAACCGTAAAATGACCGTCTACGGTGAGGAAAGGGTTTCCATAGGCCAATGAGATCCAAACATTAGACTCAGGGGGTGACCTTATGGAAAATAATTCAAGTAACCCAAAAGTCACCCCATGACCTGCTTATATTTAAAATGGACCTAGGCCCTTGACGATGATATGGATCAATCTGAGGAAGAACAGTTCTATGTTTTCACCATGTTACTGAGACACACTATAGCTCACAGCAACTGAGTAAGATGGAAAACATCTGAGCTGAGGTGACTCACATAATGGATGAACACATCCAATCACCATCCCCGGCCCCCCACAAATCAAGTGAGGTAAAGGTCTTAGTTTTACAGTAGCCTTCTTATACAAAAAATTGTTCATCTCAACAAAAAAATCATATAACATAGTATTTGATTTAGGATTAATAGTGTCGTTTGACTGCTTCACCCTAACAATAATGATTTTAGAAAATGCAGGTAGAATAAACTGATGCACATATTTAAATCCCAAAAGAATACATGTCGTGTAAAGCCATTCACGCTAATAGGGAGCTGTTTAGCTAAACCTAGATTTGGATCCCCAATCAAGTGTGGTGAAGTCAGTGACACTCGCAGGCTGTTTTTTATGAGATCAATTATGCCAACTGTTCACACCTGCATGTTTATATGCACCCATCTCAACCAGTAAAGATCATGCAGCAGTCATTTCTTGAGTGGAGTTCTTCAATAAGCCTAGTTCTTGTGTGTGCCATATTTGTTTTGGGGTGTAAGTTTTCCCACTTATCAACTCCAATTGAATTAGGTGCATGAAATATGTGTGTATTGATTTTCCCCTCAAACTATTGGCCAATGTTTTGCACACATTTAAATGGGTTTGAAGAGTTAAGCAACAATGTCGTGAATATGCAATGGATAAATGGTTGACAGTTGTTATTAAATATACAGTGTTTTGGCCTGCTATAGTACCATGCATTTAGAAAAACAGAAGAAAAAACAACACCTACCTGGCCCATATGCTTTGGCCACTAGCCATTTAATGCTAGAACACATTTTGGCCTTTGAAAAATCATAATGCTCAAAAGCCTTTATTGCTGGGGCAATACAATTCTTCTTCTCCATCACTTCGCCCATTGTAAACCAGCCTCCTAAAAACTACAGTACAGTATGCTACTATGAAGCAATACAAATCGATGACATCCCTCCAATGGAATCAAAAGTGTCAATTTAGCCTTAATGAATTCACTTTTCGTTTGAAATGGTCAGTATGTTACGAATTCCATAAACCTTTCTCCCTGTAGTCAATTTTTCATTCTGCTACCAGTTGAAATCAGGTTTGCTGAATAGCGGTTCGGAATTTTAGTCCGAAGGGCGCATCTTCTACCCAGTCGGAGAAAAAAAAACTCACATTCTTTTAAGTACTGCTACTACACGCAAACGGATTTGTCTCTTGTACATTCACATATTCCTTTTCTGAAGGATCATTTTCGTGTCCCGCCTCAAAGCAATCTCAGCCTCTTCTCGCTTAATGCGGTTTTCCTGCCGCACTGTGGCTAACACGCATCACTGCGCGTGCGCGTACCACCCAGCTTGTTCGACATAAAGGGCATGCCTTTACGGTGTGTACACAGTGCAAATATAACTGATTGTAGCCTACTCGTGAAATATGTCTTAAGCTCATTATGCTGAAATGTCTATGGCTGACACCTTTAAGGTTGTTTGCCGTACCCCAATCAACTATGCAACACAAACCAGCATGGTATGTAACACATGGCCAGATCAATCCAACGATTGGTTTAATGCTAAGGATATTGGTTGAACTACACTACCCAGCATGCAAGTTTGAGACTACGTCATCAACATGGGTCGGAGATGTCCGTGTTGATAGTAAAAAAAGCTCGATAGATGTAGTGTTTGTGTTAATCAAGTAGAAACATTTACTTTACTGTGTTGGACTATTCATTTATAAGTCCAGTTTTGCGTGAAATCGCGTGTCGTTTAGATCGTGTTAGATCGACCGATCAAGAGAAAAGGACAGACACGTCTGAAGTAACTTGGGTTGATTTGATTCTTGTTTTACCTTGCTAACTCTAGAAGAAAATGTTTATGCCAAGAGCACTCAAGGTAAAGAGACCTACTGAAAGCACAAACTCAGTTTCGAAGAAGTGTAAGGTACGCCAGGGCAACGATGACATTCCAGAAACCATCACCCATATTTCCTCTGCAACTTCTAGGCCTACAGAATGTATGGAAAAAGAGCTGAACACTAAAACAAAAGGACATCCAGTCCACGAAGACACAGACCCTCCATCCCCGTCTGTAAGTTCTGTTCATACATCAGAGGATTCCGAGGGGTCTCCGGCAGAAGATAGCGAGGAGGAGGAAGAACCGGTCAAATCATTCCGAAAGAGCCAGAGATGGCCCGAACCCGGGGAGCCCGTTTGTGTCATGTGTGGTCGCTTTGGGGAGTACATTTGTGATAGTACAGATAACGACGTGTGCAGTTTGGAATGCAAAGCCAATCACCTTGCTAAAATGGGAATGAGCCGTGGGGAGGACGCATTTAACTATAAACAAATAGGGGAAGCAAGGACCTCGCTGTCAGAACAATTTTCTGCCGACAGCACTGACACTATTGTCAGGGACCTAGAGAAGGGCTATTCCTACAAGGATGATCCCTTCATTTTGGGACTTACTGAGGAACAGGTGCAGAGGGTAAAACAGGAGCTGGGGATAGCCACCCAGGGCAGAGAGGTAGCCAGACCCATCATTGAGTTTGAGCACTGTAACTTCCCTGTGACTCTTGGTGCCAACTTGAAGAAGGCTGGTTATCAGGCACCCACACCAGTACAGATGCAGATGGTGCCTGTGGGTTTAACCGGCAGGGATGTGGTCGCCAGCGCAGACACCGGCTCTGGGAAGACAGTGGGCTTTCTCCTGCCAGTGGTTGTGAGGGCCTTGGAGGTACAGTGATAGGACAGAGAGCTACTGTCAGACAATCTTTTCTCTTAGTTTGTATTCCTCTACGTCCTATGTACATTGGCCTGTACAGAAGACCAGCAAAGACGTTGGATAAGAGTGCCCTACTCTTGAATCAAAGGCAATTTTATGATGTAGACTATTACTCAGATTTGCAGCCAACCTAGAAAGAGGTTGCAATGCTGTTTAGACAGGATATCAAAATGAACAGTATATATTTGTAAATCTGAGTAATAATTCCTATTCTGTCTTAACTATACAGCTCAAACAGTAATAAGGAACAATTAAATTATGCAGCTGTACCGAAAAGTAATTTAGTGTTGCCTTTAGCACCTCTTCTATACTGAGGACACATTTTATCCTTACTTGTATTGTAACTGGGTGATTTGTGTCAGTAGAATAGTGTAGATACAATAAAATATGTACGCATTTTCCAATGGTTTCCCTCAGAGACCAGCAGTTGGAGAACATGGTCCTGCGGCTCTCATCCTGACCCCTACCAGGGAGCTTGCCATCCAGATCGAACGGCAGGCCAAGGAGCTGGTGCTGGGGCTCCCCAACATGAGGACAGCCCTGCTGGTTGGGGGCATGCCCCTTCCTCCTCAGCTTCACCGCCTTAAACAGAACATCAAGGTACAGACTTAGGTAAAGGGCTCCTTGCATGGTCATGGAAAACCTGTTAAAGTCTATTTTCAACATAGACCACCCATATGTGCACAGAGACTATAACAGTTGTTTGGAGGCTATGCAACTAATGTTTGTCTGCTTACTTGTTGCATGAATGTACGTGCAGAAAAGTCATGGAGAGTGAGATTTCTGATCATGGAAATTAGGTTAAAAGTAATGGAACCCCATTTGTTAAGTTAGGTGTATAAACCCTGATAGTACAACTGAGAACAGTTTGATGTTGCATCAATGTTTTCTCAAGACTTAGAAATCACGGCAACTTAAAGTATTCTGAATGTTTGACATAATGGGATATATATTTATACAGTACTTATATTTGTGTATTTACGTATTTATTCCAATTAATTGTTCCGTAGATAATAATAGCTACCCCTGGACGACTTCTGGATATATTGAAGCAGAAGGCAGTGAAGCTAGATGCAGTGAGAGTTGTGGTGGTGGACGAGGTATGCTCTTCTTGTAAAACAACAATTCAATACCACTTCACGTATATTTGCACCAGACTAACCCAGATGATCTGGTGAATCCAGACAGGCATTTAAACCTGTCATTTGGTTATGTAGGCTGACACCATGTTGAAGATGGGCTTTCAGCAGCAGGTTCTAGAAGTTCTAGATGATGTACCTGAGGACCACCAGACTCTGTTGACGTCTGCCACCATCCCCGTTGGAACAGAGCAGCTAGCAGCCCGGCTGACACAAGACACGGTCCGCATCACCATCGGGGAGAAGAACCAACCGTGTGCCAATGTTAGACAGATCCTGCTCTGGGTGGAGGAGCCCTCCAAGAAAAAGAAGCTCTTTGAGATCTTAAATGTATGTTCAGAGGAACTTTTTTCCTTAACCCAAACAAGTAAATCAAGAACTAAACCACTAAAATGACTCTCTAATCCAGTATATAGATGGTTATGTGTTATCTGTGTCCTGGAAACCAGCTTCTTGTGTTAATTGGGGGGTTTGAATTTCAAGTTTGGTTGTAACACTTCTAGGTTGCTATTGGCTTGCCGTTCTAGGAACGAGAGGTGGGAACTGGAGCTCGTTTAAAGTAGTCTCCCTTTGGA
This sequence comes from Hypomesus nipponensis, assembly GCF_054491055.1. Classification (NCBI taxonomy): domain Eukaryota; kingdom Metazoa; phylum Chordata; class Actinopteri; order Osmeriformes; family Osmeridae; genus Hypomesus; species Hypomesus nipponensis. Next base: position 9,909,629 of record NC_140376.1, on the reverse strand, counting down.
CCATATTTAGACAGACGTCATGGCAGCACAGACACCCCTTCCAGAGGAAATGAGTGGGCCCTTCTCCAGGAAACCAAGCAACGGCTCATACCAAAAAGCCCATGCAGTGATTTCCTAGACCTATTGGAGTAATGACATTATTGGAAATTTTTGAATAGCTGTATCTTGTTTACCATATGTGTTTGATTTTCAGCCTTTTACCATTTCGGCCACAAAAAAGATATAGAAATCTTACCCATGACAACATATTTCACAGACAGTCATTCGTATCTGTTTCTGAGGTATTCAGAAGAGTTTATTGTAAGGGGTGGGGGCGGGGGGGGGGGTGGGGTATAAAAGGAAGAAAAGTGCAAAACCCTTAAGAGTATGAAGCATAGAATTATACATTTTTGTTAAAGTCTGTCTACCTTGTGATGTCTACCCAGGATAGGAAGCTTTACCAGCCTCCTGTGGTGGTGTTTGTGGACTGTAAGCTAGGAGCAGACTTGTTGTGTGAGGCTATCACAAAGGTGATGACCCTCAACACTGTGGCCATCCACTCTGACAAAACCCAGTGGGAACGCAACCGCATCCTCAAGGTGAGGTCAACCAGGGGACCGCTTACAATTAGTCCAACACTGTAAAGGACATTTTTTCCACCAACTGATTTGTATGTTTTCAGGGTCTTCTCGAAGGGGACTTTGAGGTGGTGGTCAGCACAGGAGTGCTGGGCAGAGGTCTCGACTTGGCAAACGTCAAGCTGGTGGTGAACTTTGACATGTCCCCCAACATGGATGAATATGTTCATCAGGTTGGTTCACTCCAAATGTTGCGAGAATGATGAAGGGAATCATTTGTGAGGCACGATTCACATTTGAGCCCTTGTCTCCTTTAATGAACCTCCACTCTTTCCTCCCTACTTCCGCACCTCCCATGCCAGGTTGGCAGAGCAGGAAGGCTGGGCCACAGGGGGACAGCTATCACATTTCTCAACAACAACAACAAGCGCCTGTTCCTGGAGGTGGTGAACCGGGTGAGACCCACAGGCTCCCAGCTTCCTCCACAGCTCCTCAACTCTCCCCACCTCCACGAGCAGCAGAGGAGAGAAAAGCAGAAAGCCAAGGCAGCTGGGGGCCTGGATGACAAGGACACCATAGTCACCAAGAGCAACCTCATGGATATCATCAGGAAGCACTCCAGGAGTTCAAAGAAATAAGAGGCTTCTGTGGAATACACGTGTAATTTATACGGATGCACTGGGTACATATCTATGTTTTGTGATATTTAGATGAATAAATTGAACTTTTTTTCCACAAAAATACTAGTCCCAGACGATTTAAATTGATAAAATATAGATATTTCCCAAATTCTTCAACACTGCCACCTACAGTCTCTTGTTAGTTCTACGTGACCATATTTGGAGCGTTTGCTGACGTAATGGTTTTCAATAGGCCAACAGAAAGTTTAGAGACTGGAGTTTGAATCTGAGGCGGGCATACGGAAGAAGTGAGGAAGACGCAATGGTAAACAAAAGACGAATTGTGTTGTATCTGGGTTGATTGCAAATACTTCTACACGATCCTATGATTTCAGTTGTTTTAAAAACCAGGTAAATTCTATAAAACCACCGGATAGTCCACACTAGGCTAACATTAGCTACAAGCTAGAGCTAACTTGCTAGCCTAACAGCTAACCGGGTGTAACGTTACCAAGTATGACAATTATGTTTTACTTTGTCATCTCTGTTTTCCTTAACACTGAAGTAATTTAAATGCAAGCTTATCTTTGCAGGGAGATAGTTGCCGGATTTCTGGATTTATTCGCTTGGATCGGTTTAAAAGTTTCTAAAGACATACATTAGATTTAGAAGCCTAAACATGTCTTTGTACTCCATACCAGCCAAAAAGCACACTGCTTTTTATGACAACTTCTTAATGCCAAAGGTACCAGTATGCGACAGTTCAAAGGACCGAAAACAGGCAGAAATAAACGAATCGGACATAACGTCAGGATCCCTCAAGCGCAACGACCAATCAATCGATAAATCCAAGGAGATAAACAGGACATATGTCATTTCGGCGCTTTCAAAAAGCGGTGGGCATGACCGTGGCACACCTGGCCGTGGCCGACTCACGCTTCAAAGGAGGAAAACGGGTGCTGAAAACAACGAAAAGACAATGAACGAGAACACTCTCAACAGTATCCCGGCACCCGAGAAACGACTGACATTGCAACGCAGAACAAGGACTGGCTCTATTGACAAAAGTGCAAAGAATGATAGCAGCACTGGCAAAGCCGCAGAAAGACAACGTTGGACCAGCGGCACCGACGCTCAGCAGTCCAAAGTTCTACAAGAATCAAATCCTCGAACACCTGGAACTGCAGGTATATTTCGATCAGTTAGTTTGCGGGACTCCGCTTCTACAGACAAATTAAAAGAATATCCAAATCCAGGGACCACACCTGGCAGAGTAATTGACAGATCAGCCAGATACCTGCAAAAACAGACTACGACTAAAGCCACACTTAATGGGGACGTCGCCAAGTTGGAGGACCAGGGTAAAACGTCAACACCTACCAGGAAGACTGTGTTTGAGAACATCGGTTCCAAGAAGGACGTTTTTGAACGATTGGCGGGGAGGGAAGTCCCTAAAGCAGAGATAGTCAAATCTGCAAATATGGACAAGCCAAAGACACAACCACAGATGACCGTCGAAAAGGTCAAACCAGTTGCTACTCCCCGTTCAAACAGGTTCTTGTCTGGTGTTCAAAAAGCGAACCCTGCTTCAACTTTATCTCCAGCCCTGGTGAAAAAAACTACACCTTTACTTACCTCAAAACCCAACGTAAATGCTAGCACTGTGAGGAGCTCTACCCCTTCACCAGCAGTGGTGGCTCCTGCACTGACAGCCGTTTCTACCGAGCCTCTGGTGTTATTCAGCGCGGTTCTGAAGCAGCAGGATATGAAAATGGAAAACAGTGCAGTGACAGTTGCTGTCCGAGTGAGGCCATTCAACATCAGGTATGCGGATAATTGAACTTTTTGGGGATTGTCCCTGTCTTTTGTTTTCAACTACATTGCCTTTGGAGTTCGTCATAAATAATTTTACAATTATATGAATACAATTAATAAAAACATGTCTTAGAATAATGATTGTTTTTGTATTCAGGGAGAAGACTGAGAAAGCCTTGCAAGTGATCTTCATGGATAACCAGGAGACTGTGGTCCAACACCCAGACACCAAACAGAGTTACTCCTTTACCTACGACTTCTCCTTCTGCTCCGTTAATAAAAGCACCCCAGAATATGCCAGCCAGCAGACAGTGTATGAGAAACTAGCAAAGCCTCTCCTTGAGAGAGCTTTTGAAGGATTCAACACCTGTTTGTTTGCCTATGGCCAAACTGGCTCTGGAAAGTCTTACACGTAAGTGTCTCACAAACGTCCTCAGTTTAGTTTTTTATATATTTAAAGCAGGTTAAACCTAAATATTGTTTATATATGAAAGCATTTCAACTTGTTCTCTAGTATGATGGGTTTTGGAGAAGAAGCAGGCGTTATCCCAAGATTCTGTGAGGGGCTTTTCTCCAGACTGTCCTCAATTCAGACTCAGGAGGTAGGCCGAGTATCTAGCATCCAGTCACACACGGGGAGGAACACAGCTAGTTTTCAGATGTATAAACACTTTGTTTCATTGATTGCCGCGACAGGTGACCTGTCACCTGGAGATGAGCTACTTTGAGGTTTACAACGAGAAAATCCACGACCTGCTGGTGGCGAAGGATGAACCAAACCACAAGAGATTACCCGTGAGTAGACAAAAAAGGAAATAAATGGTGTTCAGTGTCTCTCTTTGAGGTGGCTGGTCTGTAGCATTTGTTGTACAGGTCTTTGAAAAATAACCTTGCTTGTTTATGGCGATAATAATAATCTTGATTCATCTGTTTTAGCTGAGAGTGAGGGAACACCCAGTTCATGGGCCATATGTTGCTGAGCTGTCGACGTGAGCAAACCATTTTTTTCTTCGCTTTGTGGTAAAAGTAGCTTGTGATGTGTGGCTTGTCTTTTGGATTCATTGGATTTGTATTTCCACGCAGGAATGTGGTGAGTTCCTACACAGACATTCAGGTAAGCAAAAAGCACTCGGCATGAATATAATCAATAATTGTTGTTTAATAATATTTCTGCTTACAGTTAGAGCTCAATCCATTGTGAATGATTAAAAAAATGTTCCCGCTCTGTTCGTAGGGCTGGCTGGAGCTTGGCAACAAGCAGAGAGCCACTGCAGCCACGGGCATGAATGACAAGAGCTCCAGATCCCATTCGGTTTTCACCCTGGTTATGACCCAGACCAAGGTACAATCGTGTGTGTGTGTGTCTCTACATTATTCTGTGTGTATGACCAGCTTTCATCAGATCATATGTTTCTTTCCACTCATTGTGACGTTTTGTGTGTGTGTGTGTGTGTGTGTCAGACTGAGTTTGTTGAGGAAGAGGAGCACGAGCACAGGATCACCAGTAGGATCAACCTCGTGGACCTGGCAGGCAGTGAGCGCTGCTCTTCAGCCCAGACCAGCGGAGACCGTCTTAGGGTATGCACTCAACTCTGCCCTCCCTACTGTAGTCGCTTCCAAGGTTCACGTCACCGGAGACTAATATATTGACCTGGATTACTACTATAAGCGCTGTCAGAAACATTAATCGAAAACTATTTCCTATTGTGAAATTCATGTGAAAAGGAGTTTTATCTTTATCTTCTTTGTTGTTTTCGTTTCTGATATTGAATTGAAGTTCAAATTCAGCCTGCCTCATCATCCTTGCCCTGTGTGTGTAGGAGGGGGTGAGTATCAACAAGTCTCTGCTGACCCTGGGCAAAGTAATCTCAGCCCTGTCAGAGCAGGCCCAGACCAGGAAGAAGGTTTTCACCCCCTACCGAGAGTCAGTCCTCACATGGTGAGACAACAAGAAGAATAGACACACACACACAGCAAGATAGTCTTCACATGGTGAGGGAGAAGGCATACACACACACACACACCGTAAAAGGAAGTCACACTAACGCACCCTGCAAGCAAGTCTGTCTTCACATGCAGAGATTTTTTTTTCACATTGACACACACCTACAAGGACCTCACATGTCTTCACATGCTGGAATAGAACACTCGAGCATTGCGTGTCTGAAAACTCCTCATAATTATGAGCCAACCATCTTAAGTGATGGAAGGTTGCCTGAGAGGTCATGTTCTTTCCGTGTGTGGGCATCCAGGTTGTTAAAGGAGAGTTTGGGCGGTAACTCGAAGACGGCCATGATCGCCACGCTGAGCCCGGCGGGCAGCAATGTGGAGGAGAGCCTAAGCACCCTACGCTACGCCCGGCAGGCACGCACCATCATCAACCTGGCCAAGGTCAACGAGGACACCAACGCTAAGCTCATCAGAGGTCAGGCTCGGACGCCCGCCATATTTTTTCCAAGCGTGCACTTTTTCTCTGTTTTTTGGCTCTTCCAATTCAATACAAAAAAAACATTATTGTCCATCCACATAGGAGTAGAAAATTGTATTTAGACAGAGGCTCAAACAATACAAAACAAACACAAGTGAACAACAATAATGTCAGTTAAAGAACACAACTGTAACTCTCCCTCTCATCTTGCACTCTCTCTCCCTGCCTTATGGGGGGAATACTCCAATTTATTTTCCAGCTATTGGTATTTGTAGATTTTACGCATTTTCTTTCATCTATGGTATCTGCCGACTACTAATATAGAAGATTGCTTGCGACCACGTGGCATTGGAAAAGGCATCATGCTTACCTAATTTTTTACAATAGGCTAGTTCTTTTTCTTCTCCCAGTCACGTGTCACTTCAACACTGCCTCCTTTTCACCTCTAATTAAATTAAGCCCTAGCTCTAACCTTGCCTCTGAGCCCAAGTTAATACACTGTCAAGTCATCACACCATGAAAGCTAACTGCTCTGCAAAGGGGAAAAAGGTTGAATTTGGGAGCAAATAAACATGGCTAATATATAGACAAACTTCCAAAGATTATCTTTATGTAGCTATTTATTGGTTTAATCACTTGTATGTAAACATCCGTTCATGGTAATGCAGCATAATGTTGCTGCGTCATCTGCTGCTGTTGCTGAACATGTGGATGTGTGCTAAGCCAGCGAGGTGTACAAGGTTATGTAAAGTACAGAAGGATACAAAACAGAATCCAGAGAACAGACAAGCAAACTCATGCCTGTTCCTATAATAGTAGTTTTTTTGAACGGACATTCTTGCACTTCACTGTTTTCATCCCTAGAGGGAGCTCTTGTAACAGGCTTTGCCCTGAAATAGCACTGGAAGACTAGCCTGACGTTGTCATACTCATAATTCTAGTCAGAATATGAGTCTGAGAACTCTCCGTTGGACTTTGACTACGGGGCGTGTTTCAAACGAGCCTGGAAAACAAATGCCTCTTCGCTCAATTGGATAGACCTACAACCAATCAGAGCAACGTAATATGTTGTTTGTTTAAAACGAATTCAACTTAAGCGCTCTTTTGTGACGTGGGTGATTACGTTACTGTTGATCATCTGTCCACCATCTTATAAAGCCCGCCCTGGCAATTTCATTGGTACGCCCAGATCCTGGTTTTCTGTAGTTGTTCCCCAATATGAGACCCTCCAGACCCAACTTCCCGACCACATTTTTTGGTGGGCGGGGAGAAGTTGGGCTGGCAGCCAGGCTACTGGAAGACGAAAGCATGTAAGGCACTGACATTTTCTTAGTACACACTAGTCTTCAGTCCTCAAGTGTGTGTGATTTTTTGATCATCCCCAGAGTTGAAAGCCGAAGTGGAAAAGCTTCGCGCCGCCCAGATGAGCACCCAGGGCATCGAGCCAGAGGAGATGAGGCTGTTCCAGCAGGAGATTGCGGCCCTCAAGAGCCAGCTCACTCAGCAGGAAAAGGAGATGGTGGAGGCCCACAGGTCAGCAGAGCAGCCGTGCACAACCTCCACACGCACGTGACACAGAGGTCACGGTTTACTTTTTTTGTACAAAAGTAACTGGGAAGATCTGTGAAGTTACGACAGTGCAAGTATGATTGGCAAAAGTGAACTTTTCCATAGGTAGAATGGCTTTTCTTATCATTGAATTATGAGGTATTGCTTTCCCCTCAGTGATATGTAACAATGAGACAGGAAATTTATTGGAAATAAATACCCTTCGGTGGTCATACAGTATATATTTACTTTGACCTTAATTTCAGACAGATTTTATAACATGTGACTGCACAGTACCGTGCCATGTGACTTGTTAATTTGTCTGAGTGGGATATGTAGTGTCGTTTCTAACGTAAATCATGCTTGTGTGGTTGAATGGTTCTTTTTACCTTGTGCTAGAACATGGAGGGAAAAGCTGGAACAGGCAGAGATACGCAAACGCGAGGAGACCAAAGAGTTACAGGTGATATTAACTGGACTCAAACCTCAACCAGTCCCAACCACAGCCCTAATCCATCACAAAATTCTGACCTACTATACACAGTCGTGTCATGTACAGACATGAGATGGAATAGAACAATTATCCTTACCTTCCTACCCCCTCACACACACACACACACACACACACACACACACACACCACCACCTTTTATCTGTCTTTGTCTCTCCAGAAAGCGGGCATCACGTTTAAAGTGGACAACCGCCTCCCTAACCTGGTGAACCTGAATGAGGACCCGCAGCTGTCGGAGATGCTGCTGTACATGATAAAGGAGGGACAAACCAAGGTCGGCCAGCACAAGGCCCAGTCGGCTCATGACATCCATCTGACCGGGGCTCTGATAGCAGAACACCACTGGTGAGGGACAACCGCTGTGGCGGCTGGTAGAAAAGACCTTTTGAAGCGGATGTGGTTAGAACAGAGTTAATTGTGTAGTAGTTGTGCATGTTAAATTGTCTTACTGTATTATATTAATTATATTAGATAAAAATGTCATAACAGAGCTGTTTTACTATTGTGTCAGTTAGGAGGTAAAAGTTTGTTTGTTTCTTTTTCCCAAAATGTTTTTTATGTGTTCATGTTTTGTTCCCCCACCACGCAGTGTTATCTCAAACGTCAGTGGAACGGTCAGCGTCACGCCCATGGAAAACGCCAAGACCTTTGTCAACGGGACCCTGATATCTGCGTCGACAGTCCTGCACCATGTAAGAATAGGAAATCCTGTTGGTCAGAAATAATCAATTTAGTTATCCAACATGGCAGCCCTAAATGTCTCCTCACCTGTGTTCTGTGGTTGCCAGGGTGACAGGGTGATCCTGGGTGGACACCACTACTTCCGTTTCAACCATCCGGCAGAGGTACAGTCTGGGAAACGCGTGTCCTGCTGGACGGGCTCTGGGGACGGTCAGAAGGACTTTGAGTTTGCCAAAAATGAACTGCTGTCGGCTCAGAGAGCACAGTGAGTCAACAACGAACGTTTTAAAATGAATCTTGTAAAATGTTACAGTTAGTCTATCAATCTCACTAACTTGTGCGCTATAGAGAAAAATGTTTTTTCTTAATTTTGTGATTATTTGCTCATGTGGTGGTTCAAAAAACACAAGCAACTCCTGGCTCTGTTAATGCAACTGGGCGGCCATGCTTTTGCGCAGGCTGGAGGTGGAGATAGAGGAGGCCCGTCTGAAAGCCAAGGAGGAGATGATGCAGGGTATCCAGATGGCCAAGGAGCTCGCTCAGAAGGAGCTGTTAGACCAGAAGACCTTGTACGAGAACAAGATCAACGCTCTTGAGAACGAACTGGTACGTCATCAAGTTTTTTTCCTTTACTCAATAGTCGTATCACACAAACTCATAATATTGCACACAAAAAAACACCATGGCACACAGTTGTCCTTCCGTACACCTCTCTACAAAACGATTTAATGTATCGCACAAAACGTTGGATGTGATTGGGATGTGTCGTCTAACAACCTGTTTAGCTTCCATCCTTTTTGAAGGCAGGGTTGTGGTCAGTGGGCGGTAACGGTGTGTGTGTTTCCAGGAGGAGGAAGGTGAGAGGAAGAGGCGCCAGGAACAGGACCAGCAGAGGGTGGTGTCCCAGATGGTGGAGCTGCAGTCAGCCAAGACTCAGCTGGAACAGGAGGTGGATGCACACAAGAGGCGTCTCCGCCTGCACACCGAGGCCCAGGCTGCCAGACAGGTCCTGCCCGAGATATCTTCCACTTTGGAAAGCTGTATTTCCATTCTATTACCCCATTTATCCGTCCGCAACAAGCTTAACTTTCGTTTGATTTAAGTGTTGTAAGATGAGTCCGGCTCAGAGTGTAGGTTGTAGGGAAACCAGCAATTTGTAAAAACTTGGGAGCTGTTCTTCTTTTAAACACGTTCACGTAATTAATCCCTATAATCAACCCAGTTCTGCCTGCTATTGATCTGGAAAGACCTTAACGTGTTTGTGAAATAAACAAACACATTTGTCTCGTCAAGCTTGTAAGTGCTCATTCAAGGAGGGGATTCATACACAGTTGTCAAATCAATTTATGTCTACTAGTGCTGTCAGTTTAACGCGTTATTAACGGCGTTAACGCAAACCCAAATTAACGGCGTCAATTATTTTATCGCGCGATTAACGCTCTTTTTGGCCTAGCAAACTTTGTAGTTTTTTTCACATGCTGTTGCAACAACTACCGACGTTAGAAAAACTACAACACCACACCGGATCTAGCTAGACCGGAAACAAAACAACAGGCACGCCAAACACTCGTTTGGCTTGCGAGCTGGCTAAAGAGTAGTAGCAGAGCCCGTTTACGGATATTAGACATTCTCTAGTAGTAGGCTAACGTTACGTTTTGAGTGGATGACGAGCGCGAGATGCCGAAATGGATACCAATAAGATTCTGAATGGAAAGTTTGCTTTTAAAAAGTTGCCAAATGGTTCTATTGACAAGACCAGTGATCTGTGTGTTTTGACGTTGTAAACTGAGCTATCATCGCAGCACGTCCAGTCTGAAATACCACTTGATGGCCAAGCACACAGCTGATGCGAATTCTCTGCCCCCTCGTCAAAGCCAGGCGATTGCAATGTTGTTTTCAATAAAAAAAATATTTGCACAAAGCAATCCGAACCACTTTTCTATGTTGATAAGAGCATTAAAATTTGAAAAAAGATTGGGACAAAAAGAAATCAGGGACATTTAGAATAGATAAAAATGTGCGATTAATTGTGATTAATCGCGAGTTAACTATGACATTAATGCGATTAATCGCGATTAAATATTTTAATCGTTTGACAGCACTAATGTCTACCCCTATCAATAATTGTCTGGTTTTGGAATGTTGTACCCATTATACTCCTCCAGGCCATGGAGGACCACAGCGTTCGACAAGCCAAGATTGTGGACGCCTTGGAGGCAGAGAAGAAGAAGATCAGCCGAGACCTGGAGGAAATGCAGAGGAAGCTAGCGCTGAGGGAAAACAAGGCCCCGAGAAGCGGTAAAGACCGTCCTGCTGGTGCCCGGTCACTGCCGCATCGGGCACTGTGACCTGCATTCCCCAAGGACATAGTACGGGTCCACTAAGCTCTCGTATTGTTTTGTTTTAGCCGCACCTCAGTGGGACGCCATGAAGCTGTCTCTGATGATCGAGGAGGCCAACAAGATCAGTGGCAAACTCAAGAAGAACACCGTCTTCAGCAGGTCAGCGTCAACCGAAATAAACTGTTCTACTTATTCAAATCATCGTTTTTCCAACAGGCTTTATGCAGACGTTTTTCATTTTAAGCAGTATTCCTTTTTTTTTTTTTTTTACTTGGATTGTCTTAATTTCTGTATTTATAGACATGACAGTTCAGAAAAGGAGAATGGAGGAGGCCAGAAGGAGGAGGTTCAGGTCCAGAACACCAAGCTGGGAATCTCTACCTTCTGGAGCCTGGAGAAGTTCCAGAGCAACCTGGCTGCTATGAGGGACATTGATGGGGTTAGTCACAACTCTATTGGCGGGGGAGGGTTCTAGAATGATCTGTTGCAGCTGCAAACGATACATTCCCGCTAAATCATTACATAAGGACAACTTGAAACTTGGACTCATTTATGGGCTCCATGTTAAACCCCACTGTATTATTGCACCTTTCCCCTCACCTACTTTCAACAAGTAAAATATAACTCCCAAGCTCTCTCCCCTACTTCACAGAACCAACACGACTTGTTTATACTTGATGGGTGTTTGCCCTCCATTGTTGTCGTTTCTTATCAAGCTGAATAAATGAAACTAAGCAGTTGTTTATCTTCCTCAGGGGGACTTTGCCTCTAAAGATGACGATGTGTTTTACGACCCCAACGATGAATGGGAACAAGATATATCGGCCTCCTCGGCCAACTCTTCCACTTTCTCACGCCGCAGGTAACAGCCACTCTACACGTCTCCATCCATAATCTATTTGGGGGGGAAGCTTGTCTGGATTAAATGATTAATATGGGAGGGGGAAAGCTCCCTTTTTATGGAAGACCATAGAAAGTTTATTGAATGTTAAGAAATGTATTTCTCTATTTGATGTTCATAAGGCGCTTCTTGATATTTCCACTCTTAAAACCTGGCACGTCTGAACTTTTGTATCCCTCAATGTAAAGTTACCTACCTACCTACCCAGAAAATATTTTTTCTTAAATTTCTCTTCTGTTTAATAATATTTCTACATTATGTGGTGGGGAGTGCTTAGAAAGGCCAGGCAGGGTTTCAGTCTAACATTCTCCCCCACCGCCACACAACCCTGGATGACATTTTCCCTCATGTTGTCGTTAATCTGGTTGACCGTACAGGACGACCCTGTCGGTGCCTGGTTTGGATGGACAGGTGGCCAAATGAAACAAGGCAGGACCGCCTGTGCTTTCTCCTTTGGCTCTTTTGCTTTTTCAATCTCAGGCCTAAACTACTGCGACAGCAATTTAGTTAACTGTTTCTTCGTGTCTCTCTTGCTCTCTATATCTAGTCCTGCATTGCTTGCTCTCTGTACAAACTCTTAATTTCTTATCAATAGAACATTGTCCTCAGAAATGTCAGTGTTTGGGGGGCGCAATGTCATATTAGGGGGGCGCAACGCCCCCCGCCCCCTGGAAGGTCAAGTTAATTTAGTTGTTTTATATATATATATATGTGTGTGTATGTGTATATATGCATATATACATATATACATATATATGGTCTATAGCTTGCTCTTTTATTAAACAAACTAAATGGCCTTATGTTATTTACACAACGGCATGTCATTTCTGTCTCTACATGGTCGCGCGTTTCTCCTCTGCTCTCTGTATCGCGCACACGGCGGAGTTCCGCCCCGATGTGCACACACACTGACACACTGTGTTTGTGTCCGTGTGTCGTCATCCGCTGAATGTTATTGTGAATAGTGGTCATATTGGCTGATGCCTCTCAGATATTGACCCATCCTAACCTGTCTACCAGTTTCTCATTGGTGGATACAACTAAAATAGATGAGTAATAGAAAGCTTGATTGGCCACTTCAAAGTCCTCCTCAGTTCATGGTGTGACCAACCCGTATCCCTGCGTTTTCCCCTCCTATAGGAGCAGAAGCATGCTGAAAAGCAGGAGGATCTCAGGGCGTCTGTACGAGATCAGAGTTCACCCCATCCAGAGCCTGCACCAAAGCTCCTCACAGTCCTCTGGTAACCCCAACAAGATCCCCATCCATACAGATCCTGTAGAAGGATCACCTGGTTTGGAGAGAAACCACCTCTCTCTTGTATTGAGAACAAAGTGGATGTAATAAGACTTGGGATCACATGATCGCACAACTGCTCTGTGATTCGCCTGTTTACCTAAAAACTCTCTCCCAGGCTTGATGGGTGTGTCCAAACCCCCTTCCACCAACCCCAGCTCCCCAGACTCCTCCCTGCCCGGGATCTGCAAAGATCTGATTGGCCAGACTGTTGCCCGGCTGCGCGGGTGCGACAGTCGCGAGGAGAGCATGGCGGACAGGTTGACCTATGACTTGTTTCTTGTGCACTCAGCCGTGAGGGCCATCAGCAGTCTGTACAACCTTCTGGATGACGACAGTCAAGAGAACAGTAAGCACTCATTGAGGAACGTTCTGTCGTGTAGATTTTCACATTTCTGCAAATGTACGTTGATGACTGATGTCGTTGAGGAACATTCAGTCGTGTACATAGTAGCCACATAGCTGTAACTGTTAACAATAACTGCCATTGTTGAGGAACATTCAGTAATTTGTCATGGAGATGGTAGCGTGGCTACTAGATAGTAGCGTGGGCTACTATCTACCACAAGTCTGTGGTTAAAACCACTGTCATTCTCACAAACAAGTCTTCTTCCTTTGTTCGTCTGCAGTGTTTGTGTGTAACCTTGAGGCCCAGACCCAGCTGGTGAAGGCCACCTCGGCCGTGGAGAGAACTGTCTTCGTCACAATGCAGTGGCTGGCTGGCTTCAGGCCCACCTCTGGTCCTCTCTACACCGCCTCTGAAGAACTCAAGAGCCAGGTCAAGAGAATGGGAGGATTCTTTCAGCTTCTCATCCAGGTAAGGTTATTCAGCACCTAATCTGAGTTTATTTATTTATTTTTCTCAAACGCAGGCCATGTGATGGATGATTTTGTTATTGTCAAGCTGAAAAGGTTCCAAAAGACTGCAATGGCTGAAAAGGAAAAATATTTTCTGATTTAGTCCGTTCTGGAAGTGATGGAAAGGTCTTTTTGGAAATGCTCGCCGTTGATTGACAAGTTTTAGCTTTGAGCTGTTTGAGCCGTGTGTATGGAAATGGTCAAGCCCAGGGAATTCGCAGCCTTGAGCCCCTAACGGGAAAAATGAATATATGTAAAACTCAAATTAGAGTCTCTCACAAACCCCAGCCCTAAATAATTAAAAAAAAAAAAAACTATTTTACCCTCCCCCCACTCCCAAATAATTGTGTGTATTTATATTTTCTCTTTTATCCAACCACTTGGTTATAATATAAATACATACATAATTTGTTGAGCATTTTTTCACTCACTTTTTTGACCAGGGCTGTGATTCGGAGATCTCTTCCATGGTGACGGAGGCGGAACGGAAGAGCGCCCAGAGTCTAGACGCTGCGCTGCAGGGGATTAGCCACCTGGCGGCCCTGACCGGCACCCAGATGCACGTCACCGAGCTGGCTACCGACGACACCACCGGCAAGGTCAGTCTGCCATCACCACCATGCTATACCCTACACCTTCCTGACAACACAGGGATGAAAGGGGCCAGCTCTTCTGAAGCCTGTATCTGTAAAGGTAGAGAATGTTCTAGGTTAGGAGTGTTATCTAACAGGGAGAGAGGGGGGCTGATGGGTAAAGTCTGGGATGAAATAGGAAAATATACTTGACATATCTTGTGCACACACAGAGTAGCCGAAGCAAAATTTGACTAATTAGTGTAACTCTCGCGATCCAGATTGTATCCAACAGTCAGTTCAGCCTGAGCTGGTCTCTGTTTTCACAGTTGTCCGTGAACCTGTCTCTGCTGGAGGGAACCAATCAAGGTGTGCGCTCACTCCTGGTGGACGGGCTGACCGTCACCAAGGAGATGCTGAGGGAGGCTCAGCTGGCGTATCCCAGGACCCCGGTAAGCCATGGGCCTCCACTAAAGTCAGTCTAGATATAACACCTGTGCATGTGCTCTTTCCGGAATTTAATTCAGTTTTGGCAATTTCATTGGGTGCTGCAACGCAAGATAGAAAATGGCCTAGCATTATATTATTTTAAAATGGCAATGACAGCCGTGATATTATTGATAGGTGTATATAAATATTATAATATTTTACTAACATTAGTATTCCACACATTGAAAACACTTTCTCCTTCGTCCAGGTTTTACAGAGCCTTAAATCCAAGACGCTGGACTTGGCATGCGCCCTCCAGAGATACATCCACTGCAACATGACGGTGAGCAACAATAACCAACCAACCCCCCTTGGGGCGAATCAACTCGGATTGATCGCTGGCTTAAACGCTGCCAGATTGATGCCTCCCACCCTGTCCTCCCACCGCAGCCCGTTAAAGGTGCGGCGCGGCTTTAACGACTCTTGTAAAAGCGCCTTATCGGGCCGGTCTCACACTGGGGCCCCCCTCGTTCAGCTAATGAATGTGTTGAATGAAGTGGCATCCGTCAACGTTAACACTGCCTGTTTGCCGTTATCGGTGGCACACAAACTAGCGCTTCTGTTGGCGTCAATCAGCGTCATGTGGAGGGACAGGGACAAGAAGGGGGGGGGGGGGTTATCCCCCACTCCTTCATTGTGTTGTCAAACAAAAGGAGGCCAGGACAAAAAGCAACATGTCAATCCCAGCGGACATTTATGAGATGGAAAGCTACTGTTTTACTAATGTATATTTTTACGTAACACTGAGCTACGATTCAAACGTCTTCAAGTCTTAACGTATTTCACAATTTATGTGCTATTACAGTGTTGTATGGATGGGGGGGAAAGTCAATTCTTCACTGCAGGCAGAGGAAATACTCAAATTAACATATGTCATTGGCAAGGGTTCATTCCGTCCCTGGAAATGTGTGAAATTTTTCCAATTACATCAATTTGTGTGATTGTCTGTGTGGGCTCACAGGAGAGCGAGGGCAGCCCAGAGAAGGGTGGCCAGGAGCCTGATCCCTCACACCTACACCGGCTGAGGAACACTGCAGCCAAACTCTTCCAGCTAAACCAGGCCATCAGAGAGCTCCACTCCTCCCTCTCCGTCGCTCTCAGAGGTGCTTAAACTCTAAAATCGTCTGATAAATAACCCCTAGATAGGCACATGTCCAGTAGGAATTCACATTTAGAATTTTAAGAATGTGTCTTCTTTCAAAATGAGGCGGGGAGGGTGTTTTTGAGACCCAGACAAATAAAGATAATATTGTTTCCCCACACACACACAGGTAAAATCGGCGACTCCTGCAGAGCGGCCATCTTCTCGTCTTCCAGGACCATCAACGAGGTCATCAACGGCCAGCCCAAGGGGCTCGGGGTGTCCCCTGGCCTGCAGATGCCCTGCGTTCAGACCGTCATGACGGCACGGGATGAGCTCCATTTGGCGCTGCAGTCCATGTGCGCCGTGACCAGTCAGCAAGAGTCTACAGAGAGGAGTGGGTTGGCGTTGAGCTCCGAGAAGAGCGTTGAGGAGGGCGGCTGGGCGAAAGAGGGGGCCTCCAACGGTTTCAGAAGTAGGACAGTCCCCAAGGTTGTGTACTCTCTGTCCTCAGGGGTCTCGTCATCCAACGAAGATCCTCGTTGGGTCTGAACCGCAGCTATTGAGACAAGGCTGTAGATTTAGAGTTAAGTCTTTACTCGTGTCCCTGCATTCATTTTCTTTGCCTCCCTGAAGAAAAAAAACAAAGTATAAATATATTTACACATGTATATCATATTTTTTGTACCTCAGTTTGTTTCAAGAAGGAGGCACAAGAAAAAGGCCCATGAACAAGTATAGACTTTTGAGCTTCCATTTATGTATGTAGCTAGCCTATTAGCATAGCATCAGCAGTGAGATACATTACATCAGCTATACAGTTCCACCCCCAGTTGCACTACTAATAGTTAGGTTCCCAGGTGTACACTTTTTGTGACTCAGAATTTAAAACACATTCTGTCACTGATTCAATTTGTATTTGGTATTAAAATTGTTCAGTGTTTTGTAACCATTTGGATTTGTTTTGCTATCTTTTTTGGCAGTAAAAGGGGATAACCTGTTATTATTATTTGTATATGTAAGTTAAGAAGCAATAATTGACTACTCTGCAATCACACTGTATGCACTCAGAGGTTTAAAACTCAATTAATATTGCACAATGGGTGTCTTTTATGACTTGATATGATAACTCATATAAAGTATTTTGTATCTTTTTAAGTGCATATCTATCATGTAAAAACTTGAGCGCACACACAATAATAAAAAATAAAAAAAAGATTGGCTCACAATCTTGTCCTTTTAATGTAAATAAATATTGATTTATATTTTTCTCCTTCCCATTGTTGATAGCAAAAACCCTTTGTTCTCTCTCTATATACATATATACATTGGTACCAGCTATCAAATATGCCTTTCATACTTTTTAAATCCCTATAATAAGTCCTAAATCATATTACACTATATTACAAATAGTTAATCTCTCTTCCAAAACTCACTCGAACCACCATACATGCATGCCTCAAAATAAGATTGTACACACAGGCAACAACCATTACAAAAAGCATACATTGTCATTCATAACACACTGACTTAAAAAACTCTAACAACAGAGAGCATTACAAAAATGATGAACTTTTATCTCTGAAGTTTGAATGATTTTTCACATGAATCAGTATTTCATCATAGAACAAAGATAACACCTTTTTGCGTTGACTACAAAAGTCTATACAGGAATGAATCAGAAATTCAGCAATTTGCTTAAGTATCCTTTGTTTTCTGTATCTTTGCTGTATGTATAGAAATTTGCTATAAAAAATCCTAAATTGAAACACAAAACCAAATGAACACAAAAAACAACATACATAGTCATGTTTAGTCATACTCATGCTGTACAGTCGTGTGAGGGTTGTAGTTCTCCCTCCTGTGGCCCTTATCTCATCAGAGACCACCTATTTTCCTCTCCCTTGTCCTCCATACATTCTCCCTTCCCGCCATGCCTTCTCTCTCCCTGCATCTTCTTTCTCCACCAACCTAGGTTGGTGGGCTCCTACCCATGTCGGAAAGCCAATGCTACCATGGTAGCCAAGATTATCATAAGAGATGTGATCTATGAATAAGGGCATGTTAATCCTTGTGCTGATTGTGGTTTGTGCTTAGAAGATGTACTGCATGTTAAATGTTGTGCAGTAGGCTCTCGGAAAGCTGCCAGTAATATTATGGTAGCCCAAATCAAGCCACAGACAAAAGCAAGCAAGACAGATGATTACTGGATTGCCCTTGGAATGATTGATATGTAAGATCATCACAAATACTAAGTGACTACTTGTTGTAAATCATGTATGATGGATGGAGTCATAGGCAGGGCTTTTACGTGAGAGATTCCCATACTTGTCAATGTTTGGGTGGGTGGGTGGAATACTGGTGATGTTTTCTGATTGGAATCAGAAAAGCACCGTTACAGCATATTACCCACAATGCCTTGCTCTCGCACTAGCGTCATGCTTCAGGATTCGATCCGCAAAAGTCCAACAAAGCTCACTCCCCCCGCCCTTTTGTTCAATACTTTCCGTAACATCCGAGGCATTTTGAAAGAATGCGCCAACACGCTCGATCCTAAATTGGTCCTCAACATACGCTTGAATCAAGTACGGGACACCGTCCATGGCTCGGCTGTGCCCCTACACCAGGCTGAATTCCCTCTTGCTTTGTCAGCTATCCTTTCGCAGAGGCAATATCGTAGTCTATGAAGTCTGGCTGAGACGTGATTATTGCTGGTTGAAAACTTAACCCAATACCCTGTCAGGATTGGCTTGAAATATAGTCAGCCTTGACAATTTTTGATCGCCTCCACGGAGGCTGACGTCGGTGTGAAAGACAGTGCGTCCGTGTTTTGGCAACTGTCCCAGGTGGTTCAGACGCTGTGCCGCCGGGTGCTCTCTGGCACAGAGGTAGGTTTGGTGGTTCAGCGTGTGAGGCCTGTGAATCCTCACAGTTCCCCAGCACGCTCGGCCTCACAGCAGGCACCGCTGCAGCATATTACCCACAATGCCTTGCTCTCGCACTAGCGTCATGCTTCAGGATTCGATCCGCCAAAGCTCACTCCCCCCGCTCTTTTTCTCAATACTTTCCGTAACATCCGAGGCATTTTGAAAGAATGCGCCAGTACGCTTCATCCTAAATTGGTCCTCAACATACGCTTGAATCCAAGAACGGGACACCGTCCATGGCTCGGCTGTGCCCCTACACCAGGCTGAATTCCCTCTTGCTTTGTTGGCTATCCTTTCGCAGAGGCAATATCGTAGTCTATGAAGTCTAGCTGAGACGTGATTATTGCTGGTTGAAAACTTAACCCAATACCCCGTCAGGATTGGCTTGAAATATAGTCAGCCTTGACAATTTTTGATCGCCTCCACGGAGGCTGACGTCGGTGTGAAAGACAGTGCGTCCGTGTTTTGGCAACTGTCCCAGGTGGTTCAGACGCTGTGCCGCCCGGCGCTCTCTGGCACAGAGGTAGGTTTGGTGGTTCAGCGTGTGAGGCCTGTGAATCCTCACAGTTCCCCAGCACGCTCGGCCTCAGCAGGCACCGCTGCAGCATATTACCCACAATGCCTTGCTCTCGCACTAGCGTCATGCTTCAGGATTCGATCCGCAAAAGTCCAACAAAGCTCACTCCCCCCGCCCTTTTGTTCAATACTTTCCGTAACATCCGAGGCATTTTGAAAGAATGCGCCAACACGCTCGATCCTAAATTGGTCCTCAACATACGCTTGAATCAAGTACGGGACACCGTCCATGGCTCGGCTGTGCCCCTACACCAGGCTGAATTCCCTCTTGCTTTGTCAGCTATCCTTTCGCAGAGGCAATATCGTAGTCTATGAAGTCTGGCTGAGACGTGATTATTGCTGGTTGAAAACTTAACCCAATACCCTGTCAGGATTGGCTTGAAATATAGTCAGCCTTGACAATTTTTGATCGCCTCCACGGAGGCTGACGTCGGTGTGAAAGACAGTGCGTCCGTGTTTTGGCAACTGTCCCAGGTGGTTCAGACGCTGTGCCGCCGGGTGCTCTCTGGCACAGAGGTAGGTTTGGTGGTTCAGCGTGTGAGGCCTGTGAATCCTCACAGTTCCCCAGCACGCTCGGCCTCACAGCAGGCACCGCTGCAGCATATTACCCACAATGCCTTGCTCTCGCACTAGCGTCATGCTTCAGGATTCGATCCGCCAAAGCTCACTCCCCCCGCTCTTTTTCTCAATACTTTCCGTAACATCCGAGGCATTTTGAAAGAATGCGCCAGTACGCTTCATCCTAAATTGGTCCTCAACATACGCTTGAATCCAAGAACGGGACACCGTCCATGGCTCGGCTGTGCCCCTACACCAGGCTGAATTCCCTCTTGCTTTGTTGGCTATCCTTTCGCAGAGGCAATATCGTAGTCTATGAAGTCTAGCTGAGACGTGATTATTGCTGGTTGAAAACTTAACCCAATACCCCGTCAGGATTGGCTTGAAATATAGTCAGCCTTGACAATTTTTGATCGCCTCCACGGAGGCTGACGTCGGTGTGAAAGACAGTGCGTCCGTGTTTTGGCAACTGTCCCAGGTGGTTCAGACGCTGTGCCGCCCGGCGCTCTCTGGCACAGAGGTAGGTTTGGTGGTTCAGCGTGTGAGGCCTGTGAATCCTCACAGTTCCCCAGCACGCTCGGCCTCAGCAGGCACCGCTGCAGCATATTACCCACAATGCCTTGCTCTCGCACTAGCGTCATGCTTCAGGATTCGATCCGCAAAAGTCCAACAAAGCTCACTCCCCCCGCCCTTTTGTTCAATACTTTCCGTAACATCCGAGGCATTTTGAAAGAATGCGCCAACACGCTCGATCCTAAATTGGTCCTCAACATACGCTTGAATCAAGAACGGGACACCGTCCATGGCTCGGCTGTGCCCCTACACCAGCCGGAATTCCCTCTTGCTCTGTCGGCTATCCTTTCGCAGAGGCAATATCGTAGTCTATGAAGTCTGGCTGAGACGTGACTATTGCTGGTTGAAAACTTAACCCAATACCCCGTCAGGATTGGCTTGAAATATAGTCAGCCTTGACAATTTTTGATCGCCTCCACGGAGGCTGACGTTGGTGTGAAAGACAGTGCGTCCGTGTTTTGGCAACTGTCCCAGGTGGTTCAGCCGCTGTGCCGCCGGGCGCTCTCTGGCACAGAGGTAGGTTTGGTGGTTCAGCGTGTGAGGCCTGTGAATCCTCACAGTTCCCCAGCACGCTCGGCCTCAGCAGGCACCGCTGCAGCATATTACCCACAATGCCTTGCTCTCGCACTAGCGTCATGCTTCAGGATTCGATCCGCAAAAGTCCAAAAAAGCTCAGTCCCCCCGCTCTTTTTCTCAATACTTTCCGTAACATCCGAGGCATTTTGAAAGAATGCGCCAACACGCTCGTTCCTAAATTGGTCCTCAACATACGCTTGAATCCAAGAACGGGACACCGTCCATGGCTCGGCTGTGCCCCTACACCAGGCTGAATTCCCTCTTGCTTTGTTGGCTATCCTTTCGCAGAGGCAATATCGTAGTCTATGAAGTCTAGCTGAGATGTGATTATTGCTGGTTGAAAACTTAACCCAATACCCCGTCAGGATTGGCTTGAAATATAGTCAGCCTTGACAATTTTTGATCGCCTCCACGGAGGCTGACGTCGGTGTGAAAGACAGTGCGTCCGTGTTTTGGCAACTGTCCCAGGTGGTTCAGCCGCTGTGCCGCCGGGTGCTCTCTGGCACAGAGGTAGGTTTGGTGGTTCAGCGTGTGAGGCCTGTGAATCCTCACAGTTCCCCAGCACGCTCGGCCTCAGCAGGCACCGCTGCAGCATATTACCCACAATGCCTTGCTCTCGCACTAGCGTCATGCTTCAGGATTCAATCCGCAAAAGTCCAACAAAGCTCAGTCCCCCCGCTCTTTTTCTCAATACTTTCCGTAACATCCGAGGCATTTTGAAAGAATGCGCCAACACGCTCGATCCTAAATTGGTCCTCAACATACGCTTGAATCCAAGAACGGGACACCGTCCATGGCTCGGCTGTGCCCCTACACCAGGCTGAATTCCCTCTTGCTTTGTCAGCTATCCTTTCGCAGAGGCAATATCGTAGTCTATGAAGTTTAGCTGAGATGTGATTATTGCTGGTTGAAAACTTAACCCAATACCCCGTCAGGATTGGCTTGAAATATAGTCAGCCTTGACAATTTTTGATTGCCTCCACGGAGGCTGACGTCGGTGTGAAAGACAGTGCGTCCGTGTTTTGGCAACTGTCCCAGGTGGTTCAGACGCTGTGCCGCCGGGCGCTCTCTGGCACAGAGGTAGGTTTGGTGGTTCAGCGTGTGAGGCATGTGAATCCTCACAGTTCCCCAGCACACTCGGCCTCAGCAGGCACCACTGCAGCATATTACCCACAATGCCTTGCTCTCGCACTAGCGTCATGCTTCAGGATTCGATCCGCAAAAGTCCAACAAAGCTCACTCCCCCCGCTCTTTTGTTCAATACTTTCCATAACGTCTGAGGCATTTTGAAAGAATGCGCCAACACGCTCAATCCTAAATTGGTCCTCAACATACGCTTGAATCCAAGAACGGGACACCGTCCATGGCTCGGCTGTGCCCCTACACCAGGCTGAATTCCCTCTTGCTCTGTCGGCTATCCTTTCGCAGAGACAATATCGTAGTCTATGAAGTCTAGCTGAGACGTGATTATTGCTGGTTGAAAACTTAACCCAATACCCCGTCAGGATTGGCTTGAAATATAGTCAGCCTTGACAATTTTTGATCGCCTCCACGGAGGCTGACGTCGGTGTGAAAGACAGTGCGTCCGTGTTTTGGCTACTGTCCCAGGTGGTTCAGACGCTGTGCCGCCGGGTGCTCTCTGGCACAGAGGTAGGTTTGGTGGTTCAGCGTGTGAGGCCTGTGAATCCTCACAGTTCCCCAGCACGCTCGGCCTCAGCAGGCACCGCTGCAGCATATTACCCACAATGCCTTGCTCTCGCACTAGCGTCATGCTTCAGGATTCGATCCGCAAAAGTCCAACAAAGCTCACTCCCCCCGCTCTTTTTCTCAATACTTTCCGTAACATCCGAGGCATTTTGAAAGAATGCGCCAACACGCTCGATCCTAAATTGGTCCTCAACATACGCTTGAATCCAAGAACGGGACACCGTCCATGGCTCGGCTGTGCCCCTACACCAGGCTGAATTCCCTCTTGCTTTGTCAGCTATCCTTTCGCAGAGGCAATATCGTAGTCTATGAAGTTTAGCTGAGACGTGATTATTGCTGGTTGAAAACTTAACCCAATACCCCGTCAGGATTGGCTTGAAATATAGTCAGCCTTGACAATTTTTGATTGCCTCCATGGAGGCTGACGTCGGTGTGAAAGACAGTGCGTCCGTGTTTTGGCAACTGTCCCAGGTGGTTCAGACGCTGTGCCGCCGGGTGCTCTCTGGCACAGAGGTAGGTTTGGTGGTTCAGCGTGTGAGGCCTGTGAATCCTCACAGTTCCCCAGCACGCTCGGCCTCACAGCAGGCACCGCTGCAGCATATTACCCACAATGCCTTGCTCTCGCACTAGCGTCATGCTTCAGGATTCGATCCGCAAAAGTCCAACAAAGCTCACTCCCCCCGCTCTTTTTCTCAATACTTTCCGTAACATCCGAGGCATTTTGAAAGAATGCGCCAACACGCTCAAACCCTAAATTGGTCCTCAACATACGCTTGAATCCAAGAACGGGACACCGTCCATGGCTCGGCTGTGCCCCTACACCAGGCTGAATTCCCTCTTGCTTTGTCAGCTATCCTTTCGCAGAGGCAATATCGTAGTCTATGAAGTCTGGCTGAGACGTGATTATTGCTGGTTGAAAACTTAACCCAATACCCTGTCAGGATTGGCTTGAAATATAGTCAGCCTTGACAATTTTTGATCGCCTCCACGGAGGCTGACGTCGGTGTGAAAGACAGTGCGTCCGTGTTTTGGCAACTGTCCCAGGTGGTTCAGACGCTGTGCCGCCGGGTGCTCTCTGGCACAGAGGTAGGTTTGGTGGTTCAGCGTGTGAGGCCTGTGAATCCTCACAGTTCCCCAGCACGCTCGGCCTCACAGCAGGCACCGCTGCAGCATATTACCCACAATGCCTTGCTCTCGCACTAGCGTCATGCTTCAGGATTCGATCCGCCAAAGCTCACTCCCCCCGCTCTTTTTCTCAATACTTTCCGTAACATCCGAGGCATTTTGAAAGAATGCGCCAGTACGCTTCATCCTAAATTGGTCCTCAACATACGCTTGAATCCAAGAACGGGACACCGTCCATGGCTCGGCTGTGCCCCTACACCAGGCTGAATTCCCTCTTGCTTTGTTGGCTATCCTTTCGCAGAGGCAATATCGTAGTCTATGAAGTCTAGCTGAGACGTGATTATTGCTGGTTGAAAACTTAACCCAATACCCCGTCAGGATTGGCTTGAAATATAGTCAGCCTTGACAATTTTTGATCGCCTCCACGGAGGCTGACGTCGGTGTGAAAGACAGTGCGTCCGTGTTTTGGCAACTGTCCCAGGTGGTTCAGACGCTGTGCCGCCCGGCGCTCTCTGGCACAGAGGTAGGTTTGGTGGTTCAGCGTGTGAGGCCTGTGAATCCTCACAGTTCCCCAGCACGCTCGGCCTCAGCAGGCACCGCTGCAGCATATTACCCACAATGCCTTGCTCTCGCACTAGCGTCATGCTTCAGGATTCGATCCGCAAAAGTCCAACAAAGCTCACTCCCCCCGCCCTTTTGTTCAATACTTTCCGTAACATCCGAGGCATTTTGAAAGAATGCGCCAACACGCTCGATCCTAAATTGGTCCTCAACATACGCTTGAATCAAGAACGGGACACCGTCCATGGCTCGGCTGTGCCCCTACACCAGCCGGAATTCCCTCTTGCTCTGTCGGCTATCCTTTCGCAGAGGCAATATCGTAGTCTATGAAGTCTGGCTGAGACGTGACTATTGCTGGTTGAAAACTTAACCCAATACCCCGTCAGGATTGGCTTGAAATATAGTCAGCCTTGACAATTTTTGATCGCCTCCACGGAGGCTGACGTTGGTGTGAAAGACAGTGCGTCCGTGTTTTGGCAACTGTCCCAGGTGGTTCAGCCGCTGTGCCGCCGGGCGCTCTCTGGCACAGAGGTAGGTTTGGTGGTTCAGCGTGTGAGGCCTGTGAATCCTCACAGTTCCCCAGCACGCTCGGCCTCAGCAGGCACCGCTGCAGCATATTACCCACAATGCCTTGCTCTCGCACTAGCGTCATGCTTCAGGATTCGATCCGCAAAAGTCCAAAAAAGCTCAGTCCCCCCGCTCTTTTTCTCAATACTTTCCGTAACATCCGAGGCATTTTGAAAGAATGCGCCAACACGCTCGTTCCTAAATTGGTCCTCAACATACGCTTGAATCCAAGAACGGGACACCGTCCATGGCTCGGCTGTGCCCCTACACCAGGCTGAATTCCCTCTTGCTTTGTTGGCTATCCTTTCGCAGAGGCAATATCGTAGTCTATGAAGTCTAGCTGAGATGTGATTATTGCTGGTTGAAAACTTAACCCAATACCCCGTCAGGATTGGCTTGAAATATAGTCAGCCTTGACAATTTTTGATCGCCTCCACGGAGGCTGACGTCGGTGTGAAAGACAGTGCGTCCGTGTTTTGGCAACTGTCCCAGGTGGTTCAGCCGCTGTGCCGCCGGGTGCTCTCTGGCACAGAGGTAGGTTTGGTGGTTCAGCGTGTGAGGCCTGTGAATCCTCACAGTTCCCCAGCACGCTCGGCCTCAGCAGGCACCGCTGCAGCATATTACCCACAATGCCTTGCTCTCGCACTAGCGTCATGCTTCAGGATTCAATCCGCAAAAGTCCAACAAAGCTCAGTCCCCCCGCTCTTTTTCTCAATACTTTCCGTAACATCCGAGGCATTTTGAAAGAATGCGCCAACACGCTCGATCCTAAATTGGTCCTCAACATACGCTTGAATCCAAGAACGGGACACCGTCCATGGCTCGGCTGTGCCCCTACACCAGGCTGAATTCCCTCTTGCTTTGTCAGCTATCCTTTCGCAGAGGCAATATCGTAGTCTATGAAGTTTAGCTGAGATGTGATTATTGCTGGTTGAAAACTTAACCCAATACCCCGTCAGGATTGGCTTGAAATATAGTCAGCCTTGACAATTTTTGATTGCCTCCACGGAGGCTGACGTCGGTGTGAAAGACAGTGCGTCCGTGTTTTGGCAACTGTCCCAGGTGGTTCAGACGCTGTGCCGCCGGGCGCTCTCTGGCACAGAGGTAGGTTTGGTGGTTCAGCGTGTGAGGCATGTGAATCCTCACAGTTCCCCAGCACACTCGGCCTCAGCAGGCACCACTGCAGCATATTACCCACAATGCCTTGCTCTCGCACTAGCGTCATGCTTCAGGATTCGATCCGCAAAAGTCCAACAAAGCTCACTCCCCCCGCTCTTTTGTTCAATACTTTCCATAACGTCTGAGGCATTTTGAAAGAATGCGCCAACACGCTCAATCCTAAATTGGTCCTCAACATACGCTTGAATCCAAGAACGGGACACCGTCCATGGCTCGGCTGTGCCCCTACACCAGGCTGAATTCCCTCTTGCTCTGTCGGCTATCCTTTCGCAGAGACAATATCGTAGTCTATGAAGTCTAGCTGAGACGTGATTATTGCTGGTTGAAAACTTAACCCAATACCCCGTCAGGATTGGCTTGAAATATAGTCAGCCTTGACAATTTTTGATCGCCTCCACGGAGGCTGACGTCGGTGTGAAAGACAGTGCGTCCGTGTTTTGGCTACTGTCCCAGGTGGTTCAGACGCTGTGCCGCCGGGTGCTCTCTGGCACAGAGGTAGGTTTGGTGGTTCAGCGTGTGAGGCCTGTGAATCCTCACAGTTCCCCAGCACGCTCGGCCTCAGCAGGCACCGCTGCAGCATATTACCCACAATGCCTTGCTCTCGCACTAGCGTCATGCTTCAGGATTCGATCCGCAAAAGTCCAACAAAGCTCACTCCCCCCGCTCTTTTTCTCAATACTTTCCGTAACATCCGAGGCATTTTGAAAGAATGCGCCAACACGCTCGATCCTAAATTGGTCCTCAACATACGCTTGAATCCAAGAACGGGACACCGTCCATGGCTCGGCTGTGCCCCTACACCAGGCTGAATTCCCTCTTGCTTTGTCAGCTATCCTTTCGCAGAGGCAATATCGTAGTCTATGAAGTTTAGCTGAGACGTGATTATTGCTGGTTGAAAACTTAACCCAATACCCCGTCAGGATTGGCTTGAAATATAGTCAGCCTTGACAATTTTTGATTGCCTCCATGGAGGCTGACGTCGGTGTGAAAGACAGTGCGTCCGTGTTTTGGCAACTGTCCCAGGTGGTTCAGACGCTGTGCCGCCGGGTGCTCTCTGGCACAGAGGTAGGTTTGGTGGTTCAGCGTGTGAGGCCTGTGAATCCTCACAGTTCCCCAGCACGCTCGGCCTCACAGCAGGCACCGCTGCAGCATATTACCCACAATGCCTTGCTCTCGCACTAGCGTCATGCTTCAGGATTCGATCCGCAAAAGTCCAACAAAGCTCACTCCCCCCGCTCTTTTTCTCAATACTTTCCGTAACATCCGAGGCATTTTGAAAGAATGCGCCAACACGCTCAAACCCTAAATTGGTCCTCAACATACGCTTGAATCCAAGAACGGGACACCGTCCATGGCTCGGCTGTGCCCCTACACCAGGCTGAATTCCCTCTTGCTTTGTCAGCTATCCTTTCGCAGAGGCAATATCGTAGTCTATGAAGTTTAGCTGAGACGTGATTATTGCTGGTTGAAAACTTAACCCAATACCCCGTCAGGATTGGCTTGAAATATAGTCAGCCTTGACAATTTTTGATTGCCTCCATGGAGGCTGACGTCGGTGTGAAAGACAGTGCGTCCGTGTTTTGGCAACTGTCCCAGGTGGTTCAGACGCTGTGCCGCCGGGTGCTCTCTGGCACAGAGGTAGGTTTGGTGGTTCAGCGTGTGAGGCCTGTGAATCCTCACAGTTCCCCAGCACGCTCGGCCTCACAGCAGGCACCGCTGCAGCATATTACCCACAATGCCTTGCTCTCGCACTAGCGTCATGCTTCAGGATTCGATCCGCAAAAGTCCAACAAAGCTCACTCCCCCCGCTCTTTTTCTCAATACTTTCCGTAACATCCGAGGCATTTTGAAAGAATGCGCCAACACGCTCAAACCCTAAATTGGTCCTCAACATACGCTTGAATCCAAGAACGGGACACCGTCCATGGCTCGGCTGTGCCCCTACACCAGGCTGAATTCCCTCTTGCATTGTCAGCTATCCTTTCGCAGAGGCAATATCGTAGTCTATGAAGTTTAGCTGAGACGTGATTATTGCTGGTTGAAAACTTAACCCAATACCCCGTCAGGATTGGCTTGAAATATAGTCAGTCTTGACAATTTTTGATTGCCTCCACGGAGGCTGACGTCGGTGTGAAAGACAGTGCGTCCGTGTTTTGGCAACTGTCCCAGGTGGTTCAGCCGCTGTGCCGCCGGGCGCTCTCTGGCACAGAGGTAGGTTTGGTGGTTCAGCGTGTGAGGCCTGTGAATCCTCACAGTTCCCCAGCACGCTTGGCCTCAGCAGGCACCGCTGCAGCATATTACCCACAATGCCTTGCTCTCGCACTAGCGTCATGCTTCAGGATTCGATCCGCAAAAGTCCAACAAAGCTCACTCCCCCCGCTCTTTTTCTCAATACTTTCCGTAACATCCGAGGCATTTTGAAAGAATGCGCCAACACGCTCGATCCTAAATTGGTCCTCAACATACGCTTGAATCCAAGAACGGGACACCGTCCATGGCTCGGCTGTGCCCCTACACCAGGCTGAATTCCCTCTTGCTTTGTCAGCTATCCTTTCGCAGAGGCAATATCGTAGTCTATGAAGTTTAGCTGAGACGTGATTATTGCTGGTTGAAAACTTAACCCAATACCCCGTCAGGATTGGCTTGAAATATAGTCAGCCTTGACAATTTTTGATTGCCTCCACGGAGGCTGACGTCGGTGTGAAAGACAGTGCGTCCGTGTTTTGGCAACTGTCCCAGGTGGTTCAGCTGCTGTGCCGCCGGGCGCTCTCTGGCACAGAGGTAGGTTTGGTGGTTCAGCGTGTGAGGCCTGTGAATCCTCACAGTTCCCCAGCATGCTCGGCCTCAGCAGGCACCGCTGCAGCATATTACCCACAATGCCTTGCTCTCGCACTAGCGTCATGCTTCAGGATTCGATCCGCAAAAGTCCAACAAAGCTCACTCCCCCCGCTCTTTTTCTCAATACTTTCCGTAACATCCGAGGCATTTTGAAAGAATGCGCCAACACGCTCGATCCTAAATTAGTCCTCAACATACGCTTGAATCCAAGAACGGGACACCGTCCATGGCTCGGCTGTGCCCCTCCACCAGGCTGAATTCCCTTTTGCTTTGTCGGCTATCCTTTCGCAGAGGCAATATCGTAGTCTATGAAGTCTAACTGAGACGTGATTATTGCTGGTTGAAAACTTAACCCAATACCCCGTCAGGATTGGCTTGAAATATAGTCAGCCTTGACAATTTTTGATCGCCTCCATGGAGGCTGACGTCGGTGTGAAAGACAGTGCGTCCGTGTTTTGGCTACTGTCCCAGGTGGTTCAGACGCTGTGCGGCCGAGCGCTCTCTGGCACAGAGGTAGGTTTGGTGGTTCAGCGTGTGAGGCCTGTGAATCCTCACAGTTCCCCAGCACGCTCGGCCTCAGCAGGCACCGCTGCAGCATATTACCCACAATGCCTTGCTCTCGCACTAGCGTCATGCTTCAGGATTCGATCCGCAAAAGTCCAACAAAGCTCACTCCCCCCGCTCTTTTTCTCAATACTTTCCGTAACATCCGAGGCATTTTGAAAGAATGCGCCAACACGCTCAAACCCTAAATTGGTCCTCAACATACGCTTGAATCCAAGAACGGGACACCGTCCATGGCTCGGCTGTGCCCCTACACCAGGCTGAATTCCCTCTTGCATTGTCAGCTATCCTTTCGCAGAGGCAATATCGTAGTCTATGAAGTTTAGCTGAGACGTGATTATTACTGGTTGAAAACTTAACCCAATACCCCGTCAGGATTGGCTTGAAATATAGTCAGTCTTGACAATTTTTGATTGCCTCCACGGAGGCTGACGTCGGTGTGAAAGACAGTGCGTCCGTGTTTTGGCAACTGTCCCAGGTGGTTCAGCCGCTGTGCCGCCGGGCGCTCTCTGGCACAGAGGTAGGTTTGGTGGTTCAGCGTGTGAGGCCTGTGAATCCTCACAGTTCCCCAGCACGCTTGGCCTCAGCAGGCACCGCTGCAGCATATTACCCACAATGCCTTGCTCTCGCACTAGCGTCATGCTTCAGGATTCGATCCGCAAAAGTCCAACAAAGCTCACTCCCCCCGCTCTTTTTCTCAATACTTTCCGTAACATCCGAGGCATTTTGAAAGAATGCGCCAACACGCTCGATCCTAAATTGGTCCTCAACATACGCTTGAATCCAAGAACGGGACACCGTCCATGGCTCGGCTGTGCCCCTACACCAGGCTGAATTCCCTCTTGCTTTGTCAGCTATCCTTTCGCAGAGGCAATATCGTAGTCTATGAAGTTTAGCTGAGACGTGATTATTGCTGGTTGAAAACTTAACCCAATACCCCGTCAGGATTGGCTTGAAATATAGTCAGCCTTGACAATTTTTGATTGCCTCCACGGAGGCTGACGTCGGTGTGAAAGACAGTGCGTCCGTGTTTTGGCAACTGTCCCAGGTGGTTCAGCTGCTGTGCCGCCGGGCGCTCTCTGGCACAGAGGTAGGTTTGGTGGTTCAGCGTGTGAGGCCTGTGAATCCTCACAGTTCCCCAGCATGCTCGGCCTCAGCAGGCACCGCTGCAGCATATTACCCACAATGCCTTGCTCTCGCACTAGCGTCATGCTTCAGGATTCGATCCGCAAAAGTCCAACAAAGCTCACTCCCCCCGCTCTTTTTCTCAATACTTTCCGTAACATCCGAGGCATTTTGAAAGAATGCGCCAACACGCTCGATCCTAAATTGGTCCTCAACATACGCTTGAATCCAAGAACGGGACACCGTCCATGGCTCGGCTGTGCCCCTACACCAGGCTGAATTCCCTCTTGCTTTGTCAGCTATCCTTTCGCAGAGTCAATATCGTAGTCTATGAAGTTTAGCTGAGACGTGATTATTGCTGGTTGAAAACTTAACCCAATACCCCGTCAGGATTGGCTTGAAATATAGTCAGCCTTGACAATTTTTGATTGCCTCCACGGAGGCTGACGTCGGTGTGAAAGACAGTGCGTCCGTGTTTTGGCAACTGTCCCAGGTGGTTCAGCTGCTGTGCCGCCGGGCGCTCTCTGGCACAGAGGTAGGTTTGGTGGTTCAGCGTGTGAGGCCTGTGAATCCTCACAGTTCCCCAGCATGCTCGGCCTCAGCAGGCACCGCTGCAGCATATTACCCACAATGCCTTGCTCTCGCACTAGCGTCATGCTTCAGGATTCGATCCGCAAAAGTCCAACAAAGCTCACTCCCCCCGCTCTTTTTCTCAATACTTTCCGTAACATCCGAGGCATTTTGAAAGAATGCGCCAACACGCTCGATCCTAAATTAGTCCTCAACATACGCTTGAATCCAAGAACGGGACACCGTCCATGGCTCGGCTGTGCCCCTCCACCAGGCTGAATTCCCTTTTGCTTTGTCGGCTATCCTTTCGCAGAGGCAATATCGTAGTCTATGAAGTCTAACTGAGACGTGATTATTGCTGGTTGAAAACTTAACCCAATACCCCGTCAGGATTGGCTTGAAATATAGTCAGCCTTGACAATTTTTGATCGCCTCCATGGAGGCTGACGTCGGTGTGAAAGACAGTGCGTCCGTGTTTTGGCTACTGTCCCAGGTGGTTCAGACGCTGTGCGGCCGAGCGCTCTCTGGCACAGAGGTAGGTTTGGTGGTTCAGCGTGTGAGGCCTGTGAATCCTCACAGTTCCCCAGCACGCTCGGCCTCAGCAGGCACCGCTGCAGCATATTACCCACAATGCCTTGCTCTCGCACTAGCGTCATGCTTCAGGATTCGATCCGCAAAAGTCCAACAAAGCTCACTCCCCCCGCTCTTTTTCTCAATACTTTCCGTAACATCCGAGGCATTTTGAAAGAATGCGCCAACACGCTCAAACCCTAAATTGGTCCTCAACATACGCTTGAATCCAAGAACGGGACACCGTCCATGGCTCGGCTGTGCCCCTACACCAGGCTGAATTCCCTCTTGCATTGTCAGCTATCCTTTCGCAGAGGCAATATCGTAGTCTATGAAGTTTAGCTGAGACGTGATTATTGCTGGTTGAAAACTTAACCCAATACCCCGTCAGGATTGGCTTGAAATATAGTCAGTCTTGACAATTTTTGATTGCCTCCACGGAGGCTGACGTCGGTGTGAAAGACAGTGCGTCCGTGTTTTGGCAACTGTCCCAGGTGGTTCAGCCGCTGTGCCGCCGGGCGCTCTCTGGCACAGAGGTAGGTTTGGTGGTTCAGCGTGTGAGGCCTGTGAATCCTCACAGTTCCCCAGCACGCTTGGCCTCAGCAGGCACCGCTGCAGCATATTACCCACAATGCCTTGCTCTCGCACTAGCGTCATGCTTCAGGATTCGATCCGCAAAAGTCCAACAAAGCTCACTCCCCCCGCTCTTTTTCTCAATACTTTCCGTAACATCCGAGGCATTTTGAAAGAATGCGCCAACACGCTCGATCCTAAATTGGTCCTCAACATACGCTTGAATCCAAGAACGGGACACCGTCCATGGCTCGGCTGTGCCCCTACACCAGGCTGAATTCCCTCTTGCTTTGTCAGCTATCCTTTCGCAGAGGCAATATCGTAGTCTATGAAGTTTAGCTGAGACGTGATTATTGCTGGTTGAAAACTTAACCCAATACCCCGTCAGGATTGGCTTGAAATATAGTCAGCCTTGACAATTTTTGATTGCCTCCACGGAGGCTGACGTCGGTGTGAAAGACAGTGCGTCCGTGTTTTGGCAACTGTCCCAGGTGGTTCAGCTGCTGTGCCGCCGGGCGCTCTCTGGCACAGAGGTAGGTTTGGTGGTTCAGCGTGTGAGGCCTGTGAATCCTCACAGTTCCCCAGCATGCTCGGCCTCAGCAGGCACCGCTGCAGCATATTACCCACAATGCCTTGCTCTCGCACTAGCGTCATGCTTCAGGATTCGATCCGCAAAAGTCCAACAAAGCTCACTCCCCCCGCTCTTTTTCTCAATACTTTCCGTAACATCCGAGGCATTTTGAAAGAATGCGCCAACACGCTCGATCCTAAATTGGTCCTCAACATACGCTTGAATCCAAGAACGGGACACCGTCCATGGCTCGGCTGTGCCCCTACACCAGGCTGAATTCCCTCTTGCTTTGTCAGCTATCCTTTCGCAGAGTCAATATCGTAGTCTATGAAGTTTAGCTGAGACGTGATTATTGCTGGTTGAAAACTTAACCCAATACCCCGTCAGGATTGGCTTGAAATATAGTCAGCCTTGACAATTTTTGATTGCCTCCACGGAGGCTGACGTCGGTGTGAAAGACAGTGCGTCCGTGTTTTGGCAACTGTCCCAGGTGGTTCAGCTGCTGTGCCGCCGGGCGCTCTCTGGCACAGAGGTAGGTTTGGTGGTTCAGCGTGTGAGGCCTGTGAATCCTCACAGTTCCCCAGCATGCTCGGCCTCAGCAGGCACCGCTGCAGCATATTACCCACAATGCCTTGCTCTCGCACTAGCGTCATGCTTCAGGATTCGATCCGCAAAAGTCCAACAAAGCTCACTCCCCCCGCTCTTTTTCTCAATACTTTCCGTAACATCCGAGGCATTTTGAAAGAATGCGCCAACACGCTCGATCCTAAATTAGTCCTCAACATACGCTTGAATCCAAGAACGGGACACCGTCCATGGCTCGGCTGTGCCCCTCCACCAGGCTGAATTCCCTTTTGCTTTGTCGGCTATCCTTTCGCAGAGGCAATATCGTAGTCTATGAAGTCTAACTGAGACGTGATTATTGCTGGTTGAAAACTTAACCCAATACCCCGTCAGGATTGGCTTGAAATATAGTCAGCCTTGACAATTTTTGATCGCCTCCATGGAGGCTGACGTCGGTGTGAAAGACAGTGCGTCCGTGTTTTGGCTACTGTCCCAGGTGGTTCAGACGCTGTGCGGCCGAGCGCTCTCTGGCACAGAGGTAGGTTTGGTGGTTCAGCGTGTGAGGCCTGTGAATCCTCACAGTTCCCCAGCACGCTCGGCCTCAGCAGGCACCGCTGCAGCATATTACCCACAATGCCTTGCTCTCGCACTAGCGTCATGCTTCAGGATTCGATCCGCAAAAGTCCAACAAAGCTCACTCCCCCCGCTCTTTTTCTCAATACTTTCCGTAACATCCGAGGCATTTTGAAAGAATGCGCCAACACGCTCAAACCCTAAATTGGTCCTCAACATACGCTTGAATCCAAGAACGGGACACCGTCCATGGCTCGGCTGTGCCCCTACACCAGGCTGAATTCCCTCTTGCATTGTCAGCTATCCTTTCGCAGAGGCAATATCGTAGTCTATGAAGTTTAGCTGAGACGTGATTATTGCTGGTTGAAAACTTAACCCAATACCCCGTCAGGATTGGCTTGAAATATAGTCAGTCTTGACAATTTTTGATTGCCTCCACGGAGGCTGACGTCGGTGTGAAAGACAGTGCGTCCGTGTTTTGGCAACTGTCCCAGGTGGTTCAGCCGCTGTGCCGCCGGGCGCTCTCTGGCACAGAGGTAGGTTTGGTGGTTCAGCGTGTGAGGCCTGTGAATCCTCACAGTTCCCCAGCACGCTTGGCCTCAGCAGGCACCGCTGCAGCATATTACCCACAATGCCTTGCTCTCGCACTAGCGTCATGCTTCAGGATTCGATCCGCAAAAGTCCAACAAAGCTCACTCCCCCCGCTCTTTTTCTCAATACTTTCCGTAACATCCGAGGCATTTTGAAAGAATGCGCCAACACGCTCGATCCTAAATTGGTCCTCAACATACGCTTGAATCCAAGAACGGGACACCGTCCATGGCTCGGCTGTGCCCCTACACCAGGCTGAATTCCCTCTTGCTTTGTCAGCTATCCTTTCGCAGAGGCAATATCGTAGTCTATGAAGTTTAGCTGAGACGTGATTATTGCTGGTTGAAAACTTAACCCAATACCCCGTCAGGATTGGCTTGAAATATAGTCAGCCTTGACAATTTTTGATTGCCTCCACGGAGGCTGACGTCGGTGTGAAAGACAGTGCGTCCGTGTTTTGGCAACTGTCCCAGGTGGTTCAGCTGCTGTGCCGCCGGGCGCTCTCTGGCACAGAGGTAGGTTTGGTGGTTCAGCGTGTGAGGCCTGTGAATCCTCACAGTTCCCCAGCATGCTCGGCCTCAGCAGGCACCGCTGCAGCATATTACCCACAATGCCTTGCTCTCGCACTAGCGTCATGCTTCAGGATTCGATCCGCAAAAGTCCAACAAAGCTCACTCCCCCCGCTCTTTTTCTCAATACTTTCCGTAACATCCGAGGCATTTTGAAAGAATGCGCCAACACGCTCGATCCTAAATTAGTCCTCAACATACGCTTGAATCCAAGAACGGGACACCGTCCATGGCTCGGCTGTGCCCCTCCACCAGGCTGAATTCCCTTTTGCTTTGTCGGCTATCCTTTCGCAGAGGCAATATCGTAGTCTATGAAGTCTAACTGAGACGTGATTATTGCTGGTTGAAAACTTAACCCAATACCCCGTCAGGATTGGCTTGAAATATAGTCAGCCTTGACAATTTTTGATCGCCTCCATGGAGGCTGACGTCGGTGTGAAAGACAGTGCGTCCGTGTTTTGGCTACTGTCCCAGGTGGTTCAGACGCTGTGCGGCCGAGCGCTCTCTGGCACAGAGGTAGGTTTGGTGGTTCAGCGTGTGAGGCCTGTGAATCCTCACAGTTCCCCAGCACGCTCGGCCTCAGCAGGCACCGCTGCAGCATATTACCCACAATGCCTTGCTCTCGCACTAGCGTCATGCTTCAGGATTCGATCCGCAAAAGTCCAACAAAGCTCACTCCCCCCGCCCTTTTGTTCAATACTTTCCGTAACATCCGAGGCATTTTGAAAGAATGCGCCAACACGCTCGATCCTAAATTGGTCCTCAACATACGCTTGAATCAAGAACGGGACACCGTCCATGGCTCGGCTGTGCCCCTACACCAGCCGGAATTCCCTCTTGCTCTGTCGGCTATCCTTTCGCAGAGGCAATATCGTAGTCTATGAAGTCTGGCTGAGACGTGATTATTGCTGGTTGAAAACTTAACCCAATACCCCGTCAGGATTGGCTTGAAATATAGTCAGCCTTGACAATTTTTGATCGCCTCCACGGAGGCTGACGTCGGTGTGAAAGACAGTGCGTCCGTGTTTTGGCAACTGTCCCAGGTGGTTCAGCCGCTGTGCCGCCGGGCGCTCTCTGGCACAGAGGTAGGTTTGGTGGTTCAGCGTGTGAGGCCTGTGAATCCTCACAGTTCCCCAGCACGCTCGGCCTCAGCAGGCACCGCTGCAGCATATTACCCACAATGCCTTGCTCTCGCACTAGCGTCATGCTTCAGGATTCGATCCGCAAAAGTCCAACAAAGCTCAGTCCCCCCGCTCTTTTTCTCAATACTTTCCGTAACATCCGAGGCATTTTGAAAGAATGCGCCAACACGCTCGATCCTAAATTGGTCCTCAACATACGCTTGAATCCAAGAACGGGACACCGTCCATGGCTCGGCTGTGCCCCTACACCAGGCTGAATTCCCTCTTGCTTTGTCAGCTATCCTTTCGCAGAGGCAATATCGTAGTCTATGAAGTTTAGCTGAGACGTGATTATTGCTGGTTGAAAACTTAACCCAATACCCCGTCAGGATTGGCTTGAAATATAGTCAGCCTTGACAATTTTTGATCGCCTCCACGGAGGCTGACGTCGGTGTGAAAGACAGTGCGTCCGTGTTTTGGCAACTGTCCCAGGTGGTTCAGACGCTGTGCCGCCGGGCGCTCTCTGGCACAGAGGTAGGTTTGGTGGTTCAGCGTGTGAGGCATGTGAATCCTCACAGTTCCCCAGCACACTCGGCCTCAGCAGGCACCACTGCAGCATATTACCCACAATGCCTTGCTCTCGCACTAGCGTCATGCTTCAGGATTCGATCCGCAAAAGTCCAACAAAGCTCACTCCCCCCGCTCTTTTGTTCAATACTTTCCATAACGTCTGAGGCATTTTGAAAGAATGCGCCAACACGCTCAATCCTAAATTGGTCCTCAACATACGCTTGAATCCAAGAACGGGACACCGTCCATGGCTCGGCTGTGCCCCTACACCAGGCTGAATTCCCTCTTGCTCTGTCGGCTATCCTTTCGCAGAGGCAATATCGTAGTCTATGAAGTCTAGCTGAGACGTGATTATTGCTGGTTGAAAACTTAACCCAATACCCCGTCAGGATTGGCTTGAAATATAGTCAGCCTTGACAATTTTTGATCGCCTCCACGGAGGCTGACGTCGGTGTGAAAGACAGTGCGTCCGTGTTTTGGCTACTGTCCCAGGTGGTTCAGACGCTGTGCGGCCGAGCGCTCTCTGGCACAGAGGTAGGTTTGGTGGTTCAGCGTGTGAGGCCTGTGAATCCTCACAGTTCCCCAGCACGCTCGGCCTCAGCAGGCACCGCTGCAGCATATTACCCACAATGCCTTGCTCTCGCACTAGCGTCATGCTTCAGGATTCGATCCGCAAAAGTCCAACAAAGCTCACTCCCCCCGCTCTTTTTCTCAATACTTTCCGTAACATCCGAGGCATTTTGAAAGAATGCGCCAACACGCTCGATCCTAAATTGGTCCTCAACATACGCTTGAATCCAAGAACGGGACACCGTCCATGGCTCGGCTGTGCCCCTACACCAGGCTGAATTCCCTCTTGCTTTGTCAGCTATCCTTTCGCAGAGGCAATATCGTAGTCTATGAAGTTTAGCTGAGACGTGATTATTGCTGGTTGAAAACTTAACCCAATACCCCGTCAGGATTGGCTTGAAATATAGTCAGCCTTGACAATTTTTGATTGCCTCCACGGAGGCTGACGTCGGTGTGAAAGACAGTGCGTCCGTGTTTTGGCAACTGTCCCAGGTGGTTCAGACGCTGTGCCGCCGGGCGCTCTCTGGCACAGAGGTAGGTTTGGTGGTTCAGCGTGTGAGGCATGTGAATCCTCACAGTTCCCCAGCACACTCGGCCTCAGCAGGCACCACTGCAGCATATTACCCACAATGCCTTGCTCTCGCACTAGCGTCATGCTTCAGGATTCGATCCGCAAAAGTCCAACAAAGCTCACTCCCCCCGCTCTTTTGTTCAATACTTTCCATAACGTCTGAGGCATTTTGAAAGAATGCGCCAACACGCTCAATCCTAAATTGGTCCTCAACATACGCTTGAATCCAAGAACGGGACACCGTCCATGGCTCGGCTGTGCCCCTACACCAGGCTGAATTCCCTCTTGCTCTGTCGGCTATCCTTTCGCAGAGGCAATATCGTAGTCTATGAAGTCTAGCTGAGACGTGATTATTGCTGGTTGAAAACTTAACCCAATACCCCGTCAGGATTGGCTTGAAATATAGTCAGCCTTGACAATTTTTGATCGCCTCCACGGAGGCTGACGTCGGTGTGAAAGACAGTGCGTCCGTGTTTTGGCTACTGTCCCAGGTGGTTCAGACGCTGTGCGGCCGAGCGCTCTCTGGCACAGAGGTAGGTTTGGTGGTTCAGCGTGTGAGGCCTGTGAATCCTCACAGTTCCCCAGCACGCTCGGCCTCAGCAGGCACCGCTGCAGCATATTACCCACAATGCCTTGCTCTCGCACTAGCGTCATGCTTCAGGATTCGATCCGCAAAAGTCCAACAAAGCTCACTCCCCCCGCTCTTTTTCTCAATACTTTCCGTAACATCCGAGGCATTTTGAAAGAATGCGCCAACACGCTCAAACCCTAAATTGGTCCTCAACATACGCTTGAATCCAAGAACGGGACACCGTCCATGGCTCGGCTGTGCCCCTACACCAGGCTGAATTCCCTCTTGCTTTGTCAGCTATCCTTTCGCAGAGGCAATATCGTAGTCTATGAAGTTTAGCTGAGACGTGATTATTGCTGGTTGAAAACTTAACCCAATACCCCGTCAGGATTGGCTTGAAATATAGTCAGTCTTGACAATTTTTGATTGCCTCCACGGAGGCTGACGTCGGTGTGAAAGACAGTGCGTCCGTGTTTTGGCAACTGTCCCAGGTGGTTCAGCCGCTGTGCCGCCGGGCGCTCTCTGGCACAGAGGTAGGTTTGGTGGTTCAGCGTGTGAGGCCTGTGAATCCTCACAGTTCCCCAGCACGCTCGGCCTCAGCAGGCACTGCTGCAGCATATTACCCACAATGCCTTGCTCTCGCACTAGCGTCATGCTTCAGGATTCGATCCGCAAAAGTCCAACAAAGCTCACTCCCCCCGCTCTTTTTCTCAATACTTTCCGTAACATCCGAGGCATTTTGAAAGAATGCGCCAACACGCTCGATCCTAAATTGGTCCTCAACATACGCTTGAATCCAAGAACGGGACACCGTCCATGGCTCGGCTGTGCCCCTACACCAGGCTGAATTCCCTCTTGCTTTGTCAGCTATCCTTTCGCAGAGGCAATATCGTAGTCTATGAAGTTTAGCTGAGACGTGATTATTGCTGGTTGAAAACTTAACCCAATACCCCGTCAGGATTGGCTTGAAATATAGTCAGCCTTGACAATTTTTGATTGCCTCCACGGAGGCTGACGTCGGTGTGAAAGACAGTGCGTCCGTGTTTTGGCAACTGTCCCAGGTGGTTCAGCTGCTGTGCCGCCGGGCGCTCTCTGGCACAGAGGTAGGTTTGGTGGTTCAGCGTGTGAGGCCTGTGAATCCTCACAGTTCCCCAGCATGCTCGGCCTCAGCAGGCACCGCTGCAGCATATTACCCACAATGCCTTGCTCTCGCACTAGCGTCATGCTTCAGGATTCGATCCGCAAAAGTCCAACAAAGCTCAGTCCCCCCGCTCTTTTTCTCAATACTTTCCGTAACATCCGAGGCATTTTGAAAGAATGCGCCAACACGCTCGATCCTAAATTGGTCCTCAACATACGCTTGAATCCAAGAACGGGACACCGTCCATGGCTCGGCTGTGCCCCTACACCAGGCTGAATTCCCTCTTGCTTTGTCAGCTATCCTTTCGCAGAGGCAATATCGTAGTCTATGAAGTTTAGCTGAGACGTGATTATTGCTGGTTGAAAACTTAACCCAATACCCCGTCAGGATTGGCTTGAAATATAGTCAGTCTTGACAATTTTTGATTGCCTCCACGGAGGCTGACGTCGGTGTGAAAGACAGTGCGTCCGTGTTTTGGCTACTGTCCCAGGTGGTTCAGACGCTGTGCGGCCGAGCGCTCTCTGGCACAGAGGTAGGTTTGGTGGTTCAGCGTGTGAGGCCTGTGAATCCTCACAGTTCCCCAGCACGCTCGGCCTCAGCAGGCACCGCTGCAGCATATTACCCACAATGCCTTGCTCTCGCACTAGCGTCATGCTTCAGGATTCGATCCGCAAAAGTCCAACAAAGCTCACTCCCCCCGCTCTTTTTCTCAATACTTTCCGTAACATCCGAGGCATTTTGAAAGAATGCGCCAACACGCTCAAACCCTAAATTGGTCCTCAACATACGCTTGAATCCAAGAACGGGACACCGTCCATGGCTCGGCTGTGCCCCTACACCAGGCTGAATTCCCTCTTGCATTGTCAGCTATCCTTTCGCAGAGGCAATATCGTAGTCTATGAAGTTTAGCTGAGACGTGATTATTGCTGGTTGAAAACTTAACCCAATACCCCGTCAGGATTGGCTTGAAATATAGTCAGTCTTGACAATTTTTGATTGCCTCCACGGAGGCTGACGTCGGTGTGAAAGACAGTGCGTCCGTGTTTTGGCAACTGTCCCAGGTGGTTCAGCCGCTGTGCCGCCGGGCGCTCTCTGGCACAGAGGTAGGTTTGGTGGTTCAGCGTGTGAGGCCTGTGAATCCTCACAGTTCCCCAGCACGCTTGGCCTCAGCAGGCACCGCTGCAGCATATTACCCACAATGCCTTGCTCTCGCACTAGCGTCATGCTTCAGGATTCGATCCGCAAAAGTCCAACAAAGCTCACTCCCCCCGCTCTTTTTCTCAATACTTTCCGTAACATCCGAGGCATTTTGAAAGAATGCGCCAACACGCTCGATCCTAAATTGGTCCTCAACATACGCTTGAATCCAAGAACGGGACACCGTCCATGGCTCGGCTGTGCCCCTACACCAGGCTGAATTCCCTCTTGCTTTGTCAGCTATCCTTTCGCAGAGGCAATATCGTAGTCTATGAAGTTTAGCTGAGACGTGATTATTGCTGGTTGAAAACTTAACCCAATACCCCGTCAGGATTGGCTTGAAATATAGTCAGCCTTGACAATTTTTGATTGCCTCCACGGAGGCTGACGTCGGTGTGAAAGACAGTGCGTCCGTGTTTTGGCAACTGTCCCAGGTGGTTCAGCTGCTGTGCCGCCGGGCGCTCTCTGGCACAGAGGTAGGTTTGGTGGTTCAGCGTGTGAGGCCTGTGAATCCTCACAGTTCCCCAGCATGCTCGGCCTCAGCAGGCACCGCTGCAGCATATTACCCACAATGCCTTGCTCTCGCACTAGCGTCATGCTTCAGGATTCGATCCGCAAAAGTCCAACAAAGCTCACTCCCCCCGCTCTTTTTCTCAATACTTTCCGTAACATCCGAGGCATTTTGAAAGAATGCGCCAACACGCTCGATCCTAAATTAGTCCTCGACATACGCTTGAATCCAAGAACGGGATACCGTCCATGGCTCGGCTGTGCCCCTCCACCAGGCTGAATTCCCTTTTGCTTTGTCGGCTATCCTTTCGCAGAGGCATTATCGTAGTCTATGAAGTCTAACTGAGACGTGATTATTGCTGGTTGAAATCTTAACCCAATACCCCGTCAGGATTGGCTTGAAATATAGTCAGCCTTGACAATTTTTGATCGCCTCCATGGAGGCTGACGTCGGTGTGAAAGACAGTGCGTCCGTGTTTTGGCTACTGTCCCAGGTGGTTCAGACGCTGTGCGGCCGAGCGCTCTCTGGCACAGAGGTAGGTTTGGTGGTTCAGCGTGTGAGGCCTGTGAATCCTCACAGTTCCCCAGCACGCTCGGCCTCAGCAGGCACCGCTGCAGCATATTACCCACAATGCCTTGCTCTCGCACTAGCGTCATGCTTCAGGATTCGATCCGCAAAAGTCCAACAAAGCTCAGTCCCCCCGCTCTTTTTCTCAATACTTTCCGTAACATCCGAGGCATTTTGAAAGAATGCGCCAACACGCTCGATCCTAAATTGGTCCTCAACATACGCTTGAATCCAAGAACGGGACACCGTCCATGGCTCGGCTGTGCCCCTACACCAGGCTGAATTCCCTCTTGCTTTGTCAGCTATCCTTTCGCAGAGGCAATATCGTAGTCTATGAAGTTTAGCTGAGACGTGATTATTGCTGGTTGAAAACTTAACCCAATACCCCGTCAGGATTGGCTTGAAATATAGTCAGCCTTGACAATTTTTGATTGCCTCCACGGAGGCTGACGTCGGTGTGAAAGACAGTGCGTCCGTGTTTTGGCAACTGTCCCAGGTGGTTCAGACGCTGTGCCGCCGAGCGCTCTCTGGCACAGAGGTAGGTTTGGTGGTTCAGCGTGTGAGGCATGTGAATCCTCACAGTTCCCCAGCACACTCGGCCTCAGCAGGCACCACTGCAGCATATTACCCACAATGCCTTGCTCTCGCACTAGCGTCATGCTTCAGGATTCGATCCGCAAAAGTCCAACAAAGCTCACTCCCCCCGCTCTTTTGTTCAATACTTTCCATAACGTCTGAGGCATTTTGAAAGAATGCGCCAACACGCTCAATCCTAAATTGGTCCTCAACATACGCTTGAATCCAAGAACGGGACACCGTCCATGGCTCGGCTGTGCCCCTACACCAGGCTGAATTCCCTCTTGCTCTGTCGGCTATCCTTTCGCAGAGGCAATATCGTAGTCTATGAAGTCTAGCTGAGACGTGATTATTGCTGGTTGAAAACTTAACCCAATACCCCGTCAGGATTGGCTTGAAATATAGTCAGCCTTGACAATTTTTTGATCGCCTCCACGGAGGCTGACGTCGGTGTGAAAGACAGTGCGTCCGTGTTTTGGCTACTGTCCCAGGTGGTTCAGACGCTGTGCGGCCGAGCGCTCTCTGGCACAGAGGTAGGTTTGGTGGTTCAGCGTGTGAGGCCTGTGAATCCTCACAGTTCCCCAGCACGCTCGGCCTCAGCAGGCACCGTTGCAGCATATTACCCACAATGCCTTGCTCTCGCACTAGCGTCATGCTTCAGGATTCGATCCGCAAAAGTCCAACAAAGCTCACTCCCCCCGCTCTTTTGTTCAATACTTTCCATAACGTCTGAGGCATTTTGAAAGAATGCGCCAACACGCTCGATCCTAAATTGGTCCTCAACATACGCTTAAATCCAAGAACGGGACACCGTCCATGGCTCGGCTGTGCCCCTACACCAGCCTGAATTCCCTCTTGCTCTGTCGGCTATTCTTTCGCAGAGGCAATATCGTAGTCTATGAAGTCTAGCTGAGACGTGATTATTGCTGGTTGAAAACTTAACCCAATACCCCGTCAGGATTGGCTTGAAATATAGTCAGCCTTGACAATTTTTGATCGCCTCCACGGAGGCTGACGTCGGTGTGAAAGACAGTGCGTCCGTGTTTTGGCTACTGTCCCAGGTGGTTCAGACGCTGTGCGGCCGAGCGCTCTCTGGCACAGACGTAGGTTTGGTGGTTCAGCGTGTGAGGCCTGTGAATCCTCACAGTTCCCCAGCACGCTCGGCCTCAGCAGGCACCGCTGCAGCATATTACCCACAATGCCTTGCTCTCGCACTAGCGTCATGCTTCAGGATTCGATCCGCAAAAGTCCAACAAAGCTCACTCCCCCCGCTCTTTTTCTCAATACTTTCCGTAACATCCGAGGCATTTTGAAAGAATGCGCCAACACGCTCGATCCTAAATTGGTCCTCAACATACGCTTGAATCCAAGAACGGGACACCGTCCATGGCTCGGCTGTGTCCCTACACCAGGCTGAATTCCCTCTTGCTTTGTCAGCTATCCTTTCGCAGAGGCAATGTCGTAGTCTATGAAGTTTAGCTGAGACGTGATTATTGCTGGTTGAAAACTTAACCCAATACCCCGTCAGGATTGGCTTGAAATATAGTCAGCCTTGACAATTTTTGATTGCCTCCACGGAGGCTGACGTCGGTGTGAAAGACAGTGCGTCCGTGTTTTGGCTACTGTCCCAGGTGGTTCAGACGCTGTGCGGCCGAGCGCTCTCTGGCACAGAGGTAGGTTTGGTGGTTCAGCGTGTGAGGCCTGTGAATCCTCACAGTTTCCCAGCACGCTCGGCCTCAGCAGGCACCGCTGCAGCATATTACCCACAATGCCTTGCTCTCGCACTAGCGTCATGCTTCAGGATTCGATCCGCAAAAGTCCAACAAAGCTCACTCCCCCCGCTCTTTTTCTCAATACTTTCCGTAACATCCGAGGCATTTTGAAAGAATGCGCCAACACGCTCGATCCTAAATTGGTCCTCAACATACGCTTGAATCCAAGAACGGGACACCGTCCATGGCTCGGCTGTGCCCCTACACCAGGCTGAATTCCCTCTTGCTTTGTCAGCTATCCTTTCGCAGAGGCAATATCGTAGTCTATGAAGTTTAGCTGAGACGTGATTATTGCTGGTTGAAAACTTAACCCAATACCCCGTCAGGATTGGCTTGAAATATAGTCAGCCTTGACAATTTTTGATTGCCTCCACGGAGGCTGACGTCGGTGTGAAAGACAGTGCGTCCGTGTTTTGGCAACTGTCCCAGGTGGTTCAGCCGCTGTGCCGCCGGGCGCTCTCTGGCACAGAGGTAGGTTTGGTGGTTCAGCGTGTGAGGCCTGTGAATCCTCACAGTTCCCCAGCACGCTCGGCCTCAGCAGGCACTGCTGCAGCACATTTCCCACAATGCCTTGCTCTCGCACTAGCGTCATG
The DNA here is from genome assembly GCF_054491055.1 of Hypomesus nipponensis. Classification (NCBI taxonomy): domain Eukaryota; kingdom Metazoa; phylum Chordata; class Actinopteri; order Osmeriformes; family Osmeridae; genus Hypomesus; species Hypomesus nipponensis. The sequence goes on along the minus strand of NC_140376.1, from coordinate 9,864,715 downwards.
CTTCAGGATTCGATCCGCAAAAGTCCAACAAAGCTCACTCCCCCCGCTCTTTTTCTCAATACTTTCCGTAACATCCGAGGCATTTTGAAAGAATGCGCCAACACGCTCGATCCTAAATTAGTCCTCAACATACGCTTGAATCCAAGAACGGGACACCGTCCATGGCTCGTCTGTGCCCCTACACCAAGCTGAATTCCCTTTTGCTCTGTCGGCTATCCTTTCGCAGAGGCAATATCGTAGTCTTTGAAGTCTAACTGAGACGTGATTATTGCTGGTTGAAAACTTAACCCAATACCCCGTCAGGATTGGCTTGAAATATAGTCAGCCTTGACAATTTTTGATCGCCTCCATGGAGGCTGACGTCGGTGTGAAAGACAGTGCGTCCGTGTTTTGGCAACTGTCCCAGGTGGTTCAGACGCTGTGCCGCCGGGCGCTCTCTGGCACAGAGGTAGGTTTGGTGGTTCAGCGTGTGAGGCATGTGAATCCTCACAGTTCCCCAGCACACTCGGCCTCAGCAGGCACCACTGCAGCATATTACCCACAATGCCTTGCTCTCGCACTAGCGTCATGCTTCAGGATTCGATCCGCAAAAGTCCAACAAAGCTCACTCCCCCCGCCCTTTTGTTCAATACTTTCCGTAACATCCGAGGCATTTTGAAAGAATGCGCCAACACGCTCGATCCTAAATTGGTCCTCAACATACGCTTGAATCAAGAACGGGACACCGTCCATGGCTCGGCTGTGCCCCTACACCAGCCGGAATTCCCTCTTGCTCTGTCGGCTATCCTTTCGCAGATGAATATCGTAGTCTATGAAGTCTGGCTGAGACGTGATTATTGCTGGTTGAAAACTTAACCCAATACCCCGTCAGGATTGGCTTGAAATATAGTCAGCCTTGACAATTTTTGATCGCCTCCACGGAGGCTGACGTCGGTGTGAAAGACAGTGCGTCCGTGTTTTGGCAACTGTCCCAGGTGGTTCAGCCGCTGTGCCGCCGGGCGCTCTCTGGCACAGAGGTAGGTTTGGTGGTTCAGCGTGTGAGGCCTGTGAATCCTCACAGTTCCCCAGCACGCTCGGCCTCAGCAGGCACCGCTGCAGCATATTACCCACAATGCCTTGCTCTCGCACTAGCGTCATGCTTCAGGATTCGATCCGCAAAAGTCCAACAAAGCTCAGTCCCCCCGCTCTTTTTCTCAATACTTTCCGTAACATCCGAGGCATTTTGAAAGAATGCGCCAACACGCTCGATCGTAAATTGGTCCTCAACATACGCTTGAATCCAAGAACGGGACACCGTCCATGGCTCGGCTGTGCCCCTACACCAGGCTGAATTCCCTCTTGCTTTGTCAGCTATCCTTTCGCAGAGGCAATATCGTAGTCTATGAAGTTTAGCTGAGACGTGATTATTGCTGGTTGAAAACTTAACCCAATACCCCGTCAGGATTGGCTTGAAATATAGTCAGCCTTGACAATTTTTGATTGCCTCCACGGAGGCTGACGTTGGTGTGAAAGACAGTGCGTCCGTGTTTTGGCAACTGTCCCAGGTGGTTCAGACGCTGTGCCGCCGGGCGCTCTCTGGCACAGAGGTAGGTTTGGTGGTTCAGCGTGTGAGGCATGTGAATCCTCACAGTTCCCCAGCACACTCGGCCTCAGCAGGCACCACTGCAGCATATTACCCACAATGCCTTGCTCTCGCACTAGCGTCATGCTTCAGGATTCGATCCGCAAAAGTCCAACAAAGCTCACTCCCCCCGCTCTTTTGTTCAATACTTTCCATAACGTCTGAGGCATTTTGAAAGAATGCGCCAACACGCTCAATCCTAAATTGGTCCTCAACATACGCTTGAATCCAAGAACGGGACACCGTCCATGGCTCGGCTGTGCCCCTACACCAGGCTGAATTCCCTCTTGCTCTGTCGGCTATCCTTTCGCAGAGGCAATATCGTAGTCTATGAAGTCTAGCTGAGACGTGATTATTGCTGGTTGAAAACTTAACCCAATACCCCGTCAGGATTGGCTTGAAATATAGTCAGCCTTGACAATTTTTGATCGCCTCCACGGAGGCTGACGTCGGTGTGAAAGACAGTGCGTCCGTGTTTTGGCTACTGTCCCAGGTGGTTCAGCCGCTGTGCCGCCGGGCGCTCTCTGGCACAGAGGTAAGTTTGGTGGTTCAGCGTGTGAGGCCTGTGAATCCTCACAGTTCCCCAGCACGCTCGGCCTCAGCAGGCACCGCTGCAGCATATTACCCACAATGCCTTGCTCTCGCACTAGCGTCATGCTTCAGGATTCGATCCGCAAAAGTCCAACAAAGCTCACTCCCCCCGCTCTTTTTCTCAATACTTTCCGTAACATCCGAGGCATTTTGAAAGAATGCGCCAACACGCTCGATCCTAAATTGGTCCTCAACATACGCTTGAATCCAAGAACGGGACACCGTCCATGGCTCGGCTGTGCCCCTACACCAGGCTGAATTCCCTCTTGCTCTGTCGGCTATCCTTTCGCAGAGGCAATATCGTAGTCTATGAAGTCTAGCTGAGACGTGATTATTGCTGGTTGAAAACTTAACCCAATACCCCGTCAGGATTGGCTTGAAATATAGTCAGCCTTGACAATTTTTGATCGCCTCCACGGAGGCTGACGTCGGTGTGAAAGACAGTGCGTCCGTGTTTTGGCTACTGTCCCAGGTGGTTCAGACGCTGTGCGGCCGAGCGCTCTCTGGCACAGAGGTAGGTTTGGTGGTTCAGCGTGTGAGGCCTGTGAATCCTCACAGTTCCCCAGCACGCTCGGCCTCAGCAGGCACCGCTGCAGCATATTACCCACAATGCCTTGCTCTCGCACTAGCGTCATGCTTCAGGATTCGATCCGCAAAAGTCCAACAAAGCTCACTCCCCCCGCTCTTTTTCCCAATACTTTCCGTAACATCCGAGGCATTTTGAAAGAATGCGCCAACACGCTCAAACCCTAAATTGGTCCTCAACATACGCTTGAATCCAAGAACGGGACACCGTCCATGGCTCGGCTGTGCCCCTACACCAGGCTGAATTCCCTCTTGCTTTGTCAGCTATCCTTTCGCAGAGGCAATATCGTAGTCTATGAAGTCTAGCTGAGACGTGATTATTGCTGGTTGAAAACTTAACCCAATACCCCGTCAGGATTGGCTTGAAATATAGTCAGCCTTGACAATTTTTGATTGCCACCACGGAGGCTGACGTCGGTGTGAAAGACAGTGCGTCCGTGTTTTGGCAACTGTCCCAGGTGGTTCAGCCGCTGTGCCGCCGGGCGCTCTCTGGCAGAGAGGTAGGTTTGGTGGTTCAGCGTGTGAGGCCTGTGAATCCTCACAGTTCCCCAGCATGCTCGGCCTCAGCAGGCACCGCTGCAGCATATTACCCACAATGCCTTGCTCTCGCACTAGCGTCATGCTTCAGGATTCGATCCGCAAAAGTCCAACAAAGCTCACTCCCCCCGCTCTTTTTCTCAATACTTTCCGTAACATCCGAGGCATTTTGAAAGAATGCGCCAACACGCTCGATCCTAAATTAGTCCTCAACATACGCTTGAATCCAAGAACGGGACACCGTCCATGGCTCGGCTGTGCCCCTCCACCAGGCTGAATTCCCTTTTGCTTTGTCGGCTATCCTTTCGCAGAGGCAATATCGTAGTCTATGAAGTCTAACTGAGACGTGATTATTGCTGGTTGAAAACTTAACCCAATACCCCGTCAGGATTGGCTTGAAATATAGTCAGCCTTGACAATTTTTGATCGCCTCCATGGAGGCTGACGTCGGTGTGAAAGACAGTGCGTCCGTGTTTTGGCTACTGTCCCAGGTGGTTCAGACGCTGTGCGGCCGAGCGCTCTCTGGCACAGAGGTAGGTTTGGTGGTTCAGCGTGTGAGGCCTGTGAATCCTCACAGTTCCCCAGCACGCTCGGCCTCAGCAGGCACCGCTGCAGCATATTACCCACAATGCCTTGCTCTCGCACTAGCGTCATGCTTCAGGATTCGATCCGCAAAAGTCCAACAAAGCTCAGTCCCCCCGCTCTTTTTCTCAATACTTTCCGTAACATCCGAGGCATTTTGAAAGAATGCGCCAACACGCTCGATCCTAAATTGGTCCTCAACATACGCTTGAATCCAAGAACGGGACACCGTCCATGGCTCGGCTGTGCCCCTACACCAGGCTGAATTCCCTCTTGCTTTGTCAGCTATCCTTTCGCAGAGGCAATATCGTAGTCTATGAAGTTTAGCTGAGACGTGATTATTGCTGGTTGAAAACTTAACCCAATACCCCGTCAGGATTGGCTTGAAATATAGTCAGCCTTGACAATTTTTGATTGCCTCCACGGAGGCTGACGTCGGTGTGAAAGACAGTGCGTCCGTGTTTTGGCAACTGTCCCAGGTGGTTCAGCTGCTGTGCCGCCGGGCGCTCTCTGGCACAGAGGTAGGTTTGGTGGTTCAGCGTGTGAGGCCTGTGAATCCTCACAGTTCCCCAGCATGCTCGGCCTCAGCAGGCACCGCTGCAGCATATTACCCACAATGCCTTGCTCTCGCACTAGCGTCATGCTTCAGGATTCGATCCGCAAAAGTCCAACAAAGCTCACTCCCCCCGCTCTTTTTCTCAATACTTTCCGTAACATCCAAGGCATTTTGAAAGAATGCGCCAACACGCTCGATCCTAAATTAGTCCTCAACATACGCTTGAATCCAAGAACGGGACACCGTCCATGGCTCGGCTGTGCCCCTCCACAAGGCTGAATTCCCTTTTGCTTTGTCGGCTATCCTTTCGCAGAGGCAATATCGTAGTCTATGAAGTCTAACTGAGACGTGATTATTGCTGGTTGAAAACTTAACCCAATACCCCGTCAGGATTGGCTTGAAATATAGTCAGCCTTGACAATTTTTGATCGCCTCCATGGAGGCTGACGTCGGTGTGAAAGACAGTGCGTCCGTGTTTTGGCTACTGTCCCAGGTGGTTCAGACGCTGTGCGGCCGAGCGCTCTCTGGCACAGAGGTAGGTTTGGTGGTTCAGCGTGTGAGGCCTGTGAATCCTCACAGTTCCCCAGCACGCTCGGCCTCAGCAGGCACCGCTGCAGCATATTACCCACAATGCCTTGCTCTCGCACTAGCGTCATGCTTCAGGATTCGATCCGCAAAAGTCCAACAAAGCTCAGTCCCCCCGCTCTTTTTCTCAATACTTTCCGTAACATCCGAGGCATTTTGAAAGAATGCGCCAACACGCTCGATCCTAAATTGGTCCTCAACATACGCTTGAATCCAAGAACGGGACACCGTCCATGGCTCGGCTGTGCCCCTACACCAGGCTGAATTCCCTCTTGCTTTGTCAGCTATCCTTTCGCAGAGGCAATATCGTAGTCTATGAAGTTTAGCTGAGACGTGATTATTGCTGGTTGAAAACTTAACCCAATACCCCGTCAGGATTGGCTTGAAATATAGTCAGCCTTGACAATTTTTGATTGCCTCCACGGAGGCTGACGTCGGTGTGAAAGACAGTGCGTCCGTGTTTTGGCAACTGTCCCAGGTGGTTCAGACGCTGTGCCGCCGCGCGCTCTCTGGCACAGAGGTAGGTTTGGTGGTTCAGCGTGTGAGGCATGTGAATCCTCACAGTTCCCCAGCACACTCGGCCTCAGCAGGCACCACTGCAGCATATTACCCACAATGCCTTGCTCTCGCACTAGCGTCATGCTTCAGGATTCGATCCGCAAAAGTCCAACAAAGCTCACTCCCCCCGCTCTTTTGTTCAATACTTTCCATAACGTCTGAGGCATTTTTAAAGAATGCGCCAACACGCTCAATCCTAAATTGGTCCTCAACATACGCTTGAATCCAAGAACGGGACACCGTCCATGGCTCGGCTGTGCCCCTACACCAGGCTGAATTCCCTCTTGCTCTGTCGGCTATCCTTTCGCAGAGGCAATATCGTAGTCTATGAAGTCTAGCTGAGACGTGATTATTGCTGGTTGAAAACTTAACCCAATACCCCGTCAGGATTGGCTTGAAATATAGTCAGCCTTGACAATTTTTTATCGCCTCCACGGAGGCTGACGTCGGTGTGAAAGACAGTGCGTCCGTGTTTTGGCTACTGTCCCAGGTGGTTCAGACGCTGTGCGGCCGAGCGCTCTCTGGCACAGAGGTAGGTTTGGTGGTTCAGCGTGTGAGGCCTGTGAATCCTCACAGTTCCCCAGCACGCTCGGCCTCAGCAGGCACCGCTGCAGCATATTACCCACAATGCCTTGCTCTCGCACTAGCGTCATGCTTCAGGATTCGATCCGCAAAAGTCCAACAAAGCTCACTCCCCCCGCTCTTTTTCTCAATACTTTCCGTAACATCCGAGGCATTTTGAAAGAATGCGCCAACACGCTCAAACCCTAAATTGGTCCTCAACATACGCTTGAATCCAAGAACGGGACACCGTCCATGGCTCGGCTGTGCCCCTACACCAGGCTGAATTCCCTCTTGCTCTGTCGGCTATCCTTTCGCAGAGGCAATATCGTAGTCTATGAAGTCTCGCTGAGACGTGATTATTGCTGGTTGAAAACTTAACCCAATACCCCGTCAGGATTGGCTTGAAATATAGTCAGCCTTGACAATTTTTTATCGCCTCCACGGAGGCTGACGTCGGTGTGAAAGACAGTGCGTCCGTGTTTTGGCTACTGTCCCAGGTGGTTCAGACGCTGTGCGGCCGAGCGCTCTCTGGCACAGAGGTAGGTTTGGTGGTTCAGCGTGTGAGGCCTGTGAATCCTCACAGTTCCCCAGCACGCTCGGCCTCAGCAGGCACCGCTGCAGCATATTACCCACAATGCCTTGCTCTCGCACTAGCGTCATGCTTCAGGATTCGATCCGCAAAAGTCCAACAAAGCTCACTCCCCCCGCTCTTTTTCTCAATACTTTCCGTAACATCCGAGGCATTTTGAAAGAATGCGCCAACACGCTCAAACCCTAAATTGGTCCTCAACATACGCTTGAATCCAAGAACGGGACACCGTCCATGGCTCGGCTGTGCCCCTACACCAGGCTGAATTCCCTCTTGCTTTGTCAGCTATCCTTTCGCAGAGGCAATATCGTAGTCTATGAAGTTTAGCTGAGACGTGATTATTGCTGGTTGAAAACTTAACCCAATACCCCGTCAGGATTGGCTTGAAATATAGTCAGCCTTGACAATTTTTGATTGCCTCCACGGAGGCTGACGTCGGTGTGAAAGACAGTGCGTCCGTGTTTTGGCAACTGTCCCAGGTGGTTCAGCTGCTGTGCCGCCGGGCGCTCTCTGGCACAGAGGTAGGTTTGGTGGTTCAGCGTGTGAGGCCTGTGAATCCTCACAGTTCCCCAGCACGCTCGGCCTCAGCAGGCACCGCTGCAGCATATTACCCACAATGCCTTGCTCTCGCACTAGCGTCATGCTTCAGGATTCGATCCGCAAAAGTCCAACAAAGCTCACTCCCCCCGCTCTTTTGTTCAATACTTTCCATAACGTCTGAGGCATTTTGAAAGAATGCGCCAACACGCTCAATCCTAAATTGGTCCTCAACATACGCTTGAATCCAAGAACGGGACACCGTCCATGGCTCGGCTGTGCCCCTACACCAGGCTGAATTCCCTCTTGCTCTGTCGGCTATCCTTTCGCAGAGGCAATATCGTAGTCTATGAAGTCTAGCTGAGACGTGATTATTGCTGGTTGAAAACTTAACCCAATACCCCGTCAGGATTGGCTTGAAATATAGTCAGCCTTGACAATTTTTTGATCGCCTCCACGGAGGCTGACGTCGGTGTGAAAGACAGTGCGTCCGTGTTTTGGCTACTGTCCCAGGTGGTTCAGACGCTGTGCGGCCGAGCGCTCTCTGGCACAGAGGTAGGTTTGGTGGTTCAGCGTGTGAGGCCTGTGAATCCTCACAGTTCCCCAGCACGCTCGGCCTCAGCAGGCACCGTTGCAGCATATTACCCACAATGCCTTGCTCTCGCACTAGCGTCATGCTTCAGGATTCGATCCGCAAAAGTCCAACAAAGCTCACTCCCCCCGCTCTTTTGTTCAATACTTTCCATAACGTCTGAGGCATTTTGAAAGAATGCGCCAACACGCTCGATCCTAAATTGGTCCTCAACATACGCTTAAATCCAAGAACGGGACACCGTCCATGGCTCGGCTGTGCCCCTACACCAGCCTGAATTCCCTCTTGCTCTGTCGGCTATCCTTTCGCAGAGGCAATATCGTAGTCTATGAAGTCTAGCTGAGACGTGATTATTGCTGGTTGAAAACTTAACCCAATACCCCGTCAGGATTGGCTTGAAATATAGTCAGCCTTGACAATTTTTGATCGCCTCCACGGAGGCTGACGTCGGTGTGAAAGACAGTGCGTCCGTGTTTTGGCTACTGTCCCAGGTGGTTCAGACGCTGTGCGGCCGAGCGCTCTCTGGCACAGACGTAGGTTTGGTGGTTCAGCGTGTGAGGCCTGTGAATCCTCACAGTTCCCCAGCACGCTCGGCCTCAGCAGGCACCGCTGCAGCATATTACCCACAATGCCTTGCTCTCGCACTAGCGTCATGCTTCAGGATTCGATCCGCAAAAGTCCAACAAAGCTCACTCCCCCCGCTCTTTTTCCCAATACTTTCCGTAACATCCGAGGCATTTTGAAAGAATGCGCCAACACGCTCAAACCCTAAATTGGTCCTCAACATACGCTTGAATCCAAGAACGGGACACCGTCCATGGCTCGGCTGTGCCCCTACACCAGGCTGAATTCCCTTTTGCTTTGTCAGCTATCCTTTCGCAGAGGCAATATCGTAGTCTATGAAGATTAGCTGAGACGTGATTATTGCTGGTTGAAAACTTAACCCAATACCCCGTCAGGATTGGCTTGAAATATAGTCAGCCTTGACAATTTTTGATCGCCTCCACGGAGGCTGACGTCGGTGTGAAAGACAGTGCGTCCGTGTTTTGGCAACTGTCCCAGGTGATTCAGCCGCTGTGCCGCCGGGCGCTCTCTGGCAGAGAGGTAGGTTTGGTGGTTCAGCGTGTGAGGCCTGTGAATCCTCACAGTTCCCCAGCACACTCGGCCTCAGCAGGCACCGCTGCAGCATATTACCCACAATGCCTTGCTCTCGCACTAGCGTCATGCTTCAGGATTCGATCCGCAAAAGTCCAACAAAGCTCACTCCCCCCGCTCTTTTTCTCAATACTTTCCGTAACATCCGAGGCATTTTGAAAGAATGCGCCAACACGCTCGATCCTAAATTGGTCCTCAACATACGCTTGAATCCAAGAACGGGACACCGTCCATGGCTCGGCTGTGTCCCTACACCAGGCTGAATTCCCTCTTGCTTTGTCAGCTATCCTTTCGCAGAGGCAATGTCGTAGTCTATGAAGTTTAGCTGAGACGTGATTATTGCTGGTTGAAAACTTAACCCAATACCCCGTCAGGATTGGCTTGAAATATAGTCAGCCTTGACAATTTTTGATTGCCTCCACGGAGGCTGACGTCGGTGTGAAAGACAGTGCGTCCGTGTTTTGGCTACTGTCCCAGGTGGTTCAGACGCTGTGCGGCCGAGCGCTCTCTGGCACAGAGGTAGGTTTGGTGGTTCAGCGTGTGAGGCCTGTGAATCCTCACAGTTTCCCAGCACGCTCGGCCTCAGCAGGCACCGCTGCAGCATATTACCCACAATGCCTTGCTCTCGCACTAGCGTCATGCTTCAGGATTCGATCCGCAAAAGTCCAACAAAGCTCACTCCCCCCGCTCTTTTTCTCAATACTTTCCGTAACATCCGAGGCATTTTGAAAGAATGCGCCAACACGCTCGATCCTAAATTGGTCCTCAACATACGCTTGAATCCAAGAACGGGACACCGTCCATGGCTCGGCTGTGCCCCTACACCAGGCTGAATTCCCTCTTGCTTTGTCAGCTATCCTTTCGCAGAGGCAATATCGTAGTCTATGAAGTTTAGCTGAGACGTGATTATTGCTGGTTGAAAACTTAACCCAATACCCCGTCAGGATTGGCTTGAAATATAGTCAGCCTTGACAATTTTTGATTGCCTCCACGGAGGCTGACGTCGGTGTGAAAGACAGTGCGTCCGTGTTTTGGCAACTGTCCCAGGTGGTTCAGCCGCTGTGCCGCCGGGCGCTCTCTGGCACAGAGGTAGGTTTGGTGGTTCAGCGTGTGAGGCCTGTGAATCCTCACAGTTCCCCAGCACGCTCGGCCTCAGCAGGCACTGCTGCAGCACATTTCCCACAATGCCTTGCTCTCGCACTAGCGTCATGCTTCAGGATTCGATCCGCAAAAGTCCAACAAAGCTCACTCCCCCCGCTCTTTTTCTCAATACTTTCCGTAACATCCGAGGCATTTTGAAAGAATGCGCCAACACGCTCGATCCTAAATTAGTCCTCAACATACGCTTGAATCCAAGAACGGGACACCGTCCATGGCTCGTCTGTGCCCCTACACCAAGCTGAATTCCCTTTTGCTCTGTCGGCTATCCTTTCGCAGAGGCAATATCGTAGTCTTTGAAGTCTAACTGAGACGTGATTATTGCTGGTTGAAAACTTAACCCAATACCCCGTCAGGATTGGCTTGAAATATAGTCAGCCTTGACAATTTTTGATCGCCTCCATGGAGGCTGACGTCGGTGTGAAAGACAGTGCGTCCGTGTTTTGGCAACTGTCCCAGGTGGTTCAGACGCTGTGCCGCCGGGCGCTCTCTGGCACAGAGGTAGGTTTGGTGGTTCAGCGTGTGAGGCATGTGAATCCTCACAGTTCCCCAGCACACTCGGCCTCAGCAGGCACCACTGCAGCATATTACCCACAATGCCTTGCTCTCGCACTAGCGTCATGCTTCAGGATTCGATCCGCAAAAGTCCAACAAAGCTCACTCCCCCCGCCCTTTTGTTCAATACTTTCCGTAACATCCGAGGCATTTTGAAAGAATGCGCCAACACGCTCGATCCTAAATTGGTCCTCAACATACGCTTGAATCAAGAACGGGACACCGTCCATGGCTCGGCTGTGCCCCTACACCAGCCGGAATTCCCTCTTGCTCTGTCGGCTATCCTTTCGCAGATGAATATCGTAGTCTATGAAGTCTGGCTGAGACGTGATTATTGCTGGTTGAAAACTTAACCCAATACCCCGTCAGGATTGGCTTGAAATATAGTCAGCCTTGACAATTTTTGATCGCCTCCACGGAGGCTGACGTCGGTGTGAAAGACAGTGCGTCCGTGTTTTGGCAACTGTCCCAGGTGGTTCAGCCGCTGTGCCGCCGGGCGCTCTCTGGCACAGAGGTAGGTTTGGTGGTTCAGCGTGTGAGGCCTGTGAATCCTCACAGTTCCCCAGCACGCTCGGCCTCAGCAGGCACCGCTGCAGCATATTACCCACAATGCCTTGCTCTCGCACTAGCGTCATGCTTCAGGATTCGATCCGCAAAAGTCCAACAAAGCTCAGTCCCCCCGCTCTTTTTCTCAATACTTTCCGTAACATCCGAGGCATTTTGAAAGAATGCGCCAACACGCTCGATCGTAAATTGGTCCTCAACATACGCTTGAATCCAAGAACGGGACACCGTCCATGGCTCGGCTGTGCCCCTACACCAGGCTGAATTCCCTCTTGCTTTGTCAGCTATCCTTTCGCAGAGGCAATATCGTAGTCTATGAAGTTTAGCTGAGACGTGATTATTGCTGGTTGAAAACTTAACCCAATACCCCGTCAGGATTGGCTTGAAATATAGTCAGCCTTGACAATTTTTGATTGCCTCCACGGAGGCTGACGTTGGTGTGAAAGACAGTGCGTCCGTGTTTTGGCAACTGTCCCAGGTGGTTCAGACGCTGTGCCGCCGGGCGCTCTCTGGCACAGAGGTAGGTTTGGTGGTTCAGCGTGTGAGGCATGTGAATCCTCACAGTTCCCCAGCACACTCGGCCTCAGCAGGCACCACTGCAGCATATTACCCACAATGCCTTGCTCTCGCACTAGCGTCATGCTTCAGGATTCGATCCGCAAAAGTCCAACAAAGCTCACTCCCCCCGCTCTTTTGTTCAATACTTTCCATAACGTCTGAGGCATTTTGAAAGAATGCGCCAACACGCTCAATCCTAAATTGGTCCTCAACATACGCTTGAATCCAAGAACGGGACACCGTCCATGGCTCGGCTGTGCCCCTACACCAGGCTGAATTCCCTCTTGCTCTGTCGGCTATCCTTTCGCAGAGGCAATATCGTAGTCTATGAAGTCTAGCTGAGACGTGATTATTGCTGGTTGAAAACTTAACCCAATACCCCGTCAGGATTGGCTTGAAATATAGTCAGCCTTGACAATTTTTGATCGCCTCCACGGAGGCTGACGTCGGTGTGAAAGACAGTGCGTCCGTGTTTTGGCTACTGTCCCAGGTGGTTCAGCCGCTGTGCCGCCGGGCGCTCTCTGGCACAGAGGTAAGTTTGGTGGTTCAGCGTGTGAGGCCTGTGAATCCTCACAGTTCCCCAGCACGCTCGGCCTCAGCAGGCACCGCTGCAGCATATTACCCACAATGCCTTGCTCTCGCACTAGCGTCATGCTTCAGGATTCGATCCGCAAAAGTCCAACAAAGCTCACTCCCCCCGCTCTTTTTCTCAATACTTTCCGTAACATCCGAGGCATTTTGAAAGAATGCGCCAACACGCTCGATCCTAAATTGGTCCTCAACATACGCTTGAATCCAAGAACGGGACACCGTCCATGGCTCGGCTGTGCCCCTACACCAGGCTGAATTCCCTCTTGCTCTGTCGGCTATCCTTTCGCAGAGGCAATATCGTAGTCTATGAAGTCTAGCTGAGACGTGATTATTGCTGGTTGAAAACTTAACCCAATACCCCGTCAGGATTGGCTTGAAATATAGTCAGCCTTGACAATTTTTGATCGCCTCCACGGAGGCTGACGTCGGTGTGAAAGACAGTGCGTCCGTGTTTTGGCTACTGTCCCAGGTGGTTCAGACGCTGTGCGGCCGAGCGCTCTCTGGCACAGAGGTAGGTTTGGTGGTTCAGCGTGTGAGGCCTGTGAATCCTCACAGTTCCCCAGCACGCTCGGCCTCAGCAGGCACCGCTGCAGCATATTACCCACAATGCCTTGCTCTCGCACTAGCGTCATGCTTCAGGATTCGATCCGCAAAAGTCCAACAAAGCTCACTCCCCCCGCTCTTTTTCCCAATACTTTCCGTAACATCCGAGGCATTTTGAAAGAATGCGCCAACACGCTCAAACCCTAAATTGGTCCTCAACATACGCTTGAATCCAAGAACGGGACACCGTCCATGGCTCGGCTGTGCCCCTACACCAGGCTGAATTCCCTCTTGCTTTGTCAGCTATCCTTTCGCAGAGGCAATATCGTAGTCTATGAAGTCTAGCTGAGACGTGATTATTGCTGGTTGAAAACTTAACCCAATACCCCGTCAGGATTGGCTTGAAATATAGTCAGCCTTGACAATTTTTGATTGCCTCCACGGAGGCTGACGTCGGTGTGAAAGACAGTGCGTCCGTGTTTTGGCAACTGTCCCAGGTGGTTCAGCCGCTGTGCCGCCGGGCACTCTCTGGCAGAGAGGTAGGTTTGGTGGTTCAGCGTGTGAGGCCTGTGAATCCTCACAGTTCCCCAGCACACTCGGCCTCAGCAGGCACCGCTGCAGCATATTACCCACAATGCCTTGCTCTCGCACTAGCGTCATGCTTCAGGATTCGATCCGCAAAAGTCCAACAAAGCTCACTCCCCCCGCTCTTTTTCTCAATACTTTCCGTAACATCCGAGGCATTTTGAAAGAATGCGCCAACACGCTCGATCCTAAATTGGTCCTCAACATACGCTTGAATCCAAGAACGGGACACCGTCCATGGTTCGGCTGTGTCCCTACACCAGGCTGAATTCCCTCTTGCTTTGTCAGCTATCCTTTCGCAGAGGCAATGTCGTAGTCTATGAAGTTTAGCTGAGACGTGATTATTGCTGGTTGAAAACTTAACCCAATACCCCGTCAGGATTGGCTTGAAATATAGTCAGCCTTGACAATTTTTGATTGCCTCCACGGAGGCTGACGTCGGTGTGAAAGACAGTGCGTCCGTGTTTTGGCTACTGTCCCAGGTGGTTCAGACGCTGTGCGGCCGAGCGCTCTCTGGCACAGAGGTAGGTTTGGTGGTTCAGCGTGTGAGGCCTGTGAATCCTCACAGTTTCCCAGCACGCTCGGCCTCAGCAGGCACCGCTGCAGCATATTACCCACAATGCCTTGCTCTCGCACTAGCGTCATGCTTCAGGATTCGATCCGCAAAAGTCCAACAAAGCTCACTCCCCCCGCTCTTTTTCTCAATACTTTCCGTAACATCCGAGGCATTTTGAAAGAATGCGCCAACACGCTCGATCCTAAATTGGTCCTCAACATACGCTTGAATCCAAGAACGGGACACCGTCCATGGCTCGGCTGTGCCCCTACACCAGGCTGAATTCCCTCTTGCTTTGTCAGCTATCCTTTCGCAGAGGCAATATCGTAGTCTATGAAGTTTAGCTGAGACGTGATTATTGCTGGTTGAAAACTTAACCCAATACCCCGTCAGGATTGGCTTGAAATATAGTCAGTCTTGACAATTTTTGATTGCCTCCACGGAGGCTGACGTCGGTGTGAAAGACAGTGCGTCCGTGTTTTGGCAACTGTCCCAGGTGGTTCAGACGCTGTGCCGCCGGGCGCTCTCTGGCACAGAGGTAGGTTTGGTGGTTCAGCGTGTGAGGCCTGTGAATCCTCACAGTTCCCCAGCACGCTCGGCCTCAGCAGGCACTGCTGCAGCATATTACCCACAATGCCTTGCTCTCGCACTAGCGTCATGCTTCAGGATTCGATCCGCAAAAGTCCAACAAAGCTCACTCCCCCCGCTCTTTTTCTCAATACTTTCCGTAACATCCGAGGCATTTTGAAAGAATGCGCCAACACGCTCGATCCTAAATTGGTCCTCAACATACGCTTGAATCCAAGAACGGGACTCCGTCCATGGCTCGGCTGTGCCCCTACACCAGGCTGAATTCCCTCTTGCTTTGTCAGCTATCCTTTCGCAGAGGCAATATCGTAGTCTATGAAGTTTAGCTGAGACGTGATTATTGCTGCTGGTTGAAAACTTAACCCAATACCCCGTCAGGATTGGCTTGAAATATAGTCAGTCTTGACAATTTTTGATTGCCTCCACGGAGGCTGACGTCGGTGTGAAAGACAGTGCGTCCGTGTTTTGGCAACTGTCCCAGGTGGTTCAGACGCTGTGCCGCCGGGCGCTCTCTGGCACAGAGGTAGGTTTGGTGGTTCAGCGTGTGAGGCCTGTGAATCCTCACAGTTCCCCAGCACGCTCGGCCTCAGCAGGCACTGCTGCAGCATATTACCCACAATGCCTTGCTCTCGCACTAGCGTCATGCTTCAGGATTCGATCCGCAAAAGTCCAACAAAGCTCACTCCCCCCGCTCTTTTTCTCAATACTTTCCGTAACATCCGAGGCATTTTGAAAGAATGCGCCAACACGCTCGATCCTAAATTGGTCCTCAACATACGCTTGAATCCAAGAACGGGACACCGTCCATGGCTCGGCTGTGCCCCTACACCAGGCTGAATTCCCTCTTGCTTTGTCAGCTATCCTTTCGCAGAGGCAATATCGTAGTCTATGAAGTTTAGCTGAGACGTGATTATTGCTGGTTGAAAACTTAACCCAATACCCCGTCAGGATTGGCTTGAAATATAGTCAGCCTTGACAATTTTTGATTGCCTCCACGGAGGCTGACGTCGGTGTGAAAGACAGTGCGTCCGTGTTTTGGCAACTGTCCCAGGTGGTTCAGCTGCTGTGCCGCCGGGCGCTCTCTGGCACAGAGGTAGGTTTGGTGGTTCAGCGTGTGAGGCCTGTGAATCCTCACAGTTCCCCAGCATGCTCGGCCTCAGCAGGCACCGCTGCAGCATATTACCCACAATGCCTTGCTCTCGCACTAGCGTCATGCTTCAGGATTCGATCCGCAAAAGTCCAACAAAGCTCACTCCCCCCGCTCTTTTTCTCAATACTTTCCGTAACATCCGAGGCATTTTGAAAGAATGCGCCAACACGCTCGATCCTAAATTAGTCCTCAACATACGCTTGAATCCAAGAACGGGACACCGTCCATGGCTCGGCTGTGCCCCTCCACCAGGCTGAATTCCCTTTTGCTTTGTCGGCTATCCTTTCGCAGAGGCAATATCGTAGTCTATGAAGTTTAGCTGAGACGTGATTATTGCTGGTTGAAAACTTAACCCAATACCCCGTCAGGATTGGCTTGAAATATAGTCAGCCTTGACAATTTTTGATTGCCTCCACGGAGGCTGACGTCGGTGTGAAAGACAGTGCGTCCGTGTTTTGGCAACTGTCCCAGGTGGTTCAGCTGCTGTGCCGCCGGGCGCTCTCTGGCACAGAGGTAGGTTTGGTGGTTCAGCGTGTGAGGCCTGTGAATCCTCACAGTTCCCCAGCATGCTCGGCCTCAGCAGGCACCGCTGCAGCATATTACCCACAATGCCTTGCTCTCGCACTAGCGTCATGCTTCAGGATTCGATCCGCAAAAGTCCAACAAAGCTCACTCCCCCCGCTCTTTTTCTCAATACTTTCCGTAACATCCGAGGCATTTTGAAAGAATGCGCCAACACGCTCGATCCTAAATTAGTCCTCAACATACGCTTGAATCCAAGAACGGGACACCGTCCATGGCTCGGCTGTGCCCCTCCACCAGGCTGAATTCCCTTTTGCTTTGTCGGCTATCCTTTCGCAGAGGCAATATCGTAGTCTATGAAGTCTAACTGAGACGTGATTATTGCTGGTTGAAAACTTAACCCAATACCCCGTCAGGATTGGCTTGAAATATAGTCAGCCTTGACAATTTTTGATCGCCTCCATGGAGGCTGACGTCGGTGTGAAAGACAGTGCGTCCGTGTTTTGGCTACTGTCCCAGGTGGTTCAGACGCTGTGCGGCCGAGCGCTCTCTGGCACAGAGGTAGGTTTGGTGGTTCAGCGTGTGAGGCCTGTGAATCCTCACAGTTCCCCAGCACGCTCGGCCTCAGCAGGCACCGCTGCAGCATATTACCCACAATGCCTTGCTCTCGCACTAGCGTCATGCTTCAGGATTCGATCCGCAAAAGTCCAACAAAGCTCAGTCCCCCCGCTCTTTTTCTCAATACTTTCCGTAACATCCGAGGCATTTTGAAAGAATGCGCCAACACGCTCGATCCTAAATTGGTCCTCAACATACGCTTGAATCCAAGAACGGGACACCGTCCATGGCTCGGCTGTGCCCCTACACCAGGCTGAATTCCCTCTTGCTTTGTCAGCTATCCTTTCGCAGAGGCAATATCGTAGTCTATGAAGTTTAGCTGAGACGTGATTATTGCTGGTTGAAAACTTAACCCAATACCCCGTCAGGATTGGCTTGAAATATAGTCAGCCTTGACAATTTTTGATTGCCTCCACGGAGGCTGACGTCGGTGTGAAAGACAGTGCGTCCGTGTTTTGGCAACTGTCCCAGGTGGTTCAGCTGCTGTGCCGCCGGGCGCTCTCTGGCACAGAGGTAGGTTTGGTGGTTCAGCGTGTGAGGCCTGTGAATCCTCACAGTTCCCCAGCATGCTCGGCCTCAGCAGGCACCGCTGCAGCATATTACCCACAATGCCTTGCTCTCGCACTAGCGTCATGCTTCAGGATTCGATCCGCAAAAGTCCAACAAAGCTCACTCCCCCCGCTCTTTTTCTCAATACTTTCCGTAACATCCAAGGCATTTTGAAAGAATGCGCCAACACGCTCGATCCTAAATTAGTCCTCAACATACGCTTGAATCCAAGAACGGGACACCGTCCATGGCTCGTCTGTGCCCCTACACCAAGCTGAATTCCCTCTTGCTCTGTCGGCTATCCTTTCGCAGAGGCAATATCGTAGTCTATGAAGTCTAGCTGAGACGTGATTATTGCTGGTTGAAAACTTAACCCAATACCCCGTCAGGATTGGCTTGAAATATAGTCAGCCTTGACAATTTTTTATCGCCTCCACGGAGGCTGACGTCGGTGTGAAAGACAGTGCGTCCGTGTTTTGGCTACTGTCCCAGGTGGTTCAGACGCTGTGCGGCCGAGCGCTCTCTGGCACAGAGGTAGGTTTGGTGGTTCAGCGTGTGAGGCCTGTGAATCCTCACAGTTCCCCAGCACGCTCGGCCTCAGCAGGCACCGCTGCAGCATATTACCCACAATGCCTTGCTCTCGCACTAGCGTCATGCTTCAGGATTCGATCCGCAAAAGTCCAACAAAGCTCACTCCCCCCGCTCTTTTTCTCAATACTTTCCGTAACATCCGAGGCATTTTGAAAGAATGCGCCAACACGCTCAAACCCTAAATTGGTCCTCAACATACGCTTGAATCCAAGAACGGGACACCGTCCATGGCTCGGCTGTGCCCCTACACCAGGCTGAATTCCCTCTTGCTCTGTCGGCTATCCTTTCGCAGAGGCAATATCGTAGTCTATGAAGTCTCGCTGAGACGTGATTATTGCTGGTTGAAAACTTAACCCAATACCCCGTCAGGATTGGCTTGAAATATAGTCAGCCTTGACAATTTTTTATCGCCTCCACGGAGGCTGACGTCGGTGTGAAAGACAGTGCGTCCGTGTTTTGGCTACTGTCCCAGGTGGTTCAGACGCTGTGCGGCCGAGCGCTCTCTGGCACAGAGGTAGGTTTGGTGGTTCAGCGTGTGAGGCCTGTGAATCCTCACAGTTCCCCAGCACGCTCGGCCTCAGCAGGCACCGCTGCAGCATATTACCCACAATGCCTTGCTCTCGCACTAGCGTCATGCTTCAGGATTCGATCCGCAAAAGTCCAACAAAGCTCACTCCCCCCGCTCTTTTTCTCAATACTTTCCGTAACATCCGAGGCATTTTGAAAGAATGCGCCAACACGCTCAAACCCTAAATTGGTCCTCAACATACGCTTGAATCCAAGAACGGGACACCGTCCATGGCTCGGCTGTGCCCCTACACCAGGCTGAATTCCCTCTTGCTTTGTCAGCTATCCTTTCGCAGAGGCAATATCGTAGTCTATGAAGTTTAGCTGAGACGTGATTATTGCTGGTTGAAAACTTAACCCAATACCCCGTCAGGATTGGCTTGAAATATAGTCAGCCTTGACAATTTTTGATTGCCTCCACGGAGGCTGACGTCGGTGTGAAAGACAGTGCGTCCGTGTTTTGGCAACTGTCCCAGGTGGTTCAGCTGCTGTGCCGCCGGGCGCTCTCTGGCACAGAGGTAGGTTTGGTGGTTCAGCGTGTGAGGCCTGTGAATCCTCACAGTTCCCCAGCACGCTCGGCCTCAGCAGGCACCGCTGCAGCATATTACCCACAATGCCTTGCTCTCGCACTAGCGTCATGCTTCAGGATTCGATCCGCAAAAGTCCAACAAAGCTCACTCCCCCCGCTCTTTTGTTCAATACTTTCCATAACGTCTGAGGCATTTTGAAAGAATGCGCCAACACGCTCAATCCTAAATTGGTCCTCAACATACGCTTGAATCCAAGAACGGGACACCGTCCATGGCTCGGCTGTGCCCCTACACCAGGCTGAATTCCCTCTTGCTCTGTCGGCTATCCTTTCGCAGAGGCAATATCGTAGTCTATGAAGTCTAGCTGAGACGTGATTATTGCTGGTTGAAAACTTAACCCAATACCCCGTCAGGATTGGCTTGAAATATAGTCAGCCTTGACAATTTTTTGATCGCCTCCACGGAGGCTGACGTCGGTGTGAAAGACAGTGCGTCCGTGTTTTGGCTACTGTCCCAGGTGGTTCAGACGCTGTGCCGCCGGGCGCTCTCTGGCAGAGAGGTAGGTTTGGTGGTTCAGCGTGTGAGGCCTGTGAATCCTCACAGTTCCCCAGCACACTCGGCCTCAGCAGGCACCGCTGCAGCATATTACCCACAATGCCTTGCTCTCGCACTAGCGTCATGCTTCAGGATTCGATCCGCAAAAGTCCAACAAAGCTCACTCCCCCCGCTCTTTTTCTCAATACTTTCCGTAACATCCGAGGCATTTTGAAAGAATGCGCCAACACGCTCGATCCTAAATTGGTCCTCAACATACGCTTGAATCCAAGAACGGGACACCGTCCATGGCTCGGCTGTGTCCCTACACCAGGCTGAATTCCCTCTTGCTTTGTCAGCTATCCTTTCGCAGAGGCAATGTCGTAGTCTATGAAGTTTAGCTGAGACGTGATTATTGCTGGTTGAAAACTTAACCCAATACCCCGTCAGGATTGGCTTGAAATATAGTCAGCCTTGACAATTTTTGATTGCCTCCACGGAGGCTGACGTCGGTGTGAAAGACAGTGCGTCCGTGTTTTGGCTACTGTCCCAGGTGGTTCAGACGCTGTGCGGCCGAGCGCTCTCTGGCACAGAGGTAGGTTTGGTGGTTCAGCGTGTGAGGCCTGTGAATCCTCACAGTTTCCCAGCACGCTCGGCCTCAGCAGGCACCGCTGCAGCATATTACCCACAATGCCTTGCTCTCGCACTAGCGTCATGCTTCAGGATTCGATCCGCAAAAGTCCAACAAAGCTCACTCCCCCCGCTCTTTTTCTCAATACTTTCCGTAACATCCGAGGCATTTTGAAAGAATGCGCCAACACGCTCGATCCTAAATTGGTCCTCAACATACGCTTGAATCCAAGAACGGGACACCGTCCATGGCTCGGCTGTGCCCCTACACCAGGCTGAATTCCCTCTTGCTTTGTCAGCTATCCTTTCGCAGAGGCAATATCGTAGTCTATGAAGTTTAGCTGAGACGTGATTATTGCTGGTTGAAAACTTAACCCAATACCCCGTCAGGATTGGCTTGAAATATAGTCAGCCTTGACAATTTTTGATTGCCTCCACGGAGGCTGACGTCGGTGTGAAAGACAGTGCGTCCGTGTTTTGGCAACTGTCCCAGGTGGTTCAGCCGCTGTGCCGCCGGGCGCTCTCTGGCACAGAGGTAGGTTTGGTGGTTCAGCGTGTGAGGCCTGTGAATCCTCACAGTTCCCCAGCACGCTCGGCCTCAGCAGGCACTGCTGCAGCACATTTCCCACAATGCCTTGCTCTCGCACTAGCGTCATGCTTCAGGATTCGATCCGCAAAAGTCCAACAAAGCTCACTCCCCCCGCTCTTTTTCTCAATACTTTCCGTAACATCCGAGGCATTTTGAAAGAATGCGCCAACACGCTCGATCCTAAATTAGTCCTCAACATACGCTTGAATCCAAGAACGGGACACCGTCCATGGCTCGTCTGTGCCCCTACACCAAGCTGAATTCCCTTTTGCTCTGTCGGCTATCCTTTCGCAGAGGCAATATCGTAGTCTTTGAAGTCTAACTGAGACGTGATTATTGCTGGTTGAAAACTTAACCCAATACCCCGTCAGGATTGGCTTGAAATATAGTCAGCCTTGACAATTTTTGATCGCCTCCATGGAGGCTGACGTCGGTGTGAAAGACAGTGCGTCCGTGTTTTGGCAACTGTCCCAGGTGGTTCAGCCGCTGTGCCGCCGGGCGCTCTCTGGCACAGAGGTAAGTTTGGTGGTTCAGCGTGTGAGGCCTGTGAATCCTCACAGTTCCCCAGCACGCTCGGCCTCAGCAGGCACCGCTGCAGCATATTACCCACAATGCCTTGCTCTCGCACTAGCGTCATGCTTCAGGATTCGATCCGCAAAAGTCCAACAAAGCTCACTCCCCCCGCTCTTTTTCTCAATACTTTCCGTAACATCCGAGGCATTTTGAAAGAATGCGCCAACACGCTCGATCCTAAATTGGTCCTCAACATACGCTTGAATCCAAGAACGGGACACCGTCCATGGCTCGGCTGTGCCCCTACACCAGGCTGAATTCCCTCTTGCTCTGTCGGCTATCCTTTCGCAGAGGCAATATCGTAGTCTATGAAGTCTAGCTGAGACGTGATTATTGCTGGTTGTAAACTTAACCCAATACCCCGTCAGGATTGGCTTGAAATATAGTCAGCCTTGACAATTTTTGATCTCCTCCACGGAGGCTGACGTCGGTGTGAAAGACAGTGCGTCCGTGTTTTGGCTACTGTCCCAGGTGGTTCAGACGCTGTGCGGCCGAGCGCTCTCTGGCACAGAGGTAGGTTTGGTGGTTCAGCGTGTGAGGCCTGTGAATCCTCACAGTTCCCCAGCACGCTCGGCCTCAGCAGGCACCGCTGCAGCATATTACCCACAATGCCTTGCTCTCGCACTAGCGTAATGCTTCAGGATTTGATCCGCAAAAGTCCAACAAAGCTCACTCCCCCCGCTCTTTTTCTCAATACTTTCCGTAACATCCGAGGCATTTTGAAAGAATGCGCCAACACGCTCGATCCTAAATTAGTCCTCAACATACGCTTGAATCCAAGAACGGGACACCGTCCATGGCTCGGCTGTGCCCCTACACCAGGCTGAATTCCCTCTTGCTTTGTCAGCTATCCTTTCGCAGAGGCAATATCGTAGTCTATGAAGTCTAACTGAGACGTGATTATTGCTGGTTGAAAACTTAACCCAATACCCCGTCAGGATTGGTTTGAAATATAGTCAGCCTTGACAATTTTTGATCGCCTCCACGGAGGCTGACGTCGGTGTGAAAGACAGTGCGTCCGTGTTTTGGCAACTGTCCCAGGTGGTTCAGACGCTGTGCCGCCGGGCGCTCTCTGGCACAGAGGTAGGTTTGGTGGTTCAGCGTGTGAGGCCTGTGAATCCTCACAGTTCCCCAGCACACTCGGCCTCAGCAGGCACCACTGCAGCATATTACCCACAATGCCTTGCTCTCGCACTAGCGTCATGCTTCAGGATTCGATCCGCAAAAGTCCAACAAAGCTCACTCCCCCCGCTCTTTTGTTCAATACTTTCCATAACGTCTGAGGCATTTTGAAAGAATGCGCCAACACGCTCAAACCCTAAATTGGTCCTCAACATACGCTTGAATCCAAGAACGGGACACCGTCCATGGCTCGGCTGTGCCCCTACACCAGGCTGAATTCCCTCTTGCTTTGTCAGCTATCCTTTCGCAGAGGCAATATTGTAGTCTATGAAGTCTAACTGAGACGTGATTATTGCTGGTTGAAAACTTAACCCAATACCCCGTCAGGATTGGCTTGAAATATAGTCAGCCTTGACAATTTTTGATCGCCTCCACGGAGGCTGACGTCGGTGTGAAAGACAGTGCGTCCGTGTTTTGGCAACGGTCCCAGGTGGTTCAGCCGCTGTGCCGCCGGGCGCTCTCTGGCACAGAGGTAGGTTTGGTGGTTCAGCGTGTGAGGCCTGTGAATCCTCACAGTTCCCCAGCACGCTCGGCCTCAGCAGGCACTGCTGCAGCATATTACCCACAATGCCTTGCTCTCGCACTAGCGTAATGCTTCAGGATTTGATCCGCAAAAGTCCAACAAAGCTCACTCCCCCCGCTCTTTTTCTCAATACTTTCCGTAACATCCGAGGCATTTTGAAAGAATGCGCCAACACGCTCGATCCTAAATTGGTCCTCAACATACGCTTGAATCCAAGAACGGGACACCGTCCATGGCTCGGCTGTGCCCCTACACCAGGCTGAATTCCCTCTTGCTCTGTCGGCTATCCTTTCGCAGAGGCAATATCGTAGTCTATGAAGTCTAACTGAGACGTGATTATTGCTGGTTGAAAACTTAACCCAATACCCCGTCAGGATTGGCTTGAAATATAGTCAGCCTTGACAATTTTTGATCGCCTCCACGGAGGCTGATGTCGGTGTGAAAGACTTTTTTTCACATAGATTTTGCAAGATAAATCCATATTTTGATGATTTGGTGAAGGGTTTTCTTAGCCTATTTGTGTGTAGAGTTCTGCAAAAATAGCCAATAGTTCAAAAAATGTGCCTCAGAAAAAAACTGCGTCAGGGGAGGGGTTGCCGTGACCATCAAAACGAACAGAATCCCTTGATTGCCATTGCTGTAAGTTTTTACAATTCATTTCAGCTAAACAGTACATGTAGGCATACATCAGCATCTGAATTAAAATGTGACGAGAAATGGGTGGTGTAGTTGCTGAAAATGTGCTTATTTTATTGATGAAAGGCTAATTTGTAAATTTGCTCCGACTTTTCAATAACCTAGTTAGCATCGCAGTGCAGCGCCACCTACTCTTCTGGCGGTGAATTGTTTTCAGCACGCACAGCCTTCGGAGTCGGCCACTATAAATTCAACGAATCCCTCCGACTCTGTCCGTCTGCCCTTAAATACTGACCAATCACAGCCAAGGGGGTATCTGTAAGTATCCGAAATTAGTGCACGTCAAGTTCTCCCTGCTCGGAGAACCCTAAATCGGCGTTGGCCGGGTTTCTTAGATTCATTAAGAAGCTCTTAACGATAAGAGCTTCTTAACGAATCTGGGAAACCCGGCCCATGAGAGTTGGCAGCCCTGCATTACGAATGAGAAAAAAATATTTGATTTTGGAGAAAGTGGTCATTGAATGCCCTTTGTGTGAAAGCAATAACAAATGATTCACAGTTTGCTCCACGTAGCGTACGCTTCTGTGTGAAGAGGTTTAATAATGTGACTTCAGTTTTGATCAATGCAGGTTAGCATTTGAAGAAAAAATAAACTATTTTTATAGACCTATGCACGCAACGTAATTGCGGTTCCTCTAGCAGAGTCGAGCGTCATCATCCACTGCTCTTCCTCTCCCGATCTGCATCACTTCATGAAGCCTGATGTAATCGAGGAGTTTCCTCAAGTTATTGAAGGATACGTTTATCAACAGATTTCGTTCGATATAACACAGAATATATGTCTATTTGCATTTTTAAAAAAGCCCTAAGGAAGCGCGGGATTAGACTATACCCTTTTTGAAGACTGCCTAATAATAGCAGAAGTGGAAAAAAAGGAGAAAAAACTTTGAATACGAGCCGCCAGAAGTAGCCTATATTCAGGTAGGATGGAACGGAACACAAAAACATGCTCAAAATGTTGGCAGGAATGATATAATAACCGGTTAACGTTTGCGCTTATTTATAATTATGGGATTATGATGCGTGATTTCGATTTCTTTCCCCACCACACTAACACATTTCCATGCAGTTTGATAAGATGCAGTGGTTTAAACTCAAATACCTGACTTTATTGGTAAGTACATGTCTTTAGCTACCTAACGTTTTCGGATAGGAAGTTCTTTAGATAAAAGATAAGTGGCATGCTTTTACGTAGCCTACTCAAAGGGTTTTTAAACTTTGATTTTGTGGAAGGTGAAACCTACAAAACAGTTGTTTCAAATGCTTTAACTTGGTGTAAATCAACATATTCATTAAAAAGTTTTGTTTCAGTACTATCTTCATGATCATGACACTTGGTTCCAATTAAAGGAAATGCTTTTGTCTTCATTTGTAGATTTGTTTTCCGCACTTCACGTCAGGTAAGAAGCTTATACTTAATATAGTAGAGGTGAAACATTCAAACATCCCTATTTTCATCCACGTGTAATACTAGTGCTTGTCAGTGCAATTTTTTTAAAATCCAATTCTCATTTATTCATTTTCTGGTATATCTGTGTAAAGGAAATCTCTAACTGGTAACTGTAATACAGTAGTCTCTGTTATTGTAGTTTCTTATTAGTCTCTCTCAAATCAGTCCAATCATCATTCCATAACTATGCTTCGCTGAGTTCATGTAAAATAGCAACCACCGACCAAAAACAGGCCCTCAAGCAAGGGCACAGGGCTTAAACTCTTATTATGTTATTAATATTACGGCACCTAATTCAAAATAATGCCTTGGTAGTAACTCAAGTGGAGATAGTGTAGTGGTCATACTCCCAAGAGGAGTCATTGTTCTGGAGACACAAGGATTGTAGGATCTCCGTGATCTAAGTCCTTGGCCAGGACAGTCTTAATAATGACACTCGGGAGACCTCGGTTCAAATTCCGTACAATGGAGCTTTACTTCCAAGATCATCTTTTGTTTGTTTTATTACCTTTCAGTTGCACCACTGATGTTGGAAAGCAGGACACTGTTTACTTATGATGAGTACTACTACGATTATGTGCCAGAAAGGCTAGCCTGGCACAGCTCTGGACGCCTATGTAACCAGCGCACTGGGGCATTAGCCATCGTCTACAACGCTTTTGAGAATCGAGAGTTGACCAACTTCTTGACGTCCTTGAACATAACCCAGCCTGTTTGGATTGCCAGGAAAGTCATGACACACTTGAAAAGTGAGTTCAGTGTGCCATTTCGGACCAGGTTTTATTGAAATATCAGAACCTTTACTTAGCAACACTAGGGTCTTTGTGCTTCGAGTGAAATATACCCATTTGCACATGAGAATATGGCTAATACACATGAAATTGTACTGACAACACGGGATAAAAAGTCCTTGTGAATAAATGGCACACGTGTTTACAACATGAATATGATCACAGCTGAAATTTCCTAATATAATTTCATCCTTTCAAGTGTGTTCCCAGAATTTCATTGCTCATTCAACTGTTATTTCTCTTTCTCTGTCTGACGGGGACAAGGTTCCATTGAGACCCTCATCCTGGAGTTCACGGGTCGATCCGACAAGAAGAACGCGCGCCTCCTGCACACGTTCCCCTCCATGGGCTCAGTGACCGTTTGCGCTCGCCTCAAATTCGACCCGAGTTGCCTCGGATTTTCCACTGTCTTCTCTTATTCCATCAAGTCATTCATTAATGAGTTCCAGCTCCGTGGCAGGCTGGTTCAGGGTCAGCCAGTCCAGCTGGCTCTGCTGGTCCATGGCACACATGGGCCTTACCAGGAGGCTTTCCTCCATGACGGCTCCTGGCACTCCGTCTGTGTCGGTTGGAGCCGACATGGCGGGCGATGGGCCTTGTACGCTGATGGGAGTCTCATCAACAGAGGGGACGGCCTCAATGTGGGGAGGGACATTGGGCCTGAGGGGTTGTTCATCATTGGCCAGGAGCAGGACACCTTTGGCGGATCGTTCCGGAGTGCCGAGTCCTTCTCTGGGAGTATATCACAGCTGAACATTTGGGAACGGGCGTTGAGCGACAGTGAAATCCACGCCATGGAAAAGGAATGCTTGTTCAATTCATCCGGGATGGTGTTCAATTGGAGCAAGGCAGCCCTAGAAATTGAATCCTCCCTCAAGAGTGTGTGGGGAGACACCCATTGTCAAGGTAAAACTTAGGCAGGGGAGGTGGAGTTCATTTGAAAAGGAATAGTTTCTTTCAGTTTGGTCTCAAACTACTCTTAAACTACTCCCTCTCTGCTCTCTCTCTGCCTCCATAACCTATATCCCCCAGCTCTAATTCGTCCCCGTCTTTTTTGTCTTACTCCCTCTCTTACTCATATCTCCCTTTCTCTCTCTCTCTCTCTCTCTCTCTCTCTCTCTCTCTCTCTCTCTCTCTCTCTCTCTCTCTCTCTCTCTCTCTCTCTCTCTCTCTCTCTCTCTCTCTCTCTCTCTCTCTCTCTCTCTCTCTCTCTCTCTCTCTCTCTCTCTCTCTCATTATCGTTCTCTGTCTCTGTGTCGCTCTGACTCTGTGTCTCTGCCTCTCTCTTTCTCTCTTGGTCTCTTCTCATGTTCTCTTCGTCTCTGGGTCTCTCTGACTCTCTCTCCCTTGCTCTCTCACACACTCACTCACACACTTCTCTCCCTTCTCTATCTTCTGCTGGAAGCTGGTGGCCAAATTGTTATTGGCAAACGCGGCCCTAAATGGTTGTAAATATTTTGAGCATGCCATAATTCTGAATCCCACCCTTCAAAACAAACTCTCCTTTCTGAGACAACCATCCTCTCTGAGTAATGGGAGTTTCGGCAACAGCTCTGGTTCCCCTCCTCAAGACAGAGAACATGCAGAGCAGATGGTGTGACTCTGAGACGGGCCCTCCCTTCCTTATCGGACCATTTAACAAAGTTGACTCATTCTGACATCATGTGGAAACAAATAGATTAGGGGCTTACAGTGCCAGTATGCCTTTTGAATGTTACAAACCCTTGCAGATCCCTTATATAGTTCATTAATGTTATTTAATTCAAGACCTGGATGTCTTTTTACTATTCTGTAGCTTATAGAAGGCGTGTCAGATCCAGTGTTTCACCAACCTCCTAACTAACAGTGACAGAAAAAAAATCATCTTTGCAGACTTTCAAGTTCAAGTCTATTATTGTCAGGTACACAGACACAACACAAGGTCAGACTGGGCACTGAAATTGAAAAAGGACAAGGCAACACAACCACCTGGCATAACATAACATATAAGTACACAGAAAATAATTTACATCTATGCTAAGCTTGAATAAGTAAAACTTCCTAAATATACAGACAACAATAAATAATACACTATACTAACCCTAATACAAAAACTTCCTAAATATACAGATAAAACTAAATAATACATTATACTAACCCTTAATACACATAAGACCAATTGCAACCCTATAACCTATTCTAACCTTGGTGGAGTACAGTGAGTACAATAGTGCAAAATTACAGATAGTGCAACCAGTAGCTGAAAGTGACAGTGAGTAGTAACTATTAAGAGGTCAATCAATGATTATGACTAGACTTAAGTCATATTAAGTGGAGGGTCAGGCTATGGATGAAGGTATATTATTGTATGATAATTTATTCTTCTCTCTGTTCCTTGCCAGTTAATATCGGTGAGTCAGC
Source organism: Hypomesus nipponensis (assembly GCF_054491055.1). NCBI lineage: Eukaryota > Metazoa > Chordata > Actinopteri > Osmeriformes > Osmeridae > Hypomesus > Hypomesus nipponensis. The sequence goes on along the minus strand of NC_140376.1, from coordinate 9,836,070 downwards.
GGCCCATTTTCTTGACACCCTACGGAACGCAGGTTTGGAGCCCTATCACAACTTTTCTGATGAGGCAGTCAACGCCCCCAAGATTGGGCAGTGTGTCACCTTCGACCCCCAAAATGGGAGCTGGGGTCTGGACGCGTGTGATTCGTTGAGAGGGGCCGTTTGCCAGTTTGAAAAAGGTGATACATAATTTTATAAGTAAACAATCACTGTCAAAATCAAAGCAACATTTATTGGGTGTACTTTGCCTTTGGGAAGGGCACAACCTTTGTTCTCTCACATATATATTTAGTGTGTTTGCCGAAAGCAAAAACACTATTGTTATTCTGCATACTTATTATTAATATTTGCTCGCCTACTAGTTTCACACCGTTTAAGCTAGATATGCTGTTCGAACTTTATTTGATTAAGTCTGAACTGCTCTAGTGTGCTATTACTTTTCTCACTGATAACTCTTAAAGTTTTTAAGATATTAAAGTTTAAAGTGCAAAAAAAAGAATGGATTTCAATGGTTTAGAACGTTCAACTCAAATTCCATCGTGACGTCATACAGTACTGACAGAACTGTTTCTCACCGAGTCAATTTTCACACTGTTTAACACTTTCCTGCCTGAATATGCATACTTTTTCAAATAATATACCTGAACTGTTTATACCATTTTGAAGACAATAAGTAGGGCTTTTTACTGATATTTGTATGATTATGTAAGGTAAATCATCCTTTATCAAGACGATTTCACTGAGCCATTGTGACAAAAATCTTCTCTGTCTGCAACACTTCCTTTTGTTGTTGAAAACCTAATTTTTAACCACTTTCAATAAAAGATAGAGGAGAAGTTAGATGTTATGAAACGTACGTAATTTTGTGGTGAATTCAGAACAGCTGACAGATTTAAGCTATACTATTTTGTTTAAAAGTTATGACCACTGAAGTGATGAGTGGAAACGCAATTCCTCTCATAATCGAGCAAGCGCGATGGCTCTCCATAACTAAAAACGGTTTAAAACAATTACACTGCACTTAACTGTAAGTAAAGTACAAAAGCTTTGCTCTGAAGGGGCTTATTTTCCCGATACCCGCTTATTACACGGCTACTTGCCAACAAAATGACTTAACACAGTGTGTCTTTTTACAATTTATTTGTTACCATTCGTAGCGTTGATCAGCAGAGAAATACTTCGCCAAAGACGTTGAACTTCATAGACGTCGAACATTCTTTAGGCTTCAAATCAGCTGACATTGCTAAGCAACGAAGTACGCTGGGGTTGAAAAGTTAACGGACTATTTATGTAGTGCTACAAAAGACTAGCCTGGCTCTGCCCTCCTACGTACTTCCGCTCAATTTGGATTTTGCTTCTAATTAGGTCTGGGAGTTTGACTTTTAAGTCGGTTTTCAGAAACAAATTTGTTGTAGGTCCAATCAGCGAACAGAGGGAGTGGCTGAGAACGATGACATTAATGTTGTGCACTAGTTTGAGTAGTTCAGTAATGGTGGCGGAGAAAGATGCGAGCGAAGCTATTCTGCGGTTGTGGTAATGCTGCCGAATATCCATAAGTTAAAGCCGGAGCAAGAACATTCCTTGCTGAGTTTTGTTGGTGGCCATGATGTTGTGGCCCTCCTCCCCATGGGGTTGGGGTACAGTTTGATTTTCCAGCTATGACAGCTAGCTCCATTACAGTAGTGTTGAAGGAGTTGGCTAAGGCGAACGCTTGCGATTGGTTATGGCAGATCAGAGTGGCTCTGGGCAGATCCAATAGTTAATAACTTCAACAGAGGACCCGCCTTCAAGGAAGTTAACGCTTGTCAATGGAGCGATCCCAGACCCTCTGTACAAATGAAATGTAGGAGGGTCTGGTTAGGACCAGGCTAACGAAAGACGTGAATCAGAAGCAAAAAGGCCACTTTCCTTGACAGTGGTCTGTTATTCATAGCAACGGTCTGTTATCAGAAAATAATTGACCGCAGAACGTTGGGAAGCCCCATTCAAGTGAATGGAGCTTTCTACAGCGTTAAGAACAGCCGTGTAATACTAAAGCAATATAGTACGAGTGCGAGTGGGGTTGTTCAGGGATATACCACGGGTGGTGTTCGGCCGTAGCCATGAGGCCAGAGGCCTCGTACTTGTGAACGAATATCATTCACGTAAACCTAGTCACGCGAAAGTGAACGAGGTAAACACATCAATTTATTTTCAATCAATTTCGACTTCTGAGCCTATGCAGGTCACGTGAAAAATGATCCAAAGATCCGTATCCGAAGACCCAGTCAAAAGTAACGAATCATTTCTGTTTTATCTAGCTATCTTTGATTGTAGATTTGTATAGAATTTGCGGGCGTCACAGGAGCCGCTATTAGGTGCGTTCAAGTCGAACACTATTGAAATGCGGGAGACTAGACGAGCAGATTTTCGAGCACTTTCAATACAAGATAGGCAATGTTAGAGTTAATGAAATATACATAATTATGTGGGCAATGTAGAACAGCAGACAGATTAGAAATATGATCTTTTTTTTTAAAGCTATGGCCATGCTTACAACACTACGACTGTCATCATAGCTGCCATAGAATGGCGAAACCAGGTCACATAGCTACGTTCTCCCTTAAATAACTAACCTATCGTTTGTTACTTAGCTACAAACAAATTCTTTATAACTAAAGAATATTTACTTTTTATTGGTGATATTGACAACAGAGGTTAAGGAACTTGTCTTTAATCAAAAGATCATCTCCGTTTTCAATTTGAAGCAGTAGATCTAGCTTACTGAATGAAATCTCCCATTGCATCCTCTAGCTTCGTATTGGCCAAAAATGGACGACGATGACGATGCATGCATTATTTACGCCTACGCTGTTAATACAGTCTGTAAAAATACCACTTTGACACACTTGCAAGAAATGATCCGCTGGTTAGATGTAGCATGATCTTATTTACCACGGTCCACAATAGTTCAGCTATTTTTGCAGCAGCATTCTGAGTTAGAGTAGCTTTTGCAGTTGCACAACAAAGTCACGTAATGTGACAAGATTGAATTTAAAAGTATAAAAAACTCACCAGGGACAACAACAAATTCGGCAACCATGCATTATGGATTATAATTTTTTATGTCATCTTTAAATTAAGTGTTTGAACAGGACTGGGTGTGCAGGCACACATGATTACCGGTAGTTTCTCCATCTTAAACCTGACACCTAGATTTTAGGTTAGAAATGTTGACAATGACCAACGGTTGCTACGTTACAAGATACAAGGAAGGCTTTTCACTGTTCCACTGTTCAAACTTTTTTTCTGTTTCTACATCTTTTCATTATGAATACTTTTCCGAATGGGTTTTATTGAAGCAATAAGGTACGAGAGGCAGTACATTATCGTCAATAATGTACGGGTTCCAGGGTGTTGTTAGGCCCGACGTGCAGCGGAGGGCCGGTGTTGTATCACCCGATGCATGACTCTCTGGATTGGCACCCCCCCGCAGGAGCGCGCGCGAATCAAAGAGTGAAAGATTTCGTCTTGATATCGCATCCAAAAGAAGGGGAGACAGAAGTCTCACATTAAACCGTCTTTGTTGTTGAATTCAAGAGAAGGATGTCTGTTATCTGTGTAAATATCAGATGCTATTTTCAACACAAAATCCTTAAAATTCGTCATTCAAACGGTAACGAACGCGAACCAACATTCTTGCTCCACGACATCGCATTCTGAGGAAATATACCCCAGTATGATCATGATTATTGCTACACAAAATGTATTTTGTGTAGCAGGTTCAAAGTATATCACATGGCATAGCTCTTCATACTAATGTATAGGTTCAAAGGCATGCGATTTTAATGCAGTTAGCCTGTGCGTAGGGTGGGTTACACATACAGGTCGAAAACAACAACCTTCTGATCCAGAATAGGCTATCAGCTGTCCTGAAAAGGGACCAAAGGTTCACATGCCTAGCCTACAAAAGACAAGTACTAAAAACAATGTATCAACCATGTATCAACATCAAAAGAACCATCAAATCCTTTTTTAAGATAGGAAATATTATTCTTATTGTTTGAGTCAATGAAATAAATGAAAAAATAAAACATAATAATCCCTCACCTACCATGGACTATTCTGTTTTCAGACCTGTCCACCCTATACATACACATGCATTGGTATTCAATTTATGCTATTAAATGTACATAATGCTGGCGTAGAAGGATAGAAACGTATGCGGGGGGAGAGCATTTCATGGCAGGTTTTCCATTAGATGTAAGTGCAATGAACCCCCTGTTAACCCTGACTAGGACAGTGTGACATGCCTGAAACTTACTGTGCTTACTCATACTAGTGCCCTCAGTGTACAGTAAGAATAATTTGATGCTGGGATATACAGAACAGACAATAGAGGGGGGGGGGGGGTGCATCTCACGACAGGCTTAAAGCACCCCCTGCTAACCCTGACTAGGAAAGTGTTACATGCCTGAAACTTACTGTGCTTATTCATACTAGTGCCGTCAGTGTACAGTAAGAATCATTTGATGCTGGGATATACAGAACTGCCTTGACATAAAGAAGTACTTTGTGAAGATGTACCTCAATAAACATTAGTAACAAAGAAAATAACACAAAAGGAGTCACGTATTTATCATACACTAGATTGTATTGGTTATGCATATAACTACAACAGGACAGTGGTTGTCCTGTCAGCTCATTTGTACTGTTTCCCAAGATCAAAATACCTACCAGGAGGTAATATGGGACTGCAACAGCATTGCAAATAATAAAAGGTTTATATTATTTAATTGTATTCAAAATCTTTAATTGTATAGTGTCTATTATTCACAGAGTGTGTGCATTGCACAAGATGGGGCTAGTATGAGTAAGCACAGTAAGTTTCAGGCATGTAACACTTTCCTAGTCAGGGTTAGCTGAGGGTGCATTAAGCCTGTCGTGAGATGCACCCCCCCTCTATTGTCTGTTCTGTATATCCCCGCATCAAATGATTCTTACTGTACACTGAGGGCACTAGCATGAGTAAGCACAGTAAGTTTCAGGCCTGTGACACTTTCCTAGTCAGGGTTAGCGGGGGGTGCATTTCGTGACAAGAAGGAATACAACAAGCCTGTCGTGAGATGCACCCCCCCTCTATTGTCTGTTCCGTATATCCCAGCATCAAATGATTCTTACTGTACACTGAGGGCACTAGCATGAGTAAGCACAGTAAGTTTCAGGCCTGTGACACTTTCCTAGTCAGGGTTAGCGGGCGGTGCATTTCGTGACAAGAAGGAATACAACAAGCCTGTCGTGAGATGCAACCCCCCTCTATTGTCTGTTCTGTATATCCCAGCATCAAATGATTCTTACTGTACACTGAGGGCACTAGCATGAGTAAGCACAGTAAGTTTCAGGCCTGTGACACTTTCCTAGTCAGGGTTAGCGGGGGGTGCATTTCGTGACAAGAAGGAATACAACAAGCCTGTCGTGAGATGCACCCCCCCTCTATTGTCTGTTCTGTATTCCTGCATCAAATCATTCTTACTGTACACTGAGGGCACTAGCATGAGTAAGCACAGTAAGTTTCAGGCCTGTGACACTTTCCTAGTCAGGGTTAGCAGGGGGTGCATAAAATGCACCTCCCCCCCCCCCCCCCTCTATTGTCTGTTCTGTATATCCCAGCATCAAATAATTCTTACAGTACACTGAGGGCACTAGTTTGATTAACCACAGTAAGTTTCAGGCATGTCACACTGTCCTAGTCAGGGTTAACAGGGGGTTCATTGCACTTACATCTAATGGAAAACCTGCCATGAAATGTTCTTCCCCCACATATGTTTCTATCCTTCTACGCCAGCATTATGTACATTTAATAGCATAAATTGAATACCAATACATGTGTATGTATAGGGTGGACAGGTCTGAAAACAGAATAGTCCATGGTAGGTGAGGGATTATTATGTTTTATTTTTTCATTTATTTCATTAACTCAAACAATAAGAATAATATTTCCTATCTTAAAAAAGGATTTGATGGCTCTTTTGATGTTGATACATGGTTGATACATTGTTTTTAGTACTTGTCTTTTGTAGGCTAGGCATGTGAACCTTTGGTCCCTTTTCAGGACAGCTGATAGCCTATTCTGGATCAGAAGGTTGTTGTCAGGTTGTCGACCTGTATGAGTAACCCACCCTACGCACAGGCTAACTGCATTAAAATCGCATGCCTTTGAACCTATACATTAGTATGAAGAGCTATGCCATGTGATATACTTTGAAGCTGCTACACAAAATACATTTTGTGTAGCAATAATCATGATCATACTGGGGTATATTTCCTCAGAATGCAATGTCGTGGAGCAAGAATGTTGGTTCGCGTTCGTTACTATACCGTTTGAATGACGAATTTTAAGGATTTTGTGTTGAAAATAGCATCTGATATTTACACAGATAACAGACATCTTTCTCCTGAATTCAACAACAATGACGGTATAATGTGAGACTTCTGTCTCCCCTTCTTTTGGATGCGATATCAAGACGAAATCCTTCACTCTTTGAATCGCGCGCGCTCCCGCGAGGGGGTGCCAATCCAGAGAGTCATGCATTGGGTGATACAACACCGGAAGATCCGGGAGTCTCCCGCATTTCAAAAGCAGCTCCCTGACGTCCGCAAATGCTATACTATATCCCACAAATTGGTAATTTCTGGTAGAGATGGGGGGGGGAAATGGAAATGAGTCTCTGCAGGTTGGGATGTCTGCAAAGGGGGTTCTATATTAATGAATGAATGCAATATGAGTAGGCTGCCTGAAAATATCACGAGAAGGGAAAATCATAGAGATTAGGTCAATTTTTACACGGGTCTGCCAAATTAATTTTTTTACGATAACTATGAGGCTGCCTTTTCCCTCTTGCAGGGGAAATGAGAAGACACCTATTTCATTCTACACTTCACTCTTAGCCTAAATGAGCAGCAAGAAAAATATGCTTTTAAATCAATGTAATCTTTATAAACAATGAGTAGGCTATGCATTTTTATATAAAATACACAGAAATATCAGTTGTACACATGTAATTAAAAAACGGATCCCCTACAACCGACGCAAGCAAGCCTACAATTTCCCCAGAAATTGTACCCTCTCTAGTTTTGATTGTTTCAAGGACATACTTTTTTGGCAATTCTTGAATCCTTCCCCAAGGACCCAATAAAAGGGAGCAGGTGTGGGTTGAGTGAAAATCAATAAGTACAAAGTAAATAATAAAACAATTTTTGAACTTTATAGTTACTTCTGCCAAGGTTATCAAATATAAATTATGTGTGGGTTAACTTACTAAGAAGCCACGTTCCACCTATCATTGCTATCTCAGCCACCTCAATCACCATTGTGGTAGTTCATGTCAAACTATGTGTTACAAGGCCTTTTTGTTGTTGTTGATTTGACACCATATTTAATATTAATTTAATTAATGCATCACTACAGAAAGCTTGGACATATTTGGCTTCCCCAAGACAGCGTTCTTCACCAAAGTGAGCAAAGATCTGCTCTCCATGTCTGTAAGTCGGAAGTTCCTACAGCTGTGCAGCTGTACGTTAAATTAGTTACACAGCATGACTTGTGTATCATCTATGATTCTGCATCAGAGAAGTACAAACCAATGGTTGCATACCCATTTACCCAGGGGAATTGACTCTAAACAAACAATAAGACCTTACAAATGTCACAGCACTGTCAGTTGTGCGTTATACAACCTGTGTAGAGATGTTGTGCTATTATTATGCATTTGTGTTGCATGTCATAAATGACAAATGCAAATGCAAAAAGTGGTTTGGAGTCTTTTAGTTTGAATTCCTCCTTACATAAAGTGTATAGTTGTTTTGTAAATCTTTCTTTACAGTCATGCAAAAATTATAACTATATTATTATTCATTGTTACATAACCACTGAAAGTAAATGATTTCAGAATGAACAACCACCAAGTTTAGAGAAACCCGTCTTAACCCTCCAGGTGACGGGTGAGATAAGCGTGAACGCATCTTCTGAGGCGGAGCTGTCATTGATGAACCACCTGACCAGGGCTCTGCTGAGGACGCTGGAGGCAAAGCCAGACATCCTCCGAGCCGCTGACGTGCTCTACCTGACCCAGATGATGGAGCTGACAGCCTCCGCCACCACCGCCTCTGCCTTGGCCTTCACTCCGCCGCCCTCTGAAGCTGTGGTCTCCATTGCCAGCAAATACCTAAAGCTGGCCAGCCTCGTCCTGGAGCCTGCTGTGGCCAGCCGGTGGCTGGGTTTGACGGAAGACGGGGTGGGTGTTGGGGGACAGGATCATGTTTTGGCTGGGCATGGGTTAACACAGCCTCGTGGCATGCAGTTAAGAATGATTCTAACCCTGTTGAGCATGTGTGAGATTCCTATCGGAGGATTTGGTCATGAGTAAAGAAGATGGGGCAGTAGATGTTTTTTTGGTTGCCATTTGACGTGTTTTCATCCTGTGTGTAGACCGCTGTTGGTCCATTTACTGTCGTGCAGAGTATTGACAAGCTAACGGCGGCATTAGCCGATGTGCTGTCTCTGGAGAGACAAAGCTTCACGCTGTCAATGAAAAACATAGGTAACATTTGTTTGCGTTTGTCATGCGGAAATGTCAATCATTTGGGCCTATTGCTGCAGATGATCCTTGTATCTGTGTGTCTCTTTGCACCCCCAGATGTACACATCGAGGCTCGAAAGCTGTCCCAGATGAGCTGCAGCTGTGTGTTTAAACCATACGGCAGCGGCCACGGCAGAGGTAGCAGCCAGGATGAGCTGCTCATCCCAGATACCGAGGTCCAGAGACTACACTCCCTTGGTAACGCACACACACACCTATACGCACACACACACACACACACACACACAAACAAACAAACATGTACGTACAGACACACACACTCATACACACTCAAACATGCACATATACACACACACACACCCATACGCACACACAAACAAATATGGACATGTATACACACACACACACACACACCCATAAACACACACCCATACACACACAAGCAAACATATATGGACATGCCAAAATTGAGCACTCATATCTTATTCTGTTTTATTCCTGCAGGTTACAAGGAGCTCATGTTCATCCATACTTACTACAGTCACCTGATGGAGATCCAGTCTGGAATGGAAGGATCCACAGACCGTGGCTCGTCACTAAAGCACGACAAAAGGTCGGAGACCTTCCAACATTTATGCGCATTGGAAAATAGTATTTCACATTCTCGCATGAAACGATGAAATAGGTTGACTTGGCCGTTTGTGATCCTCCTCCAGTGATCCCTCCAGCCGCTTGGCCAGTGCGGTGATATCGGCGTCTGTCCGAGACACCTCCAAGGCCCAAACCATCCCGGTGGCCGTTCAGTACACCCTCTCTTCCTCGCACGTGGTATGGTCCACTCCTACAACATACACACACTGGTTTGCGGTCTGTTCATACTTCACATGAATGGGGGTGGGGTGGCTACACTACACATTGTATGATGTGATATATGGGTCTCTGTCTGTTATATGTTCTTTAGGTGTTTTATTAACTTGTATTTTGTCAAAGTTTGAGAGTTGGCAACGGGTGTTTTTTTGGTCAGTTCCCTGGCCTTATCCCTTGTTGATTTTGGCCTAGAGTTTTCTGGCGGAGAGAAACATCTGTTTCTATTCTAGGTGGAGTATACTACACGAATCATGCCTGTTTGTGCCTTTTGGAATTTCAGCCTGATGTAAGTATTACTGAGAGCAAGAGTCAGTGTCGGTCTTGATAATTCATGCAGTCCTGCCAGTGATGCGTGTATTTTGTTTCCTGGTAATGTCGGAGCAGGACAGTTCATCCCGACGGTTGGTCCATTGAGGGATGTGGGGTGACGTATGCTGGCTCTGATACTACTTCCTGTTTATGTAACCACACCACAAACTTTGCAGTGTTGATGAATTACATGGAAGCCAAGGTAACAGTTGCCAGTTTTTTCAATTTTAAGTACTGTATTGATACAATCAGGGAAAATTATTTGTTGAAGATTATTGTTGCTATAATTAGACACACATGTAACACAATTGTTTTTAAGCTAAGCACCCACTTTAACTGTACTTATATACACATTGTCTTACTTATTGATATTAGTGATGAATATTCCTCAAAACCATAGAACATCAGCACCATTCTGATGAATACCCTGTGCAGTATTTTATATTGTCCAATAGATGGCACTATATGTTTGAAAACCAGGATGTTACAGTTTTAGCCAGCCTCAACAGTACCAAATTACTCACTGGCTCAACCGACACTGTAAAGTTAATTTTGCTCAATAGCACTAAACAGTATGCAAGATATGTGACAAGTGTTTGTTTTAAATAGTTGCTACTTTATGTGTATTTGTGTGACTTAGTGTGTGTGTGTGTGTTTGTATTTATGCATGTTTATATCTATGTGGGTGTGTTTGTGAGTACTTGTGCATATGTGTGCTGTGAGTACATATGTGTGCGTGTGGGTGTTTGTATGTACTTATGTGTGTGACTATCCAAGTGCCCCATTCTATCTGTGTGTGTGTGTGCACGTGCATACGTGCATGTGTGTGGATATATGTGTGTGTGTGTGCTCATCTCTCCCCAGTGGAGCCCTGAGGAGGAGGTTATTCTGACCAAGCTGACGTTTATCGGTTCGGGGGCGTCTTTGTGTGCTCTCGTGGTGACCTTGATGCTGTTCACCGTGCTGGAGTGAGTGGCACTCGAGGCTTGTCAGTGGCTGCCTCCCTTCTCCCCCTGAATCTCGAATGAGCCCAGCTGGAACCCCTGTTATTTTACAGTCACGGTCTCTCTCTGAACCAACACTCACTACTGGAATTCAGTCAGGGTCGCTTCATATTACACTTGGTGTTCAATGCCAAAATTTGACAATTAGTATATCTGCCCACATCTTCAGTGAAAGAATTGGTTGTAAATTTAAGGCAGATTGAAAGGCATATTGTCAGCTTGGGTCAATTCCATTCTGGTTTGGTCCTTTAGTCAGGATTCCCTCAGGCCTCTGGCGTTTAAAGACAGAATCAGTATTGACTAGTTCTAACCTG